>NW_026652277.1:160607561-161240465 GCF_009828535.3 Hylobates moloch | reverse complement strand
TATTTTATTTTATTTTATTTTATTTTATTTTATTTTATTTTATTTTAATTTTTGAGACAGAGTTTCGCTCTTGTTGCCAGGCTGGAGTGCAATGGCGTGATCTCGGTTCACTGCAACCTCTGCTTCCCGAGTTCAAGCGATTCTTTTGCCTCAGCCTCCTGAGTAGCTGGAATTACAGGCATGTGCCACCATGATCGGCTAATTTTGTATTTTTAGTAGAGACGGGGTTTCTCCATGTTGGTCAGGCTGGTCTCTAACTCCCGACCACAGGTGATCCGCCCGCCTCAGCCTCCCAAAGTGCTGGGATTACAGGTATGAGCCACCGAGCCCGGCCAATATTTTACTTTTAATAACCCTTCAGGTAGAGTTCCATGGGATGGATGAAAGAATAGTGAGTCTCAATTTCAAAATAGAAAACTCTTACCTTTAAATATCGCATTCATTTTTTGAATATGACCACACAAAAGTATCTCACCTTTTTCCTCAACAAACTCTGGACTTAATCATTCCATATGCCCCAAGAATACTCACTGGCAGTGCTTGCGGCTGTAGTGTTTGCTCCAAGATAACTTTGCCACTAAATATCTTGCTTTTATTATTATTATTGCATCGCTCTAGTATGTTGACTTTGGAAAAAAAAAGACATTATTCTATTTATAACATTCTGTTTTTAGTAGTGGTATTTCCATTTACAAAATATAGTAATTCTTGATCGCTGAAAATGTCAAATCCTAGAAAACGTAGCATTCCTATGTCTATGCCTGACGTTAACATCGTTCTCGAACAGTTGTTGGCCGAAGATTCATTTGATGAATCTAATTTTTCCAAAATAGATGATTCAGATGATTCTGATGTTAGTTCTGTTTAGAAATAACTCCAAGAACAGTTTTTATGTTCTATTTTCACATTGAAAATCAGGAGACTTGCTTCAGCCTCAAAGAGCGTGTTTATGTAGAATTAAATGAACACTGGCAGTGAGCTGTACCTTTTTTTTCTAAACAGGAAAAGGGTTAATCTAATCTTACATGAGGAGCTAACAGCCTTTCGACACAATTAGTCCATTATGGTTCACTGCCACAAACCATTTCATGTTACTGAGAGGTAAGTTACAAATAACATCAGATTGTCTTTATTAATATAAAACTTTGGACAACATAATGAGGTAGGAGGCGGGACTCGACTCCAAAGGCTGGGGCTCGAACACTGGACCAGATTGAGGACTAGCTAAAATCGGGCAGGGCAGAAGCAGTTTTCAATTAGACACTCCCACCAGGGTGCCATGTCAGTTTACCAGTACCATGGCAACACCTGGGAGTTACCGCCCCTTTTCATGGCAGTGACCCAATGACCCTGGAGTTACTATCTTTTCCCTAGAAATTTCTGCATAAACCGCCTTTTAATCTGCATGCAATTAAAACTGGGTATAAATATGACTGCAAAACTGCCCTGGGCTGCTACTTTGCCTACTGGGTAGCCTGCTCTGCAGCAGCAGTCACGGAGCTGGAACACTGCCTCTTTAATAACGCTGTTCTCTTCTGCCTTGGGGTTGCCTTTAAATTCTTTCCTGGGCAAAGCCAAGAACCCTCATGGGCTAAGCTCCACTTTGGGACTTGCCTGCCCTGCATCAATAATTTATCTCATATCAGCCTTTGATTCCATGGACAAAAATAATTTGTGGATTTATCTATATGATTTCACATAGATACTCCGTAAATGTTACTTGAATGTTGGTATCATCTTTCAAATTAAAGTGTGATGGTTTCTTAGAAAAATAAAATAAACAGTCAAATGCTGTACAGCAGGACTATTAGTTACAACCCTCTCTCTCCTTCTCTCTCTCTTTTTCTACACTTGCAGCCAAGTAATTTGATTTAACATTTAGAATACTTATCATGTCTTTCCACGATGGCAAATAGATGATTGTCTGTCTTCATGCAGTTGATGTGGACCAGGAGTGGTAATTAGCTGAACTTGCTAGCTAATTACCACCAGAAAAAAATAACAGTAACAAAAATCTCAATTGCTGAGATAAAAACTTCTCTTCCATTTAATATGATGCATAAGGCCAGGGTCTCATCCAAGCACATGATAATGTGTTTCCAAAGTTTATGGATTGTTTCAAAGAAGAAAAATAATGTGTCCCTGCCATGAAGTGCTAGCGGCCCCAGCTTAAAATCCCCTGCTGCTGGGCTCATCCACTTCCCGTTTAAACATTCAGCGCTACATTAATTCCCCAGCCAAATCTAATTTGAAACAGAAATTACCTAAGAAGTCTTATTCTTCCACATCATTTTGAGGAGTTGGGGGACAAATTTGCTCACAGAGTTCATCTGCACGCAAGTATTTTTTGAGCACCTATCAGGTGCCACGCCTGGTGATAACCAGGGAGGATCCCTGCCTTCATGGAGCTTGCTTTCTGGTCCCAATTAGTCTTTTTCAGAACACAGTGTTCCCAAGACGACACCATCAGACTCCTGAATGTTCCCTGAGCTACAGGGCCACAGTATGGCCTCCTGCTCGGTATGCGGCCCTGGCAGCTCTGTTTCTGAATCCAGTTCCTTACTCCTGAAGCCCTAGGTTAACTGCAAACCTGGTTTCCTAGTTCCAGTGTGTTGTCCTCGTGCTGCCTGGAATCTCAGTTTCTACTTTAACTGAGATTTGGCCCTGGCCAAGTCATTCTTTCCCTGGAGACTGGAATTCTGCTTCCAGCCTCTTCCTAGTAGCTGGAATCTTGCTCCCAATGGACAGACCTGCTTCCTGACAGTAACTTCTTAGCTGGGTTTCCAGCACCTTCTCTTCCTCAAATTCCCTTCCTCCATGTTCTTGCTGCATCATGGTGCAGATGCGGTGTCTACCCCACTGAGCCCCTACTCTCTGTCCCCATAGCCTGCTAGACTCTTCCACTGTTCCCCCTTGGTGTACGGGTCTACTGCCAGGCCTTGGTCCTGCCCGTCAACAACTCCATAATTGCTGCTTAAATAGTCATGTGTCCCCCAACAACTTGAGTTATGACTTATGACAGCCAAGTGTATAGAAGTAGCCTTTTTTTTTTTTTTTTAATCTGGGTAGGACCAGCCAGGGTCTTGGGGTTTAGAGGAGAATGCCAGCATCAGGGAAACTCTTCTCTCCCTCCCCTGGTTCCTAGCCTTATGTTCTTCTCCTCCCTGGTGCCCGAGTCCTAATCTTTATTACCTGCCCATTACTTGGGTCCCAAAGAAGGAAACTTCTGACCCCAACTCAGCCACTCCTTCTAACCCTATACTTGTCCCTCCTCATGACAGCAGTGGCTAAAATGATTACCCAGAGCCTGACACTCACTGGGCCAAGTTTTGTGTATGAAGAGGTCACTGCACTGATAGACAATACACATTTGCTCATTTCCTACAAACAAGTAGTAGAACTTGACCAACATTTGTTGAATAGTTACATCAAATCCTATACATCAGGCTTGAGTTTGCACCTTCTGAGGTCTTCTAGGCTGAATGACAGTGTACCTTAGGCTCTCCAGGGAATGCCATCAGTAAAGGCAGCCTGTTCTGATGCCATGACTATAGGGAATGTGATGCCTTATTTGAATTAGGCGCTGTTTGTTCCACTTTTTATCTTTTTTTCCTCCAGAACTGAGGCTACTTGATCTTTCCTTGAAAGTTCAGTCCCCCTGAGTAGCTGGGCCCAATCCTGTCTGTACAGTGGAGGGACTCAGGATGCCTCATCCAACACTCAGAGATGCAAAATGAAGTCTCTAGTCCATTGATCTCTGTTCATATTCAAGTCTCCAATTTTCTGGTCCCAGTCCATGACGGGCCTCCAAAAGTACAACCACAGCCCCAAGAAGTGGTTCTAGTCAAGAGTTAACATCTTTAGCATGATGCAGGGAAAAAAGAATGTATCTCACAGGAGGTGGTGATGGGTCACAGCTGTTTGGCACAGCACAGTAGTGGAACATCCTGGCTTAGGAGGTATTCACAGCTAATAGGCAGACAGGGATATAGGCAACTTCAGGAAGACAGCCTGCCAGTGGGTAAAAGAGCCTCAACCACCATTTGTAAATCCATTGTTTTATCAAACTTTTATTATGAATATCCTGAGTGCCAGACACAGGGCTAGGAAGAAAAAGTGTAGAGATAAATAAGACACCATCCCAGCACTCTAGACCTCTCAGAATTCTGGAAGTCCTCCTTTGAATGAATTCTGGTTATGCCAGGTCCCTCTCTGGGTATGATGCCTGGCACCTATTATAGTAGTCCAGGTATTTTCCAAACAATGAATCAACCAATCAACAAATGATAGTCTGGCATCTAGCATGTAGTGAGCAAATATATTTCCACACCAATGTCCAAAGTCTTTGGGTGTATAACTGGCAAAATCAACTATCAGTTCTGGGAAAATTACAGTATTAGGCAGATAATATCTACAATCTCTACTTTAGCCCTCGCTCTCGCCATACTAACACACTGCCTTCCAGGCAAGACAAAGGTGTTGTACAGCTCTGTTGCTGCACCATTCAACAGTATTTGTATTCTACACACCCTTTTTCAAATTCTTGTTAGACTCTCTGCTTTTGTGACTAAGTACAAAAATATCATTGTGTCACTAAGCAACTTTAGGATAAACTTTGAGAGAGGATAAACCAATTGTTTACCAATCATAAAAGTGAGAAAGGGATCATATTTTCATTGTAGACGGTTCTGGGCAACAACCTGAGGATTGCCGCTAGTATGCGTTTCTGCAACCCATTCTCACATGGTATAAGTGCTTTCATTCACTAAATCATGGTTTAGTAAAAGGGGACTCAATCTTCTGGATTCACAGAAATGGATGGATTGTGGAGGAATGCTCATTATCACTACTGTGGTTATGGTGAATTCACAGATACCAAATCCTGGCTATTATGGCAAGAATGGTCGCCCCATCATTATATTCAGACAAGAATAGAAATTTAACTAACTTATAAATTCTCTGAGAAGTCTTCATATCCAAAACAGAAAGACTTAGTATGATGTTTCTAATTAAAGTATGTGAATGGTGATTGCATGTTTTAAGTGCCTCAGAGTTTGAAATTAAATTCTATTTGTGAAAGCTATTATTTATATATTTTTATACCTAAAATCTCTGTAGCCTTTTTTCTTTCAATACAACTGAATCCCTAAATAAAATCTTGGCAAAGCTATCAATTTTCTTATGCCCTTTTTCCGCTGCCAAATACATCACGTACCTATTTAAACAGAATGCTAGAAGAAAGAAATAGTTTTGTTTAGCTAAATAATTTGGAGAGCTAAATACAGCCACATTTAGAAAGCATTTCCTTATCTTGCTCTTATTCTTTAATATTATATTGTAAACAAATTCCCATGTCATTAAAACTGTTTACAAATATGAATAATACCCTGTAATTTCTATCATTTGCTTATTCATTTCCCTTTTCTTAGATATGAAGGTTGTTCCCAAGTTTTTTTTTAATGTTATAAATGACACTATTTGAATATCATTATAAATCCATACCTGATCATTCTTCAGGGAAAAAGTTGCAGGAATAAAATTGCTAAATAAAAGTGAATGAGAGTTTTTAAGATTTATAACTAAACAACCAAACTGTTTCCAGGTACCTGTCACTGGGTCAGATCACCTGCTTCCTGTCTTCCTGGTATCCTGCTTGTCTCTGATAATTTAGAACCTAATTTTTCTATTATCTTATTTTCCTTCTGACTCACTCTCCTTGTGGCTTGTTTCCTAGGGTATTTTGTAATTTTGACTTCCGAACTCATGTTTAGTTGAGCAATGTATTGGGAATTGCAGGAAACCCGGGCTGAGATTCTATTTCCGAAACGATTTGCTCTGAATTGTGCTGGGTGCCCCACAGTGCTCCAACTAGAACCACTTTCAATTATTAGTTTGGCTTGGCATTTACAGACCTAAACAGGTGGTATAAATTCTAGTGCCAAACCTATGTGAGGGTGTGGACTACGGTTATGAATTTTTATGAGAGTGATAGGATTTTTTTTTCTAGCTTTTCCTCTTATTGACGGTACAGTCTTTTGTCCAGGGTTTATGTGGCTCACTTAGGCATTAAGACCCAAGGCCTTCATGCCAATGCCCAGGATTCTGCCTTTTGCCATCCCCATGTATAACTGCAAAAAATAGACTGGGTTCATCTAAGTCATAGGCAAGGGCAGGATAACTTTCTTTCCTTTTTGGGGGGTGGGGAGGGGGACAGGGTTCTCACTCTGTCACCCAGGCTAGAGTGCAGTGGCGTGATCATGGCTCACTCTGCAGCCTCGACTTTCCCAGGCTTGGGTGATCCTCCTGCCTCACCCTCTTGACTAGCTGGGATTACAGGCACCCATCACCATGTATAGCTAATGTTTGCATTTTTTGGTAGAGACAGGGTTTCATCATGTTGCCCAGGCTGGTCTCAAACTCCTGGACTCAAGCGATCTGTATTTGTCATACAGCAATAGATAATTAATACACATATCCATTCATCCTTCCCGCCATTCTTCTTGTTTCAATGGAAAAAGAGCTTCTCCTCCAGGCCACTGTCTGCAGAAAAGGTCCCTTCTCACCTTCCCAGGTCTTACTGAGTAACCCCCAAACAAGCGCTCTCTTTGAGATCATGCCTGACTGGTGGGTTCCTTGTGCTCTTCCATCACATCTGTCCGCTCACCTCCTTCCTTGTCTTGACCTCCCAAAGTGCTGGGATTACAGGCATGAGCCACTGCGCCCGGCCAGGAGGATAACTTGATACAGTCATCTTCATACCTCCCGGTCAATTACAGACATCTACAGAGTCTATGCCATAGTCAAAGGAGCAGAAACCAGGTAACCCTCATCCCCTTTCCACACGGAGACTCAAGAACAAGGGTAAAGTTCTAGAATATTGAGCCAAGCCCTGAGGTTGGCCTTGCCTTCAGTGTCTGTTTATCACTCTGGTGTCCAACTCCCTATGGTTTTGGCCCTGAGGGATTTCCCACACTTTTCCCAAATGTTGGCTAGACATTTAAAGAGTATATCTGTGTTTGAGCTCCTGATTTGTGGGTGTTCTGTAATGAAAGACTTTTATAGGATATCTGGTCTGCTGTGTTGCCAGAAATGGTCCCTTCTGTAATTTCAACACCTGGTGTCACTCTCTCTCCCACCCTAGAAGTTTTAGCACCCAGCTCCCAGTTTACCTCCACCCTGGTTCCCTTAGCATTCTGGGTCACTTCATTTGTGTAGGTGACCCATCCAAAACCTAAGCCTCTTATTTCACCTTCTTGTCCTCAGAGACATTTATCTTCACGTTCCTTCAGCCACCCACACTATGGAGGCCTGGACCAAGGGACTCCCTTCTTTTATTTTTTATTATTTTATTTTATTTTATTTTTTTGAGATGGAGTCTTGCTCTGTCACCCAGGCTGGAGTGCAGTGGCATGATCTCAGCTCACTGCAACCCCTGCCTCCCGGGTTCAAGAAATTCTCCTGCCTCAGCCTCCCAAGTAGCTGGGATTACAGGTGCGTGCCACCACGCCCAGCTAATTTTTTGTGTTTTTAGTAGAGACGGGGTTTCACCGTGTTAGCCAAGATGGTCTCGATTTCCTGACCTTGTGATCTGCCTGCCTCGGCCTCCCAAAGTGCTGGGATTACAGGAGTGAGCCACGGCGCCCGGCCCCAAGTTGACTCCCTTCTAAAGGGATGGGATATCACTTTTGAGACGAGGCTATAGAAAGATCATGACTCCCATCTTGCTACCCCTCTCTTGATTTTCTTTCTGGCTCATGCTGAGAGAAGACAGTGGTCATGTTGTGAGCTGCCCTATGGAGAGGCCCACGTGGCAAGAAACTGAGGGTGGCCTGCAAAACAACAGCCCATGGGGAACTAAGGTCCCCAGTCCCACAGCTCACAGAAAACAGAACCCTGCCAACAACTACGTGAGTCAGCTTGGACGCAGCTCCTCCCGGCAGAGCCAGGAGATGACTGCAGCCCTGGCGCATACCTTGATTGCAATCTGGGAGAGATCCTGAGCCAGAGGGCCCAGCTAAACGTGCCTGGATTCCTGACCCACAGAAACAATACATGTATTTCCTAAGCAGCTACACTATAGGGTAGTTTGTCATACAGCAATAGACGATGAATACACACCCACTCATTCTTCCCGCTGATCGTCTCGTTGCAGTGGAAAAGGGTCTTCTCCTCCAGGCCACCATCTGCAGAAGAGGCCCCTTCCCCTCACCTTCCCAGGTCTCACTGAGTGACCCCCAAAGAAGCGCCTTCTCTGAGATAGTGCCTTATTGGGGGGTTCCTTGGGCTCTTTCATCACAGCCGTCTGCTCGCCTCTTTCCTTGTCTCTCTTATATGTGAAAATCTACTTAAAAACTATACACATAATAGGGCAATTTGCTAAAATGGGCATTTTTGCTGGTTTGGGGGATGTTTTGTTGTTGTTGTTGTTGTTTTGTTTTCTACTAAAGACTCATCCTCCCTGCAAAGCAAAATGTTTTCCTTCCTTCAACCAGGACCTCCCTTGGCCCATAAGTCTCCTTTATGCAAATTTTTTGACAATAAAAATAGTATTTTATTTCCCCCACACCTTCCTTCCTCCAACAACCCCCAGTACACCTTTCCCTTCTTGTTCCCACAGCAACATTACAATAAGAAAAAAATAAGTTTTGGAGCGGGTCGCGGTGGCTCACACCTGTAATCCCAGCATTTTGGGAGGCCGAGGTGGGGGAATCACTTGAGCCCAGGAGTTCAAGACCATCCTGGGCAACGTGGCAAAACCCCATCTCTACAAAAAACACAAAAATTAGCCGGGTGTGGTGGCATGCGCCTGTAGTCCCAGCTACTCAAGAGGCTGAGGCAGGAGGATGGCTTGAACCCGGGAGACGGAGGTTGCAGTGAGCCATGATCACGCTACTGCACTCCAGCCTGGGTGCCAGAACAAGACCCTGTCTCAAAAAAAAAAAAAAAAAAAAAAGTTTTGGGGGCAGGATTATGAGGGTAGAGGGGATATGGGTAAAAACACAAATTACAATAGGCATTTCTGAAAATACGTTATTCCACTTGGTCATCATATTCTCCCTCATCTTTGAGTTGTTTTCACTTCTGACTCCTTTCTTCTTCACCAAGGTCTTCTTCGTCTTCTTCATCATCTACCTCTCCATTGTTATAACCGTCTTCATCCTTCTCTTCTGCACTCACGTCCTCCTCTTCTCCTTCCTCCTCCTCCTCCTCATTCTCTCCTCATTGTCCAGGCCCTCCATGTAGCCCTCAGCATCCAAGTCAAGAGCAATTTTTTTAAAAGGTCCTTTTCCTCCTTTTCTGGTTGGCAGGAGTGATTTTGTACCCAGTTTGGCAAGCAGGGTATAGGCTGTGCTTCGGCCCCATTCTTCCCCACAGTCGATGCTCTTGAGCAGTGAACAACCTACACATCCTTCCATGGCTACCATGCTCAACCTTTCTCATGGGGAAAGCCTAATGCCAGGTATCTATTCTCTTGACTTCTGGCCTCCCCTGCCTCCCTGAGGAAAGTTAAGAGCCAAGAAGAGTTGAATCAAACTAGATCATCCTAGAAGGGGAAACATAGAGGATGAGGCATTGCACTGACAAAGGGGAACTGCTAAATCTGGCTATGACTTCCCCATCCTGGACCGTGAGGATGGAGGTCTGGGGACTCCTCTCCAGCTGTCATGGAGCCCTGCACTTGACTACAATGGTTCCTTTGTGAAGGAACAACAGTACATGAAGCTCCTTCCCTCTTTGCATTTGGACTATGGCTGATTTACTGCATGAGAGGGAAAGGGAGGGGCCTAGTAAGCAAGTTGACCGTGGAATTCTCACCGGTGTTGGCAAACGAATGGGGGATAGAGTGTCTTGGACCAGATTTAGACTAATCTAGAAAAATAAATGAGAACTTACCTGCACAGTACATGCTACTATAACATTATATTGATACTCATATTTCTCTTACCATACCTCTCACTGTCCCTTGTTTTTGGTTGTACTTCTTGAACCTTTGCTGAAGCTCTGATTTCATATGTAAGCTACCTAAACAGGTGCTTCTAGGCTCTCCTTGCATCTCTCCTCTCACTTTTTTTTTTTTTTCCACCGATGATATGGTTACCAGGTTAACCTCTTTCAATGGTTTTCAGGATCTCACATTGGTACGCAAACATTTTCAACTGTTATCTACTGTTTGGAGGCTGTAGTTCAAATGTCTGAGTTTTGTGATTCAAAGCCTTGCACAGTACGGTTCCGATATATCAGTTTGGTCTCATCTCCTCTTCTCCTAGCTTGCAATTCCAGCGAAACTGAAAACTCACACGGGGCATTCTCATCTTGATGCCTCTGCTCTTCACATTTCTCCTGGTTGGAGTTTTTTTCACACCTTTTCTTGCTAAGTCAAAATCTTATATAATCTTTAATACTATTTGATGTTTCCCTTCTCACAAAGCCTCTCCTGACCCTTTTAACCCCTAGGGTCCTTCTCTCATCTTCTCTGTTGTTATCTGGGATCATAATTTTATTTCCCTATGTTAGGTGATATTTTATTTTAAAATACTGATGACCTTGACTGTGAGTGCCCAAGAGCAGGGACCAAGTTGGCTACTTTTATGTGTCTTTTTTGTTGCCTGGCACAGGGTTTTGGACACAGAGCATGCTGAAATAAAATTTAAAAAGACTGAATCTTCCTCTACCAGAAGATCCACCACAGCAAAATTCTTGGTGTTCTTAAAATACAACTTAAAATTGAAAAATGTTTTTTACATTTCATTCAACTTCTCAAAAGAAGCTCACCTAATTATAAAGGTAAATCACAACCCCCAAAATATATTTTATACAAATTAAAGCACATAAATATATAATCTGATATAGTAGTTTGTTGCTTTTTGTGTATGTTAGCATAGAGTTTCAAGTAGTATATATCTATAATACAAGCAGTGTCAGAAAATTTAGTCTTCTTCAAATAATTTTTTTTTTTTTTTTTGAGACAGAGTCTCACTCTGTCACCCAGGCTGGAGTGCAGTGGTACGATCTCGGCTCACTGCAACCTCGGCCTCCTGGGTTCAAGTGATTCTCATGCCTCAACCTACCAAGTAGCTGGGACTACAGGTGTGTGCCACCACACCTCGCTAATTTTGTATTTTTAGTAGAGACGGGGTTTTGCCATGTTGGCCAGGCTGGTCTCGAACTTCTGACCTCAAGTGATCCACCCACCTCTGCCTCTCAAAGTGCCAGGATTACAGGCATGAGCCACCACGCCCGGCCCCTCTTCAAATAATTTTTAGGTTAACTTCAAAAACCACAAATATTCCCTCTTTCAACTTCTGTTTTAAAACTGAAAAGCTAAATGTTAGAAATAAACTTTTCCCTTGAAGCCATTTAGATAGTCATGAACACTATGCTTAAAGTAAATAAATGTAAAATCTGTCAAACTTTTTGTTTTCTTGTATTCTTAAGCACAGCTTCTTTTTGAATTAATGCAATTCAGCAAACTTGCTTTTTCAGGAACAGAAAATCACCCCATGACTTGTAAAATACGTAATCTAGAAAATGCGTGAGAAGAGAGACCTTCCAAAGCTATGTCATGAGAGCGGAGTGTTATACAGCAGCATCTCTTCCAGTTTGTCCCCTGGGTGTTATATAACTCAAAGGTAATTAAAGGATTCGGGCTTGGATCGCAAATTCTAGCACACAAAGAGTAATCTAATGTGAAGACACCAAGCTTGCAGATGCTCCAAGTTTCCAGCCAAGATAAAGAAAAACCCTTTGGATATGCAGATTATAACATCTACGTTAGTTCTGTTGGACATCAATTTAGAAAAGATTCAATTTAGTCAAGGACATTGGCTTTGTCTGATATATCTCATTCCAGAAATGTGATTATGCTCTATTGGCTGAAAACAGCAACTCTTAAAAAGTTTCTAAAAAACTTCAAAAATATTTGTTCGAAGAACTGGAACATAGACTTTTTTTTCTAAATTGAAAACAAATGTCCACTTAGAAAGACTTAATGTACTTAAGAATCAATTGTATTCTGCAAACAATTTACCCCAAGAGGGACTGGATTTTCACTTAACAAAACGGTTCAATAAAGGTTTTAAAATGATTGGAAGATAAATAAACATTAAATAGTTAAAAACAAAAAGTAATTTATCTCATATTGCTTCTCAAGGACTTTAGTACTTTACGGGAGAGAACTATTCAAACAATACATTTATAGGTACATCTGTCTTTTCAATGGAAGCTATTAAGCACAAACATCTGGTGTCTCACCAATATTACATTGGCTGATCAGTATGACCACTGCACCATCTAGTGTCCACACTGTAAAACAGCAGCTAGGGAGCGCTTTTTCTCCAAGTCCATCTTTCTGAAAGCCATCATCTAAACTGGTGTTTTGATAGTTCATCATCAAGAATATAAAGGACAGATCATTCATATAAAGACTAAGTCACATTATAACATTTCCAGGTGTGCTAGAAAATTAAGACATGGTGCTTATAAAAAAGTGCACAAATTATGTAAAACGATGTTTAAAACCTAAAGATAGGAATATGATAACTTATTTTTAAAAGACTTTTTGTAAAAGAGAAAGCTAAGATATCGCATTGAACTATGAACCATGGATAGAAATCATGATGTTCAAAGACTATGTATAAACAACATGGAGAAATTAATTAGTAGATGTAAAGAAAAACATTTAAAATATGAAAATATATGCAAGAAAATAACTGGCTGAAAATGTTTTTGGAATGTTGATGATTATTTATTTGCCTATTTTTTGTTTATTATCTCTTAATTATGTTCCAAATGGATTATTTGTTACAATTAAATAGCCAAGTAAATATTGAGAAATCTAATCTGCCAGTCAACATCTAGGCATTCTGTATAAAGGAAAATCTGACCAAATTTCACAAGTCTATTAATGTGTTAATTTTTACTTTCGGTAAAGGAGTGTATGAGGTTGTTGTTGTTGTTGTTGTTTTACACCATGCCTTTAGTTTTTAAAAAATCGGGGGAGAGGAGGAGAAGGCCAGCTGTTAGATTTAGAACAAAAATGAAATATTTATAGGAGACAGTGCTTAGTCCTTTGGGCTCTTGGAAAATATTCACATCAAATTTCCAACGTAACTAACTCAGAGCCACTGCTTTTTTTTTTAATGCCAGCAAAAGAATATAAAAGTATTTTGAAAAGTTAAACACATTCTGGGGAATCATTTTACCAGTATTTGCAAAACAATTCAACCTAAATAAAATATAGGTGATCATAAGAAGAAATTTGAAGCAAACTTAATACCTCTCCTGAGTAGAAAAAAAAGTAGTTATAACTTTAAAAATCTAATTGCCTACTATGAGAGGTATCAATGTTGAGAGACATCAAACCCACTTTTATGTTTAGAGAAAGCTCTTTGAACAGGAACTTTTGAGGTAGCATGGAAGACAGACCTCCAAAGGCCATGCCTTTGTACAATCCCTTAGGCTTGAGTGTAGATGAAACTTGTGACTTGTTTTTATCGATAGAATGTGGCAAAGGGAACAGGACACCACTCTGTGATTATGTTACATTATCTAAGACTCTGCCTTAGTGAACTAGAGACCGGGATTCTCCTTCCTGCCTTGAGGAACTGAGCAGCCACGCCGAGGAAGCCCACAGTGAGAGCCTCTAGCAGCTTCCAGTGAACAGCCACCAAACCAGGGGCACTCAGCCACACAGCTGCACGAACTGAATCCTGCCAGCAGGTGTAATGAGCTTAAAGCAGATTCTTCCCCAGTCAGGCTCCAGATGAGAACACAGCCCAGCTGACACCTTGAATGTGACCTGGCAAGATCCCAAGCAGAGAACCCAGCTGAGCTGCTTGCAGGCTCCTGAACCATGGAACCTATAACTTGTTTCAGCCACTAGGATTGTGGTAATTTGCTATGCAATAATAGAAAATGAAAACAGGTAGTATATTAAATAAAATTCACGATTCCATAAACAGTTATGGAGAACCAGACCCAGTTCTGGGCCTGGTGGAAATTAGGCCCTCAGAGTGCAGCTAAATGGAAGGACTAAGCTCCATACAAATATAAGAAAGGCAGGTAAGTGATTTAGTCCACAGTTTCAAGGACATCATAATTTAGTTGAAGAAAAACAGCCACATAATTAACTAAGATAAGTGCCAACACAGGCACAAATAACATGATAGAATGCAGAGAAAAAGATCGGTTATCAACAGAAACTTTTCCAAGCTACAGAAAACCGAAATCAAAAATACTTAGGAAAAACAGAAAAAGAGGGAAGGAAAATTCATGTGTTCACAAAACTGGTTTGGAGGTAGGGCTGGCCTCAGGCTTAATTGCATCCATTCTCAAAGCTCAGAAATTCTCTAGGCTCTTCCCTCTTAACCTTCACAGTTGGGCTGGCTCCCATGGATGACAAACATAATAATGTAGCATCCAGGGACCTCCATGGAATAGAGAAGAAACTTCCATAAGACCTACTGAAAGTCTCCATGCATCTCGATGGCCTGAATTGGATCATGGACACACCCTTAAACCAAGCACGCAGCCACTGATGATTGGCCAAAGCCAAGTAAAGCCCAGGAACAAAGAATGGGTCAATCTCTCCAAATCACGTGGTTGATAATGCGGGGTAGAGGTGGTTTCCCCACAGGAATATAACACTAAGGCATTTTCAACAGATGTTTTACCACATGACCCTACTAGTTCTGAGTGGGAAGATCATGAATGTAATATACAATGAAATGTAATATATAAGAAAATTATACATATACCCAGTCAGGGTCTATGAAAACATTAGGTACTAGTCTTGCCAGTTTTGTAAGGACAGAATTATTTCAAATTAGAAAGTAAAAGACATTCCATTTTTTATTTTGGATTCTTATCTGATGATGACCAAACTTCCACAGATAAAAGATATTATGCTTTTAGAATTTGATGATAATAGATTCATAGCAGTAAGATTTGTGAATTTCAAAAGAAAATAAACCACTGTTGGCTGGGCATGGTGGCTCATGCCTGTAATCCCAGCACTTTGGGAGGCTGAGGCAGGTGGATCGCTTGAGGTCAGGAGTTTGAGACCAGCCTGGCCAACATGGCGAAACCCTATCTCTACCAAAAATACAAAAATTAGCTGGGCGTGGTGGCATGTACCTGTAATCCCAGCTACTTAGGAGGCTGAGCCATGAGGATTGCTTGAGCCCGGGAGGTGGAGGTTGCAATGAACATAGATCGTGCCACTGCACTCCAACCTGGGGCAATGGAGAGATTCTCCATCTCAAAAACAACAACAACCACAGTGACAAAAACAAAACAAAACAAAACAAAAAACAAAAAAAACACTGTTAGTGTTTGAGTATGAATCAATCTATAATAAACACATAGTCACAAACACTCACACACATTCTATTTAGAAAAAATATATAGTTGGGATACATTTGATGGAGGCATTAGACTCTAGTTTTGGTCAAGAAACTTTCAGGTTCACTTCAGTGTTGAGGCTGTAAATATTGATCAGATTGATTGGAAAATTGGCACGAGATCCAGAGAAACAGAGATGCTATTATCAAGAATTCAGCAAAGAGGGAAGGTGTCAGGACAAAATAAGATGAGGGGAGAATTCAAGCCAGTGAGGAGCTAAACTGCAGAAGATATTTACATGGGGCAAAAAGAATTTCTTAGCAAAAAACAAAGTCTACAACAACAAAAAGTCTAAAAGATATTGGACCTGTAGTTACCTACTAAAAAAAAATATAGAAGCAAGAAAGAGTAAAACAGATTTTTTGGTGAAAATCCTAATTGTGTGGCTTCCCACTTTTTAGCATATGTATCAAAATAGGCTATGCTCCTCATAATCTGACATGTTGTTGGGACCAGTGTTTCATAAGAAATCAGTTCTGTAGATGGTAGAAGAATATCTAATATCTCCTACATAGAGATCTCTCATATGGTAAATATTAATTTTCCAAGAACATGAACAGAACGTTATAAACCTAACATCAAAATAATACTGAAACCAGGGCTCATAGGAGAAAAGACTGATTCTAAAGCAGGGACAGAGAAAACACAAGATGAGTCTGGAACGTCTTGTGGTCCCAGAAAGTAAGAAAATGATTTTTTTTAATGATGGGAGTATGGCAAATGGACACAGGAGTAAACTTGTACTAAACTCTCGATAGCCAATTGTACAACAATTTGGGCAACAAAATGAGTGATGATTGACCGGCCTGGGAAACATAGCAAGACCTCATCTCTATAAAAAATTTTTTTAAAAAATTAACCAGGTGTGGCAGTGCACACCTGTAGTCCCAGCTGCTCAGGAGGCTGCGGTGGGAGGATTGTTTGAGCTCAGTCAAAACTTTGCGGCTGCAGTGAGCTATGATTGCACCACTGCACCAGCCTGGGTGACAGAGCTGGAGGGTCTCTAAAACAAAAAATAAAGTAATGATAGTAATGGATTATAGGATAAAGTAAATATCCATGAGACCACACTGATATAAATAAATAACTGAATGAATAAATAGCTCAGAAGTGGTAGCTCTTCATTGCAGTAGAATTCCAATTGATAAATGCAGAAGGAATGATAACTAGAAAGTCACCATCTGGCAAACACCACAGTGATAATTGTTACTCACAATGATAATTGTTAGTGGGATAATTGGCTAAATTTGAATGACAGCTGCAGATTAGTTAGAAGTACTATACTGTACTGCTTTTTACCTACATTCACTTCCTGATTTCCATCGTTGTACTACAGTTTTGTAAGATATTACCATTTGGGGAGTCCAGGTGACGAGAACTCCATGTACTAGTTTTGCAGCAGCTAAAAGTTAAATGATCTTAAATTAGAAAGTTTTACAAATTTCATGAAAAATAGGAATATAATTTGCTTCTTTGAGTCTCAGGGGCATTTGATAAACATCAATCACCACTTGCAGAGCCATCCCTTAGGTTAGGGAATCAGGGCAATTGTCTTCAGCCTGAATTTTGGAGGAAGAGGTGGAGTCCGGGGAGGGATTTGCGATAAAGCAGCATCTCCACTGTCAAAAGTGTGCTCAGTAAGATAGAGGCCACCTGCCAGAACGGGTGGCTACTTCTCCATTTGCAAATGCACCTCACGGTGGCCATGGCTGCTGTGGAAAGGATTGATCTTCATAAAAAGGTGTGGGGATTAGGGAAGGAGAACCAGGGGGGAGAGGGAGAGCCCCAAGAGAGTGGGGAGGGGCCTGCCACACCTGGAGTGAGTTGCCGGTCACCTCATCAGGACCAGCTCTGGGAGCTGAACTGAAAAGGCACAAAACTGCCAATCCATAGAAAGCTATTGATAGAACATTTTCATGGCTGTATTTGAAATGCAGTCGATGTCACCCCCCCAAAACAATAATATTTACTTCCATGTCACTGGCAAGTTTGTTACTCCTCATCTCACATTTTAATCTCCAGCACAGTGAGAGAAGCCGAAGTACAAACCCTGCATAAGATGACCGTGAGTACAAAGACATCTGTGATTAGGGCCACCAGGTCCTAATGGAATGGAAAAACAGATAGGGCTCCACCTGTGACTCAGACCAACAGCAACCTCGTTTCTGAATATCAGAAAAGCAAATCATTATTTTTTAAAATGTCATGCACACAACATTTTTAATTCTTAAATGTTATGATGCCATGAATGCTGATCTTTGGTTAAATCTGATTTGAGCCTAACACACTTACGGGAAACAGAATCTCTTAAGAGCAGAGAATAAGGAGAAAAACAATGAAATTGACCTCAAAGGATTGGACTGGGACTTTTATTATTTAGGTTCCTAGATTTAAACATTTTTTATAGTAATGTTTACTCATTCAAAAACATCTACTGAATCAAATGCTGTGAACTGGTTGTCAAAAATGAAAATCTCCTGGTCTGGTGGAGATTTCTTTAAGACATTCCACCATATAACTTACCATACACAGCACTTCCCAAATCTTCAGTCATTTGAATAGCATTTCTCAGACTTTTGCCAAATCTGCACATCAATTATACTTTTATCTACTGGATATTTCGCCTTAAGTCATTTCATTTTCTCCAATGTTACTATAAAAGAAGCATTTATGCAACCACTAAGAATGGGAAAGACACATCACTTGCCATAAGTGGAAGTGAATTATACATGTAAATAAATATTTTAAAAACAGGTATGTCTATCTATATTCCACATAAAAATATCTCACATACCACCAGTGGTATGCAGGCCACAGTTTGGAAAATATGGCAATATAATCTAAATAATATAAATACACCAAAATTTTCAGGATGTACTCCCCACATACAAGAAAGGTTTAAAATCAGAGAACAGACCGAGGCCATTTTAGAGATGGAATGTATAGTCAGAATAAACACGGTTGTGCCACTGTCACAAATAAGCCCCAGATCTCATTGGCTTGACATCACAAAAATGGATTTCTCAATTACATAAAGTCCACTGTGGGCCACGTGATTCTCCAAGGAGACTGTTGCCATGGGGACTCAGAGTTGAGGCCAATGGTGGCTCCACCATCCTGTGGCTATGATATCCTGAACTTGCGGCCTCCTCAGTTGATGAGGTGAAGAAAGAAAGCCTGGAGAATCATGCACGAGCTTCTCACTGTCTCAGCCCACAAGTGACACACCTCTTTCCCTCACAGCCCACACTGGCTGGAACCAATCACATAGCCCTGCCTAACTGCAAGGGAGGCCAGAAAGTGCAACACTTTGTCATGGGCACGGGTGAGCACTAAACATCTCTCCAAATATGGGTTGGGAAGATTAAGAGACTAGTCCAGAAGAAAACAGTCTCCAGGGAGAAATATATCTGGGAATAGGAATCGAGAAAGCAACCAAGAGAGCAGAACTGAGTGGATGAGAGGAATTGTCAGACCACATCAGCAGCTCTGATTAATCAAATCCAAAATGTGCCCGTTGATCTATTATTCCATAGAAATACTGGAATCACCCGCTCAATAATAAGAGAAATGTAAATAATACCATACTTGCATGGCTAATTCTCCTCTGTTCATACCTTCATTCAGGTCGACATAGATCTATCATACTCCTACGGTGTATAAGGGATGTGCTAAGCTTGAAGTACATTCATCTAAAAATCAAAATACAAAGGCATGGGAAGACTAAGAAAATTTCATAAACCTTCATTAAATTATCAGAAATACCTGGGATTCTCAGCTCCATTTGTAAAGAAACCACAGTTACAATTCTTCCATTACTGATTGCTTTCTGGATTGAATATTTGAACTCTGCTTTAGTGATTCCTCTTGCTTATATGTGGGAGGAAGACCCCCTACCCTGAGCCAGCAGCTGGAGCACAGCCTGAGCACACAGGTTCTCCCTCCATAAGTGTTGGCCTCTAGATTCAAGGTCTGAGTACCATAGCCTTGATCAGCGGGGAGAACTAACTACTTAGTTTCTACAGCTTTGCTTACTGCCTCTAAAGATAGACATTAACACCTTATTTTTGAATATTAATTTAGAGTTTACGAGGGCCCTATAACCTTAATTCATCTCATCTCTGTAACAATCCTGTGAAGTAAGAATTATGGTACCCATTTCATGGAAGAGAAAACTCGGGGAACTCAGGGCACAATCCTTTGGTGGTATCTCTAGTTGGTGGCAAAACCAGGCCTGGGATTCTGTTCCCTTAACTCTGAGTGTCGCTACTCAGTGGTTTTGTATTTCCAAGGAAGAAGGCCTGGATATTATGGATTTTTTTAAAAAACCAAGGTAAAGGAAAATATGTAACAACAGAAAATAAGTGTTTATAATATCATGGTGAATTTAGAAAGGGTAAAATTGTGTATGTGATTATAATTATGTGAAAAGATGCATAGCATCTTTTCTCTCCAGGGCATGACAGAGTCGTGGGAATCGCTGGAACCTTTCTAGAGGTAAAGTTTGACACTCAATGCTTCGATTGTTTCTGTTTTTAAAACCCCTTCTCTTCTCTCACCAATCTCAGAGCATACTTTAAACCTTGATACATCTAAGGATTACACAGACAGGTCAAAAGTTTCACAGAGCAAACAACAAAGAGGGAAGTTCTTTCCTCAACTCAGTACCCCAGCGTAGGGAAGGTTCTAGCTGATGCAGACTGGCATTTCAAAATCAAAGACGGGGGGCAGTGGCTCACGCCTGTAATCCCAGCACTTTGAGAGGCAGAGGTGGGTGGATCACCTGAGGTCAGGAGTTCGAGACCAGCCTGACCAATATGGTGAAACCTTGTCTCTATTAAAAATACAAAAATTTGCCAGGCGTGGTGGCGTGCGCCTGTAGTTCCAGCTACTCAGGAGGCTGAGACAGAAGAATAACTTGAACCCATGAGGTGGAGGTTGCAGTGAGCTGAGATCATGCCACTGCACTCCAGCCTGGACGACAGAGCAAGACTCTGTCTCAAAATAAATAAATAAATAAATATCAATAAATAATAAAAATCAAAGACCAAAGCCTGTATGGAGAAACCTAGAGGAGAAAGTGTCTCTTCTCTCTAAATGAGAGAACAAGAGAGGGAGGGAACCATGTATTTTGCTGCATACCTAAACTTCTGGGGGTTTTCAAAAGCCAAACACACTTAAACCACACCTGCAGCTTTCACAATGACTCCAGAATACTTGGGGCACTAAAGTCGCTTTGGTACTTCGAGGTAGTGAATTAAAGAAGTGAAAGTGTTACAGTGACAAGAGAGGCCACTGCTCTGGGAAAGACACAGAGAGGAGCGCGACGTGTAGATGACGAGGAACACGGAATTGAGAGTGTGGCTGCTAATGGCTTTAGACAAATCATCTACAGAGACACTTCAAAAGGAAATTCTGAACCAAATGGAATGGGTCAAACTTATTTGGATCCTGATCCAAACATTCATTGATGAGACAATGGGGGAAATTTGAATGCTGACTGACTAGCTAATGTTATTAATGTTAAATTTTTTTTAGTATGATAATGGCATTTTGGTTTTTTTTTTTTTTTGAAAAGTCCTTATTCTTTAGTATTACATGCTGAAATATTTATAGGAAAAATAATACGATGTCTGGAATTTATTTTAAAATATTCTGAGGTTGGGGAAGGCAAGCAGATAGGCATGAGGAAGAAACAATTTTGACTATGAGTTAGTAACAGGGACAGGGACCATGTGCATGAGGGATCATTAGACTATTCTATCTACTTTTGGTTTATATTTAAGTTTTACTAAAAAATGGCTGGACACAGTGGCTCACATCTGTAATCCCAGCACTTTGGAAAGCCAAGGTAGGAGGATTGCTTGAGGCCAGGAGTTCAACATCCGCCTGGGCAACATAGTAAGACCCCTGTCTCTACAAAACAGCAACAACAACCAAAGAGTAGCTGGGCATGGTGGCACGTGCCTGTAGTCCCAGCTACTTGTGAGGCTGAGGTGGGAGGATGGCTTGAGCCCAGGAGTTGGAGGCTGCAGTGAGCTATGATTGCACCACTGAACTCCAGCCTGGCGACAGAGTGAGACTCTGCCTCTAAAAAAAAATACAAAATAAGTAAATAAATGACAATAATAAAATAAACTGGCCAGATGTAGTGGTTCATGCCTGTAATCCCAGCACTTTGGGAGGCTGAGGCAGGAGGATTGCTTGAGGCCTGGAGTTCAAGGCCAGCTTGGGCAACATAGCGAGATGCCATCTCTACAGAAAAATAGAAAAATTAGCGGGGCATGATGTTGTGCACCAGAAGGCCTAGTTACTCAGAAAGCTAAGGTGGGAGGATTGCTTGAGCCCAGAAGTTGGAGGCTGGTGATCAGCCCTTCATCGTGTCTCATTGGGACCTAAGGATAGCCCCCCACAAGCCTCCTGACTTCCACCCTGCACGTGCCCCTACCCTCTATTTCCAACACAGCAGCCAAGTGAACTCTTTTTAAAAATTATCTGTAGGTCAGTTCACTCCTCTGCTCAGGACCCTGCACAGACTCCCCTTCCCGCCCAAAGTGAAAGCCCGCAAGACCCTGCCCTCACTCCACCCAGCAGCAACCACAGGCCCACATCCAGCTTGGCAGGCTCCATTCTGGGGCCTTCCTACCTCCTTTACCTGGAACACTCTTCCCCCATCATCCACTGGTTTTCTGCTCCAGGACTCTGTTCACTTATCACCATCTCAGCAGAGCTGCCCCTGCCCACATAATGCCCCTGCCCCATGCCCACCATTTTTTGGCAGTCTTTTTTTTTTTTTTTTTTTTGAGATAGAGTCTCGCTCTGTCGCCCAGGCTGGAGTGCAGTGGCGTGATCTTGGCTCACTGCAAGCTCCGCCTCCCGGATTCACGCCATTCTCCTGCCTCGGCCTCCCGTGCAGCGCGCGCCACCACTCCCGGCTAATTTTTTGTATTTTTAGTAGAGACGGGGTTTCACGGTGTTAGCCAGGGTGGTCTCAATCTCCTGACCTCGTGATCCGCCCACCTCGGACTCCCAAAGTGCTGGGATTACAGGCGTGAGCCACCGCGCCTGGCCTGGCACTCTTGAATTTCCCCTGCTGCTGTACTTTTTCTTTTTTCTACTTACTTTTTCCACTTTCTAACATATTATATATTTATGTATGATGTGTATCCCTTATTTTCTGTATCTGAGCAGAGAGCATTTAATCTTGGCTAAGCTCGCTGATATCCTGCACATACCTAGAACAATGCCTAGCATGTAGTAGGTGCTCATTAAAATGAGAAGAATGAGAGAATGGATTCATGAAAGCTGATTTTCATTCCATTCCAGCCACTTGCAACCACAAAATTCATCAAACGTATCTATTGGCTTGAACTGCCATTCTTGCTAGAAGAATCTGCTGATGGTGATCAATGTTTTATACCACCATTTTATTTGTTTTACTACATTGTAAAACCAATGTTTTACACCTTTTCCTTTGTAGAAAAGGGGAGCATCTCTACTTGTGATCACTATTCATGTATCTGGAGAAAAATACCAATCAATACATTTCCCATTATACTTCCCACATAGAAGGTTTTGATTTTGCTGAGGTTGCAGTTGTTATTTCAGGGCCTGTTACTGTTTGTGACTTTGCCATTTAGATTCTGCCAAAGGCTCTGTTTCTGATCAGCAGGCCTTCCGAGAACTGCCGTCCCATCAGCCAGTGGCATTTACCAGGCACCTTCTCAGGGTGCTGAGCCCTTACATGATGCAAAGCACAGCCGAGGCCTCGTCAGCAGCTCAGCCATGACATGCTTCATGTCCCACACGATTCACCTCTTGATCTTTAACTGTTTCATGGAGGGAAATTTTAAATCCAGGCTTCCCCCTCTAATGAATTCCCATAAATGTGCCTGGGTGTTAAAAATACAAAATCCTAGCAAATGTTTTATATGATATAAAAGCAGACTCCAATCCAGCAAAATAAAATAAATAAAATGACTAATCATGTTATAACTGTTTACTTAATTTTTACTCTTGGGCATTATTATGTGTCTCGCCTTGCAAAGTGCTATGATTACAGGCATGAGCCACTGCACCTGGCCAGCTTATTTTATTATTAACTTATTTTTTATTATTTTTTAGAGACAGTTTCTCACTCTGTTGCCAAGGTTAGAGTGCAGTGGTATACACACACACACACACACACACACACATATATGCACACACACATATAACTAAGGCAGACCAAAAACTTAAAAAAGTAAACAGTTTAACAATTTTATAAAGCATTTCAATAACCCAAGTTTGAGTTCTCTCAGCTCATGTGAAGTAAAATTCCATAGACAGAAGTATAATTTTTAATTATTTATTTATTTGAGACAGGATCTCACTCTGTCACCCAGACTAGAGTGCAGTGACGCGATCTCAGCTCACTGCAGCCTCGACCTCAAGGGTTCCAGCAATCCTCCCACCTCAACCTCCCAGGTAGCTAGGACCAGAGGTGTGCGCCACCACACCCTGCTAATTTTTTGTATTTTTTTTTTTTTTTTTTTGTAGAGACAGGGTTTCACCATGTTGCCCAGGCTGGTCTTGAACTCTCGAGCTCAAGTGATCCACCTGCCTTGTCCTCCCAAAGTGCTTGGATTACAGGCATGAGCCACCGTGCACAGCCAGAATAAATATATTTTAATGTTAGGAAAAAGCACTTGCTGCTGACGATTTTGCAGAAAAATAAGAGAATATGATGCTTACGTTGATGGAATCTTACTGATTCCCTAAATACTGTGTCAATAGAAAGAACATAGGGTTTCTTTTTTTTTTTTTGAGACGGAGTTTGTGTCGCCCAGGCTGGAGTGCAGTGGCGCGATCTTGATTCACTGCAATCTCTGCCTCCCGGGTTCAAATAATTCTCCTGCCTCAGCCTCCCGAGTACCTGGAACTACAGGTGTGTGCCACCATGCCCAGCTTAATTTTTTGTATTTTTAGTAGAGACGCGGTTTCACCATGTTCGCCAGGATGGTCTCGATCTCCTGACCTCGTGATCCACCCACCTCGGCCTCTCAAAGTGCTGGGATTACAGGCTTGAGCCCCCGGGTTTCTTCTCTTGATAAAAAGCCTGTAGTGCCCTGTCTCCCACGTAACTGGTTTACATACTTTTGAACTACTCTCTGCATTTGGGTCATTGGAACACTTTACTGCTGATTTTTTCATTTGTTTCTTCCCTTCTTGTTGCTTTTTTTTAAAAAAAGAATTGTGGTAAAAAATACTTAAAATAAAATTTACTACATCAACCATTTTTATGTGTACAATTTAGTGGCATTACATATATCACCACTGTTTCCAGAACTTTTCATCAACCCAAACAGAAACTCCAAACCTGTTAAACAATAACTCCTTTTCTCCCCTTTCCTCCAGCCCCTAGAAGCTTATACTCTATTTTCTGTCTCTAGGAAGTTGCCTATTCTAGGTAAATCCTCTACATGGAATCATACAATATTTGTCCATCTGTGTCTGGCTTATTTCATTGAGCAGAACGTTTTCAAGCCATGTTGCAGCATATGTTCCTCTTTATGGCTGGATAATACTCATGTACATAAATACCATATTTTGTTAATTCAACTACTCATTACCTTTTAGGAATAACTGTGGATGATCTGTTTCCAATGCCTTACATATGTTCTTTAATGTGCTTTTTTCTTTCACAATGAGACTCTGTGGCATGAGTTGTATATACATAAATTTTAAGGAAGGATTATTACCCTTGAAACTCAGAGTCACACGGGAGAGGCAGTCACGTGATATAGTTTGGCTATTTGTCCCCACCCAAATCTCATGTTAAATTGTAATCCCCAGTGCTGGAGGTGGGGCCTGGTGGGAGGTGTTTGTGTCATGGGAGCAGATTCCTCATGGCTTGGTGCTGTCTTTGCAATAGTGAGTGAGTTCTCGTGAGACCTGGTCACTTAAAAGTAAGTGGCACCTCCAACCCAATCTCTGGCTCTCTTGCCCCTGCTCTGGCCATGTGACGGGCCTGCTTCCCCTTTGCTTTCCAGCCTCATTGTAAGCTTCCTGAGGTCTGGGGAGGCCAAGCAGATGCCAGCACCATGCTTCCTGTACAGCCTGCAGAACTGTGAGCCAATTAAACCTCTTTTCTTTCTAAATTACCCAGTCTCAGGTATTTATTTATAACAGTGCAAGAATGGCCTAATACATCAAGTAAACAGATTATTCCAACACAACAGAGAGTGCTGTGACAAGGCTGTGAGGTCACAAAGGGAAGAACAAGGAACTCTGGCTGGCGGCAGAGACTTTTCAGTGAAGCAACAACATCTGACTAGGGTTTTGAAGAATGATCAGAAGCTCTGTGTCAGATGAAGAAGAGACAGGAGGCCCTCCAAGCATAGGAACCACTCATGTCAAGACATGGGGCAAAAAGAGAGGACGTATTTGGAGAACAGAGAGTAACTGAAGGCTATCATTCAATCAGTGATAGTCTTCATGGAGGTTAATATCAAACGCAACCTGAATTCCCTCAGACTTCATGAGCTGGCGGTGAAGGGTGAGATCATACAAGCAGTAATAACCCAGCTCTCCCTGGCTCACTGCCTTACTTACTGGCCTTCTGGTACCCAGCAAAGCTGTGGAGGGAGAGGAACTTGTTCCAGCCAAGGGTAGCAGCTTGGGTGCACAGATGAGAGGGCATATAAGGACTTTATTTTGGGAAATAGTGAGGAACTCTGGGGGATTGGGATATAAAATGCAAAGCAGAGGTGTGTGTGTGTGTGTGTGTGTGTGTGTGTGTGTGTGTTAGGTATGAAGAGTTGGAGGAGGGTAATTCAAGAGTTCACAGGAGTTCTAGGCTGTGAATGAATGAATTTGGAAGTCTCCATTCCTGTCCTTCCACTCCCCTCAAATGTCCTTGCATTCAAGGTCACGTGGTAACTTGACTCCTCTCACCACTACTCCTGTGGGAATGCAGAGGCCAGGCCAGAGCCTGTGGGTGCTTCCTTCCCCAGAGACTTCACTATGCCCAGCTCCAGGGAGGACTGACTGGAGGAGGGGACCAGGCATCTCCCCTGCACTCTGGGCTCACAGCAACCGTGTATACCAGCCCGTATTAACCTTGCAACTCCTTCCTCCAAAAGGCTGAGACTTCAACCACGGGACCTGGGTGGTGATCACCACAAAATTTCTTCCTGAAAGTTCTTCTCCAACAACTTCTCACATTCAGTTATTCATTCAACAAACATTGAGCAACAACCTAATCTTCTGGGCTCTGGAGACTGAGTTAAAAAGGAGACAGCGGGCCCCTGCCCCAGCTTCCCGACAGGTCACCACATCTTGAGTGCTAAGACTGTCATCACAGGGTGAGGAGGGGAACTGAGCTCAGAGGGGTAGAACCTCCTGAAAGGGCAGAACAGTTCAAGCATCCCGCCAAGGTCAGAAGGTCAGTGCCTACTGCATCTTCCTCTCCTTCAATCCCTGCTTGTGTTTGAGGTGTGTGGGGCCTGGCCCAGGCTGGCAGCCAGTGAAGCCTATCTGGTCCTAAGACTATCAGCCCAGCCCAGCAGCCAGCTTCAGGAGTCGGGCCAGTTTATTACTTAAAGCCCCCCAGAGTCCTTGCTGGTTCTAAGCCTAGAACTCCTGTCAACTCTTGAATTACCCCTCCTCCAACTCTTCATACCTAACACACACACACACACACACACACACACACACACACACACACCCCTCTGCTTTGCATTTTATATCCCAGTCCCCCAGAGTTCCTCACTATTTCCCAAAATAAAGTCCTTATATGCCCTCTCATCTGTGCACCCAAGCTGCTACCCTTGGCTGGAACAAGTTCTTCTCCCTCCCCAGCGAGCACCTACTTGATCCTTCATGACAGCTAAGGTATCCAATACCTCCTCCTGGTAACCTCTCTTGGCAATCCCAGTCTAGGTCAGTCTACCTCCTACTATAGCCCATATTACATTATGTTGAAATGTAACCTAAATGAACTAGTCAAAGGTCTGTTTACACCAAAATAAGCACCCAGACACAGCAACTAATGGTATCTTACTCATTGCTGTCCACATAGTAGAGTCTCATTCAGAGCTGATTAAATAATGAGTGGGTAAATGGTAGAATCAAAGTGGAAGAGCTCAAGACAGTTGCCACAAACTGGCTGGGTTTCTTGTCATTTTTAACTTGCTACCGGTAAGTCACATGGCTTATGGATGAATTAGACTAATTTAAAGATACAGAATCAAATACTTGGTTCAGTTTCTAATCAATGAATTGACTGATTAGATCAATCCATTGCAACTGCAGGGCTCTTTTTGTAAAGACAGAAATTCTACAACACACTTTTCTTCAAAATCCTCTCTGTGAGTACTGAGTTATTTAAGGACAGATTTTAATTTTTAAAACCTAGTGAATTATATTTTCATAAATAATGCCATAAAATTATTACTAAAAATATTTAAAGAACACCAAGTATCTGTTTTCCCGAAACAACTCCCAAATGTGCAAGAAATTTCCAACTTACATTTTCATAACAATCCTCATAATCCCCATTCTTAATTTTTGTTTTAGTATTGAAAAATAGGCCGGGCGCAGTGGCTCACGCCTGTAATCCCAGCACTTTGGGAGGCCGAGGCGGGTGGATCACGACGTCAGGAGATCGAGACCATCCTGGTTAACACGGTGAAACCCCGTCTCTACTAAAAATACAAAAAATTAGCCAGGCGCAGTGGCGGGCGCCTGTAGTCCCAGCTACCCGGGAGGCTGAGGCAGGAGAATGGCGTGATCCCGGGAGGCGGAGCTTGCAGTGAGCCGAGATTGCGCCACTGCACTCCAGTCTGGGCGAAAGAGCGAGACTCCGTCTCAAAAAAAAAAAAAGAAAAAGAAAAATAACAGCTGGGCATGGTGGCTCACACCTGTAATCCTAGCCCTTTGGGAGGCCGAGGCAGGTAGATTACCTGAGGTTGGATTTCAAGACCAGCCTGATCAACATGGAGAAACCCTGTCTCTACTAAAAATACAAAAATTAGCTAGGTGTGATGGTGCATGCCTGTAGCCCCAGCTACTTGGGAGGCTGAGGCAGGAGAATCAATTGAACCCGGGAGGCAAAGGTTGCAGTGAGCTGAGATCGCACCATTGCACTCCAGCCTGGGCAACAAGAGCAAAACTCTGTCTCAAAAAAAAAAAAAAAAAAAAAAGAAAGAAAAGAAAAGAAAAATCACTGGTATTTTTATTGATATTTCTAGTATTAGAAAATAACTGGCATACTTAACAATCTTTGTTACATGGCAGAGTAAGAGAGGGAAGAGGAGAAGGGGTTATCTTACATGCTCATGAATGAATTATATTCAATTCCTTCCTTCATTGTCTCTTTCCACTTCAGATCCAGAAAGAATTAGGAGTGGAAGTAGGAGGGAGGGATGTCAGGATAGGGTTACCATTGATATATGTAGCATCACAAACTAATAAATAACTCATGAATCCTCTGCTTCTTCCTCTCCTTCCTTTCTCCTGATATTTCCTCAGTAGGATCAGTGACGATTTTGAAACAGCTTGGTCTCACATCACATTCAGGGGATTCTGCCTCTGAATTCTTAATAGCCTGAGAGATGCAGTTGGGGCTGACCTGCTTGATCATATGCAAATTAAAAGCAGATGTCAGTAATGAGAACATTCCAGCCAAAATTCAAAGCTACCCCAAAGGAGCGGAGCATGAAGGCACTTGCTCTATTGGACGAGTCATCTATATATTATAGCAGGGGAAAGCCTTGATCTCATTCCAGGAAATCTTCACAGCCATTGAAGATGAGGTGGTTTCTTATTGGGTACAGCCCAACCACATGGGTAGCAGAAGCCAAAGATGGGCCAAGGGGGCTAAAAGCTACCATATCTGCTTCTGATTGCCAAGTGTCTGGAGAGACCCTTTCAATGGACGTGTAACAGATCTGCCCAGGGAGTGGGGATGGGAGAGGCCTAAGCCATACCCACGCATTCCAGCTGGTCAATCATCAGGGAGGTGTTTAGGGGCCCTCGAGCTACCTAATCACCATTACTGGTCCACTGTTTGCAGCAAGGTCCTGAAATCCTCCTCAGAGGTCTACAAATCCTAGTGTGCCTGTACTCAAAGGCCAGTTGGGAAACAAAGGGCATGAGCTCGACTTTTACGTAAAACGATCTCTACCTCCTCACATTGGAAAAACGCATGAATGTATCTTACCACTACAGAAGTCATTTGCACACACTCCTTACCTTTCTCTACCCAGAATATTACTAAAGAAAATGACAAAGGAGACAGGAATAAGTGAAATAGGGAGCTTTCTGGTCTCCCCACCATGTAGCCTAAAAAATGAAAATGGACACGGAAACATTTAATTTCATCCTTATAACAGATCTGACACTCAATTTTTTTAAAAACCTAGTAGTTTTACTACATATGAATTTAGAAATTTAATATTTCTGATGCAAATAGGACATGTTTACACAGTAAAGGGAAAGAGGTAGGTGAAAGGAAGAGCTGAAGATTTTGAAGCAAAAAAGTAGACATCTTTTTTCTCCTATCATATTTTTACATGTAAATAGAGGGAGACTCTTTCTTAAAACACGACCACAGTATTATTTCACACCTAAGAAGGAACATTAATTCCTTAATATCACCAAACATATCCAGGATAACTTTTTTTTCTTACACTTTGAATAAGAATTCAAAGTCCATATATTTTGATTGTGCAGTGTTTCTTATAAATCTCTTTCCATCTATAGGTGCTGGATCCAGGGCAAAAATGAAGACATGTGGGACCTTAGGTGACAAGGAAGAAGCTCCCAGGCAGCAGGTGGGATGGACCCAAGGAGAATGTCAGAGAGAAAGAGTTCAGTTTGGTGTCTCCTGAAGCAGGTGAGGTACACCTGGAGATGAAGGATCCCATCCATCCTTCAAGGGTATTGCTGAGGCAGGAATGAGAAAACAAAACAAAGCAAAAGGGGAAAAAAAGCACAATTCTCATGGAAGGTGGTTCCAGCTTATTCCATAGAACCCTGGCCTAACTTTACCTTCAAGAACGTGACCTGACTTCGCTTCCCACTGACAAGGTGTCACCTTTTACATTTCTATTGGGGTTCAGGCAAAAGAAACAACATGCCTGTGTTTCAAAGGTGGCAGCATGCTGACAAAGGAGGGTGGAGTACGCGAGGAACTGGTGCCTCCAGGACTCACGATAAGACCTTACGGAGAAAGAAGTCAGCCAAGGGAAAACAACCGGAGTGTGGAAGAGTCTGTAAGAGCTGGACCAGGTCCACATGGTCCGGTCAGTTCTCCAAACTGTGCGGTGAGGGTGAGCCATCTCAGCAGGAAGGTATACCTCCCTGCCCATGCCACCTCCAACACTTCCAGACCTTCTCTTCCCTCCTTCCCCAATCCCACCCAAAGCTCCAGTTCCAGCAAATGTGGGAGTGCAACGAATGGGGTTATGGCAGCAGCCCTGAACTTGGACTCAGAAGACTTGGCTTTAAATTCTGCCTCTGCACTTAATGGCTGTATGACCCAAGATGATTTACCTCCCTCTCCACTTTCCCCATCTGTGAAATGGGGTAAATAAGAGTCCCACTGGATTCAAAAGGTTATGAGGATGAAATATGGTTGAGAGATGAGAATCCTTTTAAACTTCTCTGCAATACTAGTGATGATGATGATTAAAGTAACTTACTTGCAAAATAATGTGAATGGCCATTACCTGGCCTTTAACCCTTCAGGAAGTGTTTATTCTTTAAAGGGAAAAGTTTGTCAAACCAAGTGAATCCTCTTGCTGAACCACATGGAGAACATATTTTGGAGAGAGATGGTAGGCCAGCTCCTGTGGCCCTCTCTAACTGAGGCTGGGGCTAGGGAGGGAGGCCCTTTCATTCTGGCCTCATTTTTGTTTCAAAAGGAAATGTGGTCTCTCTGAGGGAGGAGGACAGACAGGCAGTATATCTTCTCACATCTTTGTGCATCATTTTTATTAGTTCCTGGCCCATATTTTTAAAAAGAATATTTACTCTTAAATGACACACTTTAAAAGTATGCTTTTCTGAATGGCAGCAATTGGACCCCATGGTGTGGCCAGTGCGTTGAGTCTGAAAATTCTATGGTGACGCATCGCTGTGGTCCTGTGGTGATGTACGTCTTCCTTCTCCTCTAGTTAGCACCCTGTGAGCTGAGAGGTTCAAATCTGATAGCAGCTGAAAGCTTCAAACCTAGAGTCCTCCAAGCTGGGAAGCTGAATTGCTGCTCTAGGGCTGCATTTAGATTGATTTTTTGAATGCTGTCACTGCAGAGGAGCTAGTCAACTTTTCTCAAAATATTTTTTTCTCATCTTTGTCACTTTCCTCTCTCTAGTTTGACATACAGAGTTATAAATGTACTTTCTGGTTTTGTTATATGCCTCGATTTTTATTTTTGATGATTCTATCAAGCTGGCTGCCTTCAATGTTTTCTCCATTTAGTAAAATGCACTACTTTCTGTATTCCTCGCCTCCCTCCACCAGATATTCACTCTCCTGGCCCACGCCTTGTGCCTGGCACGCAGGAGCATTGGAGATGCCCCACACCTAAAGTCCATACCTTAATGTCTTGAAATAAATAAATGAATTTAAGGAAGAAAGTCTGAAATAAACTGGGGCCGAATTACACAGTGGCTGGTATCACAAAATTCTAATCAAAGCTAGGGACTTTAGTAACGATCCCTGCCTGAAGTCCTAAAAGCATGTTCCTTTGTTAATTTCTTAACCATCATGAGTTTTCACTGTCCCTTCTGCCACTACCTTCAGTGTAACACTACAAATAGATCAATTACTAAGAGTAAAAGGTTTGGTCTCTTTTCTTTTTGTTCTTTTCTGTTTCTTTTTAAAAAAATTGTGAAATAGCAAATTTAAAAGGATCATTTTTTTAAACAACAATTTTTTTTAAAAAAAAAAAAAGCTAAATGTTAAAGTGCCCTAAATTCTTTTGTGTCAGTGATTATATTGTATGTCAAGAAACCATCCTGAGGTGATAATTAGATTTTATCTGCAAATGGAGGTGGGAGGATGAGAGTAGGTGGTAGCGTCAACATTTCACCAAAACAATAAGACGATTCACACGATGAGGTAGGAAAACTATTACTCAAACAGGTGCCTGGGGCTACTGTGTGATTAAGGGAATTTTGACACTATAATCATCTAGGGTGGGGGTATATTTTATTTGCCTATAACCAGACATTTAGGAAGGCAAACTGGAGCAAGAGGAAAAGCAGGAAAAAATAGACTGATAACCAAAATGTAAAATATCTCTGTGTTGATCATCATGGAAGTGAATAAAACAGGCCACAAAGACCCCTTTTTTTCCCACAGAACTTTTCAACAGATGGTTATACTAGTTGTTTCAGAATTAATACCAAGGACTGAGGGTTGGAGGCATGCAACTTAGAAGCAGTGCTGGTGTGAAAGTGATCAGGTTTTTGGCTCCAAGTAACACCTCCCAATTTGTACAGCAACCACAATAGAAATGTGCTTCAGGCAAGGTGGCGTCCTACATTTTAACTTACCCCCAAGAAAATATCCTGAATTTCACAGGTGTTCTCAGTAATATGACCTGATTGAAAATAGCTTCTCTTCTGTATTTTTCCCCAGGTTAAAATTAAGCTCGGCAGGCTTGATGTAAATGTGCAGACAAAGCAAAGCAGGAAGCCTCCCACACTAAAAAGGGAAGATAAGAATCACAGAAGCCGGGATGGTTTTTATTGAAGGGCATTTCAAAGCAAATACAGACATCTACAGCATATTTGTAAATCCTCCATATGTGTATGGAAACACACACTTTCACACATCAAAACTGGATTTGTTCCTGAGTAACAAAACGTCCTAAGAACAAAACGAAAGCAAACCGAATAGCAGAAAAATACTTCCAACGTATACCACAAAGATTATTTATCAACTCAACACACGAAGAGTTAAGAAAATAATGCAACAGGAACAAAGGGCAAAGGATATGTACAGGGAAGACCACAGAGAAAGAAAATGCAAATGGCTAATAATATAAAATATTTCCTAGGTTCAATAGTAACCAGCGAAAGACAAAATTACACTTTTGACCTCTTAGACTGGCAGTGACAAAGATTATTTCAGTGACCAAGCTTTAGTCAGGCTCCTGGATCTTCTAGGCCCATTTGGGCACTTCCTCATAAAATAGAGTTTTAACAAAAGCCCTGCTAAATTGGTTTACCAAGAACTCCCACCCTCAATCGAGTTCCTTAGCCTTTCACCTTTCCTCAGGTGAGAGCTGATCATCCTGGTCTGTCTTCAGCAAGAGTGCCCTAACCCCGATGTTTCCTCTTAGTAATTTTCCATCCACTGACACCCACTTATAATTTATAGCCAAGGAGCAAGATACACTGCTCCTTGGCTATAAATTATTTTCCGTGTTATATTCAGAGTTGAGCCCAATCCCTCTCCCTGACTACAAAATCTGATAGCAGTGGTCCCTATACCTATTGCGATGGTCCCAAATAAAACCTGCCTTACTGTGCTTTAACAAATGTCATTGAATAACTTTTTAACAGCAAACTGTTGGAGGTAAAGACATTTTTAAATGTCTTCAATTAGTTTAGCTACTTCCATGTAATGTTAGAATCTCCATCAATTGGCTAGTTACTGTCCCTTCCTGAGAAGAAGCAGACACCATAGCCCTGCATACGTAGATTCACTAAGTTGATATTGATATGAATGAAATAGTTATCTCCCAAACTTTGCTTTCTACGTTTGTATCAAAAAACATGATGCCCCTCTGCCCAGCACCCCTCGCCGCCACTGGATCCCCAGTCTCACTCGGAGAAATTGTCAACGTCATTGCGATGGTCTACAGGGGCCCAACCCGGGATTCTTTTCTGTTCCTTGGGGCCTTTGCCTTTGCTCTTCTGTCTGCCTGGAAGCATCACCCCTTAACTTCTTTTAGGCTTTTCTTCAAATGCCACCTTCTCAGTGGGGTCTGCCTTGGATGCCATACTTAAAGTTGCAATCTGCACACCTTCACCCTAGCACGACCTATACCCTTCCTCTGCTTTGTAATCACCATCTAATATTGTTTATTTAGTGTGTGTATTGTCTCTCTCTCCCAGCAAAGACTCTTTTCTTGATCAAACTCTAGTCAGCTCCCTTGAGCCCTCTTCTCAACTAGGCCTCAACCTCAGCCTGTAGAGACTGGAATAAAACACCAATACAGTTTCTAACAGCTCAAGGCCGCGTCTCTAGAATGACCTTAACTCCCCTTAAAGTGCCTGTCTGAGAAAACTCAAAACTGTCAAAATAATTTACTGTTCATCTAACATCCGAAGATGGGGCTCCTGTCTCCAGCCTGTGTGGGAGGGTGGGAGCCTGACTTCCACAAACACCAGTTAACAAACCCAGATGCGTTTACATGCACCAACTCCCCTCTTCCTGCTTTGTATGATATTTTTACTTCCGTGAATTTACTGAACCTCTGCTCACCTCCCTCTATACTCCTTCATTCTCTCTTTAAAATGCACAGTCACTTCTGTACAAATTGAAGTTGTTCAGTTCACACTGGGTAGTTCTCTACAGCAATAGTCTATCACTCATTAAAATCTCTCCTTGCCACTTTAGTTTCCAGCTTTATCTTTGACAACCTCACTATAATGCAGTCTCTATGAACTGGATTTTTGTTTTCTCGCTGGCGCATAATAGAGACTCAGTAAATACTTGCCGAACCTTGTTGATGGGTCAACAGTGGTGCGTGGGTTTTAGCCCCTCAGCCACACTTCTGGGCTGGGATAAGCATGTTTAAGCATCTGGATGAAACATCATTGCTCATTTCACTCCTTAAATACCTGGCAAGTGACAGGCGGCTGGACATCAGAGATCATGCCAGTTTTCCTAAAGGTTTCTTCAACGTGTTTTTTGCTTTGTTCGGTTGGTTGGTTAGTTTTTTGCTTTTTTTTTTTTTTTCTTTTTGAGATGGAGTCTCGCTCAGTTGCCGAGGCTGGAGTGCAGTGGCACGATCTTGGCTCACTGCAACCTCTGCAGTTCTCTGGCCTCAACCTCCTGAGTACCTGGGACTACCCACCACCATGCCCGGCTCATTTTTGTATTTTTAGTAGAGACAGGGTTTCACCATGTTGGCCAGGCTGGTCTCAAACTCCTGACCTCAAGTGATCCACCTGCCTCGGCCTTCCAAAGTGCTGGGATTATAGGTATGAGCCACCGCATCCGGCCTTCAATTTGTTTTTAATTCTGATAGAGCACCATCTACTACATGCTTAATATTACCCATAAACAGACATGTCTGAGCACAGAAGATCATGTTAATGAAAGATTATCGAAAGGTACTGGGTGAAGAGTACTTGCTTCACAGGAAATTTTCTTGTTGGTTGTTGTTATTTCCCTGCTTCCCTGCCCTTTATTTCCATTTGTGGTTTTGCTCCTTAAACTTCCCTTCAACTCCAACTCCCTTAGTGACTCTCTGGGTTTTCATTCTTAGAACTTCATCAAAAATGCTTTGGCTGTGAATTCCAGTGACTTCCTTCAGATGCAATCTGAAGATGTCCTTTCAGTTTTTATTCTTTAGGTTCTCTTAGGTGAGCTGGGGGCCATTAACCTCCCTCACTACACTCTTTCTTCCCTAGTCTTCTAATTATTTTTTCCAGCTGTGGCTTCTCACTATTTTCAGGTGACTACAAATACTCCCAAGTATAATCAGTCGCTTTCCAACAAATGCCTTATAAACAACTACTATGGATGAGGCACCATTGAGATTACAAAAGTCTACTACTCAAAGTGAACTCGAAGAGAGGGAGACAGTCTATACTCATGTGAAAAGTTAAAGTTTATTGCATAGTGCTTGCTGAACAAATTATTAAGCAAGCACTATGCAGTAAACTTTAACTTTTCATGTGAACAAAGCCATGTAGGAAAATTCCGGTGATACCAAGGCAATAATAAATGGTCACATTATTAATCCAACCAGCAAGTCAAAGTTCTCCATTTAGAGCTTAGCCTCCCCCATTATTATATTTCTCTCTTCTACAGGGCATTTTCAATGGGTATTATAATATCAACCACAGATAACAAAATTAACATATCTTCTTATTGCAGCCTCAACCCTATTTTCCAACATCTTGATAATTATCATTGCCACCACTGACACTCTGATACTAAGGTGTATCTCAGCATCTTTAGTATCCCTAGAAGGAGGTCCCTATGTTCAATCCATGGAGGCAATAGTTCCCAAGGTCTCCATTCCTTCCTGTTCCTATCATCACAGCCCTGGTCTGGGTGTCGAGAAACCCAGCTCATCTTGCTCAGCCTTACCTTTTTCTAGTCTACAAAAGGCACAAGAGACACTGAGAAATTAAGAATTAAAAATGCTTCACAATTGTAAAACTTTTCAAAAGTCCACAGTAATCCACACTTATCTGAGGTTTTACTTTCCACAGTGAAGTAAGGTATTTTAAGAGAGAACACATTCACATACTTTTTACATTACAATTATTAGTTATTGTTGTCCTTACTGTACCTAATTTTAAAATTAAACTCTATCATAGGTATGTATGAATAGAAAAAAATATAGTGTATACATAGGGTTCAGCAGGTACTATCTGCAGGTTTCGGGCATCCACTGGGGTCTTGGAATGAATCCCCCACAGATAAGGGGGGACTGCTGTATATCCATCTTCTACTCTTGTCTTTTCATGTTTTGGGTAATGTCACCTTAAAGAATGGATTTGAGTTTTCTGTGAATAAAATGTTTTAGTCTTTGGTGTTATTTTGTTGTTGTCTTTTTGTTTGTTTGTTGGAGACAGGGTTTCACTTTGTCGCCCAGGCTGGAGTGCAGTGGTGTGATCATGGTTCATGTAGTCTTAACCTCCCAGGCTCAAGTGATCCTCCTGCCTCAGTTCCCCAAGTAGCTGGGACTACGGACACATGCCACCACACTCAGCTAATTTTTGTATTTTTTCTAGAGGTGGGGTTTCACCATGTTGCCCAGGCTGATCTCGAACTACTGGGCTCAAATGATCTGCCCTCCTAGGCCTCCTAAAGTGCTAGGATTACAGGCGTGAGCCACCACACTCGCCCCTAATCTTTGTTTTTTTGTTTGTTTGTTTGTTTGTTTGTTTTAAAACTTATTCCTGCCTCTTAATTGTGCAGTCCTCTAGACACTGGACACTAGAGGTTTTTCAGAGAAAGTCCCAGAAGCCAGTTCATACAGACACTCTTGAAGCAAAATATTTTGTGTAGGTAAAAGTTCTAAAGCCATGCTCTCTCTCTAAATCCTTCAAAGCATGGATTAGTTTAGATACTTCATCAAAAAACTTCATGAAAAAGCATGACAGCCTCCACCCATTATTTACTATATAGATAATATATAGTAAGGTTTGCCAAACAGGAAAGCAAGAGTAGACTTTTAAGTAGCATGGAAGTTTCCATGGATGGGATGTTGAGGTACATTAGTGCTATAAGGAATCAGTCCTTAAAAGAGTTGACAAGCCCGTTAAAAGCTCTCCATACAGACTCGCTTCCCTTAAAGTGTGGTCCGAAGACCAGCAGCATCAGCATAACTTAGAAGCCTGTTAGAGAGTGCACAAGCTCAATTCCCATTCAAAACCTACTGCATTTCAACAAGATCCCCGGGTGATTCCTGAGTTAGAATGTGTATGAGAAAGTCTACACTAGATATGAGAAATGCTACATTAGATAATACGGCTCTGTCATCTAACTCATATGTGAACTCAGAGTGGGAGCTCTGGTCAGCAGGCCATTACGTTTGATTTGAGTAGTCCACTGATGCATTGAGACATCACTCCAACTCCCACCTAGCAAAAAATGGTAGCCTTGGCGCTTTCTGGTGTGGGTGACCGGGACTCTCAGTTTTCATCCTTTGTGGTGTGCCTTTGTTGCCTATTGTCTATTAACAGTGCAGCAAGGTTATCATGGCTGAAAACCACAACCTAGGATCAAGAGCTTTGCTTGTCGAGGCCGGGGACCCGCTGAATCATACCGAGACACCCCACCCCCACTCCTAGGCATGACTTTAACACAGGTGAGGGCCTGCAAACATGAACATCAAGGGAAGCCATAGAAGAAGGCTCAATGAGCAACTGTTAAAGTAGGCGTGTGCAGAAGAAGGGAGGAGTGGCAGCCAGGCAGCTCAGGAAGGGGAAGTGGAACAGGGACATTTGCCTACAGATTTTAATGTATAAGGCAGGTTTTTTGGCACCAGAAATTTCAAAACACCTTTCTCCTTCCATAGCCGCTTAGCAGGTGCTGAGTGCCCCCCAGCATGTTCCTGGGCTTGAGCAAACATTCTCATCTTGCCATTGCCTGTGGCCGGCCTTCTGAGAATGTGTCAGCTGCCTAAGGAGCAGTCACCCCCATAAAAAAACAATAAATCCAGATCTGGATAATCACATGTGACCTCATGCAAACTCTAAACCCTTGCTGAGAAACGTTTGATCAGATTAGGCCAAAGGAATGCCATCCTGCACCCCGAGCAGGCCTCTGAATCCAGGGTCACCCTTGGGGATGTAATCCCCAGAAAGCAAGGGTTTGAACTGGCCTCGCTACCATATTGTTCCATTTGGGAAGAGACCTAGGCCTGATCTGCCATGTGAGGCCCACTATTAATCTTCCTGAAGGAATGAGGAGATCTGGTTAAATGACCACTGAGGGCTGCCTTGAATGGAAACCAAAGGGGCCCAGACAGCTCTGTGGAAATGTGCACCCTACAGACTGGCATGTTCGCTGGGGAGGAGATCAGGCACCATGTCAGCCTGGGTCAGGGGGAGAGAATGCCCATCTTCATGACCAAGCCTTCTTTCCTGTGCTCTTTATACTCCTCAAGCCACAGGTGCCCCCACCTCACCACAGCCAATTTCCATCATCCTTCCTATTCTTACCTTGTTGTTCCCTAGGAACATGCCTCATTCTTGCTTGGTTCCCCACAACTCTAAAACACCTATGGTGCAATGAAACATCCACTGTGTTATTTTAAAAAAAAAGCTTCCTTATTTCACATAGTCTTCTTACTCTACTCTTTCCCTTCTTTCTTACCTAAAAGACATTAGGCTTTTCTCTGTGACATGTATGCTTCCCAGAAGCCCTGGAATTCCTTACCTCCCCAGGCCCCAGGTACAAGGAGGTAATGAATGCTTTTGTTGTGTTTTCCCAGTCCCCCATCTCTCATCGAGGAACTGTGCTCTTCACACCTGCAAGAATACATCCCAGTGGTCTCTGTCCAACAGAATGGATATAGCTGGTGTCAGGAATGGCTACCGGGCTGGTGTGTGGAATTGGGATCCAAGGGCAGCCCTCTCTGCTAGCTTTAACAGAAGACATGTAAATTGGGGAAATCTGAGGAGAATATATGCTCAAAGCATCAGAGAAATCTGGGAGGGAGGGAAAGGCAGAAGGATGGATGGTTGAATGGGTGGAAAGACAGATTAGTTAGGTAGTGTTATGAACTGAATGCTTGTATCCCTTCAAAATCCAAACATTAGAACCCTATCCCCTAACATGATGGTATTATGAGGTGGAGTCTTTGGGAGGTAATAAGGATTAGATGAGGTATTGAGGGTGGAACCTTCATGAATGAAATTAGTGTCATTATAGGAGCTCACAAAGAGCTTTCTTCCTCCCTCTGCCATGTGGGGACACAGCAAGAAGATGGCCATCTATGAACCAGGAAGCAGGCCCTCGCCAAACACTGAATCTGCCAGTGTCTTGATCTTGAACTTCCAGCCTCCAGAACTGTGAGACATAATAAGACAAATAAATTTCTCTTATTTATAAGCCAACCAGTCTATGACAGTTTGTTATAGTAGGCCAAAATAAGATAGATAGATGATATACATGATGATGATGATGATGATGAAGATAGATAGATTAATAGATGATGGATGATGAATAGATAGATGGATAGATAGACAGATAGATAGATAGAGCAGGCAAGAGAGAGTTAGATCAATCCCTGGAAACAAAAAGAGAGTGCCCTCCTTGATCACAACCAATGTATCAATGTATCAGTTCCTGGCTGCAAGGTATCATGAAGCCACACTCTCCTTCCTGGTTAATGGCTGCTCCTGTTAACAAACAGACAAACAAACCTCTTTTCCTTCATTCGAAGAAAGGAGTCTCTATTGCTAACTATGGAAATTAGTTTGTTTTGTTCAAACCCTTGCTATTACTTAGTAATCCTCTCATTCATATCTGATTGAGTCCCTTCTACAAATGTCACAGTGGCTGTTTCAAAGCTCCTTTACTTTCTAGATATCACAGTCACTGTGTTAACAGTTCCACTGATCTGCTTGGTTAGCATGTATTACCTTGTGTGGTTATATATTTTGGAGGTATGCAGTGTTACTATAAAGTAATGTGAATGACTTAGCTGTCCAAATGATTGTTATTCCTACAAAATAATCACGCTGGGAGACAATAAATGTATTCCTACAATGTGGTCACTGTTACTGCCATTTATGGAATGCTTTTTCAAATCTTCCTCAGTGACAGTACATCTATGTCACTCAAATGTAGACATGATTTTTAGAAAGAGCTCCAATTGAGGTATAGTCAGGGCAAGAGGATAAAAACATGGGTCACATATTTTAGTCACAAAACTTTTGTTGAACACTGTTTTGCCTAACAAGATTATAATGGGAATAAGTATATACTCTTCCAATATGACAACTCTAAAAGATAACACTCATTTGAAGACATAAATTCTATTACACTTACTAACCATAAGCCACATTCTTTTTTTTTTTTTTTTTTTTTTTTTAGATGGGATCACACACTTTGTTACCCAGGCTGGAGTGCAGGGCCGCAATCACAGCTCACTGCAGCATCGAACTCCCAGACTCAAGCAATCTTTCCACTTCAGCCTCTTGAGTAGCAAGGACCACAGGTGCACACCAGTTCACCTGGCTAATTTTTTATTTTTTATTTTCTTTGTAGAGATGGGGTCTCACTATGTTGCCCAGACTTGTCTGAAGCTCCTGGACTCAAGCAATCCTTCTGCCTCCACCTCCCAAAGTGTTGGGATTACATGTGTGAGCCATTGCGCCCAGGCTAAATCACATTTTTTATCACTATCACATCTTTCTGTCTTGTTGTCCAAGCCTCTGGAGCAGAAATCAGAGATTTATAATGCCCAGTAGTTTGGAGAAAAGGGATTTAATATGTTTGTTCTTGATATTTAGGCTACTTGAAGATTATTTAATAGAAATTATACCTCCAAAGAAGATATGCCAAACATTCAGGTAGGTGAAAATATACAAAAAAATATACAAAATAAAACAAAAAAGATCATAAATCAACATTGATGACCTGACTAATAACCATCAATTATTATGTCACACGCTTACAGTATGTGAGTTATGGACCCAAAATCAAAGCATTGTACCTCCGACATTCTTGCCTTAGCCACAGCCCAAAGTTCTAGAGAGAGATAACATGTTTGTTTTTGTTTTTTTTTTTAAAGTCACAAGTTTCTTCCTGTTACAAGGGATAAGCAACAGCTACTCTTTCTCAAGACTTCACAGAGGTATCAAGAAACTGCAAAGCAAGGCACATAAATGCCAAATTTTAGCCAATAGGTCACAAAATAAGTTAGAGCTCAGAAATCTTTCTAAGGCAAGCTGCTGCAACCTACTTCTCTGTGCAAATTTCAGCAAGTGTGATCAAAGATAATGAGTCACTCAGCATGATATTTTAAAAACACTAAAGCTGCTTCAATGTTTTTTCCTGAGTTTCACTGTAACCGAAACTACACTTGTACCTTGAGACAAGATATGGCTCTTGGGCATGAATTAAACACATGATTCCAAAACCGAGTTGTTTTACATTAAAAGAATCCACCTAAGTAATGATCACCGAAATGTGCTAGCCTGAAAACACAGCAGAACACTCCATCACGAATAAGTCAAATTTGTTCTTTATGCTAGAAATGTGGTGTTGAATGCGCCTTAAAGTAGGCAGACCATTGACTGGGGCCTTAAAAAGACTGTTTGATGGAAAGTGATATTTATTCTGATGATCTCTTTCACAATGCAGAGTAAAACAAAATGCAATTCTCCCTCTGTTGGTGGAGATAAGCATGAGTTGTTTCTATGAGGGGTGATAGATATGTACTAGGGTGGTGTAGGGTAAGAAAAGAGCATGCGTTTTGAAGCCATGAAGATTTGAGTCTTTGTTCTATTCCTTCCCTGCTGCCTGAGGGACGTGGGTGGGTTACTCCACTCTTCTGAAACCAGGGTCCTTACCTGAAAAAAGGAGCTGATACACTGTTCTCTCACAGGGTTGCTATAGAGTGTGATCATGTGGGGAAATAAAGCAGGACTGGGCTAGCATGAGTGCACTTCCTTCTGCCTTCGTTTGCCTACATTCTTGCATCCAATACCCAGCACCAGCATTCCCAGGAGGCTGCAGAGTCCCCGTGGCTGGGGTTCCATCACCACTAGCCTCAGGCTGAACTGACACTTATGACTTCCTTTTCACTCTTCACTTCCATAGGTGTTGCCAAGTGAGGTTTACACACTAACCCCAAGGAAGTTCTAATGATCTCATGGGTAGCTGTATAAAAAACAAAAACAGGCCAGGAACAGTGGCTTATGCCTGTAATCCCAGCATTTTGGGAGGCTTAGGAGGGCGGCTCACTTGAGGTCAGGAGTTCGAGACCATCCTGGCCAACATGGTGAAACCCCATCTCTACCAAAAAATACAACAATTAGCCAGGCATGATGGCACATGCCTGTAGTCCCAGCTACTCAGGAGGCTGAGGTGGGAGAATCGCTTGAACCTGGAAGGCAGAGGTTGTAGTGAGCTGAGATGGCACCACTGCATTCCAGCCTGGGTGACAGAGTGAGACCTGTCTCAAAGAAAAAGAAAAAACAAAAATCTCTCATTATTTTCAAATTTTAAGACATTTGGAAATCCCCATTTTTACCCGATCTTCTATTTATACATTTTTAAAAAATCACTTTAGGCTAGTTTTTGATTTATAGATACTTAATGTCAAAAGAACTATTTTTAAGGTAATACATGCATTAATTCCACAAGTATCTACTGAGCACCTAGTGTGTACCAGGCTCTGTAGTAGGTACTGAGAATGCAAAAATAAATAAAATATGCTTTCCATCTTCAATGATTTTATGGTGTGGGGAAGGAGACAAATCCACGCATCATTTGAATGTAGCACAGTAAGTCTTATAATGGAAGCATGCAAAGGTGCCACCACTTACACAGTACTTTAAAGTTCAAAAGCACTTTTCACACATTTCAGCCTCACAATAATCCTATGAGTTATGTGTTACTGTTACTAATTATTTCCAGGTCAGATATAAGGAAACCTAGCATAGGGAGGTGACTTAAACCTAGCATAGGGAGGTGACAGGTGTCAATCTGTCCTGACTAAGATTACACAGATAATAACCAGATTCTGTGTATGGGGGAGAAAGGTGTGACACCTTTCCTCATCCACCATAAGGGTCATGGCAACACTCCTATAACACAACACAGGTTAACAAGAGGAAAGCCTAACAAACTTCTTGAATCAAAGTTTTATTTGATATGGGAGCCTGCCTGCCTTCCTTCCTTCCTTCCCCCTCCCTCCCTCCCTTCCCTCCCCCTCCCTCCCTCCCTCCTGGAATGAAGGTCTTATGACCTACTATCACACAAGGCAGGTCAAAGAATTTCTTTATGGCTAGTTCCTACATAAAAAGGCAGGGCAAGGTTAGAGTAACATTCCTAGTTTCTACAACCCACCTCAGGGAAGAGGAATTCTAGTCTCTGTGGCCTGTGTTTTGGGAGAAAGGGGAACAGAAGATAGGAGGTCAAGAGAAGGGCAAGAGAAGGTCAGAGAAAGGCTTTACTTCTGAGGCCCTTCCAACGTCCTTCAGTTAGAAATACTCAGCACATCAAAGCACCACACTTTGGGGTATTGTTTTCTGAGCCCTGACAGTCCCAATCTCAGTTGTCTGTGCTCTTTCTACCATTGTCTCTGTCTTTCACTGTTCATGTCAGAATATACTCAGAATATATCCATATCAAGCTTGCAAATGCCTTATAAACATTGCCTAAATTGTGTCTCCAGGAAAAAGGCAAACACAGCAACCTCCCATACTCAGTCTCCCCCCAGCTCTCTACTTTCCCTTCTCTCCCAAAAGAACCCTGCTCAGAGCCAAAAGCAACTGCTGAGTGTTTTCTGATTACGCCAGGTTGTTTCAGGCCTTTGCGTGTACTGTTTCCCATCCCCAAACAATCTTCCTCCCCAACCCAACTCCATCTTTCAGTTCCTCCTTTTGCATAGAGATAGCCCAGGTTTCACCTCTTCCCAGAGACCTTTTCTCCCCAAAGCCATTCCCTATAGCCGACCCTCCTAGGTTCTCCCCCAGGCCCAGGACAGGGCACTAATCATAGCTTATACTTTATTGCACTGTGATCTTTGGCTTATTGGCCTGTCTTTCCCCACTAAACTGTGAGTTCCTGAGGGATGTCTTTGCAACCTTTGTGTTAGCTCATTAGCCATTTGTTGATTGAATGAAGAAATGAAAAATCAAGATATGCCCTTGCCTATAGCATCTTCAGCACTAGGTAGGGGCCAGAATAAATCCACAGCTTTAACATCTGTCTCAGAGCTGCCACTGATGTACTGACACAAACTAGAGCTTAACTAGTTTAAGTAAATTTGCTCTTCATGCATCCTCTGAAAACAAGAACAGTCATCATCATCATCATGTTATTTACTGAGCATGATGCATGGCCTATAGCTTAGCTCACCAGAGGCACTGCTGTATCTGGCCTGCCACACCCTTTCTGAGTGTCCTCTCTGCTTTCAGTCTAACTCCAGAATCACAGAATCACATCTGCTCACCGTTGTATGCCCAGTGCCTGGAACAGTACCTGGCACATAGCAGTAATCAATAAAGACTAATTGAATGAATGGACGAATGGAAACTGGCCAGGCTCAGTCCCTTCTACATGGCCATGTTGGCACTGTGACTTCATGCTCCACAACTGGTTTTGGCTCCAATGGGTATCTGATCAAAGGCAACCAATCCAGAGTCACCTCTGGGGCATATGATCTCTGTCTTGCTGTATAAAGGTGGCTCACACAATAGGTCTCTTCTAGAGAATTTGAACTACGAAATATGAAGAAATTTTCCCCAGGTAAACACAAGGCAAGAGCTAAAAGGAAACAAAAGAAGACTGCTGTCAGGTAGATAGGGCCCCTGATGTGCCATTTTAAGTAGATGGATGAGGAAACACCTATGAAGGAGAGATACTCTGTTTTGATTAGAGAATAAGAAAGCTGGTCAACAGAGAGACAAACAGAAGCTCAAGCCTGCTGAGACCATGCCAGCCTAGGAAGGGCTAGAGAAAGAGGAATTGGTTGCCTCAATTCCTGACAACTCTCCGGTGTCAGCCCCAGGTCAGGTGCAATCTGACCTAATAAGGGCCTCCTGACTTAACAGGTGAAGCCAGTTTTTCAAATGTGCCACGCTCTGGTACAGGACTGTCATCAGCTGCTATGATAACTTGGTGAGAATCAGATGGGAGGAGCCCCTTCTAGGATGAAGCCTAACTGGTGGTCAGGCTCCTGGGTAGATAAGAAGCCCAAGGCTTTTGTGCAAAGAAAAGAGTGCCCCCCCCCCCCCCCCCCCCGGGGAGAAGGAAGGCACACATGTCCACACCAGGTGCACAGCTTGACCCGGGCAAAGCACAGGCTGGACCTGAGCCCACCAGCACCTGCTCCATCCAGCACCCTCTTGTACTGCCCGAGCTGGCCTGGGCAGGGTGGCCTTGCTATTCCCTGACCAGGGAGAGACAGAAAGTAAACTTAGAGCCAGATGGTCTTTGGAAAAAACCCACTCCGAGTTACACAAATGTAAAGTGAGCAGGTGTTCATTGTTCCTGGCCTAGGGCACCTCCAGCTCAGCTCGTGGCTGGGGCTCAGGAGCCTTCTGGGACCCAGCCACCCTTTCGGAGCACAAAGCATCAACTCAAAGAGCTACAACCTTGGAGGTCAGTAAGAAACATAGTAGAAACACCAGCAAGGGATGAGCAAGCACAAGCTTCCCCCAACAGCACAGGTGACCCAACAGCAGAACTGGTCTTGGACAGCAGTATCTCGTGGAAGTGGCCAGGAAGCAGTGGGTATGAAGTGATAGTACATTGAGGTATGCAAGATTTCTCACTTCCACTCAGCACTGAACACACCAGGGATTAAAGATTCGAGAAAAAGATCCTGGATTTGCTGTTACCCCTATGCCTATACATACTAGGGCATAGGGATACTGAAGAGATGAATCAGAGTAATAAAAAGATGAGATTGTACTTGCACACTAAGCTAATGAAGTGGTCCATACACCTATACTGCTTTTTTTGGAGGTGGCTTGAATGGTTCTCTGATCTATGCAGCCCAATGTGCAATGTGCAAGACTAAGCGTCATCACATGAAAATAAAAACACCTTTTGGTCCTCCCTATAGCCCACACAGGTCCAGAACAGCACCTGGCACCCAGTAGGCCAACAGTCGATACTTGCTGAATCTTCACATGGTCTATGCCCCTGGCTGTGTGTCTTCAGGTTCTTTACTTACTAAACACTGTGCTTATCAGAACAGCACATCAGAAACCACTAAAAAGTTATCAAAGCTCCTTAATACCGAACAGGATTTGTCTAAAACTTGAGAATACCTGACCATATACTATGAGAACCTTGTTTCAAGATTTTACTTTAAAAATTGAGTTAAACATCACTTTATTTACAAAGAAATACTGGATTTTAAAAATCCAAGGCTGGGAGCAGCGGCATGCGCCTATAACACCAGCTACTCAGGAGGCTGAGGCAGCAGGATCCCTTGAGCCTCAGGGTTTGAGGCTGCAGTGCACTATGGTTGTGCTGGTGAACAGCCATTGTACTCCAGCTTGGACAACACAGCAAGACTCCATCTCAAAAAAAAGAAAAATAAATTCAGAACTTTTGTTGAATTCCAGAAGTATGAGTTCAAAAACCATATGGCAAAATGAATCCACGTTTTTATAAACTCAATAAAAGAGTTTATTCATAAATTCCACTGTTATTTCAATTCGATCTTTAAAAATTACTTATTTGAAAATAGTTTATTTTCTTAACTTTTTTGTATAGATTTTGAAATATAAAACTGGCTTGGGTTTTTTTTTTTTTTTTTCTGATATTGCACGTGCATTCTTATGTGAACAATTCCTTAAGCCACAAGTTAAATAAAATCCCTTGAAGTCTGAGACGCTTTTCTTGACAAAAATCTAGTAATAATGTAGCATAGTCAGGGGAAGCCAATTCTCTTGGGGTACCCTCACAGTATCTATCAACACAGTGCTAGCACAGAACAGGTCTTTAAAAATGCATATTCAGTATTAGACTGACTGTTTGCAGCAGTGGGCAAGATTTTAGAGGCTGAGTTCCAAGTTTTTATTATCCTTTCCTGGAAGGATGAAGGTGGAGCTGTGGGGGAGGCTGGGGTAATCATTGCAGGTAGCAAGGATGGTCTGTCGTTCTGGAGGGAGGCTGTTCTCTGACAACTCTTGGCAAGCACTCTTTCTTCCCCTTCCGCTTCTCCATTTCAGGCCACTGTCACTGCAAAACGTGATTTCCTTTTCCCCTCAACACTCTTCTAAGGACTCACAGCAGGGAGTTAACTCATGATTAGAAATTATCCCTTAGGAAGAACACTTGACAACTAGCTGGAATCAAAAATAGGAGTGAGGAAGGCTACTTGGGAGACCGCAGTAGTAGAAGAGAGGATGTAGCAATAGGATGTGAGAAGGTACTAAAACAAATTCTTTAAACTTACACTTGTATCATGGTATCACAAGACATACGGCAGCAAGCCAGGGTGACATATATGGCACAGGACAGCAGTTCTCAAACTTTGCTACTCATTAGCTTCATCTAATGGCCAGGATGCACCTGATGCCAATTAAATCAGAATCCCTAGGTATGCGACCCAGCCACAAGTTGTTTTGTTGTTAACTCCCCAAGCAATTCCTATGTGTAGGCAAATTTGAAAACCAGTGTGGGAGAGTAGCACTTCTCAAACTGTAAGGTGTCTAAGAAAAACCTGGGGATCTTATTAAAATGCAGATTCAGATTAAGCAGGTCTTGGGTGGGGCCTGAGATTCTGAGATGAGGCCACAGATGCTGGTCCACGGGCTGTTTTGGCAAAGCCACATATGACCTTGCTCTAGGTGCTGCCTCTGTGTGTGCCCAGAGCTTCTGGGGAAGGACTGGAAATTGGGCTACTATAGTGTTAGGCCAAGGAATGTTTTTTACAAGGCGTGTAACCCTCTTATTGTGCCTCTGAGATAATTCAGAGATTCCAGCATGGTCATCTTGCTGATTCTCGGATCCATCCTGCATGGCTTACAGAGGCTGCAGAGGCTGTGGGGCATTCTGGAGAAATACTCTGTGTGTCAGTGAAGGACCTGCTCATTCTTTTTCTCTCTGACTCTAACAGCAGGGAGCTCCTGGTCACATTTAGTCTGCTCTTAAAGGGATCTGAGGCTCAGTTCTGAAAATGAAATCAGGTACATGAAAGATGTTCACTCTTCTACATGTGTGCCAGCATCCTGCGGCACAGGGGACAACTGAGCTGAAAGGTTTCACTTCCTAGCATCCGTTAAGAGGACACAGAAAAGACAAAGAGTCCTTGGAAGTAAAATAATTTTATAAATTGGAGCCCATGGTTCACATGATGTACACTTTGCACACTCACATTTTAAATGTCTTTGCTGTCCTTTTTCGGCATACAGGCAATAATTTCCATCTATGAAAATGAAAAATGGCGATGCAAGCTACACTTTGTCTACAATCACCAACTAGGTGAATTCTCAGTGGTTTCTTTAGAGTCTCTGAACAGTTAATCTTCATAGAAATCGATCAAAATAATCCATGGCTCGAGTTCAGTTTGGCCAACACACCAAGAGCAGGTGGTTAAAAACATTCAGACTCAATGCTTTTCACAATACAAATTCAGAGGAAGAATCTTTACACAAATCCCACTACTTCTATTCTAACAGTTCTGACTTGTTTCATCCAATGCGATCTACAAAGTCACAATGGCAATGCTTTTGAGGTTTTTCAAGTACACATGTTGGGTGGCAAAAACAATATGACAAGAATAAGAAGACAGAAGGCTATGGTGAGAGAGTTAGCCAGCTGAAGTGGAGTTAGAGGCATGGAAATGTGCTTTTTTGAACAGGAAGCTCAGCTTTAGGTGAGGTTGAGTTAGAGCCCAAAGAAGCCCTGACCCCAGAGCACAGAGCCTGAAAACCAGGGCAGTGGTCGTGGGTACTGTGCACACTCATGCCCCAGCAGGGCTTTTGCTGCTATGGGTAGTTTTGATGCTAGCCAGCTTCATTTCTAATTTCCCAGCTCCCATGCATCCTACATAGATTGCACATCAGACAACTGGTGGAAACTTGACACATCTGGTGGACTTTTTAAAAACAGTCCTGCAGTTAGGCTAATGCTTTGTTCAAAAGCAGTTTAAAATGATTACTTAATCCACATAACCTCCCGATATGGTAGTACCATGCTATGATTCCCACTCTGAATACTGAGATAGGAGAGACAAGGTTAAGTGATTTGCCCAACGTCACACAACTCGGCCGGCAGCATTGGCCTCAGCTGAGTTCCTGATTTCGTTGGTCCCAGTGCACGGGACACAGGGCAGCCTCTGAGGACACATGGGCCGGTGCTACCGCAGAGGGGCTAGCTTGAGGCTTTTGTGTGTGTGTGTGGGGGGGGGGGTGTAAGACGGAGTCTCACTTTTTCATTCAGGCTGGAGTGCAGTGGTGCAACCTCTGCCTCCCAGGTTCAAGCGATTCTCCTGCCTCAGCCTCCTGAGTAGCTAGGACTACAGGCATGCGCCGCCTCGGCGGCTAATTTTTTGTATTTTTAGTAGGGACGAAGTTTCACCATGTTGGCCAGGCTGGTCTCGAACTTTTGACCTCAAGTGATCGGCCGGCCTTGGGCCTCCCAAAGCGCTGGAATTACAGGCACGAGCCACCGCGCCTGGCCGAGGCTTTTTCAAAACATGTTAAAGGATGAGAGGCACAAACAGCCCGCCAAACTCTCCCCTGCTCTCCCCCATCAACCTCACGGGTTTTTGCAAGGAGGAAAAACTCATATCCTGGGTCGTCTTACCAGCAACCCCCAAAAGGCGTCTTTATTTCAGAACCATAAGCAGTTAGTTGGGAAGTCTCCCAAGACCTGCCCTGGCCCCAGCCCACAAAGTGACGGAACCGCACCCTTTCGAGGGACCAAAGTCGCGCCGAAGACCGAGAATGTTCCTCTTTCTGATGGAAAAGCCTAGGAAGCCAAGCTGCGGTGCTGCCTGGCGCCGTGCAGCCGAGAGGGAGCGCTCCCTACCCCAACCCAGGCTGCACACCCGCCCCGCAAGGCGCACCAAGCCGTCGCCGGCTTTTAGCATCTTCCGCCTAGGGTCGTCGAGCCCCGGCGGCCGAGGAGGCAGCGGTGTGGGGAGTTCAGCCTCCGCCCTCCCCTGTCCCCCACCCCCACCCCGCCGCCAGCCTACCAGGCCAGTGCCCGCGAGCACCCCGGGTTGGCCGCGTCACCCTCGCGGCCACCTGCCCGCGGCCGGCCCTCCCCGGCCAGCGCCCCGAGCAGCTCTTACCTGAGCCGGAGATGTGGACCCGGAGCGGGCGGCCCCTGCTCGAGGACGACGAGAGGTCGCTCTGTGAGCGGCCGCGGGGGCTCGGGTCCCCGGGCAGCCAGCGCAGGGCAGGCGCCGCCGGCGGGGCGGGAGCCTCGGGCTCGGGAACCGGGACCGCCGCCGCCTGCCCGGCCGGATCGACCGGGGACCCCGCGGGGCGCCAGCCCGCCTCGGCCATCGGCTCCCGGCGGCGGGGCCGGAGCACCGGGTGGGGCCGGCGCCGAGGGCTGCGCTACCCGCTGCTGCCCGGCTCTGCCCCGCGCGCAGCGACCCGGAGGCAGCGAGAAGGGCGGGGAGGTGGACGCCGGGCGCCGAGGAGCCGGTGCGGAGGGCGGGAGGAGGAAGAGGACAGAAAAGTTTGCACAGGAAGGAGCCGCCTACAGCCGGCTCTCGCTCCAGCGGGCGAAAGCTGCAGGGCTCGCAGCTGGGCCGCCCTCGGTGCCCGCGAACCTGCCCGGCTGCTCCTCCCCCAAGCCCCGGGCACTGGCCCCCGGCAGGATGGCAGCAGGGGGTCCCCCTCCGCGAAGCGCTGTTCACCCAGCAATCCGGCCACAGAAAAGCCGAGTTTGGGCTTCAAGAGCTGGGATGCAAGGTCAGAGCTAACGATATCATTTCCATTGTGGTGGGTAGGGGTGCCATGTACACATACGTGAGCTGCCCTGTGATGGAGCAAGAATGATCATACCCGGTTAACAGATAGGAAACTCCGGCGCGAAAATGCATTGCACTTGTCGGGTGGGTTGGGGCAGATTCTGGAGTTCCTTGTGAAGTGAAGCCTAATGCCCTTCCCCACCCGCACCCACACCCCTTGCCCTCAAAGCCCATCTCTACCTCTCACGGTTGCCCACATCCCTGGGTATCTGTCTGCTGGGTGTAGGGAGCAAAAAATAGCTTCCCTCCACCCTTCTAGGTGCTTTGGCTGGTCTATGAATTAAACTGCCATAAGGCAGATTAACAGGACAAAGAAAACCCATTTTAATTACCAGCGTTGACATGGGAGTTTCACAAAATATGAGGCTCAAAGGGTCAGATGATTGAAGCCTGTATAGCATCCTGAGTTACAGAAAAGAACAGGATCTTAGAGTTTGGGGGGCGGGCAGGTGACACAAATTATGGGAGGGTGGGGGGAGGAAGTGTATAAAGAATAAAGGTTGTCTCGTGCAAATTTTAAAAAGCTGATCAGGTAATAAGGAGTTGTTTTCTAGCAGAAGCACAGGTGATAATCTGTCTGGGCCTGCTGTGATCCCAGATTTTCCCATTCCTGACAGAAGAACTCCTATTAGAGGATCTGTCTTTTTTTTTTTTTTTTGGGGGGTTGGGGGCGGAACAGAATTTCACTCTTGTGGCCCAGTCTGGAGTGCAATGGCTTGATCTCGGCTCACTGCAACATCTGCCTCCTGAATTCAAGTGATTCTCCTGCCTCAGCCTCTCGAGTAGCTGGGATTACGGATGCCCGCCACCACACCCAGCCAATTTTTGTTTTTGTTTGTTTGTTTGTTTGTTTTGTTGTTGTTGTTTTTTAGTAGAGACAGGGTTTCACCATGTTGGCCAGGCTGGTCTCGAACTCCTGATCTCAGGGTGATCCACCTGCCTTGGCCTCCCAAAGTGCTGGGATTACAGGCTGAAGGATCTGTCTTTAGGCAGATAAAAGAAGTTCAGAGAAAGCTCCTTCTTACAATTGCTCTTCCCCAAGCACCCTCAGTTTGAAGTAACCAGCCTGCCAAAGCAGCATATTTTGGGGCGGCATTTTCTGAACTCCTTCATAAGTAAATATTCAAAGGTCATGTTTAAAAAGCCAGTCTTCCGAGAACTAAATAAATATCACAGATTTGATGTCTGAGTCAATGCTTTCTAAAGGAAAGGCAGCTGCATTGATTAGAAATATCTTAGTTAATGCCACACCTTGTAGGATTTTGCAAAATGAGCGGTGGAGATTATGCTGATTCAGCTGGTGATTTCAAAGCCTAAGCTTTATCAGTTTCACAATTAGGCCCCCAAGTTGTGACTCGCCCAGAATTAAAAGACTGTAAGTCAGGCTCAGGAGTCATCGGTCCTCTGAAAGTTCATGGCAAAGGAGGAATGTCCCTTGGTTCACCCACAGACCGTAGATAGCCAGTGGGAAGAGATGGAGATATGGGGGAAAGAAGGGACAGCGCTGGCAATTACTCCTGTTAACACACACACCCCGATTCTAGGTGCTATGTCAGGCATTTTGCACATATTATATCATTTAATAAGAGAACAAACCTAATCAAGAAGGTAAGAGAAAAGAGGAACAAAAACCAGGAGTACATGCTGCAGAAGCACACGGATACGCACAAAGGCCTTAGTAGCAACTAGGTCATGATACACACACACACACACACACACACACACACACACACACAGCTCACCCTTGATCATTTAAAAGGGCTTTCACCTATAATTCTCACAGGAACTCTGCAGGGAAGATATGATTATCCCATCTTTGCTGCAGAAACTGTCCAAATATAGGCTAAGCCCGGTGCTGCAACAACTGTCCAAATACAGGCCGGGAACGGTGGCTCACACCTGTAATCCCAGTATTTTGAGAGGCTGAGATGGGAGGCTCCTTTGAGGCAAAGAGTTCACGTCCAGCCTGGGCAGTATAGCAAGTCCCCATCTCTGCAGAAATTAAAAAAAAAAAAAAAAAACTTTAGTCCAGCTGGTGAGGCAAGCCTCTAGTCCTAGCTACTCGGGAGGCTGAGGAAGGAGGATCGCCTGAACCCAGGAGTTCAAGTATACAGTGAGCTATGGTCATGCCACGGCACACTAGCCTGGGCAACGGTGTAAGAGCCTGTCTCAAATAAAATAAAATAAAATAAAATAAAATAACAAAACTAATAAATCAAACCTGTCCAAATACAGGCCCCCTTTCACAAAGTCAGCCAATGTTGTCTGGTCTTACTTTAAATATTTTCTACTAACAGTCTGTTTAAATTTATACTACTCCAAATGTTACCTTACTTTCTTGATATCTTGTGTAGTTTATGATAGGAAAAAAAGGTATCTCTGCCTTTAGAGAATTAACTATGCATTACTTTAGACAATAGGTCATCGATAAGATTGAGAGTGCACTGAGATGGATTTTACAGTTACCCCAAATAACCAGCATTAGATTACAATGGCATTTCTCAGCACCATTTGCTATCTAGTGTATTGTATTACCTGATGATGCTGTCTGTATTCCCTCAGTGCACTTCCTCAGCAAGAAGCTCCCCCTTCACAAGCTGCCTTCTCTCTGGGGCACACATTCCAGTTGCCTATGCCTGGGTCTCACCCCAATTTTCTCTTCCCATTGCTTACAACATGAATGTTCATACATTCTTCTGGACTGCATGCTTTTTCCTTCTCTGGTTAATCTTCTGTGTCCTCTCTTGTGAAGAGAGGAATTAAATGAGGAATTAAATGCTTTCAAATACAAGAAGTCTTTTCTGACTCACTTTTCAGTTATTTAGCAATTCATCATTTCAACTTTTATTAGATAATTACATATTCGAGTGCCTTTTTGGGCCAGGCACTGTGCTAGGCTCTCCATATCGTCAAGGAACCTCTCAGCCCAATATTCCTCCATTCCTTTTCCCATGACAGTCAATCTTCTAGAGAGAGTAGCATACACTCTAGAAGCTATTCCCAAGTTCTTACAGTCCTCCTTCCCCATTCATTCTTCTACCGTCTGCAGTATGACTACTGCTCGCCCTACTGCAGGGAGCTGCTTTGGCAAAGATCACGTCTGGGCAGCTCATTGTCAAATGTACTGGGAACCTCTCAGGTCTTACTTAATCTGATGTCTTCTGTCGCTTTTAACACTCTCGACCACTCGCTCATTTTGTGGGCTCTGCTTCCCTGGTTTCCAGGACACTTATCTCCCCAGGTGTTCCCTCAGGCCCTCTGCTTCCTTGTTACCCTCTTGTCAGGGTCTCTTTTCTCCATCTGCCCTTAGGTACTGTTCCCCAGATGTCCAGCATTAGCCCTCTTCTCTTCCCACTTGACTTATTTCTCCTGGGAGATCCCAGCTTCAGCTTTGATTTACACACAAATGACTCTCTCCACCCCAGACCTCTCTCCGGGGCTTCAGATCCCAGCATCTATTTGCTTCCTGGGCTTCCCTTCTTGATGTTTCATTAACATTTGGCAGTCAACACTCCCTGAGCTGAACTCCTCCTCCTCCTTCTCCATGAACATGCTCTGTCTATTCTCTTAAATAAATAAATATCTTAATACCTTAAATAAATATCCTCAGAATCGGTTTCCTCCCTGCTATTCCATTGCCACCTCTTTAGTTTGAGCCTCCATCTTCTATTTTCTCCTAAAGGAACTCTCTATCTCCGTATTCACTTTCTTCTAGCTTGCCCCCATCCCATTTCTGGAAGGATCTTTCCAAAGTACTCACAAGACTTCGCTGCCCCTCCATTTTAATTCCCTCAAAACAAGTGTCTATGAATATACACAGAATAAAGTGTATATTCCTCAGCATGGCATATCAGGGTTCTATACACTACCCCAAACTCTTTCCTTGCTGCTATTATACATACTGTGGCGGCTCAGGACACAACACCTCAAAATATGACCGTAGGAGGCCAAAATATGCCACTCTGGGATATACTTCTTTGGCATATTTTGAGCAGGTTATTCTGAGAAACTGCAGACACAGGAGTAGCTCTGAAAAGCTGTCCTTTGGTAAAAGAAATTTACTTCTGTAAAGGAAAACAATTTTTATAGGACTCTTATCAACCAGGGAAGATCTTATCATAGAAGATGAGAATGAAGGTTGACACCTTGCCCAGAGGGGCTTTGTCACAGGCTGATACAGATTTTTCTGATAGGCTACTCTGAAACAACTTTTATTACCCGAGAGAATTTTTATCTGCATAATAAGACAACCTCTGTTTGCCACACATTTGGTGTGTGTCACCACCACTCCCAGAAGCACCAAGCCCCTCTTGCTTTCTGTAGCTCAGGGATACTATATGAGCTTCAATCATCTGACTCTTCTTCCAGTCTCAGATTTTGTGGGACTCCTGTGCATATATACATAAATAAATATGTTTTTTTCCTGTTAATCTGCCTACTGTCCGTTTTTCATAGACTCAATTATCACACCCTCAGAGGGCAGAAAATCTTCCCTCTCTGCACAATACTCCACTCTCTAGCCATGCAGACCAATTCATCATTCTCTGAATGGCACCTCCTCTTCCTCTTGGGTGCCTTTGAACTCCCGTTTCCTTTGTCTGCAGTATCATCCCCCACCTTCTCTAGCATGACCTAATTGACCAACTGTCACTCATCCTTCAAGCCTCAGGTCAAGCATCTCTTCATCTGTCTTAGTTTGTTTTCTGTTGCTTCTAATAGTATACCTGAAAGTTAGTAATTTATAAAGAAAATGAATTTTCCTTATAGTTATGGAGGCAAAGTCCAAGGTCAAAGGTCAAAGGGTCACATCTTGGTGAGGGCCTTCTTGCTGGTGGGGACTCCCTGCAGGGTCCGGAGGGGGTGCAGGGCATCACATGGCGAGAGGGCTGAGCACATTAGCTCACGTCTCTCTTCCCCCTCTTATAAAGCCACCAATCCCATTCCCATGATAAACCCATTAATCCATGAATGGATTATTCCATTCATTAGGGCAGAGCCCTCATGATCCAATCACTTCCTAAAGGTCCCACCTCTCAATACTGCCAGGTGGGGGATTAAATTTCAACAAGAGTTTGAGGGGACAAATGTTCTTTTTTCTTTTTTAATATGTATTTTTTATTTCAATAGCTTTTGGATTACAAGTGGTTTTTGGTTAAATGGATGAATTATCTGGTGATGCATTCTGAGATTTTAATGCACCTGTCACTTGAGTAGTATGTGTTGTACCCAATATGTAGTTTTTATTCCGTGCTCTCCTCTCACCCTCCCCTTTCTGAGTATCCAAAGTCTATTATATCACTGTCTCTGCCTCTGCATACTCATAGCTTAGTTCCGACTTATAAGTAAGAACATACAGTATTTGGTTTTCCATTCTTGAGTGACTTCACTTACAATAATGGCTTCCAGCTCCATCCAAGTTGCTGCAAAATACACCATTTTGTTCCTTTTTATGTCTGATTAGTATTCCGTGTTGTATATATACCACATTTTATTTAACTACTCATTGGTCAGTGGGCACTTAGGTTGGTTCCATATCTTTGGAATTGTGAATTGGGCTGCAATAAACATATACGTGAATGGGTTGTTTTCATGTAGCGACTCCTTTTCCTCTGGGTAGAAACCCAGTAGTAGGATTGCTGGATCAAATGGTAGATCTGCTTTTAGTTCTTTAAGGAATCTTCCACCCTGTTTTCCAAAGAGGTTGTACTAATTTACATTCCCACCAGCAATGTATAGGCATTCTGGAGGGGACAAATATTCAAACCACAGCACCATCCAGGAAGCTTTCCTGACACTTCCCCAACCTCCAAGCCAGGTGAAGTGCCCCTCCAAAACAGTACCATCAGGCTCTTATGTCACTTTTTACACAGGATTGTAATTGCTGGGGTGCTAATCTGTCACCCCTACTCCCTTTGAGCTACCCTAAGACAGTAAGTACTGAATCTTGCCTTTATTTTCCCAGCACCACTGTGTATTGAATGAATGAATCAATGAATGAAGTCTATTTGGGGAGTAGACATTAACAAATAATTACTTGGCAATCCATGGCAATTGACAAAACTGAGATTTATATAGAAGGGCTGAGGAAACTCAGAGGAGCAGTCACCTAACCCGCTTGGGGTGAAGAACCAGGGAAGGCTTCCCAGAGGATGTGGCGTCTGAAATGCAAAGGCACCCCAGGATGAGGAAGGTCATCTGCAAGGACAGAGACTTGAGGAACTGGGGCTCCTCTGGATGCTGTAATGTAGCACTGCAGAATGGGAACCCTGTGGGGAGTAGTTCAGTTTTGAACCTGACGAGGTGGACAAAAGTGGGCTAGGATTCACTTTTCAAATACCACTAAGTCTATGCAATCCTAAAATGATTAGGCATCCTGTTTATTTGAGGTTTTGTTTATTTCCAGTTTTGTTTATCCTGTCCCACCTATGCTATAAGATTTCTTTTTCCTTAGACGTGTCCCTTGGTACCATGGACATTTTGGCCAGCATGTAGTAAATGTGCCTATTTGACACTGATTTTAAAAAAAGAGACATACAATACAGCTTTTCAAAGCAAAATGTTTCTAAACTCTATTAGATTATTCAGCTATTTTCATTGAATACCATTTCCAAAAGGTTAGGGATAAAAACTGAAGATGAAATAAGCATAGTTTTAATCACATAAGAGTGTTGTAATACCAAAAATAATAAAAAAAACAGAAACAAAAAACTGTACCTCACTGTTTTACCACTCTCTTTAAAGTGATGACTTACGTAAGATTATAAAAGAAATAAATGAAAATTTATCAGCTAGCTTGTTCCACCCATTAGTGCTAGGAACACTGCCTTCAACAGGAGCCCAAATGTGGGCTGGGATCTGTCTCATCTCTGGCCAGTGTCTTCCTCCTCCTTGCTGTGCCAGGAGCCCCTCTTAAAGCTACAGTGCCACTTGAAGGGCTCTTTATACATTGCAGATTCACTTACAGAAGGAGGAATTTTTATTCAAAGGTTTTAATACGTAAGGAAAGGTATCCACATTTCATAAATCAGACAAGCTAGGGAGCTAAATGACCTTTGTAACTGAATTTGTCCCTGTTCCATCACTAGTAGTCTTTAGATGCATGAATGTGGATTTTTCGTGGTAATGGAAACAGTTGTGACACTCTGGTTAAAATCAAACTTCCTGAAGGCATTCCTTGGGAAATACCCATCCCCTCCTAACTAATTATTTTTATAATTGCAATTTTCTTTTGCTATCTTCCCCATCCCCCAAATATATTAAAAAGTTTTATTTCTCAGAGTTTACATGCAAAACATGCACATAAAAATATTGTATGTTTTCTTATGAAATATTTTCCCAAAATACTTGGCATTACAACTAAGTGTCTTTCACTGACAATAGCATTTCCTTAATATAGGCAGATAAAAATGACTGCAAGTAAGAGAAAGGTCAAAATATTATCTGAAAAGAAATGGCAGAGATCAAAATTGACGATACACAATGAAAATGAAATAACAGAAAGGCAAGGAATCCAGGTAATAAGCAGAGTGAGGATAAAAAACCATCTGATAGTGAAAGTAGGCCTACTTTTAAAGTCACTTAAAAAAAAAGAGAGAAACAAAAAACAGGAAGTTAGTTTTGATGGTCTCTAAGGCCTCTTCTGGTCTGGAATGTGATGGTTCTATGAAATTTTTTCTTTGTTTTCATTTTAAAATTGAAGATGAATTTATTTAATGCGAGAGGCCAAAGCTGGTTCATAGTCTTGAGCCATCCCACCATTTCCTTCTAGAGTACCAGGCTGCAAAAGTAAACACCTCCTTTACCATGCTCTCTTCCTCCCACTCTTCCTTTCTTCTTCTTACTCTAACACAAACCCATAGAAGTGGAGTGTAGGATGGTGGTTATGAGAGACTGGGGTGCGACGGGGTGGACGGAGAAAGAGGAGATGTTGCTCAGCAGGTCCAGGGTTTCAGTCAGTCAGACAGGAGGAGGAATAACGTCTGGTGCTGTATCGCAACAGCATGCTGACTATACATATTTTGGAATATATACATATTTTGGAATAATGAAAAGAGAGCATTTTAGGTGTTCTCACCACAAAGAAATGATAAATATTTGGGCCAGACGCAGTGGCTCATGCCTGTAATCCTAGTATTTTGGGAGGTTGAGACAGGCAGATTGCTTAAGCCCACGAGTTCAAGACCAGCCTGGGCAACATGGCAAAACCCCATCACTACAAAAAAGTACAAAAATTAGCCAGGTGTGGTGATGTGCACCTGTACTCCCAGAGACTCTGGTGTCTGAGGTGGGAGGATCCCCTGAGCCCAGGGAGGTTGAGGCTGCAGTAAGCCATGATTGAGCCACTATACTGCAGCCTGGGCAACACAGTGAGACTCCATCTCAAAAAAAGATAAATATTTGCAGTAATAGATAGGCTAATTATCTTGATTTGATCATTCCACAATCTATACATGCCTTGAAATATCATGCATGCTATAAATATATGCAATTATTACTTGTCAATTAAAAATACAATAAAACATAAATAAATTAAAACAGCTACTATGTCCTAACAGGCTCAGGCTCTGTGCTGAGCACACAGAAGTGAATAGGAATCTCTCTAATCTTGGACTAGCAGCATAGGAGACAGGGGTGTACAAACTACAGTGGAGAGATAAAGGAGGGAATAGTTGACCCTTTTGGGGTGAGTCAGGAAGTTTCAGGTCACAAGAAGTGGCTCATACAAGTGAGTAGGGATAAAAAAGAGGAAGAGGCAGGGAAGGCATCCCAGGCAGGGAAAATACCATGCATGTGGGCCCAAGGCAGGAAAATGGAAGTGAAGAGGAGGGAGGTGAGTATGGCTGGAGCCTTGGAGGAGAGCGGGGATGTGCTGGAATATGAAACAGAGGGCTGTAAAAAGAAGGCACAGAAGAAATATGATAAGCATCACTGTCTTTTGCTTCAATTTTGATACCTCAATTTGATCCCTAAGTAATGCATACGTTTAATTTGTGGTGTTGTTTTCAGATTGAAATTCGTGTATATAAAGCACTGGGTGTAATGAATGGCATGTAGTAGGAGCACAATACAGTGCTCTAAGACATTCAGGATACACATTCTATTTCTTTGTTTCTATAAATCACACCTAGCTCAGCTCCTTCTACAAACATTGCCTAAAAGACATTTTCCAGGATGCCTTCCTTGTCTTGAACCAAACAAGAACTTTTAGGCTTATGAATCTAGGAAGACAGAAGGGGACTGTCTTGAGTGTTAGCCTCAACGATTGCTGCTTCTGCGACTAGCTCTCTCATTGAAGGCAAGTGATTCACTAGGGACTCCTTCCATCCCTGCCAGACTCAGCCACGGGTTTTTTTTCTTTTATATTTTTATTTTTAATTGACACACAATAATTGTGCATGTTCGTGGGGTACATAGCGATGTTTCAATACATATAATGTATATGATCACATCAGGGTAATTAGCATATCCCTTATCCCAAACATTTATCATTTCTTTGTGTTGGGAACATTCAATATCCTCCTTCTAGCCATTCGAAACTATATAATATGTTATTGTTAACTATAGTCATCCTATAATGGTATAGGACACTAGAACTTATTTTTTCTGTCTAGCTATAATTTTGTACCCTTTAACAAATCTGTTCCTATTCCTTCCTTCCCTCTGCTCTTCCCAGCCTCTAGTATCTTCTGCTCTACTTTTTACTTCTGTGAGATAAACCTTTTTTAGCTTCCACATATGAGTGAGAACATGCAGTGTTTAACTCTCTGTGCCTGGCTTTATTTCACTTAACGTAAGGGCCTCCAGTTCCATCCATGTTGCCTCGAATGACAGGATTTCATTCTTTTTATGGCTGAATAGTATTCCATGGTATATATACACCGCATTTTCTTTATCTATTTATTTGTTGTTGAACACCTAGGTTTCACAACGTCCTTTGAGTAGATCTCCAAGACAACCCAGAAATCACTCCTTCCATGTCCTCACTCCTCAGAGATTGCTGGGGAGTGCTAAGGTGCCCGTCACTAAGATGCCAGAGGTCTTGACCCCATTCACAGTTGGGAGGTGGGGATGTCAACACACCTGGGGATTGGGTCCACCTTAGTCCCACCCTCAAAAACGAAAGTCAATTGCTGGTGGGAATGTAAAAGGGCCCCTTTGGAAACTAGTCTGGCAGTTTCTTAAAAGTGAAAAGTAGACATATCAAATGATCCAATAAACCCACTCATAGGTATTTACCCAAAGTAAATGAAAACTTACATTCATGTAAAACTCTGAAAGCAAGTGTTTATAGTGGTTTATTCATAGCCTCCCCAAGCTGAAAACAACCCAAATAAGTACATCCAACAATGGAATACTAGCCAGCAATACAAGGATAGGAACTACTGCTACACACAACATGGAAGACTCTCGGATACTTATACTAAATGAAAGGAGCCAGGGTCAAGAGGCTTCATACTATATTGTTCCACGTAAATGACATTCTGGAAAAGGCAAAACTATAGGGACAGAAAAACAGACCAGTACTTGCCAGTTATTGGGAGTGGAGGAGGGGATGACTATTTAGGATAATGGAACTGTTGTAAATCTTGATTGTGGTGGTGATTACACAACTGTATTCTTCAAAAGTCAGATTTTTGTGCCCAAAAGACAGAAATTATGAAGAGAAGTTCTGTAACTTCCTTTTGCACATCACAGGTCCCTATAACTCATGTGGAAAGGGTAGCCCCAGAGGGAGATATCAGGCTTTCTGCTGAGAAGGTGTGTGGGTGCTTCAGATAGAATTAATGAAAAAAAAAACCATGATGAACAAAATATCAAAATTTTAAATAGACAGGATCTGACACTGAACTTGTACAACTGGCCTCATTTGCTCAATCCTCATCCCAGCCTTGATAAAACTTTATGTTTAAAAATAGCTAGGCAGACAGCTATAGTTTGAGGACTTGATTTTTTAAAACACTGTATTGCATTAAAGTTATTATTTATCTTGATTACTGAGTATTTTGTGCTCCCTTCTATTTTGTTCTTGGGATGAGAGTCTTCACTTGCCTGACTCTAGTCCCTATCTTATTTGAGTAATTATGTGGAAAGGAGAAAATAGAGACCCATTCATCTGAACCCCGTGCAGAGCAAGCCATGCTTGTTTCAATGATCACAGGTTTCAGATTAAGCCTGGTCCTCCTGCCTTCAGAGCAGCCGCCTTCATTTACACTAGAAGACGACGGACAGACCTGGGCCAGCAGAGACCTCTGAATGAGCTGGATCTGAATTCTCCCACTTAGAATACCCTGAACCTTGGGCATGTTCCCACATTTCAGAAAAGGGAACAATGCTATCCAACCTGCAAGGTTGTCATAAAGACTAAGACATCATCTGCAGTGCCTAGCATATGGATTGCACAGTGGGAGGCACTTAATAAATAGGAAGTATTTGAATGTCTGAGGTGCATTTTGCCAAAATCACTCATATGATGAAAGGTTCATATTTTACAAAGTAAAGACAAGCAACATCAACAAGAACAATGACAAAAACAAAACCATATATTATCCATTTGGAGTTACAGGAGCTCCAAAGTAGAGAGGGAGGCAGGGCAGGAACCATGACCAGAAACTTTGTGGTTGCTCGCTCAGACAGTCTTCCCAGGAAAACACCTCTCTCTGTCTTGCCTAATGCTCTGCACAGGTGGACATTTGCATCCATAACAATGTCCACATTCACAATGGGGTTCTAGAGCTCCTGGTTTAGAGAGATCAGAGAGAGCTCAAGTAAGGGGCATCACTGAAGCCCCTCAGACCCCCTGACCTCTTTGCTATGCTTTTCACCTTCTCAGGAATGAGGATTGAATCCCAACCCTCAAGACCTCCATGTGACCCAGGGGTGATAGTTCTGGATCTAGCAGAAGTTCTTCTATTTTGTGGCATGAGGGTGGTCACTTGCTTGGTTCAGAACTGAGGCAGATGTTTCTCTATTTGCAAGATCTGCTGTTACTTCCACTGGAATTTGCTAGGAAAAACAAAGTGGCTGGGGCCAAGCTGCCATCTCACCTAGAAGTGCTCGATTCATGTTCTCTGAGCAAGAGTGTATTAGTCCATTCTTATGATTCTAATAAAGACATACCAAGCTGGGTAATTTATAAAGGAAAGAGGTTTATTTGACTCACAGTTCCGCAGTGCTGGGGAGGCCTCAGGAAACTTACAATCATGGCAGAAGGGGAAGCAAACACGTACCTCTTCACATGGCAGCGGGAAAGAGAAGTGCAGAGCAAAAAGGGGGAAGCCCCTTATAAAACCATCAGATCTTGTAAGAACTCACTCACTATTATGAGAACAGCAGCATGGGGGTAACCACCCTCATGATTCATTACCTCCCACCGCTCTCTCCCATGACACGTGGGGATTATGGGAACTACAATTCAAGATAAGATTTGGATGGGAACACAGCCAAACCATATCAAAGAGTATATTATGATCCATGCTGATATGAAGGAAAATTATTCTACCTTGGTATGAGGTGGATTGTGAAAGAGAAGGACAAGATTTGCTGATTTATTCAAAGCATATTTACTGCATGCTTACAATATACTGGCCCTCTTCTAATCAATGGCTGTACTGTAGAGAGCAACATAGACAAAGTTTTGCTCTCAAGAGACTTAAATTCTAGAAGAGGCAGATTGTGCTGAGCAGGAAATGGCCCCTCAAAGACATCCATATCCTGGGCCAGGTGCGGTGGCTCATGCCTGTAATCCCAGCACTTTGGGAAGCCGAGGTGGGTGGATCACAAGGTCAGGAGTTCAAGATCAGCCTGGCCAACATGGTGAAACCCTGTCTCTACTAAAAATACAAAAATTAGCTGGGCGTGGTGGCGCATGCCTGCAGCTACTTGGGAGACTGAGGCAGGAGAATTGCTTGAACTCGGGAGGCGGAGGTTTCAGTGAGCCGAGATTGCGCCACTGCACTCCAGCCTGGGTGACAGAGCAAGACACCGTCTCAAAAAAAAAAAAAAAAGACATCCACATCCTAATCCTTGTAATCTGTAAATATGTTGTTACATGGCGAAGGGGAATTAAAATTGCAGCTAGAATTAAAGTTGCTAATCAGCTGACCTTAAAATAAGATTATCCTGGTTTATCTAGGCGAGCCCAATATAATCACAAGAGTCCTTGAATGGGGAAGTGGAAGGCAGAAGAGTGAGACCAGAGAGATAGCATCATGAGAAAGACTCAAGCTGCCTCTGCTAGCTTTAAAGATCAAAGGGGTCCACAAAATAAGAAATGAGGGCAGGCTCTAGAAGCTGAAAGAGGTAAGGAAACAAGATTGTCCCCTGGAACGTCCAGAAATAATGCAGCCCTGGTCACAGTGACTTTATCTCAGTGAGGCCCATTTCAGATTTCTGTCCTCAAGAACTGCAAGGTAAATCTGTGTTTTTAGCCACTAAGTTTATGGTAATTTGCTACTGCAGCAATAGGAAACTAACAGAGAGACAGAACCAAATAAAATGAATGAATGAACGAATGAATGATGTAATATCAGGAAACAGTAAGTGCTCAGATGAAAACTAAAGCAGAGCAAAGAGATGTGTAGTGAAGGGAATGAGTGATGGGTGATATAACAGAAGTGATGTTTTTGAAAGATGAATGTGAGCTCCAGAGAGGTTAGAGGTGGGGAACTTGGAAACGGAGCCAAGTGATGTAGTCACATGACATGACCAAGATCCCCAGAGGCAGGCAGGGCTGGACAGGCTCTTTCATGTGTCTCCCAATAGCTAAATTGTGGAGCTGAGTTGGTTGCTTTATATTCCACACAGAATACTCATAAGAAAGGCTTGGAAACAAAATTTATTGCATAAGAAAAGAGAAATTGACTTAATCTTTTCGGCAAGTCATTTGAGAGTCCATTAACTTCTTCCCTTATGCACTTGGTCTAATCCAATACTGAGTCATTTCTTTGATTCATTCTTTTTTTTATTTACTTATTTGTTGGTTTATTCACTAACTCATTCAGTCAATAAGCATTTCCTGAGCACATTACCAAGCCTTGGGAGTAAAATGGCAAGAAAAACAAATCTGGGCTCTGCCTTCATGAAGCACACTGTTGATTCTGCTGAAGGTTTCATATAAAAATACTAAACGACCACTAAGTTTGACATCCACTAATCAAAACCAGCACTAGCCTAGTCTTCCTTAAAATAGCTCTGGTCCATTCTTCTCTCTCCAATTCCACTGCTACAGCCTTCTCTTACCTGGGAGAAGTGGTCTCTAAAGGGGGTTTCCCCACCTGCATCCAGACCCTCTGCAGCACATACTAACTCTGCAACACATCCTCCTGCAACACATCCTCCCTTCCCCACCTGCATCCAGACCCTCTGCAGCACATCTTCCCTAACACAGTCAAAATAATCTTTTTAAGAAACAGATCTGCCCCATCACTCCTCTGGCTAAAATCCTTCGATGACCTCTCATTGTCTACCAAAACTGATCCAAGCCTCCCCACAATGTGGCATATTCCTCAGCCTTCTGGTATCCTATCTGCTTGACTCCACAAGGTGCTTGTGTCTTTTCTGCACTAGTGCCCTTGCCCAAGCTGCTCTCTCTGCTTAAAGTGCTTTGCATTTCTTCCTAAACAGTCTGCTGGGCAGTCTGGACAGCAAATGTGTAGAGGTTGAGAGCACACAGTTCATAAGCCCAGTGGCCTACATTTATTTAAATCCTGGTTCTGCCACTAGGTATAGCTGAGTGACTTTGGGCAAGCTAGGCAACCACTCTTTGTCTCAGTCCCTCATCTGTAAAATGAGTGTAACAATATGATAATGGAAACGATAACAGGTTGGCGATGAGCTAATATATGTAAGCATTTAGAACGCTACCTGACATACATACAGAAGCAGCTAATAGGCATTAGTTATTCTGTATCTCCCCACTGCTCAGCACCTCTACCCTGCACATATTTCGATAATTGTGCTTTTGGTCGTTATTGCGTTTATTTATTTTCATGTAGGCTTGGCTCTTCTAGACTGTCAGCTTTTTAAAGTCAAGGATGTCCTCTGACTCAGCCTTGAATCTTCTGGACTTGGCACATTTATTAGTATATGTTAGGTGTTCAAAATGAATGAATGAATAAATTCAATAAAATATGATTTTTAAAAGAGCATATGAAATAATTGAAAAAAACATGTTATTTTGAGCATGTCACAAGCTATTATGAAGTACATGAATCAAATGGAGGAATCTTAGTGTTTTATATGTATCCATAAATTTAAGATCACTTTTTAACATTTTCAACAAAAGAAGGGCAATCTGGGAAATACTCATGTTTTATGTTGCTCAGTCACTGATTTAAAAAATTCAGATATGGATCTTATCTTCAAAAACAAACGAGGCTGGGTGTGGTGGTGCACTCCTGTAGTCCCAACTCTTCATGAGACTGAGGCAGGAGGATCACTTGAGGCCAGGAGTTTGGGATGCAGCGTGCCATGATCACATCTGTGAACAGCCACTGCACTCCAGCCTGGGCAACACAGCGAGGCTTAGTCTCAAAAACAAAACAAAACAAAACAAATAGTAGTTTCCAAAAAATTGTAATGAATGTTTCATTTTTATGATTCCATTTTGCTTCATATGTTAATGAATAATTTATATGGCTTACTTTTTTTTAACTAATAAAAAATAGAAATTTATTTCTGGCAGTTCTGGTGGCTGGGAAGTCCAAGGTCAAGACACCAGCTGATTCAGTGTCTGGTGAGGGCCCACTTTCTGGTTCATAGATTGCACCTTCTTGCTGTGTAGTATTTGGGCTGTCTCCTGGGTCCTGCAGGAGCAATCTACTTCCTTCAGAGGGTCTGTGGATTCTCTTGGCTTTCCTGGTATAATCCTGCAGTAGTAGTTCTGGAGCAAAAATTCACAACGTGAGTCTCCACATGCTGCTCTGTCCCTCTGAGTGTCATCTGCAATTTAGTCCTGCCTCCTATCTGCCATTTTCCTTCCCCGATTCCCTGGTTTACATTTTTAATATTTTATTAATAAAAGTAACACATCTTCTTTGAAGAAAATTAGGAAAATAAAACATAGAAAATGAATCTTATGCAGATATTTCAGGGAGTCTTACTTTTTTGGGATGAACATTGAGCAGTTCTGTAGTCAGATAATAATATGAGCTTCACTAATCTTCACAGAACGAATGAAGTTCTTTCTGTTAAGTTCTCCAGTATCAACATCCATGGATAAAGAGGATGTTTTGCAAAGGCAATGGGATGTGGCCTCCATCTAGAGACTTCAAGAGATTGGAGTCATGCGTATTACACAGCCTGCCAAAGGGATTCTTCAGACAATTAGAGAAAGGGTTCTCTAGTTGGGACCAGTCTGCAGGGCATGGCTTTTCTTTAAATGAGCCATCACCTCACTGCTGCTCACACTTGCTTCTTTATTTTGACTACTGTGTCAGGATATGATCTTGGATAGCTCCATAGGTCTCATCTATGAAGCCTCACATGGAGCTCATAGAAATTTCTTCCTTTTCAGTCTGTGTCCACAGTGCCATCTTCAGCTACTCCAGTAAATAGCCCCCAGGGCTCCAAAATGGATAAGATCCTCTGCATGCCTCTTGGCTTATCTAGTCTTCCTTACAGATCTCATCCTACATTGCTTTCATTGACTTGAACACCACCTCTCTCCTACCAGCACTTTCCCATTGTTCAAATGCCCCACACATCTGTCTCATGGCAGCACTTCATTGCTTGTCTCTATGGGTTTATTCTCTTTTCACATTGGAAGCTTCTTGATGGCTCGGTTTATGTCCTGTGCACCTGACCCATGTTGTTGGCCTCTGCCTGGAACATCCTTGCTCCTCCTGTTTGCCTAATACATTAATTATTGAGACCTCATCCAAATTTTAATTCCTCAGAGAAGCTTTGTCTGATGCCCAGATTAGATTGGGATCCCAGTGCTTTGATAGCATTCCATGGTTCATGCCATGAACTCCCGTTTGCAGTGTTATATTTAGGTGGTCGTTTGTTTAATGTCCATATTTCCCACTAGAGAGTCAGCCATATAAGGAATAGGGCCAGGTCTGTGTTCCTGCCATTGCAACTGCTGAGCTCAGCTCAGTACTTGACACAGAGCAGAGGCAGTATAAATATACTTCAACCTACTGAGATAAAGATGCAATTAATAGGTGGGGTGTAGTGGCTCATGCCCGTAATCCCACCACCTTGGGAGGCTGCAGTGAGAGGATTGGTTGAGTTCAGGAGTTGGAGACCAGCCTGGCCAACATGGCGTAACCTCGTCTCTACAAAAAATACAAAAATTAGCTGGGCATGGTGGCGCGCATCTGTAGTCCCAGCTACTTCAGAGGCTGAGGTGGCAGGATCGCTTGAGCCTGGGAGGCGGAGGTTACAGTGAGCTGAAATCGCACCACTGCACTCCAGCCTGGGTGACAGAGCGAGACCCGTCTCTCACACACACAAAGTGAATTGGTAATTAATAACTGAAATAAGGAACTGAAATAATGACCAATGAATGAATGAATATAGTGTTTTCATTCACGTAATAAACAGTCTAGGCAGCTTTCCTCAGTTTAGCAGGATGGTTAAAAACCTGGGCCCTACACTATTTAGCAAGTTATTTAACTCTCTCTGCCTCTTGTCCTTATCTGTAGATTGAGGATAATAAAAGTACATTTGGAGGTACTTTATATACTTGAATGTACCTTATGAGGGCTTAATAAAAGCCTAAACATATTATTCAGAACAGTCTAGCATACAGTAAGTTTAGTAAGCACTAAACTCAGTAAGTATATGCCAGCACCCTAAAGAAACCACCTTTGTCTTGAATCATGAAATTTCCGTGATCACTGCATCCAATCATTGCTATTTTAACGTACCTACGTTGGCTCACATTGATATAAATACTTAATCAAACCTCTCTGTATATTTTTAGTGGTTATTACTCTGTATCTCTAAGTTCTCCAGAGCTGACTTACCTATCAGGTGTGGCAGGTGCAGTGCTGGCGATACTTGTAGAGATCCACAAAAATGTTTTAATTCCATCTAAAATCTGAAGGAGAAAAAAAAAACCTTGCAAGTCAAAGAAAATGTTTTAATATGTAATATTCATGCATTCACCTGTTTACCAACATTGTTGTAGAATATACCTCTATGACATTTTTAAAATGGAGGAATAAGAGGTCCATGAAGGCAAAGGTGCCCAGGGCCCAGGAAAGTCACAGCACAGCCTGGCAGTTCTCAACCTGCGCCTCTGCATCAGAGGCTTCACTCAACAGTGAAATGAAAGAATCAAAACACCAGTGTGGCTTTACAACATTCATACACCATTAGAATACATCATACATCATCAGAATACATCATACACCATCAGAATACCTACATATACATACAGAATACATACATATACATGCAGAATACTTACCTATGTATATGAATATATCATACACCATCAGAATAGTGTATGGCAAGGACAGACCGCTGATTGAGAAAGGACATCTCAGCACTAGGTTACCTTTCTATGTGGGTTCTAACTCCCAAAAGTGTGTGCACCCATGAATAACTTGCTAAGTAGTGTAGGGCCCATGTTTTTAATCATCCTGCTAAACTGAGGAAAGCTGCCTAGACTCTGGTTATTATGTGAATGAAAACACTGCATTCATTCATTCATTGGTCATTATTTCGGTTCCTTATTTCAGGAGGACTCCTCTTCACTCTCTTTTTCATCCATGTCTTCTTCCCCACTTATTCTTCAGCCCTTGCCCATTGCCTCCCCAACAGATTTCCTGCAACTGCTTGTGCTCACCTTTGCCAGTCCCTCCTTGGTGCCTCCCTTGCTGTCCCCTCCCCTGTGCCCCTGCTGGCATGCCTGCTGTGATGAGCTCAGCCTAAGGCTTCTCATATTGCTTTGGTTTTTGGGGTTTATTTTAGCATCTCCTTTTGATACCTCCAACTCTCCCTCTTCTCTTGTCTTTATTCATTATTCTTGCTTATTGTTTGTGTTTTAGTTTCTTTTTTGTTCTAATTTTGGGACACTCTTGGTTTTGAATTTCTTTGTGTTTGAATCTTTTTTTTTTACCCAGCTCCATTCTCTGATGTCCTTTCTCTCTCTCTCTTTTTCTCTTTCCCTCCCTTCCTCTCTCTCTCTCTTTTTCTTTCTCTTTCTTTTCTCTTTCTTCCTTCCTTCCTTTCTTCCTCTCTCTCTTCTGCCTTCCTCCCCTTCCTCTCTCCCTTCTTTCTTTTCTTTCTTTCTTTCTCTTTTTTTCTTCCTTCCTTCTCCTTCCTTCCTTCTCTTTCTTTCTCTTCCTTCCTTCCTTCTTTTTTCTTTTCTTTCTTTTTTCTTTCATCTCCTTTCTCCCTCTTGCCCAGCCTTATCTCAGTTCGTTCAGTTCCTTCTTTCTTTTTTTGCTTCCTCTTCCTCTTGAGGACCTGACCTCTTCCCTCCCACTTCTAACCAGGGCTGTGAAAACTCCGCCTTCTCTTCCAACTGGTGCAGCCCAGGGGACACTGTCTCCCTCAGCCATAAGGGCCACTGGAAAGGAGACTCAACGTGTGACTGAGACCTCATCTCCCTGAATTAGGCCTCCATGCACAGCCACTCATTAGATCACTCATTTTTCCCTGAAGACATTGGGAAGGACAGAAGTAGAAGGCAAATATGTCATGTGTCCTGATGCTTAGCTGCATACTAGGGTCATTAAATTACCTGCCACTGACAACCCTGGTGCAGAGAAAAAGTGGCAATTTGTTCTTGTTTCTAGTCACCCTGCTTGCCTCAGCAGACAGCATGCTCCTGTCCCCCATGCACACACTGGGTGGTTGGTGATCAAATTTAATTATTCTACCTGCATTAAACATAGTCAAATCTTGTCAATTAAACAGCATCTTCAGCAAATATGTAGGCTGTTCTTTGGGTAACAAAGTTCAATATTGCAGATGCCTCCCCCTCCCCTGCTTCTCTCTAAGGTGGCATGGAGTAGGGGCGGGGTTCTCCAGCTTCTGGGAAGGAACACGCTGTCCCTGCCTCCTCTGGTCCTGGAGTGCTGACACCTGTTCTTTCACTGTTCCCAGATGAAGCCTGAAGCTGCTCTAATTCAAGATCTGGTCTGTATCAGGCTCCTGCCCCCCCAATCAGTTTCCACAGACAGGCAAGAGTCCTCTGAGGAATGGCTGTGAACCCCAGGTCCTTGGCACAGGAGGCCCTGCCACAGAGAACCACTCAGGGCAGATTTCCTGTTAGGTTCTTGGCTACTTCTGGGTCCTGTTTGTGTCACTTGAATATCAAGGTCACCCCAGGAAAGGTAAAAAGCAGCCTCTCCATCTGTGTAACATGGCTGTACCTTGCTACACTTGCCAGTTAGCCTGAGTCCTAATCAGGACATTTCTGTCCTGATTCTCATTTAGGACTTCAGGTTAAATGGGAAACAGGACAAAATTTCCGCTTCCTTTAGGCTCCCCTGAATTTATCTAACACACACACGGTAATACTGGTCCATAGGTAGACGAGGCTTAACATGTACTTTGCATGATTTAATTCTCACAACACCCTTAGGAGGGAGATGTACGATGATCACTCACATTTAATAGGTGAAGAAACTGAGGCACAAAGAGATTGAACACCTTCCCCAGGATTACACAGCCCTATGGCAGAGGCTGGCATGGGGCCACAGCCTGGCAGCTCTCCCCTCTCTGCTGAACCCCAGGGCCTCCTCCCTTTATTCCTCTCTGCTTCTCTTCCCTGCCCCCTGGCCTGAAAAAGGCGAGCTTTCTTTTATTTCCCCCATGCCTGCTTTTCTACCATGAAGCTGGGATATTTACCATATAAAGACTGGATTGGGTTCAGTTCCTTTTGAACCTTTTCTTCTGCATATCCAGACAGAGACTGCATTGATGCCAGCTGCCAGGCAAATGTTTCACTTCTTCCACTGTCCACTTCAGAAGAATTCTGGGGACTGCCAAGACTGGCTGGTGGCAGTTATCCAACTCCCATATGGAGATCTATCCAGAATGTGTCCTCGAGAGCCTCGCTCAGATATCAGCTCCACCTCGGCAGCTAATCATATCCCTGTGGACACACATGGCAAGACTGCTTCCTCTGGCAGCAGCAAGGAATTTGGCTAGGGCTGGCCTCTCACCCTCTCCTGCCTGGGCACCCTGAGTATCAGCAGCTGCCCAATATGCAGCTGCTGGCAGTGATGGTTCCAGAGGAAGCACGCCATTCTGTCTTCATCTTGTACCCCAAGTAACCTCAGACAAACAGGATCAGAGTCGACAGTGTTCCCCACCAAGGCCACAAGCCCTTCAAATGCCTTATACATGAGCCATGTGCACCTGCAGAACCCAGGGATTCACTCAGATTTCTGGATCCCCTATCAAAACCTTTAAATACACAGTTTAAGCCTTATGAGGTGTGATTCTATTGCTCAGTCAGCAGTAGCTTTAAGTGCAAAGACTAGTTTTGTAAGGCATTACAAACGTATAAAATGTGAATGGAATCTACAGCAGGCAGGTCTTTCCCTAAAGGACCATGTTCTAAACTACTTCATAGATTTATTTCTTTCAGTCATTTAACAAATATTTTTAAGTAGAATCTCTTCTTCCTCTTCACTTCCAGATAATACTATTTGCTATTCCTTTCAAATCCTATAGCAATGGTTCCCAACCTGGTATATTAGGATTCTTATGTGTCCTGAAGGGCACTGAGGGAGGTCTTTAATATATTTTCTGTATTTCTTACAGAAAATAGACTTATATGATAAGGTTGTCCTTACCAGTTAAAAACATTTCTTTGCCTTCAAGTGAAATGACAAATGACCCAAGTGGTATCCATACAGATCTGATTACCACTCTTTAACTGAAATATATGGAAGTGTAAATAATTCATAACATGATAAAAGGACTTTGGAAGATGGGCGTTTCTGCTATGTGGTGTTCACATGGGGAAAGTATGCCCACTTGTGAGAGGACAGGGTCCTGCTGCTGCTGCATTGTCACCACAGTCATGTTTACTCTCCCTTTGACAGTTCACAGTATCATTGTCACTGTGAATATTGTCTTTTGCACTTATTATGCAAACTTCTGATTAGAGAGGATGTCAAGGCATAGTGGCTGAGAAGCCCATATTTTTGTTCAAGCGTGCCCAGGGTTCAGTGGCCACTGAGGCCCTAGATCATTCTGGGTTCCACAAACTCGATAATAAAAATTGTCAGGCCAGGCACGGTGGCTCATGCCTGTAATCCCAGCACTTTGAGAGGCTGAGGCAGGAGGATGACTTGAGATCAGGGGTTCAAAACCAGCCTTGCCAACATGGTGAAAATACAAAAGTTAGCTGGAGCTTGGTGTCTATAATCCCAGCTACTTGGGAGGCGGAGACACGAGAATTGCTTGAATCCCTGGGGGTGGAGGTTGCAGTGAGTCAACACTGTGCCACCGCACTCCAGCCTGGGCAACAGAGCCAGACTCTGTCTCAAATAAAAAAAAATTGTCATCTTTATCACAAACTGGAGCTATTGCAATTGGATTCGTTGAGCCCCTTCTTCTAGAACACCCTCATTGTAAAAAAACAAAACAAAACTGGGGACTCTTACGGTGGAGCTGTGGCTCCGGGGGGCCATCTGGCATGTCATCAAGAAGAAAAATGCCCCTACGCCTGCAGTGACAGCACCGTCTGCTGCTCCCATCTCTCTGCAGAGATGGGATGGGATAATGCAGGCAACAGCCATGTAGTGTCAAGTTCTTCACTCAATAATTAGAACCCCAGTTCACTGGAGAGCTTCAACAAACATTTTGAGTGCCGCTTTTCTGCTGTAAATGTAGGCACTACAGAAAAGGTCATTATGAATGCCCTCAAAAAGCTTACAGTCTGATGGGAAATCAGACCTGTAACACCTAGCTACTAGAAGATGAGTGAAATCCTATGTGTGCTTGGAAGGAGGTGTTATGAAGCAGATCAGGGAAAGTACAACATTCTGGGAGGGGAGGGTGGTGGCAGAAAGCTTCACAAAAGAGGCAGCATTTGAATTGGCTCATTGAAGGGTAATGATTTCATGGGGGCAGAAGCAGTTGAGGATTCTGGCTTACTTTGAAAACACTTAAGAGGTGGAGGAGAGGCTGGGCTTGGTGACTCATGCCTGTAATTCTAGCACTTTGGGAGGCCAAGGCGGGCAGATCACCGGAGGTCAAGAGTTTGAGACCAGCTTGTCCAACATGGTGAAACCGTCTCTACTAAAAAAGAAAAGAAAAATACAAAAATTAGTCTGGCACAGTGGCACGTGCCTGTAGTCCCAGCTACTCTGGAGGCTGAGGCAGGAGAATCCTTGAACCCGGGAGGCAGAGGCTGCAGTGAGCCTAGATCATGTTACTGCACTCCAGCCTGGGCGAGAGAGCGAGACTGTCTCAAAAACAAACAAACAAACAAACAAAAAACCAAACAAGAGGTGGAGGTGATAAGCTTCCCAAATATCCTTTTGATTGATCGTTCCAAGTTGCTGGCCTTTTTTCCCAAGCTTGCACGTTTCTTAAACATTCATTCCACTGGTTTCACCTGTCTCAGATCATCTCCTTGTTCAATGCAGTGGTTCTCAGGAAAGTTTGGCCCACCAATCAGCAACATCACAATTTTCTTGTTTTTTTGTTTTTTTGAGACGGAGTCTCACTCTGTAGCCCAGGCTGGAGTGCAGTGGCACCATCTCTGCTCACTGTAACCGCCTCCCGGGTTCAAGCGATTCTCCTGCCTCAGCCTCCCGAGTAACTGGGACTACAGGTGCCTGCGACCACCTCCGGCTAATTTTTTGTATTTTTAGTAGAGACGGGGTTTCACCGTGTTAGCCAGGATGGTCTCGATCTCCTGACCTTGAGATCTGCCTGTCTTGGGATTACAGGCGTGAGCCACCGCGCCCGGCCCAACATCAGAACATCCTAGAAGCAGGAACTGGGTAGAAACGTAAATTCTTGGGCCCCAACCTAACTGCTGAATCTGAAGCTCTTGGAATTTCATCTGATAGAAATTCAAGGTTGACAACCACGGTTCTAACATGCAGGATCTTGGGAGCTGATACAGAGGCCGAGAACGATCTAGGTTGCTTTCCATGTTCCATCATGGCGAGACGCGGCTGAGGTTCCTGCCTTGACCTTCTCGTCCACGCTTCGGACGTGTGGAGCAGCCACCAAGGTGGGCTGGTGGCATTGTCCTCTTGGGCAGTTTCTTGGTCAGGATCGTGTCTGCTTGAGGGCAGAGGCGCTGGTCACAAGGCCCTGACTCAGACTCATATTTTCCCCTCAAGAGGATAGAGCCTTAGCAAAGCCGTCGCAGCTGGCTTTGGGGTAATGCTGGCCTCCTTAGTTATGCTGAGCGATGCAGCCCTCCTGAGGTCATTCGGAACGCCCGGGAGAGTGGCCACTCCCGCCCCAGAGGGGGAAGGGTGGCGGGTTTCCAAGTCCGGCTTGGTCAGGTGACCGCGGCGCGGCATACTCAGCGGCAGAAACGGAAGAACAGCGCTCCCGAGGCCGCGGGAGCCTGCAGAGAGGACAGCCGGCCCGCGCCGGGATATGTGGCCCCAGGAGCTCTCCAGGCTCGCGTTCCCGCTGCTGCTGTTGCTGCTGCTGCCGCCTCCGCCGTGCCCTGCCCACAGCACCACGCGCTTCGACCCCACCTGGGAGTCCCTGGACGCCCGCCAGCTGCCCGCGTGGTTTGACCAGGCGAAGTTCGGCATCTTCATCCACTGGGGAGTATTTTCCGTGCCCAGCTTCGGTAGCGAGTGGTTCTGGTGAGTGCGCTCCCTTATGTCTCGTCTGCCGCGCTTTTGTCCCCACCCGCAGCCTCCAGCCACCACCCAGCGGGCCTGGTTCGCCGCCTGGAACTGCCTGCACCCTCGTCGGTTTCACCTCCCCCTGCGTTACCCGTGTTTCGCACTTCCGGGTGTCGAATATGTGGTTTCCTGCCTAAGTGCTTCTGCTGGATGAACAGGGAATTTTTTTCCGTGTGACTGTTGAGTTTTTAGATACTCCTGACTCTTCAGCTTCTTCATAGTTGCGCAGATTAAGCTGTAGTTATGACACTACAACATCGAGCTACTACAGACATTCATCAGTTTGTGCAGGGGGCATCACACGAGCGGTGACCCAGGCACAATGGCCCATGGTTTTTCTGCTGCTACCTGCCGATTTACAGTCGTTCTGCCATGAAGTTATGGTTAAAACATAGTCATGAGTATGTGAAACGACTGTTCATTGAACACCATTGGCTACTTAATGTTAACATGTTACCCATGTGTGGCTCTAGGAACTTTTTAAAGAGGTTCTAGAATGGTACTCTTAACACAACCCAGTTATCATACTGCCATATGAAAGGTGCTACACAAAAATCTGTGCTTTAGATTTTACTTTGAGATCTATGTGAAAATGTGCATGTAATTTCTTAAACTGTTGCACGTCTTTTCTGACTAAATGCTACAAGTATTAAGTCCTTCAAAATAGAAATATTTTGTGTGCATATATAGAAACATACACATAATATATTCTTTTTTTTATTTTTTATTTTTTGAGACATAGTCTCTCTCTGTCGCCCAGGCTGGAGTGCAGTGTCACCATCTCGGCTTACTGCAACCTTCGCCGCCCGGGTTCAAACGATTCTCACGCCTTAGCCTCCCGAGTAGCTGGGACTACAGGCGCACGCCACCATGCCTGGCCAATTTTTTTTATTTTTTAGTAGAAACGGGGTTTTGCCATGTTGGCCAGGCTGGTCTTGAACTCCTGACCTCAGGTGATCCGCGGTGGCTCATATCTGTAATTCCAGGACTTTGGGACACACAATATATTCTTAAGTAAAATAAGGGAATCATTAAACAGTATTTATTTGAATCAACTATATACTACATAAATAGTATACATCCAAATTAACATACTATAGTAGACACAATACAGAGTATGAACTATATATTATATTAACATTACATAGTATACACAGTACCATGCTCTACTTTAGGGGTAGAAAAATTACATCTCCATTCTGTTAGGGTCTCTGCTGGGTCCAAGAATTAAATTGACATTGTGTGACTAAATTATGTGGGGAGGCTTAAAAAATAAATTTTAGCAAGGTCTGTGCAGTACTCTACCTCTTGTCTTTGAAGCTTAGGATGGTGCCTTTCCTTCTAGTACAGAGTGCCTTTCATACTGGAATTTCATCTTCTCTCCTAAGAAACAGCACAAAGGTCAAAGTGCTCTTCATGCACCTGCTATTTTTCGAGTTTCTTTACCTTTAATAATATGCCAGAATAGCATATTTTAACCCTTTCATTACAAAGAAATTGACTACCTGCAACCAGTAACCTTTCTTATTGGTAGGTCAGTTGATGTAAAAAATAAAACTAGGTAAGCTATGGAGAATTTTTCATATACTTTAAACGATTCAACTTCTAAAACAGAGACTCTTTCTTCTTATGCCAAAACATAGCTACTTCAAAAAGATGTTACAAATCTTTATTTGCATGTTTTGGGCTGTAAGGAATCTTGAGTTTATTTTGGAAATATTTTAGATTAGTGTGGTACATAATTAACAACTTTCTTCCCCCTAAATTGTATCTTATATTATCATTTTGTTCAACCATGAAGATTAGGTAAAGACATATTGGTGCCAAAGAGGATTTAACATTTGTTAACTGAGACTAGTACTATGCCAAGATAAAACAGCTAGTTTTGAGTCATTTTATTCTTTGCTATGAATCACTTCATTTTCTACAAATAAACCCATGGTTGTTTTGACCTAGAATAATAAAGATACTTCTCATACTAAACAAAATAGAGAACACATTCCTGATGATCTGCAAATGCATTAACCCTGTGGAAGATTCTTTAATTATCTGTGATTTCCCTTTGTATCCTCTGCTCCTCACTCTCAATTTGACTTTTGGGGAATCAACAGTATAGATGAGTATATGTGACTGTTCTAAATGTCTATTAAAAACCAAATATAAATGATAGACCTTTACCATAAATGCCTCTTTTCATCTCTCAGCATGAAATTCAAGTCTAGACTGTAGGGGACAGTGCAGGTTCAAATTAGATGATGCTAGGAGAAATTCCTTATTCTTGTTCAACTTTCTGAATGTCCCAGTTTCTCTTGCAGTTCAATTTAAAATGTAATGCCCGTAGTCCCAGCTACTCAGGAGGGTGAGGTGGGAGGATCGCTTGAGCCCAGGAGTTCAAGGCTGTGGTGTGGTATGATCATGACACTGCACTCCAACCTGGGTAACAGAGCAAGACCCTGTCTCAACCAATCAATTAATCAATAATAAATAAATAATAAAAATGCTTCAAGGATTTTAAACCCAACTAAAAGGTATAATAATAGGGGCTTGTTATCTCACATAACAGGAAATTTAGAGGTAGTCAGTTCATTGATGAAATCAAAGACATAGGCTCTTTCTGTCATCCTCAGCCTGGGGACTTGTCCCTTCATGGTCACAGGATGGCAGCCAGGCACCATAACTTCACACAACCCTGCCCAAAGGCAGGAAGGCCAGTGTCTCTTTTCATTAGGAGGGAAACCATTTCCACAGTCCCCAAAGTTGACTTTCCCTCAAGTTCCCTTGGCCAGCATGGATCTCACATCCCTGTCATAGCTGTAGTGGAAGCTGGGAAATTAGGTAAATACGACTTTTGCGCAGGCAAACAGCGTGCCTGCCACATAGTACGCCCTTCAATTATTTCTTCTTAGCAGAGTCTCCTGATCGTCTTGGGAAATACAGTGCTGATTATGGATTTGCTTATCCTGTAGAAATACTCGTATGAAAGGAATGGTGATAGACAAAGCAGGAGTTGGGTCAGAAATGGGGGTTGCATCTATTTCATGAGGATAGTTATTGCTGTGTTTATCTAAAATATGTAGATGTGCTTTTCCTCATGAAGTCTTGCTTACACAGTTTAGGGTCAATATACCATTGCTTAGAATGAATGCATATAGCAAGTAATTGTTGAAGGTTGAGTCCATTTATTACAATGACAGCATCTTTTTAATTTTACTTTTGCCTCCCTTTCTGTCCTGTGCCTCCAAAGTGTTCTCCACTACTGAATATAATAGATGCATGTTATGTTTTAGGATGTAGTCTTCCTTTTAGAAGTCCTAGTCACTTATGTTACAAAGGACAATGTGTAAAGACACATACTACATGTTGTGATTTAAAAGTGAAGAATTAAAAGAGAATGGGGCTGGACGTGGTGACTCATGCCTGTAATCCTAACACTTCGGGAGGCTGAAGCAGGAAGATGGCTTGAGCCCAGGAGTTTAAGACCAGCCTGGGCAACATATGGAAACCACATCTCTACAAAGAAAAAAAATAGCCAGGTGTGGTGGCACGTGCCTGTGGTCCCAGCTACTCAGGAGGCTAAGGTGAGAGGATTGCTTGAGCCCAGGAGGTAGAGGTTGCAGTGAGCCGTGATTCCACTACTGCATTCCAACCTGAGTGACAGAGTGAGACCCTGTCTTAAAAAAAAGAGAGAGAGAATGGGTAGCTGAGTTGCCTAGAATGCTGTAGTTTATGAGCTGAGTGGATATCACAGGGGGATAGGTGGAAAATGAGAGGGGGTTTAGTTTGCATAAACTGTCTTTAAAGCCAAGTCAAACTAATGGGGAAGGGAGAAAGGCAATCTGGGTCCTATCTGTGTGAGGGGTAAATGGTAAGGGGGGCTGGAGCAGTTCTTTTAAATGTGTGTGTATGTGCTGTTTATGCACTCTTTCCTTTCCTCCCCTTAGGTGGTATTGGCAAAAGGAAAAGATACCGAAGTATGTGGAATTTATGAAAGATAATTACCCTCCTAGTTTCAAATATGAAGATTTTGGACCACTATTTACAGCAAAATTTTTTAATGCCAACCAGTGGGCAGATATTTTTCAGGCCTCTGGTGCCAAATACATTGTCTTAACTTCCAAACATCATGAAGGTAAGTCAATCCAGCCTATAGAGATTGCTGACAATGGTTAAGAAATGAAAAGTTGTTTTTTTGGAAGAAAAAACTAAAGCAAGGTCTAATTTTCTCTTAGGAGCAACCATAAGTGGTGACTGGCACTTGCTTATAACTTAGGGACTGCACGTTCAACCCAAATTGAGAGATGTTAGGAATACAGAAAGGATCATACCCTCCACATAACAGAGGAAAGATGGCCACATTTTGTCACATGTATTTTGAACAATATTTCCAAGATTTACTTAAAGCTGTTTGTTGAAGGGAGTGTGGGTTGCAAGTCAAAGTTCATCATTGGAATTGCACTCTTTCCTTCCCTTTCTCTGTAATGCATCCTGTGAATGCATCATGGGGGTTATACTGCTATAGTCTTGCATCATTACAATACACCCGGCTGCACTTTTAGCCAACTCTTAGATGGCCAAATGGTGCAAATAGTGGATGAACTGATAGTGATGAAAGTGCCCCAGATCACCTGGAGGGAAAAGGATTGTGGTTTCCAGGATTGTGTAATGGTTTCCAGAAAAACCAGAGGTGGTAGAAGAATATCTAAACCCCCACACAGTAGTCCTATTTTAATAGAATGGATTCCACCCATTACCACTCCAGTATTTGTAAGGCCAGGGAAGCATTAACAAATTGTTCTTGTTCCAACTGCTTGTTCATTCATTAGTTTCTTTTGCATGATCATCTTTGCCTTGGTATAAAAAAATTTGCACTGGATGTGGTCGCTCATGCCTGTAATCCCAAAACTTTGGGAGGCTGAGGAAGGAGGATCATTTGAGCCCAGGGGTTCAAGACCAGCTTGGGCAACATAGTGAGACCCTGTCTCTACAAAAACAAACAAACAAAAAAAACTAAAAAATTAGCGTGGTGGTGTGTCTCTGTAGTCCCAGCTACTTGGGAGGCTTAGGTTGGAGGACTGCTTGAGGCTGCAGTGAGCGGAGATAGGGCCACTACAGTCTAGGTGGCAGAAGGAGATCCTGTCTCAAAAAAAAAAAAAAAAAAAAAAAAAAAAACTTTGCCTTATTGTTTTCTCCAGGGATGGGATGGGAATAGGAGAGGAGAACCAACACAAAAAATCTGGAATGATCGTAGGATGTTTTTCCCTTTGGCCACATTCTGGTAGCTTCATGATTTTCTCCTGTAGATATTTATCCTGCTGAGATGAATGTCTATCAAGTGTATTTGCTTGAGAACATGCTGATTTCCTGATGTCTAGGAACTTTCCCAAGCTGTATGGCACGAAACATTACATAGTGAGTTTACTTAATAAAAATTATTCATCAAACTGTGAGGAGAGATGATGTAGCCCACATGTATACATTTTCTGGGACCCATGTTGTCAGATGTTTTCATTGCTTATGGAAAATGCATACTAAGCTCAGGAAGGAACGTCGCAGTGTGAGCTTATGGTGGTGATATTCAGATGAAGACTCATGTGGTTTTAGTACTGTCTGACATTAGGGCCTGTCAAGTTGAATAACTTTGAATGTGACTTTAGATATCAACACTGCTCTGAAGCTTACCACAGAAATTATAGGAACAAGAGTGAGCTGTTTTAAAAAGCTTGTTAAAATGAATCTAAGGCTAGGTGCAGTGGCTCACATCTATAATCCCAACACTTTGGGAGGCCAAGGAAGGAGGATTGCTTGAGGCCAGGAGTTTGAGACCAGCCTAGGCAGCAAAGTGAGACCCTGTCTCTGAAAAAATAGACAAAATTAGCTGGGCGTGGTGGAGTACACACCTGTAGTCCTAGCTACTTGGTAGGCTGAGGTGGGAGGATCACTTGAGCCCAGGAGGTTGAGGATGCAGTGAGCCAAGTTCGCACCACTGAACTCCAGCCTGGGTGACAGAGCCAGAACCTGTCTCAAAAAAAAAAAAAAAAAAAAAATCAAAAGTATGAGTCATTCTTAGACTTGTTCTAATTTACCAGGAGTAAAATGTTTCACCAAATGTACCTTATAAATGTCTATTCTCAAAGATTCTTTTAGATTTTAGTGGAATAGTAACAATGTACTTAAGTCTCTAGGCACTGATGAAATTTTTGAGGCTTTCATATTTATTATGTTTTAAGTATCTCAGTTTATATATCTCTTCTAAAATTTTTATATAGAACAATCAGTAATCTAAATGCAAATTCCTTTAAAAACGAACCACTTCTAAGTGTTTGTATAAAGGTATACATTGTTTTTCTTATCTATGTAGTTGGTAGACTATTTGCTTTTGGGTAATTTTATTAAAGAGGAACATCCAAGCTTATGATTTTATAGTAGGATGAGATTATATGTGGTGAGTATATTTTAAAGTATAGAACTATTGGGAAATAGTAGGGTTTTTTTTGCCCCTATGGTTAAATAAATAATCAGGCTAAAAGAGATTTGCTATACATGGATCACCAGTGTTCTAAGAATCACAGTATAATAAAATAATCCTAAAACTAAGCAGTAGACTTCAAGCTTTGGTTTAGACGACACTAAGAATCTTGCAGGAGTGCATCTCAGGATCTTCATAATAAATAGTGGTAGTCATCATTTAGCATGGTACATGTATATGTTCCCATCTTACTTGTGAGCTGCTATTGTTGATTGTTTATACCTTGTGCTAGCAGTTGGCTGAAGACATAGCAGAGAGCACTGCAGACATGATGCAATCCCTCAAGGACCTTAAAATCTAAGAGGGAAAATACTGGAGATAGATCAGACCATACAGTGATATACCCCAAAAGTTGCTTTTAAAAACCTCAGTCTCACCTTGTTTAAATTCTCACTTCTCATATAAAGGAACGATATATGCCATGAAAAAATGGCCATAAAACAGTCATTTGTAGGAGCAGGTATTTATATATCGCATGTACTATGTGATTTGTTTGGGCATTTGTGTGGGTTGAAATTTACTAAAATAAAGTTGACATGCTTACAAGGGTTTTCACTATAATTTTCTAGGCTTTACCTTGTGGGGTTCAGAATATTCGTGGAACTGGAATGCCATAGATGAGGGGCCCAAGAGGGACATTGTCAAGGAACTTGAGGTAGCCATTAGGAACAGAACTGACCTGCGTTTTGGACTGTACTATTCCCTTTTTGAATGGTTTCATCCGCTCTTCCTTGAGGATGAATCCAGTTCATTCCATAAGCGGCAATTTCCAGTTTCTAAGACATTGCCAGAGCTCTATGAGTTAGTGAACAACTATCAGCCTGAGGTTCTGTGGTCGGATGGTGATGGAGGAGCGCCGGATCAATACTGGAACAGCACAGGCTTCTTGGCCTGGTTATATAATGAAAGGTGTGTATGCTATGAGATTGCTGCACTTACCCTCCACGTTCCTAATATATTTCTAACATTTTAATTCCTTCACCTCTTGAAATATTTCATTTTAAGTCATTGGTGGTATGGGGGGAGAAAATCATTGTAAATAATACTTATTAGATATATCACTATGTACTCAACATAATCAAGGGTAAATAAATCAGGAGTAAAATCCAACTCAGTGGTCTGATTTTGAGATCAGACTAAAAATCACAGGATCAAGAACTTTGAAGGTGTTAATTTTGTGGGTCCCCCCTTTTTCTATCCTACCCTGGTCCTTTATGGCCTCTATTCTGGGACAACTCTGTTTCTTCATCACTATTTCTGATTATGTGCTTCTGAATCCTGCTGACTGCTTCTTTTTATCTTCTTACCTTTTGGTCATCTTTGCTGCCCAGCCAATGTCACCCTTGTTTGTCTCCTCTTTTCCTTCATTGCAGCATTTTCACTTTCTCCAGTTTTTTCCTATTGCTTCCTGGTATGTTCAAGGCTGCCCTATTAGAACAGGGAGTTCTGATTAAACTCCTCCATTAGGCTTAAACTATATGGACCAAATTTGCATGTATACTAGAAAGCACTGGGTATTGTGCTATGAAGTCAAGCAACCTTCTGCTTGCACTTCCTGGGCCCACAAAGGGCACAAATACAAATATTCTGAAGAACTCTTGATACTTAAAACCGCAGTGTGTCCAGGTACTCCTTCCAAGGGAAAAAACTGGGAGCCATCACTTTAATTTGTGACTCAAAACTGTCCCCTCTATGTGGCATGGATTTCCCTCTAAAATATGACACCTGCTATGATAAGTAATGTTGTGGGGATATTTCACATGACATCAACAGTCGAATTTTCTGAGATTTTTCAACATTAGGCACAATGGTAAGAGAAAGAGAAAGGCTAGACTACATGTATGAGATCATTGAATCATTGAAAGAAAAGTGTCTTGGGTATAAATTCAGTTTTGGCTACCATTTACAATATGGAAGGGAGCTTAAAATATTCATATAATACTCTTATGAGTGCTATATGTGCTGGGTACCGGGCTAAATGTTTTACATAACTTATTTTTGTTCTAATCATAGATGAGGAAATTCATTATTCAGAGGAGTCAGGTAACTTGCTCTAGGTCTGGGAGCTAGAAAGTGACAAAGCCAGAACTCCAATCAACTCAGGTCTGTTTGACTTCAAAACCATGGGCTTTCCACCGTAATATGCCATGGTCCCTTTTCAGAATTATATTTCAATTACATGTCTTTTCAGTGACATTTCTTTTTGTATAAAAAGCTTATACCTTTTGTTTTAAAGAATTGTATGTCTCATTTCAGCCCAGTTCAGGACACAGTAGTCACCAATGATCGTTGGGGAGCTGGTAGCATCTGTAAGCATGGTGGCTTCTATACCTGCAGTGATCGTTATAACCCAGGACATCTTTTGCCACATAAATGGGAAAACTGCATGACAATAGACAAACTGTCCTGGGGCTATAGGAGGGAAGCTGTAATCTCTGACTATCTTACAATTGAAGAATTGGTGAAGGTACAGTAAAATGTCTGGTGGCTATTAACATAATATTCTTAATAGTGTGGTCATGTAGGAATTATTTCTTATATGGCTCAACGGCCTATAAATATAGGACATTGTTCAATCCTGTGTTTGTTCTTCTAGGCAGTGACTATATATACATGTATAAATATATAAATGCAACATATTAGCACATTAAAGATGGAATTATTTTATTTATCTAAAAACATTATTCTTAATTTTTTAGCAACTTGTAGAAACAGTTTCATGTGGAGGAAATCTTTTGATGAATATTGGGCCCACACTAGATGGCACCATTTCTGTAGTTTTTGAGGAGCGACTGAGGCAAATGGGGTCCTGGCTAAAAGTCAATGGAGAAGCTATTTATGAAACCCATACCTGGCGATCCCAGAATGACACTGTCACCCCAGATGTGTGGTAAGTCATTCTTGTTACCAAGTATTCTTTTATAAAGGAAGAGATTTAAAATTTATCAGACATATAAAGAAGAGTAGGATAAAAAGAGAAATTGGATGAATTCCTACATATACAAAGCACTTTCCAAACTTTGCTTACTCTAATATAAAGAGAAGGGGAAGAATTTGCATGTTTTGAAACATTTATTGTTTATCAGATTGAGCTTACATCATTTCTAGGTATCTCCCAGTGGTGGACAAATTTTGGCTGAAAGTACTCAGCTCTTAGAAAAATTGTAAGCCATTCAGACCAATGAAAAATGCTGAATGGTTAGTCTAAAACGGAGATTACTGTTTAACCAGTTCTGTAAATTCTGACTTTTGCAGATGTTGCATCCTATGAAATTAGCAAACAAGAGGTACCCAATGGCAGAGAAAATGTTAGATTAAAAATGAGTCAAAATAGGGAGGGTTCAGGGAAGATGCTTCTCTCTGAGCTTGAGGAGGTTCTGTGTGTCAATGAGTACCTGAATCTGACTCCACAAATATGACAGTTTCTGATATGGTTTCTTCACATATATAAAATAAGATGAGTATTGGCAAAGTTCTAAAAATTCGCTTTCAGTTGCCACCTGAGTACTGCCTGATCAAATAGGAACCGAAAGATTAGACTAATTGTTCTTCAGTCTACTTGACTTATGACTTAAAACATTATCAACCCATTGAATAAAATGAAGTAAGGCAATCTGGACAGAGCAAATAATTGTGGAATTTTAAAATGTTGATCTGGGAGAAGCCATAATGAGAACTCAATACCAATCTCTCATGTGACAGAGGATAGTACAAATCTGGTTTTGGAATTTGCTTCTGTACTTACATTTGAATATGTGGGTATCTGATCTGGGACTTCACAATCATTAACCATTATTCTATTGTGTTTATTTCAATAAATAAACATAAAAGCTAACTATTTAATGTGGCTTATAAAGCTGTGAGTCTGACTCCTACCAATTTCCCTGCCGCTGAGTGGTCCTGCTCTCCCTCCTCACCATAGGAGCCTTCTTCCCCCCAGGTTCATCGTGCCCACCTTCTTGCAGTCACCTACAGACTCCCAGGTCAACCCTTAAAATCCTTTGAGAGAGTAGCCCTGGCTTGCTGTCCCTGTCCCCAGAACTACTCTTCACATAATTCTTAGAGATGTAAATTTCTATTCACAGTTCTGATTACCTGCACCTCCTGTCTTCTAGGGATCTTGTCTGCTTGACCTTTGTTACCTGTTCCTTTGCATTATCAATATACAAGATCATATTGGTAATGCAAAGTTGAACTTCTTACTCAACACTTCCACTTGGATGCATAGCATCTTAGACCTGTACGTCCACAACTGGCGTCCTGAGTTTTAGATTTTTGCTGTAACTAGCTCCACCCACGGTCTTCCCCATCTCAGTTAATGGCAGCTTTATCCTTTAGGTGGTTGTCAGACCAAAAACCTTGGTGTCCTTAACTTCCCTTTCTTTTATAATCATACTTTAGACTTTGCATTACCAATAACTGAACCCCCTCCATGGCTCCAGTTTGAAGGATTCTGCCGTCTACCTACCACTTCTTATATTTTGGCTCACTCTGCATGGCACTTCGGCTTCCAAAGGGAATCTATAATCCAGTGATCATACTATCTTTTAATCCTATCATCTTTTCTCTGTCTTTTTCCTTATCTGGGACAGATTCTGTGGCCCATCACTGTAACTAATCTATTGCATACACCAACCCCTGAACTGTCGCTCCCTCTGCCATACTCACTTGACAGAACGTCAATTTTACATTCAGATCTACTTATTCCATGCCTGCTCCTGGACAGCTAACTGTTAACTATGGAAACACACACACACACACACACATGCACCCAGACACATACAATGTAAAATTATCTCATTTTTGGCTTTAAGGTCAACCCTTGTGTCCTGATCCCATTGCAAATCATCCACCCAAGGATTGTTATAGCAATTCTCCCCTTTCACTCAATTTCACTTGCATTTCTAGCGATCTTCCCATTTCTCTCCTTTTCTTTGTAGTAAAACGTCTTGAAAGGATTGTTTTCACTTGCTATCTCCAATTCCTTGCTACAATTTTTCTCTTGAACCCACTCTGGTTGAGCTTTCACCCCCACACTCCAGAATTGCTCTTCTCAAGGCCCACAATAACATCTGCCTTGCCAGTTCCAGTGATGAGTCCCCAGTGCTCATTTTCTTAACTTACTGGCAGTGTCTGCCTCAGTTGATCACTGTCTCTCCTGGTGTTCATCGTACCTGTTGGCTCTTCCTTCTTAGTTAGTTCCTTTGCCGATTTCATCTCATTTTTCCAACCTCTAAATCTTGAAGTGCCCTGAGGTTTAGTCTTTGGACTTCTATTCTTCTCTATTTATCTTTTTTTTTTTTTTTTTTTTTTGAGGGCACTGGTGCGATATCGGCTCACTGCAACCTCCGCCTCCCGGGTTCAAGCGATTCTCCTGCCTCAGCGTCTCGAGTAGCTGGGATTACAGGTGCCCGCCACCATGCCTGGCTAATTTTTTTGTATTTTTAGTAGAGACGGGGTTTCACCATGTTTGGCCAGGCTGGTCTCGAACTCCTGACCTCAGGTGATCCACTTGCCTCAGCCTCCCAAATTGCTGGGATTACAGGCATGAGCCACTGTGTTTATCTTAATGTCCCAGGTGATCTTATCCATTTTCATGGCTTTAAATGCCATATTGGTGATCTCCACATTTCTATTTCCAGTGCAGACCTCTTTCTGAATTCCAGCCTCATTAACTTTCCACTCCTCATTTTCACTTAGATGCATAGCATCTTAGACCTGTACATCCAGAACTGAAGTCCTGAGTTTTAAAATTTTGCTATCAACTAGCTCCACCCACGGTCTTTCCCATCTCAGTTAATGGCAGCTTCATCTTTTAGGTGGTTGTCAGGCCCAAAACCTTGAAGCCCTTAGTTTCTCCTTCTTTTATAGTCACAGCCAACCAATTAGCAGATATCATCCTCTGTATCTTTGAAATATATTCAGAATCTGACCACTTCTCATCCTCTCTGTGGCAACCCTCATCCTTTTAGTTTCCATTGTCTCGCCCCTGCCTGGATTATTTCAGTAGCTTCTTAACAGGTCTCTATTTCTATCTACCCTTTAACCTATTCACCACAAAGCAATCAAGGTAACTTTTAAATAATAATGCCACTTCCGTGGTCACATTTCTACAACGGCTTCCAGTCTCACAGAGAAGGCCAGGTCCCAAAGATGCTTACAAGGGCCTATAAAATCTGGCTCCTTATCGCCTCTCTGATCTTATCTGCCATCATCCTCCCCTACTTCCTCTCCTTCAGCCACTCTGCCTTCCTTGCTATTGCATCAACAGGCAGAGCACACTCTTGCATTGGGGCTCCTGCACTTGTCATTCTGTCTGGAAGCCTTTCTCCAGACGCTCCCGTGGCACTCCTATGGCGCTCCCATGATTCTCTTCCATGCCACCTCTAAGAAGTCTTCCCTGACTATTTAAAATAACACTCCCAGGCCCCTCCTTTCCTACCTAGCATGCCCTGTCCTTCTAACCTGGCTTGTTTTCTCCATAGCGTTTAATCAACACCTGACATATTTGTTCATTCTAATTTCTCCCACTAGAATGTAAGCCCATGAGGACAAGGACTTTGTTCAATGTTGTATATAGCTCTAAAACAGTGTCTAGCATTTTAAGATTTCAATAAGTATTTCCTGAGTAATTAAATGAATAAATGAATGAATTCCATTTTTTTTTTTTTGTCTACAGCACACTTCACTTACCTTCTTCTTTGTTCTCATTCATCCTTTAAATCTCAGATTAAATGTTATATTCTTGGAGAGGCTTCTTTCTGATGTTCTAATCTAAAGAGATCCTTTTGTTATAATCTCTCAATTTCCTTTTCTTTCATAGTGCTTATCAGAACTCACACTTTCATATTATTTGTGTGATTATTTAGTGTCTGCTTTCCCCACTCTAGTCTAAGCTCCGTAAGAACAAGGACTATGTGTGTTTTGTTTTTTATTGTAACCCTAATAGTGAGCACAGTACTAGGCACAGAATTGACACATGCATATCTTGTCTTGTTGAATGAATGGATGAATATAAAAATTTGAATAACACATGAAAAGCCATGAAGCTCTTGCATCCTGCCCCCTTAGCTCATCTCCCTCCCCTTTTCAGCTCCATGAGAGCAGTCTGATGAAGAGGAATGCTAGCTCAGGAAAATCTTTGTCTTCCAAGAACTTCCTTTTGGTCTTGGGGGAGGAAGGTGCTTTTTTATACCACCATGGGGCTATTTTTCCTTCCCTTCTATTAATGGGGACATTGTGGAAGTATCTCTGTAAAATAATTCCAGATTATTCCTGATCCATAAATAATGAGAAACATGGGATGTAACTTGTTACTATGCTTTTTATTTTTTCCTTTTAATCAGGTACACATCCAAGCCTAAAGAAAAATTAGTGTATGCCATTTTTCTTAAATGGCCCACATCAGGACAGCTGTTCCTTGGCCAGCCCAAAGCTATTCTGGGGGCAACAGAGGTAAGAGGGAATTTTACCTTGTTCCTTTAAGTTGCTGATTAGAACATCTTGATGCAAACATAACTTTTAACTTTAAGGGGAGCCTTATATCTGTTTCTCTTATACCTCATAAGAGTAATTGTAAATGAGCTCCGGCCAAGTGTTGTGGCTCACACTGTAATTCCAGCACTTTGGGAATATGAGGCAGGAGGATGTCTTGAGGGCAGAAGTTTGAGACTAGCCTGGGCAACATAGCAAGACTCCTCTCTACAAATTTTTTTTTTTAAACTTAGCTGAGCATGATGGCACGCACCTGTAGTCCTAGTTACTCAGGAGGCTGAGGCAGGAGGATTGCTTGAGCCCAGTAGGTCAAGACTACAGTGAGCTATGATTACACCACTTCAGCCTGTCTCTGAAAAAATAAAATAAAATAAAATAAAATAAAATGAATTTCACCAATGACAGTGTTTGGTCAGAATCTTTGAAACTTTTTGTTTCCCAGAAAACTAAGCTGATAAAACAGCTACAGTATCTCTATGCATATCACTGTAAAATAGACATTATTGTTCACAGTCATTCTACATTGTTCAAGTTCATTGCATGCATCCAAAATGATTCTTCTCATAAAACTAGAATTCGGATGCTTTCCCTGACACCCCACCCCGGAACATATCTGAATACAAGATGTCATGACTTTATTATTTTATGTTTATAAAACATTTTGGAGAAAGTCAGAGATTAATCTAACTGTTGTAACCACCAGATCTGGCATTGAGTTCATTCTAATATATTTTATAACTTATTTTTTTAAATAAATTATCCCTTTGGAGGTGAATTGTCCATATGGGGGTTCTCCTTGCATCACCTTTCTGCATTTCATTTATAATACATGTGGTTGATGAGGCAGGAAGAAGATGAGTTCAAATCTAATGTTTAATTACAGCTTAGCAGCCCAGGTATGATACTGATTATATTTTTATTTTATCTATGTTCTTTTTGGTGCCAATTAACATCATTATTTAAAAGCTCATGGGCTTTGTTTTTGTATTGATCCACCTGAGAAGCAAAGTTTTAGGTTCAAAATAACCCTAGAATATGTAGAGAACTTATTTGAATTTGCTTAGTATAGTAAGACTAAGAATATGAAACAATTACGGTAATAATTGATCAAATTTATGTCTTATTGATTAGTGGAGGTTATTAGAAAATCTGGGGGAGGAACGCTGAGTAGATACTTGGGCAGACTCTGGTTTCAGAGACATTTTCTGCTCCTGATCCTCTCTTCAGTATTTTCTCCACTCTGACACTCCATTCAGCCTTGAAAACTCTCCTTCCCCAATGCCTGCACACTTCTATTTCCCTCTTGAGAGTAAAATAGAATCAAGAATATAGAGGCAAGATACATATACTCAATTGGATGAATAGTGATTGTGAATCACTAAATAAAGGTAAAAATGAATCTGTCTACATTTTTTTTGAACTACTAATCACTTCTTCTCAATAGAAAGTGGGTGAGATAAAGAGATGAATTTGGAGACATTTGCATGTATGTTTTTAATTTCAGGTGAAACTACTGGGCCATGGACAGCCACTTAACTGGATTTCTTTGCAGCAAAATGGCATTATGGTAGAACTGCCACAGCTAACCATTCATCAGATGCCATGTAAATGGGGCTGGGCTCTAGCCCTAACTAATGTGATCTAAAGTGCAGCAGAGTGGCTGATGCTGCAAGTTATGTCTAAGACTAGGAACTATCAGTTTTCTATAATTGTAGCACATGGAGAAAGCAAATGTAAAACTGGATAAGAAAATTATTTTGGCAATTCAGCCCTTTCCCTTTTTCCCACTAAATTTTTTCTTAAATTACCCATGTAACCATTTTAACTTTCCAGTGCACTTTGCCATTAAAGTCTCTTAACATTGATTTGTTTCCATGTGTGACTCAGAGGTGAGAATTTTTTCACGTTAGAGTAGCAAGGAATTGGTGGTATTATGGACTGAAATGAAAATTTTATGTTGAAGCCATATCCCCCGTGATTATATAGTTATGCATCACTTAACATGGGGATATTTTCTGGGAAATGCATTGCTAGTCAGTTTTTTTTTGTGCCAACATCATAGAGTATATTTACAAAATCCTAGATGGCAGAGCCTACTACACACCTAATGTGTATGGTATAGACTGTTGCTCCTAGGCTACAGACATATACAGCATGTTACTGAATACTGTAGGCAATAGTAACACAGTGGTATTTGTATATCTAAACATATGGAAACATAGAGAAGGTACAGTAAAAATACGGTAAAATACATGGTGCACCTGCATAGGGCACTTACCATGAATAGAGCTTACAAGACTGGAAGTTGCTCTGGGTGAGTCAGTGAGTGAATGTGAAGGCCTAGACCATTATCGAACACTACCAGACTTTATAAATACTGTATGCTTAGGCTACACTACATTTATAGAAAATGTTTTTCTTTCTTCAATTATAAATTAACATAAGCATACTGTAACTTTCAAACTTTTTAATTTTTAAAATCTTTTTGGCTCTTTTGTAATAACACTTAGCTTAAAACATAAACTCATTGTGCAAATGTACAAAAATATTTTCTTTCTTTATATTCTTATTCTATAAGCCTTTTTCTATTTTTAAAATTTTTAACTTTTTACTTTTACAGAAACACACACATTAGCCTAGGCCTACATGGGGTCAGGATCATCAATGTCACTGTCTTCCATCTCCACATCTTGTCCTGCTTAGAAGGTTTTCAGGGGCAATAATACCCATGGAGCTGTCATCTCCTATAACAATGCCTTCTTCTGAAAGACCTCTTGAAGGACCTGCCTTATGCTGTTTCACAGTTATTTTTTTTTAAAGTAGAAGTACACTCTAAAATAATGACAAAACATATAGCACAGTAATACATAAACCAGTAACCTAGCTGTTTATTATCAGGTATTATATACGTTACATCATTTTATGTGCTAGATTTTTATATGACTGGCAGCACAGGTTTGTTTATACCAGCATCACCATAAACAACGTGATTAACGTGTTGTGCTACCATATGATGGCTATGATGTCACTAGGTGATAGGAATTTTTAGCTCCATTATAATCTTACGGCACCACCAATATATATGCAGTCCAGTATTGACTGAAAAGTTGTTATGTGGTACATGGCTATATTTCGAAATAGGGCCTTTGAAGAGGTAACCAAGGTTAAGTGAGGTCATAAGGGTGGGGCCCTAAAGCCAATAGGACTGATGTCCTTATAAGAAGGGGAAGACACACCAGGGATACAAGTGCACAGAGGAAAGGCCGTATAAAGACAGCGAGAAGGTGCCATCTGCAAGTCAAGGAGAGAAGTCTTTGAAGAAACCAGATCTGCTGATACCTTGATCTTGGATTTTCAGCCTCCAGAACTGTGAGAAAATAAATTTCTGTTGTTTAACCTGAGTAGAGGTTGTGTTTTCTATTCCCATTTGCTGCGAGGTATGTTTACCAAAGGCTGTTTGAGTTTGTGACTGTAGTGGGTCAAATAGTGTTCCCCAATAATTTATGTCCACCTGGAACCTCAGAATGTATTCTCACTTGGAAATCATGTCTTTGCAGATATAATAGGTAAGTATTGAGGTAAGCTCATATTGGATATGAGTAGGTTCTAAATCCAATGACAGTATCCTTATAAATGACAGAAAAAGGCACAGAGACAGAAGGCCATGTGATGACTAGGCAGAGATTGGAGAGGGAGCATGGCCCTGCTGACACCTTGATTTTGGATTTCTAGCCACCAGAAGTGTGAGAGAATAAATTTCTCGTTTTAAGCCACTTATGGAGTGGTAATTTGTTACAGCCGCTCTAGGAAACGAATATGATTGATTATGCCAGGTGAACTTTTTATGATGATTATATGAGCCAATGACGCAAGTATGAAGAGTTGTAGTTTCTGTGAAAGCCAAGTTAAATACTTTGGAAAGACTAGATAAAAGTTTGTTGACTTTAAAAATAATAATAATAAAAAAGCTACTGGTTAATTGTGGGCAAAATGTTCTAAAAGACTGGGGAAAAATATAGTAAAAATCTTCAAGAATTCTGCATCTCTGGTTCACACCTATGTAATGTAATGCATGTAATTTGTACAAGAAAGATAATTAGATTACAAGCTCCAGCTTGTAATCCCAGCTACTTGAGAGGCTGAGGTGGGAGGATCCTTGAGGCCAGGAATTCAAGAAAGACAATTAGAGAACGTCTATCAGCAGACCTATATGGGAAGGCAGCTATGCTGTACCACTGTATCACCAACAGCCCAACTGAGTAGACCTCCACTAAAAGGTTAGAAAAAACCTGGATCCTATCGTAAATAAGTGGTAAATATAGAATAAAGTTAAAATGTCCATATATGTATTTTTTATGACACCCTGATTTAAATAACTTTTTAGATTAACCAAACAACTAAAGGTTTCTGATGAGAGGGCTCCTGCTGTCCTATTAGAAGGCAGATTTGTACTAAGACCAATTAACTTTATTTTTATATTTATTCATTTTTTGAGACAGAGTCTTGCTCTATCACCCAGGCTGGAGTGCAGTGGCATGATCTCAGCTCACTGCAACCTCCACCTCCCAGGTTCAAGCAATTCTCCTGCCTCAGCCTCCCAAGTAGCTTTAAATGTAGTTTTTACCTTGTCATCTCTTCCACTGCCGCAATTAAACAGATGCATATGATTCCAGGAGATAATTTTCAGCTGATCAAATTTGTATCCTTACAAGGCCACACCTGTTTAGTCTCAAATTTTCCCTGGATGGAATCCTGGGTTAATTTTGTTGGAAGAGATGTGTGCCCATTACACACTCATTCCCTAATTTCCCAAAATGCTATTTTTCATTTACCCCATTAAAAATGAGAATATCATATTTTGTCAAATTTTGAAAAGAAGCATATTCCCTCCTCTCTACCACTTTTTTTTTTTCCAGACAGAGTCTCTCTCTGTCACCCAGGCTAGAGTGCAGTGGTGCAATCATAGCTCACTGCAGCCTTGACTTACTCAGCTTAAGTGATTCTCTCACCTCATCCCTATAAATAGCTGGGACTATGGGCACATGCTACCATGCCTGGCTAATTTTTTTGTATTTTTTTGTAGAGACAAGATTTCACCATGTTGCCCAGGCTGGACCATTACCTTTTTTTTTTTGAGGTTTCAATATTTTGCTCAAGTTTTTTTTTAAGTTAATTACAGCATTTGAAGAAGAGGATCTAATTCCATACAAAATGGAAGACTCTAAAATGAACCCATTAAACTGCTAAAAAATAAATTGAGTGGTGAGAATACCACATAAGCCCAATTTAGATTCTGAGTGCTGTCACCCTGTGATTACAATTATACAGACTCTTCCAAGCTTATAGCTAGAGCTGGAAGCTATTTTATACTCTGATGCAAGGACAGAAAAAAACCACAACTCAGGAAGGAATTAAGTCCTGAATTATTGGCTTCATCACATCCACCCTCTCCACCCCAAAACAGCACAAAAGAAACAGTGACCACACCCTGTAGATCTTTTTGTTTAAAAGAGGTAATGAAGAACTGGGATGGGAACAAGTCATGAAGATCTGTCTTAAAAAGGTCCCTTTCAGGTAAGTTTGTACACACCATCAAGCAACGAGCCTCTCATCAATTAGGGTTAGGAAACTGAGGTTCAATTCTCAGGAAATCACAATTTCATTCATTTACTCAATATGAATTTACAAGATGCCTATATATTATCAGCTTCCCCTTGCAGCCATTTCTAGATAAAAAAGAAACCTGGCATCTCTACAGGGGCCACCAAGTTCCCCAAATCTACCACTGAAAGGACCTTTTTGGAACTGGGTTTCTTCTGTACCCCTGAAAGGGTAACATCTTAAAGCTGAATCATCTTTAACCTGGAGATCCAATATGACATTTAGCAATACTTGCATCCCAGACATACACCATTAAAAGATAGACTTAATTGTGAAGGTAGCTATGCTGCAAAATAATTTAAACAATTCTACAGCTTGAAATTCCAGTCCTAGACCAAGCTTGTGGCCACCAGCATAGATGTTCTTGCCACCCAGGAGAGCTGACAGTGTCAGTATGAAACCTGGCTTTAGGGTTTAAGTGTATCCTAAACATATCAGCCTGGAGTTGTTCACTTCAGTGGAGAAGTGGGCTTTAGGGTTTAAGTGTATCCTAAACATATCAGCCTGGAGTTGTTCACTTCAGTGGAGAAGTGGGCTTTAGGGTCGATCTGATACTTGGCTGCTATTCTGAAGCGAGTGTTACTGTTTCCTGCTGTCCCAGCGAGATTCACAGCAGTCTCCAACTTCTTGCTCACCTGGTAATTGGAGCTGCCAAACTCTGTCCCGTCATTCACATTACTGTGAAGCTGGAATTCATCAGTCTTGTGGCCAACCGCAAAGCTGCTCTGGGTCACTCAGGACTTTGTGGTCTCAAAATTCTCCTGGTAGCTGGTCACAGCCAATCCTCATAACCCAGCACTTAGAGCGCCTCGGACTGAAGGCCCAGCAATGTCCAAATCCACGTCGCAGCCCAGGTTAATGTGCTCCCGCTTGTATCCTGTCTTGATTTTAGCATTTTTCCCCCAGTGTTAGGGGAGAAGGATGAATGGAGGGTCAGCTTCAGTCCACATGCTAACTGATCTTCCATAGTAATCTCAGCGCCTCGTGTGTTGTCAGTGTTCCATTTCTTTGCAAATGTCAGGCCATATTCGGTCTATCTGTACTTGGTTTCCAGACTGCCTGTCACTTTGGTGGTCTCCGTGTTGGCTGAGCCTGAGCTTGTAAATTCCAATCCATTCTCAGATTTTGTTTTCAAATCAGGTTTTATTAAGCCAAATCCATATCCCTTGGTGAAGACATGCTTGGCAGATTTGCCAAGATTAGCATATGTGAGTGGCACAGCCATCTTCTGCTCAGAGACAATGCCAGTGGGCTCAGAGGTGTCTATGGTGAGGGCTATGGCTCCACTACCTATTTTTAAAAACATTCTAGACACAAACTCCCTAGCAGTCAGCTCCAGGCCTAGCCAGGCCTTAGAAGAGATGTCATAATTTATTTTCTACCTTCTACTGTTCAGCTACATATTACGTTGGAGGAACATAAAACAATGTTACTGAAAATATATGTCAACATACTAATGATATATAATGATTTATTTACTTTTGCCCTAATTACCCTTCTAAATGAAGAATTACAGATGTATTACTAGAGATAATGAATTATTTCTTTTCCAGAAAGTAAAGCTATTTGCTTTTTACTAAATGAACAAGTTAACAACAACAGAAAAGCACCAAGTACACAACCAATTAAAATGAAACTTAAACTAGCATGCTCTCTCTTCCGAAATAATAACAAAAATGTTATGGGATAAGTAAATTAATAGCTGAAAAATATTAACTCAACAAAATAATATTTTACTAAAATAGTTTATTGCAATAAGATTTTAACTGTATTCAAAATCAATACAAAGTAAGTTTTTAAAATTATGTACATACAAATGATTAAAACTATGTAATTAGGTGAGTAAACAGCATCAACACAATTTTAGCCTCTAAATCAATATGTAACTTTCTAAGGCTTTTTAATAAAACCTTAAAAAATATAGTGAAGAAATAGCAAAGGAACAATAGTTCATCATAGTTGTTGAAATTCACTATTTCCATAAGAATAAAAAAGTCCTCCATCAAGGTATATTTGAGACAAATAATTTATTATTTTGAAGGGTAGCTGGAGGAAAGTCTGATTCACTTCTGTTTACAGCAGTCTAGGGAACATTATAATTAAATAGCTTATTTTTCCAAACTTCACACATGCTAGACCTATGTCTCCAACAGATTTTTCCTCAGTATTAATATGGTAAAGTACACTGAATTTCATATTTATATATATATGTATATAAAATATCTATATTGATTTTTAGTCAGTTTGGAACAACTGTCCATGTGTAACAAATTATTAACAATTCTGATCTTTGCACGTGTACATATATATGCCCACAAAAACTGGTCTGTTGATGAATCTAAAAAAATATATTAAGATGCCAAATAAATTGATTTCATTATGAAATGAAGACTTAATTATTAAGAATATATTTTATCAGGCATTTTGATAACTGTTACTCCAAGTATAGGTGATTTACCCAGTGTATTTTAAAAAGTAAATGAATCCCACTGTAGTTTTTCTTGAAGGAAAAATCATTTCTCCAGTTGCTGAGGGGTACTAAAAGCTTCGTACACATTAGCAGCAAAGTCTTTCACTTGTTCCATTGTCAACAGATCCTAGCAAAGATGATAATATAACATTATAGTTTGCAAAATGTATAGATAATTTGAATTAATTTCTGTAATCAAGCGATGAATTCAGCTTTAAGTTTTGTGGTAAAGGCCAAGAGGCAAACCATTTAAGAAAATGAGTAGTTTTTCTTGTAATAAATTCTAGGAGATAGTTATTATTTAGGTTCTTATATGAGGGATGATGGTATCGTAAGTGTTCAAGTGTGACTTTGAGGGACAAAAACCCCAAATAGTCTTCAAATGAATTTGTGTGTATGTCAAGTGCTAGATAAGTATCTGTTGAATAAATAATTACAGGAGTAAAGGTACTTTTGCTGGAAGCTGACGTAACATGGTTAAGGGTTATTACTTTCTAGAAGATCTAACATACGGTATGAATATATGTAGTAAGTGCATATTTTACATGTACACACATACATGAACCACACATATACACTATAGTGTAAGGGTTCTTAACACCCCAAGGGATTTGCGAATGTAAAGATAAGAAAAAAATTACATCTACATTTTCTTTAACTTCTAACCAAAATCTGGTTATCTCTTTCAATTATGAATGTAGGCAACAAACTGTGATGATATTAGCAGGTTGTATGACTTTGTTTTCAATAGAAATCATAGGCATTTTCATGTCATATGACAGTTGTGGAAGTTATCAGAACTCTCATTATATCTTGGTATTTAATGCATGAATAAAGATGCAATACTGCTATATCATAAACTGAATTTTAAAAGAAATTTTGAAAACTATATATGATTGGTTTCCTTTATAATATTATGTATTTTATTGTATGCACTTACAAATATTGTTCTGAGAAGGGGTCCATAGGCTTCACCAGCCTGTGAAAGGGTCCATGACAGAAAAGGTTGAGAGCCTCTGAGAGTGTCAAAGAAATGGGAAGTAAACCTGTCCCTAGTGATCTCTGTTTCTTAAGTATCAGAAAATCCAAGTGAGGTTTAGACATGTCCTAATGTCAATCAATTCATGGTTAAATTATCTCATCAGAGAATCTGATGTTATTTAGTTTCAAGTATTCAGTCTAGGTGTTCAATGAAACATAGGTTTAGATCAATGTTTCTCAAACCAGAATTTACAGACATGCTTTCAGGGGCCCAAGAATTTGAGGGGAAATTTTGTGTTTTGATTTCTATGAAAATGTAAAGAAAACTCAAACATGCTCTTGATTATTGAGAAGATAAAACATATAACCTACTATTGTTCCTGATTTTAGGGCATTTGTTTATATTTATGTTCTTATTGGGTTTAAGTAACATTACTTTAACTGTCTTGTGCTAATGAGAAAAGAACAGAGGCAGAAAATCTTTCAGATGAAGGCCAAATCAAGTAAAACACATGATACAAATGAAGCTTTCAGAATAGTCACAGTAGATAAAAAAAAAATACTAGCAAGTCAGCTTTAGAAAATGCAGGCTGAATGCTCAACAGCATGAACAGTAGCAGACAGGTCCACATTCACTTTGGCACAACAAATTATTAATAGTAGCCGTCAGCCATATTATAGAACAATCTGTTTGTTTTTTGTAATTTAGATTCTAATTGATAATAAAAGTGCTTTGGTTTTGAGTTACGAAAAAGCTTTTTTTTTTTTTTTTTTTGAGACGGAGTCTTGCTGTCGCCCAGGCTGGAGTGCAGTGGCGCGATTTCGGCTCACTGCAGGCTCCGCCCCCTGGGGTTCACGCCATTCTCCTGCCTCAGCCTCCCGAGTAGCTGGGACTACAGGCGCCCGCCACCTCGCCCGGCTAATTTTTTTTTGTATTTTTAGTAGAGATGGGGTTTCACCGTGTTAGCCAGGATGGTCTCGATCTCCTGACCTCGTGATCCACCCGCCTCGGCCTCCCAAAGTGCTGGGATTACAGGCGTGAGCCACCGTGCCCGGCGAAAAAGCTCTAATCTTAAGGATCTTATTGAGTTTTTAATTTACACACTAAAAATGATTTAAACACTGGAGGACTGTGGTATATGTATGTACATATGTATGTGAGGTATATGGACAAATCTGAGAAACACTACCATTGTAGTGCAAAAGCAGCCATAAACAACACATAAACCAATGGGCATGCTGTCACCCAGTAAAACTTACAAAAGCTGGTGCTTGGCTGGATTTGGCTAATAGGTCATAGCTGGCTTATATCAGCTTTATAATAAAGACTTCAATCTGTTCAAATACTGTATCCTGATGCAGCTTCCAGGATGTTTTCAGTAGTCTGAGATAAAAATTATGTATCATAGGGTTGGTTCACACTATAAAAGCTCTTTCCTTATGTTATCTGAAAGCAACCTGAAATAATTTATCTTCTGCTTATGTTATTTGAAAGCTATTTGAAAATAATTTGAAAAACCACCTTTCTCAATTGTTTTCTGATTCTCCCATTTCCTACCTTTACCAACTACCATCCTAGTATCTTCTACCAAAGGGGTCAGCAAAGTATGGCCTGCAGGCCAAATCCACTGCTGCCTGTTTCTGTATATAAAGTTTTGTTGAAACAGCCATACTCTTTTGTTCATGTACGTTTCTGACTGCTTTCACACTGCCAGAGCAGAGTTGAATAGTTTCTGTAGAGAATGTATGTTGCATTAAGCCTAAAGTGTGTACTATCTGGCCCTGTAGTTTGCCAAACCCCTGTTCTACAGCATTCCCACAATAGGCTCTCCTACACACCATTGTAGTTGAAGTAGTAGCAGTAATTCGAAAGGACTAATTTTATGTAAATTAACATTCTAATCAAGGCAAAGGCTTTACAAAAAGATAAGTGGAAATAGTAAAGCATATGACAATTTATTAAGAAGACCACTTGGTATTTTAACTCATAGAAATTATATTTTAAAAAATTAAACTATAATTGTAATAGCCTTGTCAATCAATGGTCTAGTATATACATTTAATATACAGCCAGTTACACTAAAAAACTTTACTAAGCATTAGTATCAATGGTGTTTTTACTATACTGAAACATTTGTTTTTATTATCAATTATATTGATTTTAATTAAAGTGTAGTGCATAAAATTATTTAAGCATTAAGGCTGATGATGCTTTATGCTTGGTTGTAATTTCCACTCATCTGTCAAAATGAACAGCCTACTGGCCAAGCCAGGGACTTCTACAGAAGAGGACAAAGGTAAAGGTAAGGTTTAAATGCCCCAAGTTATGACCTTTTTCTCACATTGATATAGATGTGAAGCTTAAAATTCAGTAAAACGAGATCAGCCTTATTCACTATTTCTTCTGCAATATGAGTGCCCAGCTCTTATGGGTGAGAAAGCAGACAGAAGACTGAAGAGTCCAGTGAGGGAAAATGTGCATATGAAGGACAGGCTGATGACACCACAGTGAAAGGAGGAAATGAACTCTTAGTCTCAGTGCTCTCCACATTCCCAAGAGTTAAAAAGACTACAGAGAGGATACACTAAATTGTCTGAGACAAGTTACACTAAGAAGATGTCAGATTTATGCTTAGGCCATAGGGTCTCTTCTCATTGTACATTATTGACGCAGTTTGCAATTGCTATTGCAAACAATTTTTTAACTTATAACACAGTTTCCAAGTTTGGACATGACTCAGAAATTCAAAGTTATTTTGTTTATAATATTTGTCTTACTCAATGAATTACTGAATTACTCAATGAATTACTGAATTACTCCATGCATTCCAAATGGAAATGAAGAAGAAAGATGGACTTATAGGTAGTCTGATAAAACATTTAAATGACCCACTGTTTATGTGGCTTTTAGTGAGCATATTATTGATGCACTATTAACAGTTACGTTAATCGCTAAAATGCTTTACTTCTCCACAAATTTTTTTAGTTTTCCTCAAAATGTGTAGAACAAGATCCTTGATCTGCCTCAAGGCTCAATCTTCTTACTAGCACAGCTTAATGTAAAACATTCATGCTATATAAATTCAACTGACCACTATAATATACCTGGACTAAAATGTAGTCCCACAGTGTTGGACTACAACACGGAGAAAGGTACTCCAAACTTACACATTTGCTACGGTCCATTATTACTCTCATGGGACACTCTACCACACTCTACATGTAGTTCCAAGTTCTGTGATTTTGTGAAAAAATCTCTCAGCAGAGAATGTAACTTTATGTTAGACAAACATGACCACCACCACGAATATAATTTGCTTTTAATAACACTCCCAAGCTTTCTTCTTACCTGAACAAAATGACTAGGTGTTTCACTGCAAACTGAATGGATCTGTCCGTTTACTATTGGAATTATCTTAGCTAAAGGCAGGCTGACACTGGAAAGACTGAAAAATCATCACAGTAATGATTATTTTCTGAAATGACCTCACAGGACTTTAACATCTTAATTATAAAAGTAATACATAGCCATTGAAGAATATTTTTGGAAATCTATTAAAAAGGAAAAAACCCCACAATTCTATCGCTTAGAAATAACAACTCTAATTGACATCATGACCAATTTCTTCTGGCGTTTTTTTACACATATCTTTGTTTTTTTTGTGTCTACCAAAAACCTCTAACCTCCTAAGCATACTGTTTTTGCATTTTTATTGTTATGAGTATTTTCCATCTTATTAAAAGTTCTAAAGTGTTTGTCTGATTGTTTTTTAATGACTATACAGTAATCTGTCCTCTAGCTGTGACAATTTATATCATGAGCTCCCTAGAGTTGGGCATTTCAGTTTTTGCCTAAATTTTCTTAATCTAAGTAAGTTTTTGTATAAACACGAAATCACGGGGTCAAAGGGTATGACTGTATCTGCTCCATTATGCCTTCTTTCAACATCCGACATTATCCTTTTCTTTAATCTTTCCACATCTGATAGGTGAAAGTGGTATCTTACAGGTTAAATCTGCATTTCTCTTAATTACTAACAATGTTGGGTATTTCCCCCCTACTCCAGTGAACCACACCATTATCTATCAGGCTCTAGAAGCAACAAATATGGGCATTATCCCTGGCACTTCTCTTGCCTATATCCAATCAGATATTCTAAAGATTTCTCAAAAGAAATCTTTTAATAATCTTAAAATCTTTTGAAAATCCTTGGCGCTTCTTTCCCTTGCCTATATTCAAATAAAGAAGTGCCAAGAATTCTCCCCATTGCCCAACAGATTCCAAGCTGAGCCATTATCTCTTGCCTGGACTACAGCAATAACTTTTTAAGTTGCTGGAGCACAATAAACATTTGTTGGATGCATAAATGAATACATGTATGTATCACTGTATGTATGTGATGTAATGACTTAAACAACAAGACTCATTTTTGTGTTGGGCTTGTAGATTTAGTCTTATTATATTAAATATGACATCTCATACATTTCAACCTAGGGCTGCACTAGAAATTTCCTTTTAAATATCATGCAAGTGCTGAAGCTAGGGTGTACAACCAGTGTGCTATGCTGAGATTTGAGGCAATGCTTAAAAAAGAATAAAGAAAGTGGGAAGATTTATGTATTCTTGAGGGAAGCAGGCATTATTTTTTTTCAATATGTACCGTTGCGGCATTTTTCAAAATCTATCATGATTTTGATTACTTGATTGCTGTCTCCCCTTCACTATCATGCAAGCTCCATGAGGTTACATACCATGTCTATCTTATGCACTGTATTGTCCCAGCACATAGTAAAGGGTCTTGTGTACAGCGGACATCCAATACATACTTGTTGAATTGATTAATAAGTTTTCATTCATCCATTGCTGTGTCCTGCCCCAGTCCCTGTTTCCCCAATTCCTTTCCCACCAACCAAAGAAATCATACAATGTAAATTCCACTACATCACTCTCCTGCTCAAAACTCTCCAGTAGCCTTCCAGCGTTCTCAGATGACAGCCATACCTGTATGTGCTGCATTCTCCAGCTTTGTCTGACACCACTCTTGTTCTATGTGTTCAGCTACCATGCCAGCCTCTTTATAAGTCTTAAAATGTACTTAGGTGGCTTCAAAACCTTTGCCCTGTGGCTTCTGCCCAGAATGTCAACTGTCCCACTGCAGTCTAGGGTCATATTTAATAGCTCCCAATCTTAGTTTTCAGTTCAAATTATTTCCTCAGGAAAACTGCTTGACTGTCCACTTTTGTTTAAATTTTTCTATTATATGGTCAGTGTTCTTCTCCTTTATAACACTTCTTATAGTTTATACAATTATATTTACTATTTCCCCAACTAGATTGTAAGATCCATGGGAACAGAAACCTACTACAGTGCATGATTCATAGCACGTGTTCAATAAATCTTAGATTAACAAACTGGCCATTTCCATCTGCTCTTTTGTGAATTATCTGTGTCTTTGATGCACATTTTCTAAGAAAGAAAATTTTTCTTTCCTTAGGTGTTTGCTTCCTTAATTGATGTGCAAAAGTTCTGTATATAATGTCATTACACTCATGTATGATATATATATAGAGAGAGCAAACATTTCCTTCTATATATTATTTGCATTTAATATTGATGAAAAGCTTATAAAAGCTTGTTTGATCTTTAAGTTTTAAAAATTATACAGTCAAACCTAGCCTTCTTTTATATAAAGTTCTTTACTTTCATTCTTAGAAATACCTTCTCCATCTTGAGGTCACATAAAGAGTCACCTGTTTTCGATCAGTATATTTGTTTTTACTTAGTATATTTAAATGCTTAAACCTCCTGAATTTTATTAGTCATTGTAAAATGACTAATTGTTATTTGTCTTACCAACATACATTTTGCCCACAATCATTACTAACATCCTACATTTTTTAGGGTTACTTCTGGGTTTTACATTCTATTTCACTGACTTACCTATTATTTTATGAGTAACATTAATAATTATACCTTATATTATATATTATACAGGAAAAGCATATTCATTGCTCTTCTTTTCCAATAATTGCTTAAACATTCTCACTCCATTATTCCTCCAGATTACCTTTATTATCATTTGTCAGGTTTAAGATGAAAAAAATCAACCATCCTCCAATCTCCAATAGAATTTTGATAATATTTTGATTATATTTTAGATTAATTTTGGAAGGCTAATTTTACACTTTTTAGTTGATTCTCTTGGGTTTCTAAGTATAAAGTCTGACACCTTCATATAACAATAGCTTTTTCTTCTCCCTTTTCAAAATTGATATCATTTTTAAAGATAGCATGAGTTTAACTTAGAAAACCAACAGTCAACTAACAGTTTATTAAAATGGTAAGAACACTCAGTAAATTGTCTATTTTCCTTCTTTTTTCGCTATCCAACAGTAAAAGTTACCTATTTTCAAGATATAAGTATAATTGGATCTCAAAATTGGTCTTCTTCTAGCCTTACTCCATTAGATAGAATAATAGAATGATGCTGAATTGGATCTCAAAATTGGTCTTCTCCTAGCCTTACTCCATTAGATAGAATAATAGAATGATGCTGAATAATCTGTCAATAGTGACCATCTTTATACTGTTTTTGAACTTAATGGAAATCATTCTAGTTTTACTATTAAGTATATTTGCTTTTGATTTCAAATACTCTTTATTTATTTATTATTATTTTTTTAAGAGACAGGGTCTTGTTCTGTCACTCAGACTGGAGTACAGTGGCATGATCATAGCTCACTGCGGCCTTGAACTCTGGGGCTCAAGCAATCCTCTTGGTAGTTTTTAAAATTTTTGTAGAGATGGGAGTCTTGCTATATTCCCCAGGCTGGTCTTGAACTCCTAGCCTCAAGCAATCTTCCTGCCTTGGCCTCCAAAAGCATCGGGATTACAGATGTGAGCTATCACACCTGACTCAAATATTATTTTATTATATAGAAATGTAGTTTTTATTTCTACTAAGAGGTTTTATCCATAATAAATGTTGTTTTATTGAATGTCTTTTCAGCAACACTGAAGATAATGTTTTTTATCTTATTAGCTTACTAATGTTATGGATTACCAAAATAGCTTTTCTAGTTTTAACCCTCCTTACATTCTTAAACCTTAATTAATCATAGTGTTGGAGAATGATTAAAAATTTGGAGAAAAATTTCTATCTCAGATAGACACTATTGAACACCTGGCTTTACCACTTGACCTGAAGTTATTTAATTTTTCTGAGTCTTAGTCTCCTTACCTGGAAAATGAAGAATACTAGTACATATTTCCTAGGATTATTTTAAGAATTCAATGAGATACATTCCGAAAAATACCTATCATCAAACTAGCACATGGAAAAAGTATTAGCTGCTATTATTATTGTAATATACTTCTGGATTTCATTTGCACTTTTGACTTTTAAATATCCATTATACATTATATTACATGAATATGTAATACATATAATACATTAATACATATATGTTGCATATATATTTTATATATATATATATAAATTAAAGCCTTTATTAGTTTACCTCATTTTTCAGTTGATTCTCTTCAGAGGTCTGGCTTATTAATTACAATACACATAAATAATATACTTTGTGTCTTTGCCAATAGTTAAAAACCTTACTTCCATCTTTTTTTAGGGGGGTGGGGGGGTCTCACTCCCTTGCCCAGGCTGAAGTGCAGTATCACAATCACAGCTCATTGAAGCCTTGACTTCCCGGGCTCAGGTGATTCTCCCACCTCAGCCTTCCACTTAGGTGGGACTACAGGCATGTGCCACATGCCCAGCTAATTTTTGTATTTTTTGTAGAGATAGGGTCTCTCCCTATGTTTCCCAGGCTGGTCTTGAACTCCTGGGCTCGCACAATCCACCCGCCTCAGCCTCCCAAGGTGCTGGGATTACAGGCCTTAGCCATTTGTTTTTTCTTGACTTACTATGATGGCTAGACTTTCACAACATATTAAACAATGATGACAACAGGCTTGATGGAAATATTTCTAGTGTTCAATCACGGAGCATGAAGTTGGTTATTGAAATGAAATAGAAAAACTTATATAGAAAATATCTACTGAGTGCCTTGTATGAGTAAAGAGACATGAAAGGGCACAAGATACTCTTTGACTTTTGAGAGGAGGCTTAAAATGTAACTGAGGAGTAAAACTCCAATTCAAGGTAGCACATGTAGGTTGTATATGAAAGTGCAGATAATGATTACTATAGTTCAGAAAAGAAACACTATCATGGCTGACGTGGCTGTAGTATAATTTTTACAATTCTTCAGTGTACAAAATCAAGTATTTGTTTATGTTAAAATAACCATTACAATTATGTATCACCACTTGCAAAATAACGAATATCTTGCTATATACAGATTATAGTGAAATTTTACTAATTGGAGCACCTTGATTTATACAGTATATAGGATTGGACTTGAGCTGAAATTTATTTTTGTATAACTTAAAAATTTTTTTAAAGATTTTATGTTGATATTTAAATTATTTCAGAAAATAACTTTATGGCTGTAAGCATTCCAAGTGCTTAATGTCAATGTCAAATTAATCTTTTCTCTATAATAAAGGGTCTCAGAGAATCTGGTAAGTAACTTCTGGCCCTATGTATTTAAGAATTAAATTGGATATTGCACATACATATTGCCTATCAATTACTGTGTCCCCAATTAAAAAAAAAAATTTAAAGCTACTTCAAAAGATGTGTCTCAAATTTTAATGAATGAGTTTACATTCAGTCAACATTAATTTAGTACCCATTATTTTCTGAATTTGATATAAAAAACTGCAAAATAGAAATCCTTAAAGAGTATAAATTCTAATATGAGACCAAAGATATTCGTGTTGGGATAATAAAGATATAGAAAACCGTAAGATACCTTATGGCATACATAAGTCCATGATTTAGTAACAGTTATGATCAAAATCACTAACAATTGCACTAATAAATGTTCTTAATTCTATAATAAGGACTGGAATGAATACATTTAAGTATTTGTAGAACTATAAGGAGCTAATTCATCAAATGAGAATCTATACCAACAATGCCCGGGTATTATAAGGACCCAAATATTGAATTATGCAGACCAAAATGGCCTGCAGTAATGGAATAACAGTAGAGAATCCATTAAAATTAAAATACATTGTGAGTTTTGTATTCTAAAGAGTTAAAAAAAAACAATAATTGGAATTCAACTTACAGAAAGGTAATCACAACTAAAGTACTTCAATATAGTGGCAAAGTTTTTGGAAGACTGCAAGTTTTAATACTGAAACCAAGAAGGAGCTTCTGCTAGTGAAGAAGTTGTTGGTTTAACAGAGTTTAATTTGTTAAAAAATGAGGCACTCAAATTTACTAGGTTTGTTGTTGTTACCTGGAACAAAAAGACAAGCAAAGCACCATTTTTTTTAGAGCATTCATTAGTATAACATTTTTATATGTCATCTTACCTATTCATAGAGTTACCATGTTGCAGGTCCTGTTCAGTAGGTCGAAAGAACTCAGCCATATTGTCTAGAAGTCTACTAAAACCTCGGTTTAAACAGGTATTCAAAACTGTACTAAAATCTGGGCTATATAAAGTAAGAAGTATAAGTTACTTTTTAGATTCTGAATGGAAGAGAAAACAAATTCAGTAATAATGTGGTTACCTTTGAAAGCCACCAACATTTCTAGTCATAATCTAATACTGTAAAAATATATCAAGGAGTCAATCTTTAAAAAGTAAGTATTAAAAAATGAGCTTATTTAGCACAACATAATGAGAATATTCATCCACTGCAGATTTTTTATACTAGTCAGCACTCTTTGTACAATGAATTTTTTAAAAAATATCAATACTAGTACTACTAATTTTGAGGAAACTCTTAAATTTCCTTATAGTCATAGATTGGTTGGCTTTACATCCTCTAGCATGACATTTCAGTGAGACAGAAAATATTACTGTGTACAGATGAGGAACTGATACTTGAGGGATGAAGAAACTTGACTAAAGGCATGTGATTAGTAAATCGGGGAGCTCAAATATGAGACCAGGGTTTTTTGATCTTAATTATACTCTCTTAGTTCCTCACAAAACTCTTTAATATAAGGAATAATATATAAAGATGCTACGAAAGCTAGAAAATATCTAGTTATGTTCAAATTTCTTGACTAGAGTGTGCATGTGTACATGCGTATCTTTCTATCTACCTTTTCTCCTTAGTCGTCTCTCTTTTTAAAAGCATTTTAATGGCTTTATTGAAGTAGGACTTAGAGGGCATAAAATTCACCCATTTTAAATGCACAAGTCAATGATTTTGAGTAAATTTGCATAGTTGTGCAACTATCGCTACAATCCAATTTTAGAACATTTTCGTCACCCACTAGGCCCATTTCCAGCCAATTCTCATCTCACTCTTAGCCCCAGGTAACCCTTAATCTACTTTTGGTCTATACAGTTTTCTGGACATTTCATAGAAACAGTCATACATATGTGGTCTTTTGTGTCTGGCTTCTTTCACTTAGCATAATGTTTTGAAGGTTGTTCTATGCTGTTGCATGTATCAATGGCTTGCTCCCCTTTTTTGCTACATAGGGCTCCATTATATGAATACATCAGATTTTATCCTTTTGTTAGTTAATAGAAATCTGGATTGTTTCCACTTTCTGCCTATTGTGAATAATGCTGTTATGAAAAATCTGAACAAGTTTTTGTTTAGAGTTGTTTTCATTCTTTTGGGTAGATACCTAGGAGTGGAATTGCTGGGTTGCACGGTAATTTGGGCTGAACTTTGTTCTTTTAAAGGTAATATGGTAAGGTTCCAAGAAGAAAAATGATTAAGGGGATGAAAGTTGAAGAAATGGAAACTGAAGAAAAGATCATCATAATACCTACCTCCTAGGGTTACTGTAAGGTTTAAATGAGTTAAGATAGATAAAGCAGTATAGAACAGTGCTTGCTGCATAAGCACTCAAAAATGTTAATTTTTAATCTTATTATTGAATTGAATTCATTTAGGCCAATGAAAGAAATGAGAAATAGGTGAGCTTGCTTCCTATTTCACACACATAAAAATAGAAGCAAAGAGAACTTCTACATACTTGTCCCACTCATCTACCCACTTACAAGTATCTGACCTATCCTCAGCCATCCCTACCTGACTCCTAAACTATTTTACTGTGTATTGAATCTCATTCCTTTCTCCTATTCAAAGTACTTTGTTCTTAAAATTAACCATGCTTTTCTACATCCATTTTTCCCTCTATCAATTCAGTAAATACTTACTGAGCATCTACTACATGCAAGGCACTGTTCTAAGAGCTGAAGATACATTGGTGAACTAAACAGCCAAAAATTACTCATCTCATGGAGTTTAGTATATAAAAAAAAGTTAAAGTCAAAATCTCCTGGCTCCCATATTCCCCTTAAATACCGTCTATTTCTCAGAATCTCTCAAAGCAAAATGTTGCAACAGTTGTCTGTGCTTGGTCTCTGCTAAACTCTAATTCTTTTGAATTAGCTTATCTCCACTGCTCCTCTGAAACTTCTCAACAAGATCAATCAACAACTCCATCTAATGTTATTTCTCTGTCTTTATCTCTGTTGGCCTTTCAGGAGCATTAGACCCAATTAATTACAGTCTCCTTGAAACATTTCTTCAATTTTCTTCCAAAATACATCATTCTTTTAGTGTTTCTTTTCTTTTGCTGGCAGCTCCTGCTCAGTCTCCTTTGCTGGCTCTTCCCCCGATCCCAAACTCTAAATGTTGGAGTGCTCTATGACTCAGTTGTCTTCTAGTCTCTATCTGTTCTTATTCCCATGTCTTTAAATACCATATACAAAGTGATGACTCCCAACGTTATATTTGTAAACTAACTCTTGAATTCCAGACTTGCATATTCAATTGCCAATAGGCATATCCACTTAGATATGCTTAACACTGCCAAAATGTAAATGACAGTTCCTATTTCCTCAAATGCTCAGCCCCAATACCTAGGAGTCATCCTTGCCTCCTCTTTCATAACCCACACTAAATAATTCCACAAGTACTACTGGTTCAACCTTAAAAATAAATCTATTATTTAGCCACTTGTTATTGCCACCACTGCTACCAACCCAGTTCAAACTGCAACTGTCTCTTGATTAGACTACTTCACTCTTGAAACTGGTTCCCTCCTTCTATTCTTACCTCTTTATAGTCAGCTTACCATAGAGCAATGAGATCTTTTATAAACACAGATGATGTCACTGCCCTGCTTAAAATTCTCCAATGGCTTCCCATACATTAAGAATAAAAAACAAATTTCTTATCATGGACTACAAGGTTCAACATACTCTGGAGTTTCCATCTATCTCTCCAGTCTCACTTCCCTATTGCTTTTCTCATTCACTGTGCTCCAGCCAACCAATGGCCTCCTTGCTATTCCTTGAACAGGCCAAGCATTAGGATCACTGCAACTGTTCTTCTGCCTTGAACTGTATTCTTCCGGGTTATAAGGTTCACTTCCACAGTATATTCAGGTCTCTGCTCAAATGACATCTCCTCAAAGAGGTCTTTTCTGACCAGCCTATTACAAACAGCATCCCTGGTCACTCTCTAACCCCTTAATCTGCTTTGTGTTTCATCAACAAAGTTATACATACTTGACATTACATCAAATTTATTAGTTTATTATTTTTCTCTCCCACTAGCATACACATTCCAGTAGGGATGAAGACCTAGAATTTAGAACAGTACCTAATATACCACAGACAGCCAATACATAGTTGATGAATAATTCAATGAGATAAATGAATTAAGTGAATGAACAAATTATTTCCATCTATGAAATATAGAAATTTCAATCCAGACAAGCTCCTGAGGGTGGAGGACTAGGGCTATACATTTGGCTTTAACTACTAGCATAGTAAAGTAATGGGAGTATAAAACATTGCCTGGGAGGCAGTTGCCAATGAAGAAAGAACAAATACCTGGGAAACACTGATGGCTTTTTTTGTTTTGTTTTGTTTGTTTGAGACAGGATCTTACTCTGTTGCCCAGGCTGGAGTAGAGTGGTGCAATCATGGCTCACCATAGCCTCAACCTTCCAGGGCTCAGGTGATCCTTCCACCTCAGCCTCCCGAGTAACTGGGACCACAGGTGTGCACCACCATGCCTGGCTAATTTTTTTTCTTTTGTTTAAGATGGGGTTTTTGCCATGTTACCCAGGCTGGTCTTGAACTCCTAGGCTCAAGCAATCTACCCGCCTCGGCCACCCAAAGTGCTGGGATTACAGGCATGAGCCACTGCACCAGGTTGGAAACACTGATATTTAAAGGAAAGACAGAGATAGAAAAATCTAAGAAATGATCTGAGAGGTGGGAGAAAAATATAGATTATACTGTCATGAAAGTCATGTGAGCAAAGAATTTCAAGAAAGGCAGTGTCAAATATCAGAGAAAGGTCAAGTAAGATGAACATTACATGTTCATTGGATATGGCAAAATATCACGGATGACCTTCTCCAGAGCTTCATGAAATGATGGGGTGGAAATCTGAATAAGAAAAAAGTGGACAATCCTACTGAGGAAAAACAAAAGACTAGAACTTGATGAATTCAGATAGTAGAGTTAGTAGCTGAGTTACCCTAAGAAATCCCTGCTTCCCTCCAGTTTGAGTAGGAAATCTTCTCTAAAGGCTGGGGAACAGAGTCGAAAATTTAATTTTAATATAATATTACACTGACCATGTTTTTCAAGAAAAACTCAAAAATAGTCTCAAGTACATTCAACATACACACATATTTTTCCTGTTACATGAAGATACATACCTTTCCAACATGTCTCTAGTTTCATTGAGAAGTTTAATAGTGGTAATGTCTCGAGGAGAAAGTCCACAGGCCTATAGAATTAAAATGTCACACTTAAGGTTTTCAAACATTAGCACAGGGTTATGATGAAACTAATCACATTCATAAATAAAGAGTTCAGGAAATCTAAAAATCTATGTTCTAACAACAATAAAAAAGTTAGACCTTCCCCCCCAAAAATAAAAACCTGTAATAGTTTACGTGCGCAAATAAGTAGAATTTAAGACATGAGTAAAAGTAAAATTACACTTAGTAAGAGCTCTGTTTATCTGACCCTTCTTGGATAGATTTCTAGTATAGTTCAACAAAGAAGAAATAGGTTTTGAGTTTGCAGAGGTCTGGATTTTTTTTTTAATTTAATTTTATTATTATTATTTTTTTTTTTTGAGAAAGGGTCTCACTCTGTCATCCAGGCTGGAGTGCAGTGGCATGATCATAGCTTAGGCAACCTCAAACTCCTGGGCTCAAGTGATCCTCCTGCCTCAGCTTCCTAAGTAGTAGTCAGGACTACAGGCATGGGCCACCATACTAATTTTTCATTTTTTTTGTAGGGGTAGGGTCTTGTTACGTTTCCCAGGCTGGTCTCGAATTCCTGGCCTCAAGCTATCCTCTTGGGTTGGCCTCCCAAAGCATTTTTTTTTTTAAGAGACAGATCGGTGTTGCCCAGTCTGGAGTGCAATGGTGCAACCATAGCACACCACGGACTCAAACTCCTGAGCTTAAAGAATCCTCCCTCCTCAGCCTCCTGAATAGCTGGGACTATAGCCGTGCACCACTATGCCCACCTGACTGATTTTTTTAATTTTAATTTTTAGAGACAGGATCTTGCTATGTTGCCCAGGCTGGTCCTGAACTCCTGGACTCAAGTGATCCTCCCCATTAACCTCCTATGTATTTTTCTTTTATTGGTAAGAGATTTTATCAGGATATGTGTGTGTCTTTTTTCATCAATCTAGTCTGAGACTCTATGTGTCCTTTCAATCTTAAATTTCAGGTTTTAATTCAGTTCAGTAAGATCTGGTCCATCATTTCTCTCTTCATCTGTTCTTTTGTTTTCTTTTTGGTCCCGTTTTGAATTTCAAAAACTGTAAATTACTTTACAGTCCTAAAAAGATTTCTTAATACTCTTATTGTGTCTCCTTGAGATTCTATTTTGTAAGTTGTCTCCTGTTTCATTAATTCTGTTCCACCTGTATGTTTGATCAGTTTAGTCTCTATCTTTCAAGTTACAGGGTTTCCTTAAATGGGATGCAACTTTTTTTTTGGCCTACTCATGAATGTAGGATCTCTCAGCACCCAAACAGTTCCTCTTTGTCTCTGGCAATGGGAAATCCTGCAGGCAATGAAAACAAGGCATTCTGTTCTAATAGGGCCTCCTGCTGAGGTATGGCATAGAGGGCCTCTCTGTTCTAAGGCTTTTCCAGTTGTCAAGTAAGAGCTGCTCTCCTAGTTACAAAGAATGGGTGCAAACCAGCAGACAAATGAAAAACTACTAATTTAGGAAATGAGCCGTAACCTGCAATCTGGCATTTTTATTACTCTTAATCAATGAATAACTTATGTAACAACTACCCAGGACACACCAGTGTTTAGCAACACTATAGGTGATAATTTTTGGATTAGACCTTGTTTCTCATGTGGATGACTATAACCTCCTCAGTCCATTTTTGTACTTTCATCATTAACTTTTTTAAAAAGCAAAGGTGATTGTGTTATTGGACTGGTTAACATCTACCTTTCTTTGTCTACGAATTGGAGTTCAGACTCCTTATCTTGGCATACAAAGCTCTTTATAATCTTGCCCTGACCTTCAGCTCTATGTTCTGCTACTTGATCTGATACAAAAATATGCTGCAGCCCACCAATTGAATTTGTATCTTCAGTTCCCCAGGTGTAATGAACATGTCTTACTCATTTTACATCCCCAGAATACATCACAGTGTCTACTGTCACATACCTGATAATAAAAATGTACTGAATGTCTAAAATTGTTAAGTGCTTCTTACTAGAAATCACTCATAATGGCTGTTTGTTTTCTAAATTAATGGGGTTTTACTTCAATTATTGAAATATATACTTTTCAATCACTTACCTTTCAAGAGACTCAGAAATCAAAATTTCAAGAGAGTAAAATTTTAAAAGTATAGAGTAACTGGTTTGGTTAAATGGTTATGAATTAAGCACCTGCACTGCTAATGGAGTTTCTTCATCTGGCATCATATAATGGCATAATAAAGGTTTGGATCCATCTTTATTAATCCAAGAAGAAGACTTATGCTGCTCAACGAGATTTCTGATTTCTTTTAGTTTTTGCTCCAAGTCCAAAAGGGACAAAGAATGTTTAAGAGAAACACTAGAAACAGAGAAAAGGGAATTGGGATAAATCGAAACTATATAACACATCCTATATACACTCTTTCTTAACAGGCTACTATCTAAAATCCTGTTTCTTCTGCTTACACCTGTAACTGCTGACTGGAATAGAATGGATTAAGAAATCAGCCACCAGTTAAGGGCCATTACTACAGAGCCAAGAAAAGTATTTCTCTGGATTCCATAAGAGAATTCCTACTGTAATTATAGATATTACTAGTATAAAGGGGAGGTAAATGCCTCAGAGGCAGATTTTAAAGTAGGTCTTTTATCTCATGACCCAGATATTTCTGATTTGTATGAAATCAATCAATTAACAATGAAATATTAAAACTTTCCCCTCTGTATAAAAAAATGATAAAGAAAATGGATCCCACAGTGCAATATCCTAGGATGGTATCTGATTAGATTACAAAGAGTTTCACAAATCACCATTTGTCAAGTCACTGGTTTCACTAGAACAATTCTAATTTTCTTTCATTCATTAGAATCAAGAAGTCAAAAAAGTCAAAGAAAAATGCCTTACCTTCCTAAAATCTTCTGCACAGCTTGTTTAATGACAGTGATCAATTCTGTTAGGCCTATTAAAGAAAAAACAAACCTAAAAGCCTTGCTTAGTTTAAAAATTCCTCAATAATAAAAATAAATGAATTAAAATTAGGATAAAAGTCACAAATAAGAATCTTACCATCTCCAAGTAGGTGTTGAATACTTGATAAATACTGCTGTTGGACATCTGGGGGAGCAAGAATTGTCTGTACAGAACAGAAATACAGTTCAATTATCCAAATTTTAAACTGGTAAATAAGTAATGTTTTCAATATAACTTTGGCTGAGATTTTTCAAGATCTGAAATGATGGGAAAAGTAATATTTTTTAACATACCAAAAATTCTAGTTTCAACATATAAAAATTATTCATAATACTAAAAGTTCACAATCACATGAAATATAATAATATTTATTTCATAGAAATTGTTATCAGGATAAATAAGTTAAACTTTGAAACTCTTGAGGGAAAGAACAATGTCTATTTAAGTCTATTAAACTTACAGTGCCATTTTTGCCAACTGCTGCATTATCCAGGTAAATATATCCACCAATTATGTTTAGCTGGACCCGCAAAAGAACAACCAGCATACAGGTACTGTATACAGCCACAATACTTCTTGTGAAACCTTCACAGAGAAAAGAAAACCATTTGGTACTGTGATTAATACAAATGTGTAAAATCATGAACCATCCCTATGGTTATTTTTTCATAAGATGACTTTTAAAAACGTATTTACAACTGTTTCTAGTATAAAAATATATCAATTCAAAATATTTCAGTCTCTCCTCACAATTGTTTAATAAAAATTAGTTATGATCCCTTAATTGAAACAATAACCAATGAAATATATTAGGTGAAAGAGGTATATACTATTAGCTTAGAAAGGAAAACAAGGTAAAGTCTGGGAAGCACAAAGAATTGTAGCTTCAGAACTCTTAGTTGTCAGCGGAGCTATTTTCAAGTAAGAGAAGAAGGCTGAGTGTGGAAGAACTCTAGCCTTCAATGGCAGCCGGAGGAGGATGAGCCTGTTTAAGGACTATAGGAAGGTACAGAAAGACTGGGGAAGCTTGGTAAGACAGGCTTCCCAGGAGCTTAGGACAGAGTGTTCAAAACAGAGGAGAGAGTGAAAGTGTTGACTGCTGCCGAGAGTCCTAGCAGGAGGAAAATGTCCAGTAGATTTGGCAACACAGAAGTTGTTACTGACACTTGAGAGACCTGCTTGGGTGAAGACACAGGTGTGGAAGCCAGGCTGCAGGGCTGTAGGGCATCAAAGCATGAGTGGGAGTGAAGAGAAGAAAGAGAATGTAGAAATCTTGGTCATAAGGATTATAAGAAAGCATAGGCCAGGCACGGTGGCTCATGCCTGTAATCCCAGCACTTTGGGAGGCCGAGGTGGGCGGATCACAAGGTCAAGAGATTGAGACCATCCTGGCCAACATGGTAAAACCCTGTCTCTATTAAAAATACAAAAATTAGCTGGGCATGGCATCACGCACCTGTAGTGCCAGCTACTCGGGAGGCTAAGGCAAGAGAATCGCTTGAACCCGGGAGGCAGAGGTTGCAGTGAGCCAAGATTGCACCACTGTACTCCAGCCTGGCAACAGAGCAAGACTCCATCTCCCCTCACCCCCCATAAAAGGAAGTATAAAAGCTGAAAGGAAATACAGGGAACTAGAGAGGTTTGTTTTCAAATAGGCAAGGCTTAGCTGAAACTGGATCCCTTTCTTACACCTTATACAAAAATTAATTCAAGATGGATTAAAGATTTAAACGTTAGACCTAAAACCATAAAAACCCCAGAAGAAAACCTAGGCAATACCATTCAAGACATAGGTATGGGCAAGGACTTCATGACTAAAACACCAAAAGCAATGGCAACAAAAGCCAAAATGGACAAATGGCAACTAATTAAACTAAAGAGCTTCTGCACAGCAAAAGTAACTACCATCAGAGTGAACAGGCAACCTACAGAACGGGAGAAAATTTTTACAATCTACCCATCTGACAAAGGGCTAACATCCAGAATCTACAAAGAACTTAAACAAATTTACAAGAAAAAATCAAACAACCCCATCAAAAAGTGGGCGAAGGATATGAACAGACACTTCTCAAAAGCAGACATTTATGCAGCCAACAGACACATGAAAAAATGCTCATCATCACTGGCCATCAGAGAAATGCAAATCAAAACCACAATGAGATACCATTTCACACCAGTTAGAATGGCGATCATTAAAAAGGAAACAACAGGTGCTGGAGAAGATGTGGAGAAATAGGAACACTTTTACACTGTTGGTGGAACTGCAAACTAGTTCAACCATTGTGGAAGACAGTGTGGTGATACCTCAAGGATCTAGAACTAGAAATACCATTTGACCCAGCCATCCCATTAGTGGGTATATACCTAAAGGATTATAAATCATGCTGCTATAAAGACACATGCACACGTATGTTTACTGCAGCACTATTCACAATAGCAAAGACTTGGAACCAACCCAAATGTCCATCAATGATAGACTGGATTAAGAAAATGTGGCACATATACACCATGGAATACTATGCAGCCACAAAAAAGGACGAGTTCATGTCCTTTTGTAGGGACATGGATGAAGCTGGAAACCATCATTCTGAGCAAACTATTGCAAGGACAGAAAACCAAACACCACATGTTCTCACTCATAGGTGGGAACTGATCAATGAGAACACTTGAACACAGGGTGGGGAACATCACACACTGGGGCCTGTCGACACCGGGGCCTGTCGTGGAGTCGGGGGAGAGGGGAGGGATAGCATTAGGAGATATATCTAATGTAAATGATGAGTTAATGGGTGCAGCACACCAACATGGCACATGTATACATATGTAACAAACCTGCAGGTTGTGCACATGTACCCTAGAACTTAAAATATAATAAAAATGAAAACAACAACAACAACAAAAACAAATAGGCAAGGCTTAAGCATCATTCTGTTGACAAGGATTAGCTGAATGGATGGGAAAACAGGATAACAGTTCTGAGACAAGCAGACATGTAGGCCCTAGTTTAGCTTTTTGTTTCAATTTTTTATCACTAACAAAAGTTTACAATACAGTATCAAAGTAAATTTATGATCTGGATTGGAATAAAAACTTCCTTTAAAGTACATTAGAGATGTCAGTACCTAATAAAGGCATATGTAGTCTAGGACAATTTTACCTACCATCATCATCATAATAACAATAGCATTACCACGAACATTTACTGAATGCTTTCTATGACCAGACATTGATCTACTTGCTTTACCTGTACTATGTTATTTAATACTAACAACAATTCTAAAAGGCAGGTAAAGAAGAGTCATCTTAATAGAATGCAAACATTTCCCTTTATAAATATTTTAAGGATGTGCTGTCACACAGAATATGCAGGCTTACTTATTATCTTCAGATCCTCCCATATTTCTAGCTTGTTTGAAGGCCTAAAGAACAAAATAAAAAAATATGAAAATAATAATCTAGATAATCTAATAGAAAACTCTGAATTTTATAGATCTATATTTATTTAAAAAAATAAAAGCAACACAGCATAACTGCAGAAAAGCAAGCCCACAAAATATAGTAAAAAAAATTTTAATTCCAGTAATCAATAACAACCACTTTCACTGGTATATATTCTTACAATCTTTTTCTCCTTGAGTGTTATGTATAGATAGATTACAAAATCATATAGGAAACGCAGAGGAAATATTTCTTTCTTTTCCTTAACTTGCTGTTTTAGAAATAATGAAGTAGGTCCTATAATCCTTCAAAGGTAAATATGAAGTGTTTTTTTGTTTTACAATCATAAACACATGAATTTACACATATATTTCATGTGTATCAATCCACTGTAGTTATTATCTCTATCGATGTTCAAATTGCCTATCTTTCACTTCTGGAAGACTATTCACATTGCCTCCTGAATCCTTTTGATTTGTATAATCTTTTATTAGTCTTTTATAGCATCTACAGTTTCTGACATGAAAATTTGTTCTGGGTTCATCTCATTTAATTCTTGCTGCAGACTTGATATCACCAATTTCACTGGGTCCTGTTTTCTCATAGCAGGAAATGGTAGAGACCAAAACCTTTGATGAAGAATGTTCATTGCTACTGGGTAGGTCATTATTTCTAAGATTTTTCCAGTGAACTAAGCTAATAAATGTCTATTTATTTATTTGTGCATATAATCAAAAAGGTAATATACATCATGAATTCATACTGATATTTCTAAATTAGTCAAAATTTAGAAAATTAGTCTAAAATTAGTCAAAAGGTTTTTAACTTAATCTCATTGATCTTACATCCGTGTTTCTTTTTGTCTACATTAAAAATAGGTGAAACCAACATAATTACTAATTTGCTTCATCCCTCACTCTACACACAACAGTCTCAGTGTAAAAGAGTTTAAGGTTTCTGTTTTTCCAATTCTTTGTGTGTGAAGAGTATATATCCTACTAAGGATATACAGTGAAATTTCTGTTTCAAAGTAATTTAGCACAGTTTCTGTCTTTGTAGTTATACTACCAACTAGAATCACATGTCAGTTAATTTGATTTATGGTACTATATATTTTTGGACATTATTTTTTAAACACTATAGTTTTATAATATTAAATATTTATATGGTTCCCAAATCAAATTTATGTAATATGGTATATTCAAAAAAGTCTGTTCCTATCCCTCTTCATTTTCTCCCTTCTTCATAGGTGACGACTTAAAAAATGCTTTTTTTTTGCTTTATATAAGCGAATATGTATATATACATTTATATCTGCCCCCTTAGATAAGTGAAAAATATTATACACATTTTTACCTTTTTAAAAATATAGCAATATATCTTGTGGAAATCATTTCATAGTACTACAGTAGTCCCTTCTTATCCTTGGGGGATACGTTCGAAGACCCTCGGTAGATGCCTGAAACTGAAGATAGTACCAACCCCTACATATACTATGTTTTATCCTATACATATGTACCTATGATAAAGTTTAATTTATAAACTAGGCAGTGTAAAAAATTAACAACAATAATTCACAATAAAATAGCACAACCGTAATATGCCACCATCATTACTCTGGCACTTTGGGGCCATTATTAAGTAAAATAAAGGTTCCTTAAACACAAAGCACTGTGATACCTCAACATCCAATCTGATGGCCAAGATGGCTACTAAGTGACTAACAGGTAGATAGCATCTACAGCATGGATCCACTGGACAAAGGGAGATTTCATCATGCTGTTCACAATGGCACACAACTGAAAGCTTAGGAATTGTTTATTTCTGGAATTTTCCATTTGATATTTTTAGACCATGGTTGTCATGGCTAACTGAAACCTTGGAAAGTGAAACCATGGATAAGGTGGATGGGACAATTGTATACAGATGGTAGCCACTTTTCTAACCAAAGTATAGTACACCATTGTATGGATGTACTATGTGGAGGTAGTTTAGTGCTTTTCAAACCACTAGTGGAAGGATCAGTTTTTTTTCTTTTTCCTTTCCAATCTGTCACAGACCAGCACTTTTGTTAAATACAATAAAAATAAATTACTAGAAAACATGAAATAAAAAAAACCACAGATATAGAAAATAGAAGTCCATATTCTTTATTATTACTTTCAGACATAAATTTGCATTCCAACAAGAAATTGAGTTACTATTACAATTTTAAGGATACTACTAGCTTCTTGTCTTTCTTTCCCAATGAGCAGACTCTATAGTTTCAGTTACCTCTTTCCTAGATGGCACAGGTTCAGAAAATGTGTTGAGTAACTCACACAAGACACTGCTGCAACCTTAATCTAATCTAGTGTTCAAGACTCATGGCAGAATGTCATATGTATTCGGATTAAACTGGGAATCAACCACAATTCAAAGGTGAGGTATTTAATGTATCATAAGTGACTCATATCTCTTTTTGAATGCTCCCTCAGAAAAATTTCTAAGTACTTCTTATAAAAATTCTAAAGGAAAAAAGATAAGAAAGCAGTGGTTCTGAAAATTTCAATATAGAAAGTGCTTAGTAGTGAGCCATGACCGTGCCACTGTACTCCAGCTTGGGCAACAGAGTAAGACTCTATCTAAAAAAAACCAAAACCAAACGAACAAAAAACTGTATTTTATTTGGGATGATTTAGGTGGGAGAAGACAGTTATAGTTATCCAGGATATTTCTTCATGTTTACACTCAACATTATCAGACCTTAAAAGTAGATTTTTAAATACTGATGCTTTTTTTAAAAAACTCCAAAATCTACATAAAAGATTCCAAATCTATGTAGAACAGAGAAAAGTACCTTCAACACAAATATTCCTTTCAAATGATTTGTCTGATGGAAATCAACTCCAAGTTAAATACAACCAGACTCTTTAATGTCACTAAAATACCTTCATGGAGAAATTAAAAAAAAAAAAAAAGAATTAAACGAATCCTTTCAAAGTGTTCTACTTCTCTTATGATGGAGGATGTTTAAGATTTTTTGTTTTTGCATTGAAACTTCATTGCTATTATCAGTCTTCAAGAAGAGTACCAAATATCAAAAACAGTGATAACTGTTTATTTGCTATTATGAAGTTGGCAAAATAAGACTATCAAATCATCTACTTATTTCTCATTAGTTATTATCTTAGTTATTATCAGAAATAGTTTAAAGAAAAAAAAAACTTGCTCAACAGGCTTATGTGAGACCAGAGTCTCATATAAAATTAATACAAAAGCAGTCATAAGATTGGAGGCCTTATTTAATCACACTTTGTAAGGGATCAAGCCCTTATTTATGCAAATATTTTTCAAATGGATATTACCCTTCTCTCCCAACCAAATTACAAATAGTAATTTCAAATCAAAAGAAAGCCAAGAAAAAGTAACATGGAAATATTTAAAGAGGAAACCGTGAATGAGGAGAACTGTGGCCCATCTTAAATTCTCCTCCCTGTGTACCGATTAAGAAAACAGAATCACATCTTTTCTTTAAAGCTGTCCAGGATAATCCATCAAAATTAATCCCTTGGTTTTTTTGATACTCTTAAATTTTCCTTTTACTTTTTGTCATTGCACTAAATATGTCTGGAATTATGATAATTTATTTAGTCTACTTTCTCCTTTGGATGAAAAGGTCTTAAAGAGACTTGATCTTAACTATTAAATCCCCTAAAGCACATAGGGCCTTGCAGGAAACAGATTCACCAAGAAGGAAGAATGCCACCACGATTATTTTGTCTGTATTATGTTGCTCGTATAAAAATGCTATTCACTTATTTAATTTGTCTTGCCTTCTCATCACGACAAAAAGCAAGGAAATTAAAATCTACTTCTTTTCAATTCCTACCTATGTACATACAAATGGTAATTATGTATTTGATCAAAAGCAATCTGCTTATGTTTCTTCTTCATAAAACTGTATGAACTAATTTATAAGCTAAACCTTATATTGGTAAGAACGAAGGAAGGTCTGTCTACCTCTAAGAATGAAGAAATTTAAAAAGGGAAACCCCTCATCACTAGCATTCTGTTTTAATCAGATAAAAGAAATCTCAAGTACACAAATCCACTGTTATTTTGGGAAGTATTCTCTGAATATAGTAAGTGTTTTTAAATAAAATTCCCCACTTGTTATGTAGCCTGTCTGAGCACTCAATTCCTATTGCAAAATGAATAATAGTAACTGCCTCACAGGGATATTGTGTAAATTAAGTGGGAGCATATATGCAAGGTACCTAGCACCAGGGCTAGCACAGTCAGACAGTTTAGAAATAGAACTACTTTTCCCCTGGCTATTTGAAGGGTGATTAAAGGCAAGTGATTATTTTAGGAAGGCCACAATGATTAACATTTATTTAGTGAAACCATTTCCCTGCCCACCCTCCCATCATTGTCATTAAAATAAGAAGCCATTTCCTGCTGGAAGTCTTCTCAAATTAATACAGTATCATACCAAATTACAATACCCCAATACATGCTACACACAATATACAAGGTTACATACGTGAAAGTGCTTTTGGAAACAGCAAACTGCCATGGCAATGTAAATTATTAGTACTGCATGCTCATGTTATGTTTGTATTTCATTTTGGTAGTAATTTAAAATATAAGTCCTGTATATCTCATTTATTTAAAACGTACGTTCACATACTTTATTACACCATAAGCTCTTTCTGAAAGAAGCACAATATTTAACGTAACTTTGTTAGCTTCACAGCATCTGGTTCAGGAACACATTTCACAAGCACTCCATAATTAAATTTGTGAACAATTTCAAAGTGCTATAAGGTCTATTTATACGAAAAACAATACATATAAATATCATTGCCTTGAATGCTTTATGCAAAAAAGTAGAGCATAGACAAAATTAAATATGGGTTCAATGATATATTTAGTATTTTTCTTACTGAGCCTATATAAACTTTAATTAGATAGAAAAATAACAAAGATTTTTGAAAAGTGTATCAGTTCATTCTATAAACTTTAAGTGCAGTGCTTAAACAGAAAATGCCGTAACTTGCATTTACCTGTTTTTTAGCAGAGCTGTGAGGCTCTCGGAATTCAGTTGCTGCATTAAGGCCTCTCTCAGTGTTGGAAGCATGGACAACACTGTAATACAAACAAAAAAATTAAAAAGGTCACAAGTGATATGACTGCCCTCACTAAGAAATGCGCATTGTTTTATGCTATATGATAGGGCTAGCAACTAGCAAGAGTCAGAAGGGAAAGTCAGGGCTAGACAATTCAAATTATTATTATTATTATAAAACGATTATATCCTAACAAATCATTTATCTGCTTATGTAATTTAACAAAATTATATAAACATTATGATCACAGCAACAGAAGTACACACAGAAGAAACAATAGAAAGAATTATTCTCAGATTTTAACAGTGGTGGTCTTTGAGCTATGGATTATGAACAATTCCTTTTTTTTCATTTCCATACTCTCCAAATTTTTTACAATAAGTGTTTACTTCTGATATAATGACAATGATCAAAAACATTTTTATATTCAGCTATACTTTTTGCTTCATTTTTCATTCTAATTTTTAAAAAGTTTATTAATTAAATACTACAAAGTAATAAACATTTATTATAACCTAGACAAAAGCATACTGGGTTAGGAACTAAGAGTTGCTGAGTTTTAGTTTTGTCAGTGGGTATTATTTGTTACTGTTTATTGTAAATGTTTACTGTTTGTAATACTACAAAGCAATAAACATTTATTATAACATAAATAAAAATGCACTGGGTTAGAAACTAAGAGTTGCTGAGTTTTAGTTTTAGTTTTGTCAGTGGCTGTTGTTTCTTATTGTTTCTTACTCCCAGGAATAATGTGAAGATGAAATGAGACTAGCAATCTATGGGAAAAAAACTTCATGTGATTTTTAGGAGTTTATTTATGGCTCTACATGTGGAATAAGAAATGCTGGAGAATAAGAATCTGTCATGGGATTAGAGAAAAAAAAGAAATGGAGAAATATACACATAAAAATGTAAAATGAGTCTCTAAACCCTAAAAAAGTAATGATAACGAAATGAAAAAATATGAAGACCACCACATTCCTTTTTTTTTTTTTTTGAGACAGAATCTCACACTGTCACCCAGGCTGGAGTGCAGTCGTGCAATCACGGCTCACTGCACCCTTGACCTCCTGGGCTCAAGCGATCCTCCTGCCTCAGATTCCCAAGTAGCCAGGACTAGAGGCATGGGCCTCCATGTCCAGCTAATTTTTTAAATTTTTTGTACAGATGAGGTCTCACTATGTTGCCCAAGCTTGTCTTGAATTCCTGGGCTCTAGCAATTCTCCCACCTTGGCCTCCCAAAGTGCTGGGATTACAGGTGTGAGCCACCACACCTGGCTATGAACACCATATTCTAAAAGGGAAAACTTCTTGGATAAGAAAACTACTTATATCTACCCCAAAGCACTCATTTTTTTTCTAGTATATCAATTACATCTTATCCAAAGGAATAGAAATTTGATATTATTTGTAACACCATTATCAATGCTCATGTTATGAATTGTACAAAAAATGCAGAATGTGCAGAAAGCTAATTTGGAAAGTTTTCATTGAACCTATATTTTGGCTCTTAGAGATTAAATATTTTACTTTTAATTGCCTATAGTCAGCTATTTGCTCATCTTAGGGTTGCATCATGGAAATGTGTGACCCTTATCTTTTGCTGGAGGAGCATAGTTAATTAACAACCCCATCTGCCACTCCTCTGGATCCATCACCATGTTTGCACTGCTCCCAGCCAATGACACTGCTTGGATGGGCACACTAAAGCAGGCCCATTTCTGCAGGTCTCTTCTACCAGAAACTTTGGCTTGCACACTCTTCACTGGTCTCCCAATGCTTTCTTAGAACTGTGCTGTAGTCTGAGACTTTTCTTGCCTAATCTTTCTTCCTTCCTTGTCTTTTTCCCTTCCCAAGTGTCAGACCTGCACTGTGGCCTAAACGCTTCGCTTGCCTTCTTCTGCTTCCCTTCCCCTTTATTCTTTACAGGCATTTCTACTAGTAGATCTCTTGTACATCTAATCCCATCCTAGCATCTGCTTCCAGGGGACCCAAACTGACACAAGGGTCCATATCAAACTTGAGATGTATTTTAAGACCCCAGCAGCTACATTTTACTTTTTTTTTTTGAGACAGAGTTTCACTCTTGTTGCCCAGGCTGGAGTGCAATGGCGTGATCTCGGCTCACTGCAACCTCCACCTAACAGGTTCAAGTGATTCTCTTGCCTCAGCCTCCCAAGTAGCTGGGATTACAGGCATGCACCACCACACCCGGCTAATTTTGTATTTTTAGTGGAGACAGGGTTTCTCCATGTTGGTCAGGCTGGTTTTAAATTCCTAACCTCAGGTGATCCACCAGCCTCGGCCTCCCAAAGTGCTGGGATTACAGGTGTGAGCCACCACGCCTGGCCCATTTTATTATTTTTTGAAAATTCAAATAATAACCAGAAATGGACCATTCTCTAAAAATTCATTAAAATGTCCTAGGCAGTGCCAATACATTGAATGCTGAATGTCAATTTAAATAATTTTGTAATTTTTAAAAAGTTATCATTTACCGAGTATTTATTATACATCAAGCACTTTATAGGCATTATCTAATCATGGCTTCACAAAACATTTATGAAGTGGCTTTTATAATGTTCATTTTACTCTCAGAATTGTCATTATGTATAGTATTTGTGATTACTATTTGCTTTGCAGAATGAAGGTATTCGGAGTATTACTACTTCAAATATTAAAAATCATACTCCAGTTGTAATTTTGGATGTGCCTCTTACCCTTCTTAATCTCAGCCTCCAGTAAAATGAGGTAAGTAAACTAATAATAAAGGCCTTTAACTCTAAAAAATTTCTACTTTTAAAATTAAATAAGGAGAATGTACCTTTATAAATTCTTTCTAAATTAATTGTTCTTGAAAGAATGTTAAAGAAACGAGTAAGCTTTAAACAATAAAAAAGAAAAACAAGCTTTGCATGGATTTGAGAACTAATTTTTCAGTTATGCCAGTTAGAACACACTGGGCAGGCTGATTTTGTGATGGCATTCTCCCAGGACTATGTTTCTAGCTCTGGAGGTTAAATTATTGCCATTAATTAACATTGCCTGAGTGTATACTATTGTGGATGACTCACAGGTCTATAGTTGCCTACTGTAAATTTAATAAACTTAATGACTCTTTCCTATGGCCCATAGGCCCAGTGGGATCAAGCCTACTTCTGCAGCCTTGTTTCCTATCACTGCCATTGTTCATTCTGCTCTAGCTACATGGCCTTTTTGCTGTGTCCTGAGAGTACCAAGCTTGCTCCTGCCTCAGGCATTTCACATGGCTTCCTCCATTGTAACATTTGGTTTCTGCTCAAATGTTACATCAAAGAAACCTGACTCTACTGATCCCCTGTCTTAAAGAACGTTCCAGCCCTCACATGGCTTTATGTTCCATATGGCAGCCATCACTGCCTAAAGTTACTTATTTGTTGTTTATCATCTTTTCCTCTCCCTAGAATATAAACTCCAAAGGTCAGGGGCTTTTTGTTGTTGTTGTTCACCTCCTGCTTCCCCAGGCCTGGATACAAGTATTTGCTGAATGAATAAATAAAATGAATGAACTGATTTTTAAAATTCACATTAAAATGATGTCATTCAGTTAAATCATTCAAACACTTGCTAGATTTACCATCCTTTCTTTGCCTTTTCCTCTAAATTTGATCCTGGTGATATGCAAATTAATACAAACCGTCAAACAACTTTACACATGTATAAATATTTCTCTGTCTTACCTGTCATATTGCAAGTCCTCTGGTTACTTTCAAAATGATATTGTCGTCGTGCTTGGGCAATGTATTCTGCAGCCTCCCTTTCCTGTATTTCTCTGATTTTCTTCTGTCCGTATTTCCCCAGAATATATACTCCTACAATCATTAAAAAAGTACTATATTCATTAGAGTACCAAAAATTCTACACAGTATTTTTAACCTACTTTATCCGATTATAAGTTTTATATTAGTGGATAGCTAAAATTACATTTTTAAAACCTAAATAAAGAATTTTGTAAGACTGGCCCGAAGAAAAGGAAATCAGCAAGTTTACAGCCAATGACAGAGGAAATGATGGGCACATAAGGACTAGGTTTGAAGAAGGGAAAGGAATTAAACCTAAAAAGTCTGGCCGGGCGTGGTGGCTCACGCTTGTAATCCCAGCACTTTGGGAGGCCGAGGCGGACAGATCACAAGGTCAGGAGATCGAGACCACAGTGAAACCCCGTCTCTACTAAAAATACAAAAAATTAGCCGGGCGTGGTGGCGGGCGCCTGTAGTCCCAGCTACTCAGAGAGGCTGAGGCAGGAGAATGGCATGAACCTGGGAGGCGGAGCTTGCAGTGAGCCGAGACTGCGCCACTGCACTCCAGCCTGGGCGACAGAACAAGACTCCGTCTCAAAAAAAAAAAAAAAAAAAAAGTCTGGCAGTGCCTTTACTAGTAGACTAGAGATATTCTACATGTCCAGCAATGGAGAATTGTTTAAATAAATGATAGTCTAGCCATACAATGAAATCTTATGCAGCAATTAAAAACCACATTGCTAAATAATGACTCAAGGAAATATCCACGTTATACTGTTAGGTGATAAAATAAGATCCCGGAAATTTTACTTTTTTTAATGGAAACAGGTACAAAAAATAGGTGAGTTTTAATTTCTAAAATATAATAAACAATGATCACTGCTGAATGGTGGGATAAGAGGTCATTTTGTCCCCTATATTTTCTTCAATGAACACAAAATACTTTTTAAAAATATAAGATAAAGTTTTTAAAAGGAACAATGGAAGAAAGGTAGTTAGTCAGGCAGAAATCTATTTATCCATCCATGTGTTAGAAAAATCTCTTTGAGATAAGGAGAGAAAATACAACTCTCTCATCTAAAAATTAGTAACTTAATTGGAAAAAAAAAGAGGGAAGACGGTACAGAAACTCCTAAATTGTAACACCACAGGATAAGAATATAGGTGGTGTCATGTGGCCTGTGATTTAACAGATTTGAGCATAGGCAGTATGATATAAATGTGTACATTTTAGTCTATATCTGAGGGGCAGTCAGTTTTCCTAGCTGGGAATGTGAACATTCCAGAGCGTTTAGTTAGCCACACTTGATCAAAAGCCACATTCTAAGGCTTAAGCTCTTCAACTAGCTTTTATCACTGATCAGCACCAAATATTTTTAATTAGCATAATGAGTATCAGCAATGGATTTTCATAGATTAAATTAATGGTTTTCAAGATACTGGACTAGCTAAAACATTTTAGTAATATTCATATGAACTAGAATATATGAATCAAACAAGTCCTTCACCTTTGCCTGGGAGCCTTAGCTGCTAGTTCAAGGGATTCTTAGTCAACTGAGTTAACCAGGTAGCCAACCAAATCCTACAGCTAGAACACTGTTGCATTTTCTTCAGGTAAATCTTTTATAAGCAGTTCTGCGGTAGCATGAAACAAGGACAGAACACTGGGACTTCAATGAGCTTACAGAACAGGTTGTGTTACTTTTAATCTCTGTTTGCCAGTAGATGTTTTTAAGTGTGCCAGAACTTGGTTTCATTATAACCTGAGAGCCAGGTTGTAAGGAATTAACCAATGCTCACCTACCTCCCACTGTCTGTGACCCCCAGTATCTACTAAACATAACCTAAGAATTGTGCATGACCTAAGTAATTAGATTTGGTTTGTCACAGATAGAAAGTGGGTAGCCCTCTAAGAACTGCAAAGCAAATACATATCCTGAATTATTTTCACTAATACAGGTGCTACAGGTGAACTGATAAGATATTACATACTCTTAAAAATAGTAGTTCAGTAAAAGGGTATGCGCTAAAAACAATTAGAACTATAGTATGATTGCTGTTGCTATGTTTATATGCAAATTAATGTATTATAACAAAGCTTAAAGAAGAAATGAGAGTCCACATAAGTGGCTTCATGGCTACCTTTCCTGTACTCCATTCTAAAGAAACTGATGATAGTGCTACAATACCAACAAAAGAAACTGACTTATATTTCACAAAGTTACTCTATGACAGGCAACTCTGACATAATAGAGCTCAAGGAATAGTTTGTATCTTATTTGCACAACAGCTTACAAAAGTTACATGTAAAATGATTATTTCTCAAATTATACTGTAAAATCAAACACTAAGATGACACGTTTTGCACAGCTAAGAATTTTTTTCATTAATAATAGTAAATTTGATTGGTGTCTTTTTTCTGGGGAGAAGGTCCACTGCTTTAATCAGAGTCTCAACAAATCTGATGATTTTTTTAGGAACTGTTATTTAACACATTTCAGCATAGGCCGTATGATATAAGTGTGTATATTTTGGTCTATATCTGAGGGGAAGTCAATTTTCCTGAGTGTCATATTTTCCTGAATGTGAAATGAGAATGTGAACATTATAGAGTAGTTAGTTAGCCACACTTTGATATTCTAACTAAACTAAAAAAGAAAATTAATTGTCATGGGAGCCCCAACACCTCAAAATGTGACCTTATTTGGAAATAGAATCTTTACAGTGGTAATCAAGTTAAAATGAGGTCATTAGGGTGGGTCCTAATTCAGTAAGACTTGTCCTTATAAAAGGAAACTTGGATGTCGACAATTGCAGAGGGAAGACGAAGCAAAAACAGAGGAGATGGCTATCTATGAGCCATGGTGAGGGGGTTGGAATAGATCCTTCCTTTATGCTCTGCAGAAGGAACCAATCCTGATCTTAGACTTTTAAATTTCAGGATTGTAAGATAATAAATTTCTGTTGCTTAAGCTGCTCATTTTGTGGTACTTGGAAATCAGGCTAAAATCACACAATCCATTATTTTTCTTTAGCACTGAACTAAGTTCTTATACAAGGTCTAATTCACCCAGGCTCATAAATTCTGATTTTGTCAGACTTGTTCCCTTAGAAAAATAAGAATGAGGACAGGTAATTCATTAGCTAAAACATGGAGCTCATGACTATCTGGTATCAAGTAGTTAGTGACTTTTAAGAAAGTCCCTTCCTCCCTCTGTGTCTAAATTTCTTCATCCATAAAATGAAAGATTGGGATTATATGAGCTTTAATGTTTCTTTTGTAGCTATCACTTTATGTATTAACAATGAAAATATTTACTAAATACCTTAAAAAATAAATGTCAAATGCTTTGAGTTTTCCATTAATAACATTACTAGTAAAATAAGACTTCTAGTCTTTCCACAATTCAGTTGTTTTAAAGCCATCTCTTAGTCTTCTCTTTCTGGATGAAAATCCCTACAATGCAACTATTTCACAAGGTTAATAATTTCAAAAAACGTTTGAAAATAACCTATTGTTCCCAATCCAACAGATCACAAAATCCTACAATAGTATTCTGATTCTATCAGACACATTTTCTAAATCTTGCCAATTATCTACAACTTCTTTATCACTGTCTTCACTTAGACCTTAAAAATTAACGCTCTTGAACTGGTTCAATAGTTCCCTAACTCTTCAGTTTCTGGTCCCACACCTGTTTAACCCATCTTATATATGCAAAGTGATTTTCTAAAACATAAATCTCATTAAATATCACTCATGTTTTTGGAATACTTCAACATCTTGCCATCATTTCTTAATGTGGTTTCCCTGTTCCACTTACATCAGAATCACTTGGGACAATTAAAAATGTAGCCTTTAAGGACACTCCTTGAAAATACCCCTAATTTGAGCGTGGTGGCTCATGCCTGTAATCCCAGCACTTTGGGAGGCCGAGGCGGGCGGATCACGAGGTCAGGAGATTGAGACTATCCTGGCTAACACGGTGAAACCCTGTCTCTACTAAAAATACAAAAAAAAAAAAAAAAATTAGCCGGGCGTGGTGGCAGGCGCCTGTAGTCCCAGCTACTCAGGAGGCTGAGGCAGGAGAATGGTGTGAACCCGGGAGGCAGAGCTTGCAGTGAGCCGAGATTGTGCAATTTAAGTAGAAATTCTTCCTTATAAAGCTTTGCCTGACATCTTCACATTTTCTTCTCATCTATTCTCCCACAACACCCTGCTCTATTTTTGTACTATACTATCATACTACTTTTATTTCCATTTCTGTACCATGAGTTCAAAGTCAGGATCTGTCTTATTCCTTTGTATTTCCAGAGTAAAGTACAGTGAGATCAGGCACTTACTCTCATTCAAATGTTTGTTCAATGACAGAATGAATGAATGAATAAAAAATGTGAAGAAGCCAGAGATTACAGGATTTAAGGTATAAATCCAAGTCAATGTTCTGAGTTTTTCAGAAACCAGCAAGTCAATAAATATGAATCTGGTTGCTCTCTGTTCTCCAACACTTTTTCCAGTGCAATGGTTCTCAAAGTGTGGCATGGGCACCCCTGGGGTCTTTAAGACCATTTCAGGGGGTCTATAAAATCAAAACTGTTTTTGTAATAATACTAAAATGTTATTTGCCTTTTTCACTCTCATTCTATCATGAGTATACAGTGGAGTAATTCAGAGGTTACATGATGTGTGATATCACAACTGACAGAATATAGAAAGAGATGAGAATCCAGCTTTCTTCAATTAAGCCAAACATTAAAAATATTTGCAAAATGTAAAACAATGACACTCATTAATTTTTTGAAAATGTTATGTATGTTAATATGTAATAGGTTTATTATTTTAAAATGAATATTTTAAAAAATTCATTTTAATTTTGAATATCATAACTATTAATAGATATAAAATTTAGAAAGCTTTTGAGGGTCCTTAATTTTTCAGAATGTAAAGGAGACCTTAGATCAAAAAGTTTGGGAGTCAATTCTCTAGTCTTTTCACAAACTGGTCAAATTATGCCAGGCTCAGTGGCTCATGCCTGTAATTCCAGCAGTTTAGGAGGCTGAGGCAAGACGATTGCTGGAGGAGTTCAAGACCAGTCTGAGCAATGTAGTGAGACCCCCATCTCTACAAAATAATTAAAAATTAGCCAAGTATGATGGTGCACACCTGTAGTCCTAGATACTTGGGAGGCTGAGGTGAGAGGATCGCATGAGTGAGAAAAGTGTGAAGATGTCAGGCAAATCTTCATAAGGAAGCCTTTCTACTTGCCTTACATTGTAAAGCTAGCAAAGGAGAAATCAAGGCTGCAGTGAGCTATGATCACACCATTGTATTCTAGCCTGGGTAACAGAGCAAGATCCTGTCTGAAAAACGAAAAACCAAAAAAAAACCCAAAAACCAAACACACCCAAATCCCCCAAACTGGTCAAATTACACAAACGTGTAAACCAATTAGTTACCCATCTAAAAATCGAGGGAACAGAAATTGTTACTTAAGAAGGCCTGCTACTCAAGGTTTTACTTACTTATTTCCCCCACTATTGAATGGCCAAACTTCTCTGAGCATGCCTGTTGATATACTACCCAGCTTTCAAGCTTGTCAAAATGTGTCTCTTCTTCCACGAAATTCTTCCTGATTTTTCATAACTGCATATGCTACTTGCCAGTGTGATCTGTACAGCATTTTTTCACCTCTCTTGTTTTTCTGTATCTTAATTACATGTATACTTGCTTTTCCTTCCTATCAGACCATAAAGGCCATGAAAGCACAGTGATATAATGTGGAAAGAGAATGTGCTTTGGGGTCCAACACACCTGGGTTTGAATTCCAGTTTCCCTTCACTAATTCTGAGACCTGAGGCAAGTTTCTTAAATTCTTAGGGCTCTTGTTGCCACATTTTTGTATGGGGATAATAATAATTGCCTTCTTGTCATTCTGCCTAAATAGGAAGAGCTTAGCACCATGCCCAGCGTAAAGTGGGCACCCAATAAATAGTAGCTGTTACTATTAAAAATATATAAATCTTGTATTTCCATTCATATTACCTTCAGCATTATAGGCACTTGATAAATATTTCTTAAGTTAGATTAATTAAACTCTAACACACGGTAGAACTTTCTCCCTGAAGCAGAAAGAATATGAGACTCAAACAAATGCCAACCACGGTCATCTACTCTTCCTTTCTTTTCAGACTGACTCCTTTTTCGAAATAAAACACTAGGATTATTTTCTCTTTCTGGCCGTCTGAACTTTTCTTTTTTTTGCATTCCTCTTATTCTGTAACTATATAAGCTCTTGTTAGTTTTTTTAAAAAAATTATAAGTTTCTTTTAAGTATACTCTTTTGCTTCCCCTGTGATTATTTCTAATTTACCACAAGGTTGTTCCATAAGCTGAAGGAGTATTCCTTCTGAGATCGCTAAAGAGATAATTTTCCTTCCTTCAGTAAAGGCAAAAATACTTTATTTGTATTTCTTCAATCACACATATATTTTTAGCTTTTATAAATAAAATGGACTCTGTAGTCTTAGGATAATTTAGATATACATTAGATACTAGAGACTGAAGATATCAGAAAATACCTTTTATATATAAAGGATTTCTCGAAGGTGTTCAAAATTTACATAATGCTTATTATTGATTTGTGATAGACCTCAGAGACATGCAAAACACCATCCTTGGCTCAGCAACAAGAATTCTGTTTCAAACTTTTAAGCATCACCAAAACCTGAACTATTGATGCTAAAAGTATTGTTAATTTCAAATTGTTTGGGGAGAACAGAATACAATCTAATACGTATTGTTAATTTCAAATTGTTTGGGGAGAACAGAATATAATCTAATACGTACTGTTAATTTCAAATTGTTTGGGGAGAACAGAATACAATCTAATACTAAGAGAAAAGCCAACCAAATTATTTGGGAAACTCTGTTCTTGATTTGAAGTACTTTTGTAAACATAGCATGTAATAAGTGGTAAGACTATTTCTCAAAAACTCAAGTTCTAACAAATTCCCTCTTTTATAGTTCCTAGATGTCCTTTTCATATAATTCACGAAGCTTTTTATTCCCTCCTTCAAATCCCTGTATATTATCACATGAGCATTGTATGAGGGAAAAGCGTCTCAGATTTTTATCTGATCTGTTTCTAAATCTCCTCTGGGCCTGTGCAACTCAGTTATGTCAGCTAGATTACAATGATCCCAACCTTGAAGATCCTGAGGAAGATTGCACAACATCCCTCAAGCATTTTTCTTACTGCCATAGTTTGTATTCTAAAATGGCAGAAACAGAGATAAAATATTTTCTTTATCTAATCCATATCCTTCAGTCCTTTAGGACAACTGCGCTGTTTTCAAAAATTCAAATCGACTTTAACCACCACCCGAAGTGCAGCCTATAGGTAACTTCCCTAGATTATTATTAAACTCCTGAGAAGGGTGAGAGCCAAAGTACCAAGAGTGCCAAACAGAAATGAAGAATCTCACAGGAAAGCAGAATTTTTTTTTTGAAGTTCCTGTAAGAGAATGGTGCCTTGAAACAGAAACTTAAACTGTGATGAGTTCTCCAAAGGTCCGTGAGAAAAAAGGATAGGTGAGAAATAGAGTTAAGAGGCGGTGACAAGGCAAAGAGCACAGAGGCATTTCTCAACTGCAGAGATGGGAGAAACCTGGAGGTTGGCTACCTCCCTTTTCATCCCATGGTTGATCGAATCCCCTCTACATATCCCAGACTAGGATCGCCCGACCTGTCCTTATTTTAGAAAAAAAAAGCCACCTCTCCCACCCCCTTCTCCCAATGCCCCCTTTCAAGCACGTTGTCACCCACCTCCAAGGACCGTGCCCAGGAAGATGCATTTCTTTTTGTGGCGTTTCAGAAAATTCCATACAGACCTCAGCATCTTTAGGCCCTAGGGGTGTGGGGTGACTAGGGGTGAGGGGTTGCTTCACCAGGAAACTGTTTCTTCGTCACCTGGCCCAGATGACCCAGCAAGAGCGCCGTCGTCCCGCTCTGTGCTCTCCCGAAATCACAAACGTGACTTTCCGCAGAGACTGTCACCGGAGCGGCAAGGGGGCGTGGACTACAGCAAAACAGCTACGCTTTCTGCCTCTGCCGCCGCGCAGCCGCCGCCGCTCACTGGTCCGACACGCCCAGGTCCGTTCAGAAATAGCTCCCGAGTGCCTTTCCATTCGACTCCCCCGGAAACGGGGCCCGGGCCCGCCGCGTTCCGCTGCCCGCGCTCCTCCTCCGCCGCGGCCTCTGTTGCTGAGTGGTGGCCGGGTATGGAGGCGAAGGCGGCACCCAAGCCAGCCGCAGGCGGCACGTGCTCGGTGTCGGCAGAGGAGACGGAAAAGTGGATGGAGGAGGCAATGCGCATGGTGAGGAGCCCGGGAGGTGGATGCTGCGGGGTGGGACCTTTCTCCAGCCCTCAACCCGACCCCGGCATTTGAGCAAACGTTCTTTCTCGTCACCATAATTTTTATGGCAGTCAGATGTTCTGGGTGAACAACTGGCTTTACTGCCTCGAAACTTTCTGTAGTCCATTCTCACAGTGGCTCTGGGCGAAGGAAGGGGAGGAAATACAGAAATTATTTGTTTCATTGGGGTGGAGTATGCTGCAGACTTAACATTCTGTCGCCGGCTGGCATGTGCTGCCTCCCTTTCCTTTCTGTGGTCACACACTCTCCAGTCTACAAAGTCACATTATTTGAGGTTTTGGCCCTTGGAACATGTCCAGCAGAAGGAAGGAAACAGAACGTTTCTGGTAGACAGCAGTATGGAAACAAGTCCCTGTACAATCGGCGTCTCGCATTCATTCATTATTTCCTCTGCCCTTTTACTTCCTTCCCTCGCTCCTTTCAGGACTGCGAAATAAAGGCGGCTTTCAGCAGAATGGTGTGTGCTAGCGAGCTTCTTAACTGGGAAAAAAGTTTGTTTGTAAACATATGTATTTACATTTTAATAACTGTACATACAGCCACGTGCCACACGACCTGTAGGTAAAGGTCGTTATCCTGGAGCATTAAATCTACTCACCTTAGCCCTATTGACCCATCCAAGTACTAACCAGCCCTGACCCTGCTTAGCTTCCGAGATCGAGGGACATTCAGGGTGGTATGGAGGTAGACAACACTAGTTTATGTGTAGACTTCTGGGCTAACCACTTTTGCTACCTTTTAAGTTGACCTTGGGCTAGCACATATAAATACATTTACATACGTTTACAAACAAACCTTTATCCCAGTTAAGAAGCTCGCTAGCACTTTTCAGCTCCATTATAATCTTATATGACCATATATACAGCGGTGGTCCTATAGGATTATAATGAAGCTGAAAAGTTCCTATTGCCTAGTGACATGTAGCCCTCCTAACAAGTACTTTTTTTCCTTTAAGACCTTGAAGAAACGCGTATATGCCAAAACCCAAGAAGAAACTGCCTCCTTAATCCTGTGTAGGAGGACGTAAACTATGGAATCACATCCCTAGGTGTTTATAATACAATTAAGAGACAAAAAATGTCAAAGCCAAAGAGGTCTAGAAATTCTTTGAAAACATCTACATGTTTAAAAAGATACAAAGTAGCATGGCCAGATGCAGTGGCTCATGCCTATAATCCCCAAACTTTGGAAGGCAGAAGCAAGAGGATCTCTTGATCTCAAAAGCTGAAGAACAGCCTGGGCAACATAGCCAGACCCTGTCACTACTAAATAAAAATTTAAAAATTAGTAGGGCATGGTGGCATGTGCCTGTAGTCCTAGCTACTCAGGAGGCTCACGCAGGAGGTTTGCTTGAGCCCTGGGAGATTGAGGCTGCAGTGAGCCGTGTCTGTGCCACTGTACTCCAACCTGGGAGACAGAGCCAGACCCTGTCTCAAAAAAGAAAAAAAAAAAAGACACAAAGTAAAGGAAATACAAAGAAGGAAAATATTTGCGACATATATAAAAGGACAGGTTTAATAACCGTAACATATAATTTATATAAAATCTAAGTACTTTCCGAAGTAAAAGGAAAGATGTATACTCTAATACTGAAAAGGTCAAAGGCTATGAATATATTTCTTTTTAAAATTTCTTTTTATTTAAAAAATTTTTTTTTTTGGTTTAGACAGGGTCTCTCTGTGTTGCCCAAGCTGGTCTTGAACTCCTGGGCCTAGGCAATTGTCCCACCTCAGCCTCCCAAAGTGCTGGGATTACAGGTGTGGGTCACCACACCTCACCTGAACATGATATTTCTAGAAGAAGTGACGAGTAGCCAGCAAATAAATGAATACACAATTTCACTATTAATGAAATTCAAATTAAAATGATACACAATTTTTCACCTGTTAAATTGGCAAAAGTGAAAGCAATTTTAATGCTTGGTGATAATAAGGGTGTGCATGTTTGAGGTGTTTGTTGGTTGGGAGGAGCTGAATTTAGAACACCTTTTTTTTTGTATGTAACATGTATATTACAGTTTTTATTTAATATGCTGATAAAGTTAACTCTAGTTAAGCCAAAGTTGAAAGTTTTAAGTTTAATTTACTTTTTTAAAATTATTATACTTTAAGTTCTAGGGTACATGCGCACAATGTGCAGGTTTGTTACATATGTATACATGTGCTATGTTGGTGTGCTGCACCTATTAACTTGTCATTTACATTAGGTATATCTCCTAATGCTATCCCTCCCCTCTCCCCCAACCCCACGACAGGCCCCGGTGTGTGATGTTCCCCACACTGCGTTCAAGTGTTCTCATTGTTCAATTCCCACTTATGAGTGAGAACATGCAGTGTTTGGTTTTCTGTCCTTGTGATAGTTTGCTCAGAATGAGGTTTCCAGCTTCATCCATGTCCCTACAAATGAAAAGGACGAGCTCATCCTTTTTTATGGCTGCATAGTATTCCATGGTGTATATGTGCCACATTTTCTTAATCCAGTCTATCATTGATGGACATTTGGGTTTGTTCCAAGTCTTTGCTATTGTGAATAGTGCTGCAATAAACATACATGTGCATGTGTCTTTATAGCAGCATGATTTATAATCGTTTGGGTATATGCTCAGTAATGGGATGGCTGGGTCAAATGGCATTTCTAGTTCTAGATCCTTGAGGAATCGCCACACTGTCTTCCACAGTGGTTGAACTAGTTTACAGTCCCACCAATAGTGTAAAAGCATAGAACACCCTTTAATTAGGACAATTTGGCTAGGTAAATATAAAAGGCCTTAAAAGTGAGCTTATCCTTTGATCCAGTAATGCCCTTTTTTTTTTTCCAAAGCAAAAATATTTTAATGTTTTCTTTTTCTGGTTATGTAAATAATTCATGGTCATAAAAAATTCAAACTATAAAAAAGGGTTAACAAATTATGTAAAAATTACCTAAAAGTCCTACTATTAGAGACAATACTATTAGTATTTTGGGAGCATCCTTCCATATCTCTGTGTCCGTATGTAAACAGCCATATGTACTTTTGCATAAGTGGAATTATATATTCTCTTTTTGATTATCAGCAGTTTTTTTTGGTAGTCTTGATATTAGTCACTCCTCCCTACCTCACGGTATTTCTGTTGCTATGGAGTGACTACCTAAAATGGGACAAAGGATGTATGTGCTTTGAAATTATATAGATATTCCTGTATTGCCTTCTAAAACCATGATGCCTAATATCGTAGCCACTAACCACATGTGTCTATTTAAGTTTAAATTAATTAAGGTGAAATAAAATAAAATCCAGCTCCTCGGTTGTATTAGCCACATTTCAAGTAGTCAGCAGCCACATATGACCACTGGCTACCGTATTGGACATTACAGATCAAAGGACATTTCCATCACTACAAAAGGATCTGTTGGATAGCATATAAGTTTATCAACTTTACTGCTTTTTAATAAAACCATTATTTTTCATGGCAGGTTTCTTTCTGAGAGCTAAGCATAGCATCATCATAGGTTATCGTTTTAATCATCATAGCATGTTCAGCATAGCATTCTAAAGATAGGCTTGGAAAAAAAAATTATGACTAAGTAATAGTGTTGCACTCTTGGTGTGTTCCAGATACTATGCTATGCACAGTGTTTTCATGTGGGCCATGTCATAAGCCCCACAGCAGCCCTATCAGGTGAGTATTATTATGGTCCTCATTTTCAGATGGGATATTGAAGCTGAGAAAGTTCAGTAACTTCCCCAAAGTTAGAGAGCTGGTAAGGATAGGGCTGTGACTTGAGCCCTGTCATCTGCTGTTAAATACTGGCCTGGCCTGCCCCTCAGTGTTAGGTAGCTCACTGCTTGCCATATCCTCTGCTCTCTTTCTTCCTTTTCAGTTTCCTTACCTGAATACTGTGTATCTACTGTGTAATTTAATTGAACATTTAGATTTTTTCTTCTGTGAATTGCCGAGGCATATACTTTGCCCAATTTTATAATAGTTTGATTTAAAAAAATCGCACTGTAGGAGCTCTTTGTATTTTATAGCTGTTTCTAGGAATAAATCACAAGGAAGCAATATAAATATTTATATAGAGAAGTTCTTCACTTGTTTATAATAGTGAAGAATTTGAATCACTTGAATGTCAAATAATAGGAGACTAGTTGGTTGAATCAGATATGTTCATAAGGAGAAATACTGTACAACCTTTACAAAATCACGTGATGAAAAAATATTACCCAATATAGGGAAAGGTTAACCATACATTTCTAAATGAAAAAGGCAGACTGCTGAACTGTATATATAGTGTAAATCTATTTGACTCTTTAAAAACTGTAAATATGTGTATGCAGGGCATAGGAAAAAAACGAAAAAACCTCTGTTGCCTCAGAATAACAGGGATTATATTTTGGGGTATTGGGATTCTTAGTGGGTTTTTTTTTTTTTTTTGATACATGAGGGTTTTTTTTTTTTATCCCTAAGTTCTCCACCTTGAACATATCTTACTTTATAATTAGGAGAAAAGAAAGATTGACTATATATATATAGAAAAAAAGTTGCAAGTTTTCTAGAAAAAAAGTCAATTGTATTTTTTTGTAGTATGCATTTTTGGGGCAGTTGGTATTAATATAACATTATGCTAGGCTCTGAAGGAAATTCGAAAAGAAAGCAAACACCACAGACACCATTTCAACAAATATGGTATGATTACCATTTCAACAAATGTGGTATGATTAAGATTTTGCTATGTGTTAGACCTTGTGCTGCGTGCATAGGCTGCAGAGGTGAGCAAGAGAAGCTTCATAGTGCCTGGATCTAGTGCTTGCCTTCCAGGAACATACTGTTTAATTGATGAAATTAAACCAAGCACAGATGAAAAGGCTGGTAAGTAACATGTCCAAAGACCACAAGAGAGAGATGTAAAGTGCTGTCAGATAACAGCTGGCAAGGTCCTTCAACACATCCGTTGAGATAAATGATAGAATTCCTTCTAAATTTTAAGGAACCAAAAGGATGTGGGCTGGTGGAAAGGAAGGGTTGATCCAAGCAAAGATACTGTCATGTACAAAGAAGAGCTTTGTTTTGGGTTAGAAGGAGATCTAGCTATCTGTCTAGAACAGGGCTCCCTAACCTCGGGCTAAGGTTTAGGGGGATCTATGAACCCTGAAACTACATATAAAATATTATGTGCATGTGCCTTTTGCAAGTGAGACAGTCCATAACTTTCATCAGAGTCTAAAAGGGGATTTCTGCTCTGAAAAGGTTAATAACCTAAATGAATAATAAAAAGTTAGGTTGGTTCGGCTGGCCAGTGGGAGGATGGGTGATAGTTGGGAGACCTTCAGTGCCATATTGAAGAATTTAAAGGTGATGGAGTAAAAACATCATCACTTTTTAAACCCCCAAAGTTAAACTATATAACTTTCTGCTAATTACTCAGAGAGTAATCACTCAGAAGAGAGTAATTAGCAGAAACAGTTATATAGTTTAACCTTTTGGACAGGATGATGTTCTACCTGAGAGTTGTTCTGGCTAACTTGTTTGTTCCCCCTAATTTTTTATCTTTATAGGAAATATTTCTTTAAGGACTCATCAGACTCTGTGCAAACAAGGTCTGTTTCCATCTCTCCCCCTTTTATCATGACATCACTAGAAAGCAGTTTATAGTAGTAATGTCTTTGGAGAAAATAATAAACTATGAAGTCTCTTCCATCTAGGTGCTTTCATTATCTGTAACTGGGCAGGCCCTGACTAGAGAAAAAAAAGAAATTATATTCAAAGACAAAATAGAGACCAGCGTTTGGGCTGGGAAGAACAGAGATTTTATTCTTTAATTTTGAAGGTTGGTCATTTGTTACTTTACTCAAGACCTAGTAGCTATTTTTAAATAATATCTGACCTTGGTCTTTCCCCCTCAAAAAGGCAAGGAAGGTTAAATTCAAAGCAACCTGCACAAATTTCAGACCCATTTTGCCTGAGCTTTTTTGCATTTGTGAAGAAGTGATCAGACTTGACAGTACAGTTGTTGGGAGTGTTTGAAAGTATGATATGGGTATGGGGTGAAATTGATTTCCAGCTTAATTAAATCTATTGTGAACTTGTTAATGAAGCAAACCTATGTGTTAATAGTTGAAAAGGAGTTCCCCTCAACTCACTTCCATGGGACTTTGTGTTATTCTCACCCCCACCCCCCTGCCTACCATTCCAGTTGCTTACCCACTCATCCTCATCATGACAGGCTCGGCCATTCCTCATCAATGACGTTATTTGTCTCTCTTAGGAGGACATTTGTGATTACATTTAGGGCCCACCTGGATTTGGGATAATCTCTCCATCTCAAGATCCTCAACATATATTTTTTGCAGGAATAAATGATTTGTCTTTTCTGTGTACCTGGATCTCTGTGTCATTCTACACTTACCTTAAATAAAATTCTTAGTATAATAATTGCCATAGCTACACTGGTCGTTAGCATTTCCATTCTCCTTAACTGTCCGTCTTCTTCTTGGCTTTCTTCTCTATAGTAGCTTATGGTGCATTTGTCTGTATTAACCAAACCTCGGAACTCTTCAAGCCTTTTGAACTTGCATAAACTGCTTTAACCAGTATCACAGAACTGGGACACAACCAGCCTGTGGATAGTTCATAAAACAGTCCTGAATGCAGTCTTATTGCATCAGATACTGTCTTCTCACATCTCTCCATGCCCCATCTCTGCCCCACCAACCAGATGGAGAAAAGAGAGGCCCAGTTTGCTCCTGCTGTGGGCTTCTCCTGTTTCCTGTAATGGCCAAATGAAGAAAAAGTGTCTGTTGAGCATGGTGGGAGTAACTGAGGAAATCCTGTATGCCTTATAATAGGAAGTTGTCACTAGTTAAATAAAGTAGAACTGGGAGTAAGAGACTAGTGCAGGAGACAGAAGACACTGTTTTAACAATGCCTTCAACTTTGCACTTTATATGCCCTATGATGTGTATAAGTACGTGCACTTAAGTGAGAATCAAGTTTTCCAAAGTCTCTTCAGGGCTGCCACAGTAAGGAATACCTTGCCTTTCCGGAAACGGCTGTACAGCAGTTATATTCTTTTGACTGCATTGAGATGGAAACGAATGTACACTAGTCTAAGGGTTGTACTCTTCCCTTATTCTGCCTCTCAGAGGCAGTATCAGGTTATACTGAGGCATAACGTGCCTGCTTAAGCTCTCCGCCTGAAGGTAGAGTTAATTTTCCTAGGGCCCAGGGCTGCTATCATGGGGCAAGAAGAAAAATGAATGGCCTGTGATAAGGGGAACTTTGAGAATATAATAATTGGTTTGCCATTCCTGGGATGGTAGTCATGGAAGTGTTCCTAAACTTGTTTTTCTCACTGATTTTTTTCAGTTGAGGTATACTTTATATACAGTGAGATGCACAGGTTGTAAATGTATCCTTCAGTCTCTTTTGAATAATACAAACATCTCTATAATCCATGTCTTTATCAAGATCCAGAAAGTTTTCACCACCCCAGAAAATTTTTTTGTGTACCTCCCCAATCAATCTGCACATCCTCCTCCATGAAGCAACCACTGTTCCAGTTTCTGTCATTGTAGTTTAGTTTTATCTATTCTGGTACTTTGTGCAATAGGAATCATATAGTATGTGTGCTTTTGTGTGTGACTTCCTTTACTTAGCATGTCTGTGAGGCTCATCCATGTTGTCACAGTATCAGTAGTTCCTTTTTATTGCTGACTAGTATTCCATTATATGAATAGGGCACAGTTTGTTTATCCATTTTCCTGTTGATGGCCACCTGTGCAGTTTCAGGTTTTGGCTATTAACATTCTTTTTCAAGGTTTTAGTTCTTTTTTAAGCTTTCTTTCTTCTTTTTTTTTTTTTTTTGTAGACACATATTCCCTTGTTTTAAATACTTAGGAGTGGAATTTTGTTATAGACTGTGTGTGTGTTTATTTTTAAAGAAATTTCCAAAACGTTTCTCATAATGATTGTACCATTTTACGTAGAGTACTTCTAAACTCTTATTGTCTCACATAGAGTAGAAATTGTGGGACAGGGTGACATCCAGTCTGGTTACCTTTAGCTATTGGGACTCTAGAGGATAATTTCTATAATTTTTAGAGAAGCAAAGGAATTTCAATGAGGAAAGGATTGTAATAAAGTATTTATAAGTATTATTTATTCCCCTACCTTTTTGCAAATATGTATTCTATCTCTGAAAAGACACATAGACCCTGGCACTTTAAGAACAGTGGTCAGTCACAGTCTCCTTTGATTGCATCTATTTCCAGTGAGAAGAAATCAGGGGCTCTGGACCTATCGAGGGGATTTTTTTTGAGTCTCCCTTAACATGGACACAACACAGAACACGGGCACTAAATACCGTAATGGAACTATATTCCAGAAAAGGGAAAGCTGCACTTCTTTATTTCAGTCTTTGTACATGTGTATCTTGTTCATGCTGCATCTCTTTCTTTCCTATACTCTTTTCAAGTATGGAGTATTACATCTTATATTTTCCACTTTGTGTTTCAGGCCAAAGAAGCCCTCGAAAATACTGAAGTTCCTGTTGGCTGCCTTATGGTCTACAACAATGAAGTTGTAGGGAAGGGGAGAAATGAAGTTAACCAAACCAAAAATGTATGTGAGTTGAGCAGTATAATTGCAAACATACGGTAGTGATGGGTGGACTGGAGAGAATTTGCCACAGTTGGTGTGAAGGTGAGACTGAATATAGTCCCGTAGCTGCCAGTGGTGGGTAGCTTTTCTTAATGTCTCTCTTTTTCAGTATTATTTTCTTCCTGATTTTGAAAGTGATACATGCCGTTTTTTTTATTGTGGAAAATTCAGAACAATTTAATGAAGCCATAAAATCTTAGTGAATAATTTTCTGTTTCATGGAGTTTTACTCTAATGCTTGAGTGAAACCCAAGAGGGGATTTTATTTCATCAGAATGTCAGCATGGAAGAAATAAGTCTGTCTCTACTTTAAGCCAATCTAATATATGAAATTTTCGTTTTACAAAATAGGTCAATTTAACTCATAATGCATTCCTTTTTTAGTATCTTTAAATAATATTTTCATCCTAGTAAATTAAAAAAGTATCCTCAATGTATAGCTTTGGAGGGAGGTGTGAGGATTATATAAAGGAAGCTATTTCTGTATCAGATAATTCAACAAAATAGGGTCTTCAACACCAACTGCCTCTGTACCTACATGTAGTATGTACATTTTAATAGCTTATATGACTTTTATTGTGGTTAGGTTGGGAAGTTCATGGTTCAAGGCAATGCTTCTTAAACGTGGTATCACAATAGTGTGTCATGATAAGTATACTTGGGAAGTATAAGTAAACTACCAAATTTTATGATTACAAAAATTCCTAGGTGGACTCAAAGATCACTTATACCTGTAATGCCATTCACACAGACTTTTATCTTGTCATGTGATTTTGGGAGCCAGAGAATAAGCTGATGTTGATACCAGTGCTATGGGAACTAGTTCATCTATCAATCACATCTATTGAAAAGAAAACTGATATTTAGCAAAACACGTGTAAAATAGGAATCCAGATTCACAAATCATTTATTTACTTATTTGTTTTTGGCCATAAAATAGAACAGGATTATATTTTAATACATAACTTCTGTACAACCAAAAAAATAAAACACCACAGTAAAATAAACAGGAATAAACATGGTATTTCATTTGCAATGCTTGACAAAACGTTCACATCCTTAATCAGAAATGAGCTCTTAGAAAAAAGTAACAAAGAGACTAATATTACAAGGGAAGTGAAAATAAAAGGAACAGAGGAAAATGAAATAACCAATAAGGCTATATGAAGATGATCTAACTTAACTTTAGCAGAAGAAAAAAGCAATTTCTTTGTAACATTACATTATCAGTGATTAAAAATACTGATATCTAATGTTTGAACAGTTTTAGGAAATGGGAAACACTCAAACACTGGGAAAGCTTACATCGATTATAGGAAATTTACTCAAAAGGTAGATTTTGCATATACTTCGCCCCAGCAGTTACAATCAATAGGAACTGTTCCAACAAAGTAGTTGGACAATTCAGATTTATATATAACCATGTTCACTGCATAGAAAATCTGTAGTTAATATGTCAGCCCCCAAAAAACTTTTTTATCAATTTGCTTATGAAAAATAGTAGATCGAAGTGTAGAATTAGAAAGAAAAAAAGCACGTAAATAAAAATACAGTATTTCACAAAATTCTTTCTCCTTTGAATTCTTGAAAAAGACAACTTTTTAATGAATCGGTTTTAAATTTGCCCTGTAATAAGTGAGAAGCATGAATATATGTAAGTCATACTTTTTTATTTATTTATTTATTTATTTTTTACTATGGAAATGCTTTAATAGAGGTGAACACACAGCAAGAACAGCAAGTGCCCACACAGACATGGCTATCACAGAACACATTGTGGGTAAATGAGAATTCATACCGCCCCCACCCTTAACCCAGTAACAGAAGGCTCTAGGCCCGCATTTCCTCAGTCCACTCCTCAGACTCTCCCTCCTCCTCAACAGTGGCATCCTGATACTGTTGGTACTCTGATACCAGGTCATTCCTGTTGCTCTCAGCCTCAGTGAATTCCATCTCATTCTTGCCCTCGCCCGTGTACCAGTATGGGAAGGCCTTGCACCTGACCATGGCTGTGAGCTGCTCTGAGACGTGCCTGAGCAGCTCCTGGATGGCCATGTTGTTACTGATGAAAGTGGTGGACATTTTTAGCCCTGGGGATGGGATGTCCCAGAAAGCTGTTTTCCCATTGTAGGGAATCCAGTCAGCAAAGTAGCTGCTGTTCTTGGTTTGGACATAAGCATTTTCTCCTCTACCTCCCTCATGGACATCCAGCCCCTGAAAATGGCAGCCTCTGTTAGGTAGAGGCCATACTGGGGGTCATAGGCAGCCATCATGTTCTTGGCATCAGACATCTGCTGGGGGAGTTCAGCCACTGTCAGGGCCTTCTTTGTTGTTTTAATGCTTATTTTGAAATAACTTTTTAAAATTTCAAATACAGAAAGTAGAAGCAGTTCTATTCTCATTTCTCTATGCAGAACTATTAAAATTTTGCCATATTCCAGTTTTCTTTCATATGAATCATATAACAATATACAAATATATACAGTCTTTTAATTTTAACTCACATGTACAATAATTTCAAACAATGTTAAAATAATTACCATTAGAACACTGAGAAGTATTATTTAACTGTCAGGGTAGTCATTCCCATATAGAATTAACATTTTTAAATTAGCCATTACCTTTTCAGTTAGAAAAAACAGAAGCATGTACACATACTTCTGCAAACAATTAGCTGATGTTTGTTGAAAAATGACATAATTTTAAATATCAATTTAAAATATTGTAAAACATACAAAAATTTTTTTGAAAAATGTTTTGAAGAATTTTTAAAAATGTTTTAATTACATTCATGTTGAATCACAAAGCAGTTATTAAGAGGATATTAAAACATGAGATTAGTAATAAACATAATACAGCAATTAATGAATGTATAGATACTTAGGAGTAGAATTCTTTATTTTAAATTGTGGTCATATTTTCCAATTTGCATTTTGTGTATGACATCTTAAGACGAGAACTTTGAATGTCCTAACAATATCCATCTAACCCCATCCAGTGACTGGGGTTTCTTCTGTATGCTGAAATTAACCCGGGTTTATTTTGTTATTCCATGTCATAAAGAAAATATCTATAACTACAGCATAGAAAGACTCTTGACCCCAAATGAGAAGACCTGAGTTCTACTTTTGGATCTGATACCACCACCACCACCCAGTCGCCACCACCACCTCCTCTCCCAGCTGTATGTGATTAACACATGCCACCACCTCCTCTCCCAGCTGTATGTGATTAACACATGCCAGCTTTGCTTAGCTTCTTTTTCTTTAGTAGTAAAAGAGTTGACTGAGATGATTGAGTTCAGCAATTGTTTATTGAGAGCTATAGGGAGATTTGATTCCATAATTCTACATCTGATTTTTTGAAAGCACGTAAGTTGGGGAAACCCTTTTTTTTTTTTTAAACTCTACACTTAGTTTTGGTGTGCAGCCAGGTTTGGGAACCTCTTCTCTAAAGTACCTTCCATCTCTGGTAATTAATTCTGTGATTCACCCATGTAGCCCCTTGGCCAGCTCCGCTCCCATCTGCCTCTAGCTTCCGTGGCATCTTGGGCCACTGTGCTGGCACTTTTCATACCCTGCCTTATCTCACACGTAAATGAGCCCCACCAGATTTTATGCTTGTTGAGGACAGAGACTTTTTATCCTACACAGAATTTATTTAGCCCAGTGGCTTGTGCGTAGTTAGCACTCAGTGTAAATTATTGATAAATGCTATTGTCATGAATATTCTAAATAATTATTCCATATAGAATCTATGATTCACTTTAAGCTATTTTAGTAAGGGAGAAAGAAAAGGAGACAAGAGCTAGCAGAGTACATGTGTAGTATTATGTGGCACCATGCTTCATGTGATTCAGATTTATAAGGTTTATAAGTGTAGATACCAGTGTATACCATTTTACATATGGGGAATCCTAGACTTACAGAAGTTAAGTTACTTGCCTAAGTCCACATAATTAGTAATGTCACTGTCAAGATTCAAATTTAAATGTAGTCAATTCCACATGCTATGTGATTTCTCCTATCCTCTACTGCTTCCCATGATGTGTCGGAGACCAATACCAAATCTCTACTTTTCTAGAGTCTTCCGGTATATAAAACCTCATTCCCCAAAAGTGTAAGAGATGACATTCCAGTAAACTTAATGTAGATTTGCTTGGAGTGAGGTCAGTGACAGCCTTGAACATATATTTGAAACTAGAGCACAAGCTTATGAAAATTTTGCTTCCCCTGAAATATTCAGAAACCATAGACTTTATCTTTTTTTCTTTGTTTTTTAGACTTACTTTCTCCATGGCATTTTTATTGAAAGAGTTTCCCCTAAGGCACTTAGGTACCTAACTAAAAATACAGCATGATTCCTATGGCATCTCTGATTAGGTATCTTTCGCAAGTGAGGTTATGGTACTTGAATTGGGGAATACGTTGTCCACTGCTAAGGGTGTCTTGAAACTGTATTCATTAAAATATTGGCAGAAAGGATAGGCACATATTTTGTACTTAGTTTTTGTATATTTGTAAAACAGTAGTCACATGAAGCAAACAGCATCAGTGCAAGCCCCTTTCTCTTTTCAGGCTACTCGACATGCAGAAATGGTGGCCATCGATCAGGTCCTCGACTGGTGTCGTCAAAGTGGCAAGAGTCCCTCTGAAGTATTTGAACACACTGTGTTATATGTCACTGTGGAGCCGTGCATTATGTGTGCAGCTGCTCTCCGCCTGATGAGTATCCTTTGACTTCATGAGTTAATGTATTATACCATTCGTGTGAACAAGAGAGTGGCCAAACACATAGGCTGTTTTCCAAAATATGAAAACACAGACTTAGGAAACACCTTGTAAAATATAGTGTATCTTAGCCAAAAAAAGGAAAGCTTTTTAAAAAGTAAAATGACCTATTTCTTTTCATATCAATAAACATAGAATGATTAAACAATCTAGAGAAAGAAAATATTAGAACTGTCTTAAACAGTTATATAAAGATAAATCATAAATTAAGTTGAAGTGGATTATAAAACAGTTTGCAAAGGAAAAGTCCTAAAGAATATGCAGCTAAGTTTTGCCTTTGGATAATGGATTATGAGTGATTTAAATTTTTTTTTCTCTGTTTATCTGTTGGTTTGTTTGCCATGAATATCTATTACAATGTATCAAACATTATCAGTAAAAAGTAAATAAGAAGTAAGAAATCCTTTATGATACTCTAATTGTAAACGGAAAATGAGTAAAGTTACAGCTCTTTGGATTGTCTTGCATGGATTAAGCAACTTAAATAGTGCAGAGACTCTGTAGGGACTTCTAAAGATCTTTTTAAAAAATTATTTGAAAATTGAAAAACTCAGTTTTTTAGTTCCTTATTTTTTATGTACTTATTTTACTATGTATGGATGGATAATTTTAACACTTTAAAAATAATACAGAGGTTTTTGGGTATGATAAAATGTACAGTCTCTATAAAAGGGTTGTTATGGGCAACTTAGAATTCTCTCCTCATCCTGCCTTACAGAGTGGCTAAGCTTTAGTCTCTTCTGTATTAGGGCACAGGTTATATTTTATTTGGGGCAAGAACAGGGAAGAATCTGTTTTTTTTAAAAGGTGAAAATCCCTGGATTAAATTTCTGCATCCTTTCTGGCTCTGACTCCCTAATGATTCTGAAAAAGTGATTTAGGAAAGAGCAGAGAGAGCCCTGAACTGTGAACATTAAGCAACCACATACTCAGTTTTCATTCTGTTTGCAGTTGTTAAATGTCAATTTCTCAATACTTTAACCCCTTTTCTTCTGTGTAACTGGATTGTATGGTTTGTAAGACTAATCCTAAGCTTCACTGTTTTGAAGAGTAGCATGAGCTTTCCTCTCCAGGATGGCTAGTATAAACCTACTCTGATTTTGTCACGATACATACTTGAACTGTACATTCTATGCAGAACCTTAATTCTGTCTTATAAATCCCGCTGGTTGTATATGGCTGTCAGAATGAACGATTTGGTGGTTGTGGCTCTGTTCTAAATATTGCCTCTGCTGACCTACCAAACACTGGGAGACCATTTCAGGTAATACAAACTGCTTATGCTTTTTCTTTCTTGCTAATTATTTTCATCTCTTTATGGGCTTGTGAATAACTAGTGTGTGGCCAGTATACGAAGAAACCATGATAGAATCAGACATCTTGGATCTCAGGTCCTCTGGTGGAGTTCATTTATGCCTCAGTATAAGATGACAGGGAAGAGTTTCTGGATGAGTGCCTACCTCTCTTCATTAACAGACTCCCTCCTGAAGGAGAGTCCACCCTTCCCAGCTGACTCCGAACACTCTTCACCAACACCGTTAGGTATGCCTGAAGACACTCTCTCTGTTGGAGTTTTTATTCAATGAACGTTACCAGTTCTATGCTCTACCAAGTTTGGTGACGCTTGGCCTGTGTCAGTGACGCTAGAGACTATTTACAGCACACACAATATTTTTGCACAAATTTAATCATTTTGCCTGATTGCCACATCCTGATTTTAGTATCTAGCAATCACTGTATTTTCATGTTTTTTTTTCTGTCTTTTTAATGTCGAAATTTCCCCAGACTTAAGAATCCATGTCTTTAATCTCCTAGAAATTCTCCTTTCCCTTTAATCTTGCCACTTTTCCCAAAGTTTTTAAGGGTCAGACTATGAACAAAAGGAATTTGTATTTCAGAGTTTGGCCTGTGACTATACCCCTACTTTCATTGATTGGTTTGATTGTTTTTCTCTCCAAGATGTAAGGTTAATGTAAAAGTATCATGCTTTAAAAAGAAAAAGCTTTAACAGATGCTGGATATGGCTGGGCAGTTCACTTCAAAAACCTCAGGGGTTCCTAGAATACTTTAAGGACCTATGAAGGACTAAATTTGGCGGAGTCTCACTGAGAACGAGTTTTTAAAACGTTCGTGAGTTTTCTAGCTCAACATTAGCTTTCCTATCAACTTCTGTACATTTGAGAATAGATGCTGTTTAACATTACATCAGAAAAGAAATTGTAATGCAATGATGGAGAGTAAAGGATACAATTGGTTTGATCATTAAAGACATTTAGAAAGTGATTTGATTTTTCCAATCACTTCTGTTAGTAGCTCAAATTTTGCTTACATAACTCTTTGCAAATGAATTGCTGACTCCATATTTCCTTTATGAGAGTGATCTAAATAATTTTTCAGTTTCTGGGCAGAACAAAGATGAGTCTTTTGATGTCAGACATAGGTGGAATATTTCTCTCCAACATGTCAGTGACATGAGGGCACAAACACAGTCCGTTCTCACACATCTTTGTAGTCGATGCAGCAGAACCCAAACAAGTTCATTTGCAGTGTGTATACCTAGCCACATCGGCTCAGCTGCAAATCAATGCCTGCGGCTTGCAGCCATATCTCCAGGCTGAATGCCAAATTATGGTTTTTTTAAAGGTGCTTTTAGATTCTAAGGAAAACAGTGGTGGCCCAGGCTCTGAATGCTGGGTATTCTTTTTTTTTATTCGTCTGGGCTTAGGAGGCAGCAGTTAATTGGGAGGTGGGATACTGTTTCTTACTGCAGAATTACAGATTCTTTTCATACTGTATTATAAGCAGCATTAAAATTTGTAGAGGCCTACAGAACTATTGTTTTCAAAGAAGATGGTGATTAATTGTAACACCTGTTCTGTTTTTTAAAATTTTTATTTTATGGCCGGGTGCAGTGGCTCACGCCTGTAATCCCAGCACTTTGGGAGGCCAAGGCGGGCAGATCACGAGGTCAGGAGATCAAGACCATCCTGGCTAACACTGTGAAACCCCGTCTGTACTAAAAATACAAAAAATTGCCAGGCATGGTGGCGGGCGCCTATGATCCCAGCTACTTGGGAGGCTGAGGCAGGAGAATGGAGTGAACCTGGGAGGCGGAGCTCGCAGTGAGTGAGCCGAGATTGCACCACTGCACTCCAGCCTGGGTGACAGAGTGAGACTCTGTCTCAAAAAAAAAAAAAAAAATTATTATTAATGTGTGCTTTTTATTAACGCCACAAATTTGTTGCTATAATGGATACTTGAAAATATAAATAATAAGTTATCTTGGTGTGTTAGAGCAGTGCAGTTTCCTTCGAGGCCTGTAACTCAGCGGTTCTCATCCCTGACTGCCCGTTAGAATCAGAAGGAGGCTTCTGCGCCTGACTCTGCTCAGTCCCTGCTGCAGACCATCTGAATCAGAAGGCAGGGGGCCAACAGTGCTGTGTTTCCAGAGAGTTCCAAGCGGTTCTCCTGAGCCACCATGGTTGAGAACCACTGCTCTCATCCCAAGTAAGAGGAGAGGGTTCTGAGTGTGCTAGTGGAGTGGAGGGGGACCTCTGGGGAGCTCCAGCACTTAATACAGCAGGAAGCAGAGAGCAGCTGTGACGGGACTGGCTGGCAGTGGTTAGGATGGTGAAACACTGAGAAGCCAAGGGAGGCAAGAGCGGTCAGACAGAGCAGGTGTGGCCAGTTGCCTCCAGGACTGCAGAGTTGAGGAATCTGAAAGGAGGCCAGTGTTTTGGTCAGTAGGGACCTGGGGATTTCTGAGAGGGCAGACTCAGTGAAGTGCTGGGAACTCAAGCCAGTGAAGATGAGGCCACTGAGGAGTGAAGGCAGGAGCAGGGTGTCAGCCTTTGACGGGACAGGGTGGATGGAAGGTTATTTGTTATGGCGAAGGTTTATTCGGGTGTCAGAGGCCCAGGCAAGGGCAGACTGAAGACACAGGAGAATGGGAGGTTTGTTCTGAACAGCATCTCACAGGAGCTGGTCCTCCTGTCCTCTGTGCCTGTGCTTTCTGGCTCCTTCCTTCCAGATGCTCATTGTGTCACTTCTTGCACTTCAGATGGGTGCATGGTTTTAAGTCCAAACTCTTCTGACAAGCTTTCAAAGCTGTACGTGTTTTTTACCCCGTTTTTTGTCTTTCTTTCCTTATGCTTCCTTAATAGTCACCTCCTCCTCTATCAGCTGATTTCCTCACACACAACCCAGGCTTCTTCTTGCCCTTTCCCTGAAATGCTCTGCTTAGCCTCTTTAAATATTCTCTATCTCTAAGGCAAGTTCGTTTCATGTTCTTCAGGTAATATTTCATATGATAACACTCCTTACTGATATCACAATTTCTTATTTATTCTTTCACATGTTATGATTTATTTTCCCCAGTTAGATGCTAAAGGTAGAACAAGCTGAATTTTATTTTTTAAAATCCTCTGTAGCAAGGGTTGATAAACTTTATCTGCAAAGGGTTAGCTAGTAAATATTTCACCCTTTGTGAGCCACTTATGTCTCTGTTGCCTAGTCTTTTTTTTTTCTTTAACAAAGCTCTTAAGATATAAAAACCATTCTTAGCTCACAATTCTCAGCTATGGAACGGATTTGGTCCACCAAGTATAATTTGCCAACCCTAGCTCTATAGCATAGAATGCTTAATGGGCCACTAGTAAATAGGAGCAGATAAAAATAACTAATGCTTAATGAGCACTTATGATGTGCCTGGTATTTAACAGGTATTATCTCACTTAATCCTCACAAAATCCCTCTGAAGTAAGTGCTATTATTGCCAGCATTTTATAAATAAGGCATGGAGAGTTTAAGTGCCTAACCCAAGATCACAAAGCTGGTAACTTCTATAATAGTTGATGGATGAATAACAGTTGATTGGGAGTGATGCCTAACTGAAGCTATATATCAAACATCTTTTGGAAGTGTACCTCCTTACCCATGTTACTAATATCCCCAAAGTTTATTAACATCTGAAATCTGTTTACATAATCATGTATATATATGTTGTTTTATGGGATACAACACACATTTTCATAGGCCTATGTTTATTCTCAACTTTCTCATTCCATCAGTGTATCCCTGGATATCGGGCTGAGGAAGCAGTGGAAATGTTAAAGACCTTCTACAAACAAGAAAATCCAAATGGTCAGTTTTCTTTTTTTTTTTGAGACGGAGTCTCGCTCTTTCGCCCAGGCCAAATGGTCAGTTTTCTATTGTAGATAATGTACTTCCCTTAAATCCATACAAAGAGAGTCTGCTATGAGCTTACCTCTTCACTTTCTTTTTCTTTTCTATTCTTTTCACAGCACCAAAATCGAAAGTTCGGAAAAAGGAATGTCAGAAATCTTGAACATGTTCTGGTGAAAGAACCAAGTGACCCAAAGTGACCTGGACAAGGTTCATAGACTGAAAGCTGTTGACATCGTTGAATCCTATGTTTATATATTGTTTTTAATCTGCGGGAAAATGGTGTCTCTCATCATTTGCTCTGTTAAGGGAACAAATTAGCACTTTTTAGAAGTCTGACAATTGTAAACAGTTATTAGCTTTTCCACAAGCTGATTCCCATTTTAAGATGAGGGAAAATTAAGGTTTGAGGTTTTAGAAATTAGCAAGTAGTACATACCCCTCTAGCCACAAGTGCCCAGTCCAGGCAAGTGCTGACTTTTTAGAGAATGTGTGGCCAGACCCAGGGACCTGGAGTGTGTCTGGACTGCAGTTTGCCACCCTGAGAACACCTCCTCCAGGACTGGCATTTCAGAGTCAGATTCTTCATTTTTTTGCAGCTGCGATGTTCTCCCAGGGCACTGGGGGCTGTGACTTCTCTCTAAATTGTATATAAGTTGTGTATATAGAGATCATAATTATATGGTCCTTAGAAAAGACTTTGCTTTTATAAAGCATTTAGAGAAAATGCATACTTTTAAAACAAGTGCTTGAGTTGTCACTTAAAAATTATAGCATATTGCTATAATAAAACCTTATTTATGTCTTATTTGAAGATGAATAGTCTTAAAAGATAAAGACATAAATGGGACAATTGTTATTGAGCAAAAGACCAAATTATCCCGCCCTCGTGGAGCTTATATTCTAGCAAGGGGAGATGGATATGATAGATTACACAGTTTATTGGAGGACAATAAGAGTTACGGCAAAAAGCAAAAGGAACACAGGGTAAAGGGGATCAGTGCCATTTGGTGGTGAGAATGCTGACTGAAAAATAGAATGGTCAATTTAATCTGAAACAAACAGTTATTTCTTTTAAGATCCATATAATAAATTTAAAATCTAAAATGTAAAACTTTGAACACAACACTGGAAAGGGTATCCACAGCAGGAAGTCCCCAGTTCACCTCCCTGACTACAGGGCAGCTTTGCACAACCCCACTGGGCGCACTGTGTGCCTCTGCCCAGAAGGGGGCCTCGCCGTTCCACCAGAAGCTCAGCTCCAAGCCCTGGAGGGGCTGCTGCTCCTCAGTTGCATTTCTTCAGTAGATTCATTTCCTTGATGCAAAGCATCTGTATTTGTTGGTTCTGTCATTTGAGCGATGTCTCTGACTTGTTTGTTTTGAATTACATTACAGGCTGGAATGTAATTGTGGTGAAAGTATTTTTATATTGCTGAGAGTAGCAGCTAATCACAGTTACATGCTTCAGAGGACTTATAATTGCTTGGTTTTGTGTGTGTGTGTGTGTGTGTGTGTTTTTAACTGCATTTGAAAAGTTTTATGGAGAATATGCATGATTTTAAATCTGTGATAATGTTACGTGCACCTTCAATTTCATCCACTTTAAAAATTATCTTCTCATTAAATTTTAGTGCTTTGACTAGTTTGTTCCTTTTTGCAGTTGGTCGTAATTCATTTCTGGCTTCTTATGCTTTTCTGCAAGCAGATTTCATTGCATTTATTGTGTTCATATCATTTCCTTGGGGATTATTTGTAGGACAACCAACCTGGAGTTTTGCCTCTGTGGAGTACCGCCCAGTAAGTCTGGCTGAGCATCTTATGTCCAGTAGGTTCTTGGTAAACATTTGATAAATGAAATTACTGATTGAAATTTGGGGAAAAGTGAATAATAAGACTATCTAGGACAAAAAGCCAAAGCCGAAAATAGTATATGAGTATTCTAGCCCAGAGACTGTCACGACTAAAAGAATCAAGGAAATAATAAAATGATAGACAGGGAAGAATAGAAAAGACTTAACAATACACATATGTTCCATCTTTGCTGTTTTGGAGAATGGTGGGTAAGTAGTGTTTCCTGATTCTGAAGCATAGCTGAACAATTTAATTGTGGTTTAGCGCCTTTTTGGTTCCCTCTTCAGTGATTGACCTATCGAAAATCTGTCCTAAATGTTTGGACTGGGGCACAGTTCCCTCCATCACTTTGGGGGAAAATCATTAATATGGCATACTGCAGATTGGAGGGCAGGACCACTGAGGGTGTCATAGACATTAGCTCTGTGGAATTCTGCTAGCAATTTCCAAGTGATGATGAGGAATTATAGATATATGTTGAGGTCATTCAGCTTCCTGAGTACCACATTCCCCAGCTACTTAGACATGGGTTAAAATATTAAGATGTCCTAGTTCAAAAGCTTGAATTCAATTGATTGATACTGATAGTGCCTGTCCAAGAGACCAGCTGAAAGATTTGTTTTGTGTACAAAATAGTTCTGAAAGTGGTGAGATACAAAAAGGTTTTAGAATCACTGCCCTGTTGAGAGAAGTTAGGGGAAAATGATTACATTTAGAAGCTGCTAGAGTTATCCAGTGTTTGCTGGTCTTTGCAACAAACTGTGGAGAATGGGTGGTATGTAATGCTTTGGTAGGCTTCAATCACTGATAAAAGATCATGTTAAAATATCTTTGTGCTTTCTTGTTACTTGGCACGACCATCTTTTCCTGTGTTGTATTTGGAGTATCATGGAAAGAAAATAGATGGCCAAGAGCTTCAGTGTAGGCAAGAACTCTTAATTTTTCTTTAAACTTTTTACTAGGAAAAGTATACACACACACACACACACACACCATGGCCCTTTACCCTGAAATGCTTCAGTATAGTTATTGACTTAAGTAAATTTAACATTGATATACTTGAATCTATCATTTGTATTCCAGTTTTGTCAGCTGACCCAATAATGTCCTGTAAAGAAGTTCTCCCACTGCCCTATAATCCCAGGTCCAGTCTAGGGTCCAGCATTACATTTACTTGTCTTGAATCCAGCATTTTTTTTTTTTTTTAGGTAGGTCTTACTCTGTCGTCCAGTGGCGTGATCACAGCTCACTGCAGCCTCAACCTGGCTCAAGCAATCCTTCCTCCTCAGCCTCCTGAGTAGCTGGGACCACAGACTCATGTCACCACACCTAATTTTTGTGTGTGTGTGTAGGGACAATGTCTCACTATGTTGCCCAGGCTGGTCTTGAACTCCTAGACTGAAGCAGTCCTCCTTCCTTGACCTCCCAAAGCACTGGGATTATAGGCGTGAGCCTCTGCACCTGTCTGCTTTTGGTTCTTTTAGTCTAGAACATTTTCACTGGCTTTCTTTGTCTTTTATGACATTGACATTTTTAAATAGTACAGTCATTTTGCCTCCTCTCCGTTTTCTTCTTTTTTAAATAATAGAATGGTCTTTGTTTTAAATTTATTTGATGTTTTCTCATGATTAGATTCAGGTTCTGGGTGACATTAAGTTCCTCACAGGATATCACATCTGGAGGCACACAAAGGCTGTCACACCAAGGTGATGTCAATTTTGGTCATCTGGTCAAGGTGTTGTCCTATTCCTTCACTATATAATTACTTTTTTTCTCTGTTGCAATCAATAAGCAGTCTGTGGGAAGAGGAGCTGTTACATTTTAAACAGAAAATGTATTTGACACTGATGGAAAGGAGAGGAGGAAAATTAATGACATAAATTTCAAAGCAACTATTAAATTATTTGATTGCATTCCTCCTCTTTTACTATGTCTGCCAAAATTGATTAAAAAAATATTTCTAGTAAGAATGTTTTAAATAGTGATATCTTAATAAGCATCAAAATTAAGCCTGAGAAATAAATTATTTCCTTCCTAATTTCCTCCTCAGCAAAAGTAACAATTATATAAATTTCATTATGCCTGATAAGATAGGCTTTTGGAAAATAGACCTAAGATGTTTCTGATACTGCAGATGACCTGTGGTGATCCAGCGGGATAAAGACTCTAGGTAGGTTGTCATTTGGTCATAAAATATGAGTTATCTTGGGTTTCCATAGAGACATCTAGACTTAAAATGTTGTAAGCACTGCTACTTTCAAAACGTCAGTAAAAATAGCAAAAGCCAAAGCTCTTGAAAAAATTACTTAAATCTTTTTTAAAAGTAGTATAGCGCCTTGTTAAAAATCTGTGGTGATGCCAAAGCTTGTCTTTCCCAGTGGTCCTATGTGAACTGGCCTTGAATAGCCCCAGGGAAAACAGACACCAGGAACTGGTTTCTCTGCGTTTTGGCAAAGGAATAAGACTACATTGACTTCATCTATGAAGACAACTGCCAACTATTTCCTTTGTAAATTGCTAATTTTGTGTAGTGAGGAAAGGAGCGATGGGCGACATGATTTTTATGGGTTAGACTGGTGTAAGTTCTGCTGAAAGTTTGACATCTTTAGGATCTTACATTTTCTTCAAGTTGAGCTAATAAAAACAGGCTTGTGACTATTTCTCACCAGATTTCTAAGTAGATATTGGGTTGAACACCACATATCCATGACTATTAAGGAGGCTTCATGGTGTAGTTTGACAAAGGCTCTCTTGACCAAACTTCAGTCAGGCCCTGAGTCCTCTTTTCAACCTGGCCTCCACCTTGGCCCCCATTCTTGATGGGCCTCTACAGCCCAGCTTTAGCAAGAATCCTGCTAAGCCAGTTTAGAGATAATCCCCCATCCTCAATATCTATGAAATTTCTCATCCCCTACTTTCGATGTATAAGTCCTTGGCCTCCCTTCAACGAGAAGCCTGTTAAGTTCATTTTGAAAGAACTCTACTCTTGATATCTCCTCTTAGTAATTTTCTAATCACTGACCCCCTCACTCTGCCCATTAGTTATAAACCCTGACATGTTCTGGTTGTATTCAGAGTTGAGCCTGATCTCTTCCTCTTGTTGCGATAGTTTTAAAACCTATCACTGTAGTCCTGAATTAAGTCTTCCTTACCTTAACAAGTGTCAAAATAAATTTTTCTTTAACATGTTGAAGCATGAACTTGAGAATCTAGAGCAGGAGTCCACAAAGTATGGCCCGTGGGCCATGTCCAGCCCCTACCTGTTTCGGTACCACTCGTGACTTAAAAATGGGTCTTACAATTCTGAGTGATTGAAAAAAAATCAAAAGAAGGATAATATTTAGTGACCCATGAACCTTATATGGCAATCAAATTTCAGTGTCCATAAATAAAGTTACATTGGATGACAGCCATGCCCATTTGTTTCTGTGTTGTCTGTGGCTGCTCTTGTGCTACAATGGCAGAGTTGAGCAGTGGTGACAAACCATGTGACTCAAAGCCTAAAATATTTAGCGTCTGGCCCTTCAAGAAAATGTTAGCTGCCCCTGGTCTAGAGTAGGTAAAAGGCTGAGATTGGAAGCTGCTTGTTCAAATTCTGTGATTGGAACCGAATAATGTGGCTCATTGTGCAGCTCATTGTGAATTGCTTCAGTACCACAGTTTTGTTTTTTCCTTTTGAACAGTTGGTCTATAAATGTAAAGGGAAAATCTAAGACAACAAAACATGTTTTTTGGCTTAGAATGTTTTATTTCCTTATATACATTTTAAGAGAGTGGCAAGGAGAAAAGATAACGTATCATTTTATTTGGGTTTAGAATAAATAATACATTTTATTTATGATCATCATGTTTTAAAATATTATTTTCTGTTACTATCTCTGTTTTACATCAAGTAAGCTGAGGCACAGGGAGATTATGTAACTTGCCCAAGGTCACAGAGTGCTAAGTGATCACATCACTCAGAAGGAGCTAGTTAAACCAATGTAATAGCCTTCAAGTTTTAGTGGCTTAGAACAAAAGCTTATTTTTCTCATGCCTTGCTTCTTGTCCATCTCAGGTCAGGCCAGGAGCCTAGGCTAAAGGAAACTCCACCACCAGGACATCAGCTGCTGTGGCCAGAGAAGAGAACATGGTGAATAATGCTTCATACCTTAGGGCAGGGCTTCTCAAACTTAAACGTGCATAGGCATCTCCTGGGGAGCTTATTAAATTCACATTCTGATTCAGGAGGTCCTGGAGGGCCTGAGATGCCATGTTTCTATCAACCTTCTAGGTGATGCCTATAGTGCTGGACCATGGGCCACACTTTGGGTGAGGAGGGCTTCCTGGCTTTTGCCCAGAAGTGACACATCACTTTTGCTCTCAAAAGAATTCAAGTCACATGGCCATGCCCAACTTCAAGGCAGCAGATAATATAATCCATTATCTACACCAGGGAGAAGAGAATTGGAATTTTTGTGAACAGCTCCAATGAAGAGCAAACAATGTGAAGCTAGGATCTGAATTCAGGCAGGCTGGCCCCGGAGTCTGTGCTCTTAATTGTAACTATATACAGTCATGGGTCTTGGTCCATTCTCTATAAAGAGAATGCCTGCCAGGCAGACAGCCAGTCAGGGAGTTAGAGTTGACTTGTGTGACTTGACATGGGTGACTTAGGCAGCTTTAGAGTTCAGTGCAGCAGTTCTCAGCATGGTGCTGCAACTCTGAAATGTTTCAATTCATTTTTTTATCTTAAAGTGCCAACATTTATGAATTATTTTTAAATTAAAAACATAGCTGGGAGCGGTGGCTCACACCTGTAATCCCAGCACTTTGGGAGGCTGAGACAGGTGGATTGCTTGAGCTCCTGAGTTCGAGACCAACCAAAGCAACATGGCAAGACCTTGTCTTTACAAAAAAATACGAAAAATTAGCCAGGCATGGTAGCACGCTCCTGTAGTCCCAGCTACTTGGGAGGCTGAGATAGGAGGATTGCTTGACCCCAGGAGACAGAGGTTGCAATGAGTACCTCTGCACTCCAGCCTGGGTAACACAGCAAGGCCATGTCTCAAAAAAAATTAATTAATTAATTATTTTAAAAACATACCTTCTAGTAGAATCAAGCCTCTATACTCTCTCATCTAACATTTTGCTATGCTTTCTTGTTTTGGAGAAGGGGAAGGGTTAAAGGCTGGAGCTGCTGGTCTAGAAGAGTCCTAGGCTTGTAGTCAGCACAACAAACTCAATTCCCAGATGGTGTTGGCTGAGAATATGCAGATATGAGCCTGCTGCCTGTACCCATAACTGGGAACTTCTAATATGGTCATAAACTACTGAGTATTGTGTGTGGGAGTGGTGGGTCTCAGGCCCACATTAAAGTCTTAAATAGAGAAAAATGGACTGGGTTGCTGTCAGCAGAGTGCTGAGTGAATATTACATCTCCTTTGATTGACCTTTTGATGCCCACGGAAAGCCCACGTCCCGTGCCTTCATCCACCCACTTTGCTGTCAGTTCCCAGGCTGAAATGAGGAGGGACTCTCGGACTGAGCAAGGTCTCTGTCTACCTCATGGAAAACCTGATCTGGAGATGACACTTGGAATAAAATAAGATTACTCTTCCATTAAAAGGAAATCCACCCAAAAGAGAGAAATAGTGGTATATTTCAGTTTTACATAATAATTTCTTGAGATAAGATAACCCATTGCATTAGTTGATTCAGTTACCAATTTAGCTAAGTGTGAGGGAGAAGATGGGCCTTGACTTTCTTTCTTTCAGAAAATCAAGTTTGCCATATTGAAAAATGCTGTCAGCTCTGCCCACCGGTTCTGTCATTAATCATGGGAAGAGCTGATCAGGTTTTGATTGTTTCTCCAGAGGCACTTTTGTCATATAATGCATATATTTCAATTAAAATATGCAGGAGAATGCAAAGTTAATAATTAAGGGAAAATAATCCAGTGTTGCCATTGCTATTAATTACTTAAACTAAAACCTACAGTGTGATTTTTAAAAATTAATGGAACAGATAGAATTCTACTGTTTGCTAGTTTTAATCCTAATCTCAGAAGGTATTACCAGTTATCTCTCTTGGCTGTTCGTGCCCTTTGGAAATGACCTATTACTAACTCCACCAGTAATCCTGACTTAATATGCAAGTGCTGTCAGCTCTTAATCTAGCCTGGGCTGGCGTTGGTAGAAAGTCGTTTCTTTCAATGACATTTCTATATTGGAGGCCTGAATAAATGAAAGATGTCTGATTTTTATGTCAGCAACATCACCATCATGATTCAAATGCTAAAGAATTTCAGGAAAGATTAAATTTGCTCTTGACCTGAGAGGAGTCCCATCCTCTTAGTGATGAGTTCCACAGGTAAGCCTGATACACCGCCTGGGATTCTCTTATCCTAAGCACATTAATCAGCTTCATAGACCTCAAAGATTATGTTACTTTTCCCCCTCAACTTTCCACAATCTCTGTAAAATCTTTCCCAATTACTCCAGCCCACAATGATCGTTTTCTTCAAACTCCTACTTAGTGTCACATAGTTTAATACTCAATTGGTCTCTAATTACAGTACTTAGATTGTAAGCTCCTCAAAAGCAAGGATTTAGCCCAATTATAGGCCCAGAGGTGGTTTCTGTGAATGCTGAGTGATGGATTTGCAGTTCTGGATGGTTTTCCAGTAAGCAGGACAAATGGGTGAATTGGCACCACCGAGAGGATGCTGTCGCAGATTACTGAGCAGGCCCTCTGTTTACCGGGGGCTTTGCAAAGGCCATAGCTGCCAAACAGTTGGCCAGCCACAGTGGCTCAGCTTAGGCCCCCAGATGTTTTCCTCCAGCCCATTTCTGCCCATTGGAAACCAACATTTTGGACTAGGGCTTGCAATTATTCAAATTTGATATTGAGAAGTCAGAAAGAACAAGCAGTAGAGGGGCAGGAAGGTAAAATATTTTTTTTTTTTTTTTTTGAGACAGAGTCTTGCTCTGTCATCCAGGCTGGAGTGCAGTGGCATGATCTTGGCTCACTGCAAGCCCCACCTCCCAGGTTCACGCCATTCTCCTGCCGCAGCCTCCTGAGTAGCTGGGACTACAGGTGGCTGCCACCACGCCCGGCTAATTTTTTGTATTTTTAGTAGCGACAGAGTTTCACAGTGTTAGCCAGGATAGTCTCGATCTCCTGACTTCATGATCCACCCGCCTCAGCGTCCCAAAGTCCTGAGATTACAGGCGTGAGCCACCACGCCCAGCCAGGAAGGTAAAATTTTTGTATCTGCTTTCCTAGGAGCTGACTTAACTGTGGAGGCATAAAAAAATGAAAGGGAGGACATGTTACATATTTAACAGCAAGTGCTGTGCTGTGTAGAAATTTATGTAACTCTCTTGCTAGGTTAGTCCAGAAGCTGGATTAATATTTTAATCATATTCTCTTGAGAGGAAAAGGCAGCTGGTGAAATTGTTGGAGGTGACATGCCAATCTACATAGAAACCAAGTGTGGTTTGGAGACCACCATGGAAATAATAACTTCAGTCATTAAGTGGAGAATGAAAGGAAGAAAGAAACCAGATAAGTTTTCCAGGATCAAGAAGTTATTTTTATTATAAACTAACCTTAGGGAGACCATAGGCTTTATTATTATTTCAACATTTAAATTCAAATACTGATGGTTCTGTCTCTTCACTGGTGATTGCTCTTGGCAATAGCAGAGTTAGCAATGAGTGCAATAGAACATCCTTCATCTTTATTTTTAAGTTGTCATTTTAATTGTGGATATAAACTTGTTATGTAGGCAAAGTATGTCAAGGAGTACACAACACGGTTCATACAGGCTTTCTCCTGTGAACTTGACTACCCACGGCCTGAATTCTAACAGTTGGCATAAGTTCACTGGCATCCTGAAATCTAAAGGAAAAGGCCCTTCTCCTTTTTTGTTTCCTTGCAGACATAGATAATACCAAATCCTTACAATGGTCTGTAACTGGCACTAGCAACAAGCGTCTGGAGTATAACATGGGTTAGGCTCTGGGAAAGTTATCTTTTGCTTGGGAACACCCATCCAATGGAAATTGATGTTTATATTATTAACTGGGAATTTGTGCTTCTGAATTTTGTGGGATTAAGACTGGTGCTATGATATTCTCATGTGTTCTGTTGACCCTTAGGTATTTTAGAAAAGAGGAAACTGAGAGTCTTAGAGTTGAAATAATCAAACTTTGGAGGTGCTAAGGCACTACTCCAATTATACTGGCAGATGGCCCAGGTGCAGCTGCTGAAGAAGGATCCCAGAGTCCACCCAGATCCCCAAATACCATCTCTTCTGCCTGTAACTGAGCCAGTAAAGGGAAAAAGGGTAGAGCAGAACTTTGGACTGAGATTTCTCTGTGGGAGCAACAGATTGAATTGATAATGGGAAAATGTTCATATTGTTAACTTTTATAAGGTGGCGGTAAATTTCAAGAATTTTACAGCGCTGGCATATTATTTGGGCCATATTTTCATCTGGTGCTCTTTGTTCACTCTGCTTGGTCGGGTAACATACTGAGCAGGATTCGAGATGAGCAAGATAACTGGGGCTAATCGTGGCATTGTGGCCGATGTAATCAATGTCCTGATCTGTTTCAGCAGCTTCTGGAGGCCACAACAAAGACACATTGATGAAGGCCCTCTCTTTAACATCAGGAGGATATGGAGGAAGAGAAGTAAGGACTGAGGAAGTGGTTCCATGAAGGAAGGACGGGATATTCTTGAATTCTCTCCTGATCTCGTTACCTGAGTAGGACAGCAGCACTGAGGGTAGACTATGGCTCCAGTGGGTAATTTCACCGGATTAAGAAGAGACATAGCCAAAAAAGGAAGAACATTGGTGTGTAAGGGAGGGACAGTCACTTCTTTGTTCATGCTATTAGTTGATTAGGTAAAGATCATTTGATTTGTCTCTGTGCTAGTGGGCAGAACTACAGTGTACAGTTGAAAGTCACTTTGGACTCTCTTTTCTCATAAGAGGCAGGGTGAGATGGCTTGGAAGCAGGCTGAGAAACATTATTCTTGACATTTGTCCAAACTCTCTGCCTCCTGTCCTTCTCTCTCATGGGTGTGGTTTTTCCTCACATTTGGGTATGAAATCTGAGATTCCATTTCCGATATCTACTTAGGATGGCCATAGGTAGTTCAGTACTAGTGACCTGTTTTGAATCAAGGCCTGTTAGGCTCACTTAGCTGAGATAGGCGCATGGTCCACAGAATCTAGGCTAGCTAGAAATGGAGCTGACAGAAGGCAGACTCATCTGTTAGAATAACTAGTAATAGCTAATGTTTATTGACTATTGTGTGCCAAGCATGGCTCTAAGGACTTTGCAGCTATAATTTTATATAATCCTTGCAGTAAACTTGGGAGGTTACTGTTCTTATCCCCACTTAAGGAGTGACGAAAGAGAAAACTAGCGAGTAGCAGAACCAGAATTTTAACTTCAGAGCTCACATTTCCTAACCATCATACTAAACTATTCCAAGAAGTTTATCCAAATAGGTAAAAACAAAAAGGATAGTGATGAGTGTCATTTTCTGTCCAGTCCTCTGGGGGAACAAAACCTCATAACTTGGGTTTTTGTTTTTAAGGTAGAGTCTCACTCTGTCGCCCAGGCTGGAATGCAGTGGTGCAATCTCAGCTCACTGCAACCTCCACCTCCTGGGTTCAAGCAATTCTCCTGCCTCAGCCTCCTGAGTAGCTGGGATTACAGGCATCCACCACCATGCCCAACTAATTTTTTTGTATTTTAGTAGAGACAGGGTTTTGCCATGTTGGCCAGGATGGTCTCAAACTCCTGGCCTCAAGTGATCTGCCCGCCTTGGCCTCCCAAAGTGATGGGATTACAGGCACAAGGCACTGTTCCTGGCCATAGCTTGGGTTTATTCATGAGGCTAGCCTTTGGCTTTTCTCAGCAGGCTGTAAGTTTGAATGTCTTTCTCTACTCTGTGTTGGGGGTGTGGGGGTGGATTTTTTTTTTTTTTTAATTTTAACAAAGTAAATCTTCTAGAGGGAAAAGAAAGAACTCTTTTACTCATGAGAACAGGTTCCAGGATACTTAAACTTATAGCTTAAAAAAACACAGTTGGGCCAACATCTTGGTCCTTTACAAAAACTGGAAGTAAAATTTCATGATTTTGTAAACATTTTCAATGAGACTGGTCTTGTTCAGAATCCACAGATGAATTTCTAATACTTTTGCATATTCTATAATTGTTTCTCCAGAAGAACAGAACATATTATCATTGTTTTGCTGTTATGGTTAGCATTAGGTACTGTTCTAAGTGATTTACATATATTTTCCCACTTACATTGAAATGCATATAAGAGGTACTACTATCATGTATTACTTATCTATTGTCACAGCAATGCTGTGTAACAAAAAATGCATGAAACCTCAGCGGCATACAAGCTGTCATGATTGGCTAAAGAGATCTTGGCCTGTCTTGATGGTGCTGGCTCATGACATGTAGAGTTTGGCTCACTGCAGACTGATCTAGCCTGGTCTTGGTTGAAATGAATGGGGCAATTCAGCTCCCCCATGTGTCTCATCCTCCAATAGGCTGGGCTGATTATGTTCTGTTGGTGATTGCAGAGCTACAAGCTCTGATCACAAGCTCCAGAGGAGCCTAATTGCATAAATCCATTTCAACCTCTGCTTGCAACCTGTCTGTTTGGCTAAGCCTAAAGATGTGGCTTTCATCCTTAATGGACTCCATCCATCCCTTGGGAGAGCACTGGAAAATGTCATGGCAGAAGGTCTGGATATAGAGAATGGTGAACAGTTGGGCCCACTGTTGCAATCTATGACATATCCTCATTTTACATATAGAGAAACTAAGGCCTAGATAATAAGTGGCTTCCCTAGGGTCACATAGATAGTAAGCGGCAGAGCTGGAATTTCAACCTGGGTTTGTGTTTCCTCAAAGCTGAAGGTCTTAAAGATGTACTCTAAAGGCAAGATTTAGAAACTAGCTGTGTCTCAAATTCCTTTCCAGATATCAATAAACTTTTAACTCCCTTTTTATGCATTTTCACCAATGAAGACAAAATGCAGCTGTTGATATTAGGTAATGTGAATGCTGTGAAGAGTAATTAGTATTAGTAAATTCTCCGAAAAAGTGTTGGTATTATGATCAAAGAAATATATACTTTAAAATCACTGACCTCCTTTTACACTTTGTATTCTTTTAGAGCTCTCTCTTTTGCCATAGTTTAGAAATGTAATGACTGTAAAGTCTCTTTGTAAAAAAATTTTTAAAAACTTTTTTAGAGATGGGAGTCTCACTGTGTTGCCCAGGCTAGAATGCAGTGGTTATTCAAAGGTATGATCATAATGCACTGCAGTCTCCTACTCCTGGCTTCAAGCGGTGCTCTTGAAATTGACTACTCAGCTTCCCAAGTAGCTGGGACTACAGGCAAGTACCACCGTGCCTGGCTTAAAATCTCTTAATATTCTTCACTCCCCTCCATCTCAAATCAACATGGTAGTGTCCTAGTCTGCCTATATTAGCAGTAATTATAAGTGAAAATGATACCCTGTACAAATTGCTTTTTTAAAAATAATAGTAACTCCAATCAATGGTGTCCAGCTTTAAAAAACGATAGTAACATCTTTAAGACTATACAAAAAGCTATACATTTTAACAATTGAGAAATGTGGATTTATATCAACTGCCCCTTTAACAGATGTGTACCAGCCTAATTTTGCTTTGTAACTTGCTTGCTACTGTTGTTATTCCTTTTTTCTATTAAGTCAATTTCATGGCACATGTTTTGAAGAAAGTTGACTTTATATACTGCTATTGACCCTAGAAGCAAAATAGCATAAGGGCACACTGCTTGCCAAAACTGCATTCCTAAAGGATAAATTCTTTGGGGTACCCTTTTTGCTCTTGGCCCTCTGGTCCTGTCCTGGACCATTGACAATATAACAGAGACAGCTTTCTGCTTCTCAAGAAAGGATTTTTTTTACATCATCAGAAAACATCAAGTGAATCAAGAAAGAATAGAGCTCTGAGGACCACTGAAGATCCATGAGGATCTTTGTGAATGCTCTGCAGATGAAAAAGGTATTGGGGATCACTTTGAAACATGGAGTTAGGGAGGGAGACTATGAAGAAAAAAGAAAAAACCTTGGAGAGAAGGAATACCTTGAAGATGAAGACATTGCATCTAGAATGAAGGGTGAAAAAAAAAAGCTGATACATTTCAATCAACGTACAAGTGATTGGAGCAGACTGAGAAATTCAATTCAGATTCTTTGTGAACATAAAAGTTTTGGGAACCTCAGTATATGTTGTATCTTCTCATCCTGGTTTCCCACATTAGGTGGGTCTGACCTGCTCTCCCACAAGAGTGTAAATTCAGCAAGGTTAGGGGCTATATACATGTCTTGACTGGGGTTATTGTCAAGGGTAGCCCAATGTGTTATGTTTGGCAGGCACTAAATAAATATTTGTTAGCCAAATGTACCAGTAACCAACTAATACTTCTGGTGTTTTCCTCTGGTAAGAACTCAGAAACTGCCTTTACCTTGTACAACAAGAGAAAAATCCATGAGTTGGATGTAAAGCAGAAATTAAATAAAATATAATTCCAGTATTTGTGTCCCAAAGGAAATGTATCTTATTATAGTGGAGAGGGAAGGAAGGAACATCACTGTAAATCAAAGGACCTGTCTTCTTTTAGCTTTGGTTTTGATCTTAGTCATGTGATCCAACAGCAGTTTTCCCCTGTATGCAATAGGAATAATAAATAATGTGTCATATATGAAAATGCTTCAGGAAAAAAGGTGCCAAATTAATCCCGGGTACTACCATTATAAAAGGCATAAGTTAAACTGGTAAGAGTAATATCAGATAACTCAAATCAATTGTGCTAAAGCCAGAGCCAGTATCATGTCTTTTTCATCTTATCCACCACTTCAGTACCTAACACAGTGCATGGTCAATAGCTGACACTCGGAATGTCTTTACAGAATTAATGTCTGATCCTTAACTACAGTATAGAATCAAAGATAGTCTCAGATAATCATTCTAGTTCCTTTGTTTTAGAGATGAAGATTTTCATATATACCTATTATCATGCAGTTACAGAAGATACATAAAATAAATACTCAAATTTTAAAGAACTTTTTTTTGCTGAAACAATAATGGAAGTAGTGGTATTTGTTGATTCAGTGAAAATTTTGAGTCTGATTACAGTGTACATAAGTGGTGTAAGATATATAGGGTCACAAGACACAGTTTCTGCCCTTAAAAACTTCTTATCTCTTTGTTTTACAAGACATCGTCAGCCCCCTGCCTCAAATTAAACAGTAATAAAAGGCAACAGGAGAGCCCTCGTTGAGTTTTTTTGGGTGAAAGGGACAGACATTTACTCTGGCTAACTTTAGGGGGGAAAAATGTGTGACTCACAGAAATGAAGGAAGTCTGGGGAGCCAAGTGCAGGAAAGACAAGGTTCTGTACCTACAAGGATTGAGGGGTGGGGACTTCAAGACAGGTTTACCAGGACCCTGCACCCAGAATGGGTATCTATCCATTTCCTTCTTTGTTCACTTCATTCAAGATTCATATTCCTGGGAGAGAAAGTCCGGTTGGCATGGCTAGGGATACATGGCTCACTCCCTGGCCAGGGAAGAATAGCTAGGCAAGATTGATGAAATGGGGATTGTGTAGTTCCCCAAAGCACAACTGGAGTACAACCAGGAGATGCAGTCGATCCTCCCAACAGTTAGTATTCTTAAAGTACAGAGAAGGGAGATTCTGGTGAGACTTTACAGGTGAGAAGGGGCTTAAGCTAGACCTTTAAGGATGAGTAAGAATGAAATAAATGAGGAGAAGGGAAGATTTCAGGTGGTGCTAAATGAGGAGCAAAGGCTTGTAGTTAAGATTGAGTCAGATGTCCCCACCAGAGTCAGAAGTGGCAAAGATGGAGAAGAAAATAATTATTCCTTGGAATTGTGTCAATAGGAAAGTAAGGATAATGCTAAGTTCAAAGGGACAGATAATTCTGGCAGAGAAATAGCAAGTATAGAGATAACTAAATAGCAAATATTTAGCGAAAGCTTAAAGGAGACCTATGTACTTTTGAAAGAAAACCCAAAATAAAGGATATGCTGGAAGAACTTTCTAGACATGAGATTGAGAACCCAAGTGAAGGGGTGAATCTTGAGGAAGGATAGAGTCCCTGCTTGTTCAGAGGCTGGAGCATAGGGTGGATGAATGTTGAGATACCAGTACAATGATTTGGATGACACTTATTCTAGATATACCAGCTCTTACCAATATAAGGTAGAAGTCACTGCCAAGGGAAGGAGTACAGTGCTGGATGAGGACTCAGAGGTGAAGGTGCTTTGGGATCTCTACTGTGGTCAGAGTACATAGGGATCAACAAGGAGTCAGTAAAAGATGACAAAACAGGCCAGGCATGGTGGCTCACACCTGTAATCTCAGCACTTAGGGAGGCCGAGGCGGCCAGATGACTTGAGGTCAGGGGTTCAAGACAAGCCTGGCCAACATGCCTGGCCAATTTTTAGGAGAGATAAAACCCTGTCTCTACTAAAAATGCAAAAATTAGCTGGGCATGGTTGCACACACTTGGGAGGCTGAGACACAAGAATCGCTTGAACCCAGGAGGCAGAGGTTGCAGTGAGCTGAGATCTGCCACTGCACTCCAGCCTGGGCAACAGAGTGAAACTCCATCTCAAAAAAAAAAAAAAAAAAAAAAAATCAGATGGCAAAACAACTTCTCTAAGTTAAAATTAGCATGAATTTCAGTTGCTTTTCCAAATGACTGGATGGAAATACTTTTTGGTTAATATTCAAAAGCTAGGGTTTCCAAAACTTTGGAGCAGATTATGAAGATAAGATAATTTATTCAGGAATTTAGCCTTTGTTCCTAGACTTAAAGGATTATTGGAAATATTTGGAAGACAGCAGAGTGGCATATTTTATTTGTGATATTTTGTATCCCTTATATAAATGGAGAAGTTGCCACAGAATTGTTTGATTTTATATCCTTTTCACAAAATAAATGCATTACTAGAAACACCAGACATTGCAGTGTTTTACTGAAATAGGATCCTGTTTAGCTATACTCACCCTTTTTCTATGCTTGCCCATTATTTTTCCTGGAGTTATCTCAAAAAACGGATTAAAGGAAAAAGCATGAACCTACAAGCAATCCTTAACCTCAAATATTTGATCTATGTCATCACATTTAAGTAGTTCAGAATCTGTTTGGAAAAGATAAATGCAAGACTTTGGCTTCTCTTTGCCCCTTTGAAAGAGTCAACATTGTTAAGGCTTATTATTAAGCCAGATTTTTCCCATGCCTAAGTCGCCCAGCAGTGGCCCTTTCTCAGTCTGCCTAAGGCAATACACAAACAACAGTTTTGTTTTATGTCACAGTTCTGTTTCTGCAAAATTAAAAGGAAACCAAATGCTACTTGCTCCAAAAGAAGCCATGAATCATGTTTTAATAAAAATAATCACCCACTATTTTTCTGTTTTGTAAGTTTAAAATTTCATGTCCTGGATTTACTTACAATGAGCTATATCAAACCTTTAGAAACATAACCTATGGGTATCTGCCTGTCCTTAAATAGGGCCTTCAATGTGTAGTATATAGTTTGTTCAAGGAGAAGTGAACTAGTCATTGATGTGGCTCATTACAACAATCACAATAACAACTATTCATTAGTCTGTTTTCACACTGCTATAATGAAACACCGGAGACTGGATAATTTATAAACAAAGGAGGTTTAATTGACTCATGGTTCTGCATGGCTGGGGAGGCCTCAGGAAACTTACAATCATGGTGGAAGAGGAAGCAGGCACCCTCTTCACAAGGTAGCAGGAGAGAGTGAGTGCTTGTGAAGGACGAACTATCAAACAGTTATAAAACCATCAGATCTCGTGAGAAGTCATGTACTATCATGAGAACAGCATGGGGAAACCACCCCCATGATCCAGTCCTCTCCCACCAGGTCCCTCCCTCAACACGTGGGGATTATGGGGATTTCAATTCAAGATGAGATTTGGGTGGGGACACAGCCAAACCATATCAAACTATTATGAATTCTGCTGGTTGAGTTTGTAGTAAGTTCTTTGCAAATATCATCTATTGAATATAGATAATCATAATATAAATATAGAGATAATTGCAGTAAATAATATAAAGTAGGTATTATTATGATGACCCATTTTTCAGGTGAGGAAACTGAGGCTTAGGGAAATTAGGTAACTAGCCTGGCATCACACAATTAGTACATTACAATCCACATCTGGATGGTTCCAAAGCCCACAGGTTCACCATGCACTGCTATTTTTTTTTCTTTTTTTTTTTTCTTTTTTGAAACGGAGTCTCGCTCTGTCGCCCAGGCTGGAGCACAGTGGCAGGGTCTAGGCTCACTGCAAGCTCCGCCTCCCTGCTTCACGCCATTCTCCTGCCTCAGCCTCCGGAGTAGGTGGGACTACAGGCGCCATCATGCCCGGCTAATTTTTTGTATTTTTAGTAGAGAGGGGGTTTCACCGTGTTAGCCAGGATGGTCTCGATCTCCTGACCTCGTGATTCGCACGCCTCGGCCTCCCAAAGTGCTGGGATTACAGGCGTGAGCCACTGCACCCGGCCCCGATGTGCTGCCGTTTTATCTCTTCACTCCTACCACACGGCGGCCAGCAGTGTGCGGGAAAAAATTTAGTGCTGCTTTGTCCCAGCTGCTTGTTCAGACCACGTGGTGCCTTAGTGAGCTCACAGCTCTGGCCTTGGCCTGGTGACCACCTAGATGTGACCCTCCTAAAGTAGACACTGCACCCCGCAGGTGTCATGCTGCCCTGCTGATGAGTTGGCTCCTAATGTGCTGAATCATTCTCTATGCCCTTCTGCGAGTCTTGACTACTTGCACTCCAGAGGGTTGCTTTTGGCTTGCTGGTCCTGGCTGCAATTTCTTCCCGCCAGCTTTGGCATGCCTACCAAAGGGTGTATTTCTTACTTGCCTGATGGCTGTGGTACAGCTCTGGGCCCAGAAAACTCATTAATTTTTAGTATTTATTATCTCCATCATCTCCCATGAGATCTCAATCGCATCCTTGGAGAGGGGCCACTTCCAAATTTGTTCATTCTTTTTGTACTCTCTCTCAGCTCTAGAATATTCTTTAGGGCTCTCTTTACACCTTTACAGTTATTTCCCTGTTCATATTGAACTTCTCTATTCAAATTACTGCATGACTTGTGCCTCCTGGCTTGGATTCTTGACTGATACAAATTCCATTTTGGATTTCTTTCATCATCCCTGTTGATTTTGTCTATCTATATATCTTGAGCACATAAATCACTACTATGGTTGCCAAAAGTCAGAATTTTATAAGAAGGTTACTCAGAAAAGAGTCACTCCTCTGCCTGCCACTATCCATTCTAACCTGCTCTCATTTTCCCATCCTTTCCAACCCAATTCTACCTATTTCTTGTATGTGACTAGGAGTCATTCCCTTCTCCTTATGTGTAACTAGTCATTAGTTTTGGTTTATCTTTTCTCTCTTTATTTTTGCACTATTGAGCAGATATGTGCATAATTTCTCATTTCTTTTCTTACACAAAAGATAGCAAGCTTTTTTATTTTTTCACATTTTGCTTCTTTCACTTAACAGTATACCCTAGTAAGCACAGCATATCAGTTCATAGGCATCCCTTATCACTTTTTTTTTACAGCTGCATAGTACTCCACTGAGTGTACTATAGTTTATTCACCTACTCTCTTAAGTATTCAAGCTCTTTCCAACCAATATCATAATAAATAACCTGTGTATATGTATTTTTGTACGTTTAGAGATGTATATTTAGGGTGGATTCCTAGAAGTAGGACGGCTTAGTTGAAAAGTAAGTGGATGAATCATTTTGTTAGTCATCACCAAATCCCCCTCTAAAAGGGTCGTGCCAATCTGTGTTCCCACCAGCAATGCATGAGAGTACCTGTTTTCCTCTATTCTTGCCAACAGAATGTGTTGTCATACTTTTAAATTTTTCCTTATCTGATAGGTGAGAAATGCAATAGTTTTAACTTGCATGTCTTTAATTATGGGTTGTTTGAATATCTTCTCATAAGTTCAAATGCCATATATATGCTTTTAAATGAGTTGTCTGTTCATGTCTTTTTTCTGTTTTTCAGGTAACTTTAATCATTTCCCTCGCTAAGAATTATTTGAATATTGAGGATATTAACCCCTTATCCGTGTTATAAATTATACATATTTTTCCCTTTTGAGTTTGTGTATGGTTCTCCTGCAATAAAAATGTTTTAATTATTTTATGTAGACAGATTTATCAATATTTAATTTTTCTGGATTTTAAGTCCCTATATCAAGGTTAAAGAAAAATTCACCCATATTTGCTTCTTGTATTTGTACAGTTTAAATGTTTACATTTAGATCCCTGATCCATTTGGAGTTTATTCTTGTATGTGGCATGCAATACAGATTTTATCTTTTTCCAATGGCTACCACATTGGAAATTTTCCCCATCTTTGCCCTAGCAATACCTGTATAGGATACACCTACATTTCCACGTCTTGGGTCTCCTTGGGGACTTTTTATTCTATCCCACTGGCCTATTTTTCTATTCCTGTGGTCAGGCCCAGACTGTTAATAGAGGCTTTCTAGTGTGTTTCAGTGTCTACCAGAGCATTTCTCTTCACAGATGTTATTTTAATTGCTTTCCTGGCTATTCTTGCATGTTTACCTTTCCATATTCACGTTAATAACAACTCATCCTTGATAGTTAATTTTATGTGATACCAAATTGAGGAAGCAATTCAGGGACCCAGAGATACATTCCCATTAACAATTAATAATTTAGCCAATGGGAGGTCATGCAGAGACCTGGGCCCCAGAAGAAGATTGAGGACAAAGCACCAGTAGCGCAGACTGGGGTGAAGAAAATTATAGAGGTAGGAGGCAAACCCCAGGTAAGTACCGTAACTGGAGTCACGGTTGGGTAGAACATCAAGATAAGAAGGTGAGAAGTGGTGGCCATGCCCAGAAGAGATGGAGGAACCATAGCCTTACACCATGGTGGGAAAGGGCCAGCAAAGATGATGTAGGAGCCCATTTGTACTAAGTCCTCAGGTGAAGTGAATTTACTTATTCATTAAGAAGAAAATATTCCCAGCCCTCTTTTCAAATAGTCGACAATATAGCTTTCAAGAGTGTTAAGTGTGTTTATGTTTTACACATATCTGAAGTAAGGTTTGCTTTATTTTATCCCTAGAAAAATCTGAGTTTTTTTCTTGGAGGGTTCAATAATTTGAAACTAAAAATTTTAAAAGCATTTCAAACAGTCCCTTTACCTACCCTGCCCATGCATTTACCAAAATAAATAAGGCCACCCTGCAAGCCATTCTCTGATTTGCATGGCAGTGAGATCTGATGCAAATTCTCACATTTTAGGCTATTTCGGGGTTTGTGGAAATGGCAAAGGGTTCCTTTCTTTAAATAGTCCTGGGCATGATACCCTTGTCCAGGATATTTTGACAGTACTGTTACTGCAAAGTAAACACATTTGAGGAAATAAAATGCTAATGATAAAAGAAAAATTTGGGATGGTATCAGGTTTGGTTTTCGCTGTAAGAAAACATCCCAGTCTTGAGTGGAGAGTTAGAACTTGTGGCCTGGCTGTCGGCTGTGGCTCCCACCTCACTCCCATCCTGCTCCCTGCCATAGAGGGCTGCACTGTTCCTAACCCCCCCACATCCCCTACACACATTTCACTTCTTCCTCCTTCCAACCCCCACTGCCCCACAAAGAAAGCAGGATTGGATGCCCCTTTGCACCCCTCCAAATTCTTTAAAAGCATATAAAAGGCACATGCCATGCTCAAGGGCTTTGCATGTTTAGTCTAGCGCTTGTACAGAATCCAGCACTGCATCTGGTCATAAACAGGTAGTATATGATAACCCCTGGTTCACCCCACCTGGTGAGAAGATTGTGCAGGTAGCACCGTTTGTCATGTCCTCACCCTTTGCTCATCTCCATGCACCATCTCATCCTGCCCCACTGCCCAGAGCAGCCGAGGTCCCCATTCTGTGTTCCAGGTCACGGACACTGTTTAGTTAATGAGGGTTGATAAAGACACGTTAACTATTAGGGGGAATTGGCCGGGCGCGGTGGCTCACGCTTGTAATCCCAGCACTTTGGGAGGCCGAGGCGGGCGGATCACGAGGTCAGGAGATCGAGACCACGGTGAAACCCCGTCTCTAATAAAAATACAAAAAAATTAGCTGGGCGTGGTGGCGGGCGCCTGTAGTCCCAGCTACTCGGAGAGGCTGAGGCAGGAGAATGGCATGAACCCGGGAGGTGGAGCTTGCAGTGAGCCGAGACTGCGCCACTGCACTCCAGCCTGGGTGACAGAGCGAGACTCCGTCTCAAACAAACAAACAAAAAACCTATTAGGGGGAATTGGAGGAAAGGGAGAGGGAATTCATAGTTACAGAGCACCAACTTTGCCCAAGGCAAAAGTGCTTTAAATACCGTGTTTCATGTAATTATCACAGCTCTCTATGAACTGGGCATTTTTATCCTCATTTTTCACAGAGTCATTTGTGAGTCAGGAATTTTCTCACCTCTCCCTGACCCAGACGCTGTGGTGAATTATGGTACGTTTGATTTACTGGCCAGTGCATAGTAAGTGCTCAAGAATCTTTGGTTATTTGTAGCTTAATCATGGACTTTCGAAAATTCAAAGCCTGACCCCCATATAATTATTTTCAAAGTTTCAGGCGCTGGCAGGGATATTTTGGTGGATTATCCCTCTCATGCAGTGTAGAAAGAAGACTGCCTTGTCTGACCCTGAGGAAGGTTTCTCTGACTTCTCTGATTTTGTTTCTTCTCTTTTCTGTGCCTTTTGCTGACCCCAAATTGAGAAAACCTCATAACATAATTTGGCTCTCTAGATTTTCTGAAAAGTAAGTCTGTCCCTCATGACCGAGCTTACTCTACACGCCAAAATGCCAGCGAAGTCTGACCTCAAAAGTACGGAGTGTGCTTCTCCCCATTTGAAAATGTTATTCACATTCCCTTTAAGGATTATTCCCAGCACAAGGGGCTGGGGCTGCTTCTGAATGCAGCCAAATGCAAATGATCAGTCAATATATGTAAATCTGCTTGACCTCACTAATCATCAGAGAAATGCTAATTAAAAGTAAGAGAAGCCATTTTTTAAAATCCAACAGACTACTCCAGATTCAAAAGATGGATACTATCCCCAAGTCAGCATGGATGTGAGAAAACTGTTATATATTTTGATGGAAAAGAATATTGACAGACATCTTTAGATACCCAATTATCAGTGTTGATCAAAATTTGAAATGTGCATATTTGTTAGTTCACTTTTAGTTGTTTTCTGTCATTCTATAATTGCTTTTCCTTTTGTCTAATTTTTTCTTCTTTCTTTCTTTTTTTTGCTAGAACTGTTACTGGCTGAAGTGTCTTTCCTTGTGATGCACGTCCTTCACCTGCTTTCACTTATGCTCAGTTTGTTCCTGCTTGCTTAATTTGAGAGAGGGAAGCACATATAACCAGGTTGTTTTTTATTTAAGGGAATTTCCTGAGAGACGCCCTCATTCTTCAGGCCCAAAAATAAATGGGAGATGTGTCTTCAAGAAAAGGAATGAGCAGCTGTGGTGAGAGGCCTCCAGCAGAGGCTGACTCTGTGCCATTCTGGGGGTGTGGAACTGGGTCGCCACATGGATAGTTCACTTTTTCATCTATGGCCTGCCCAGCTCCTGGATCTCCTCTCCCTAAGTGAAGACCCAGGGCTGCCATTAGCCCACTTGGGGCCTAGTGCGAATTACAAGGCCTCCTCTTTGGGTGAAAGCACCCCTCTGGCCAGTGCTTATGAGCAGATGGGTGTCTCTGTGTGATTTGTCTTAGCTTTGTTTAGAAACCACAGCAGGGGCTCTATCCCAGCCTCTTTTATTCACCCTCTGGGCCAGGCATGCTTTAGCGAGGCACCACCTGTGCAACCTTACCTGGGGGCCCTGAAAGGATGCTGGTTTGTCTTGCAGAGCCAATGGGAAATTGACACGTTGCCTGAGCTGTAATGTGGGCTTCAGCCTCCTTGCCCACCTGAGACCAGGCGTTAGCATTTTGGGTAGAAATGTTCAGTAGTTTTGTTCCGGGCATGGCCATTTCTTTGTTTCATTAAAGACAGAGTTTTCTTCCATGAGTTTTAAGAGAGAGGAGTAAAGTAAAATCCCTGTTTCCTCAAACATGTTTAACCAGAAGCTTAATTTCAGAAACATAACATTGTAACTTATTTGAAATTGTCTTTCATTTTACACTTTTTTTTTGATGCCTGCATGCTCATAACTGGCTTCTGTCAGTCACATGCATTTATTGCAGAGAAACGTACTTTGATTTCTAGTTACATAGTATTGTTCAAAAACACTTTTTTTCTTGACTTTCGTGCCAGTCAAATACCACCTCATCATCTTTGGTTCCTATACCGTCTTCAATATTCTTTTGCAGTTTTCCCAAGAATGCTACTGTCTGGGGAGGTATACAAAAGGGTTCATCATTTTGATTATGGCATATTCACTTATTTTCAGTACACAAACCCCATGTTACTTAGTTTCAGAATTCCAGTGGACTGTGATGACAATTTTAGCTAAACTATCAGCCTGTTGCAGGCTTGGTGGAGTGGTTTGAGTTAGGCTATGGCTATTTGTTTGTCTACCTTACAGGAGAAGAAAGAGGAACAGCTATTTGATAAGGAAAGGCCAATTCTATTGAGCATCTTTCTTTTTCTGGTTGTTTTTACTTTCTGTTTTATTGGGTTGTTCACTCCAGCAAGAAAAAGACCAGCTTATATTTGGCCTCATAGGTAAAAAGTGGAATATGGAATCCACATTAATTGGTGGCCTTTTTTTTCCTGATTCATTCTGTTCTCTTACAGATTGCCACCCTTGGCAGCTGGTTTCGTTTGTGGGTGGCCACTAGTGAGGAGAGCTCTTCAGCCCCTTCTTCCCCAAGGTCTATGTTTTTGACATTAGAAAAGACTCAATTTCTGACTGTGTTCATGACTCTCCTGTAAGACCACTCCCACAGGTCAGGATGGAGGCTCCTTCTCTTGTAGGAGGCAGCTTCTCCTGCATACTTAGATTTTGTGATCCAGGTTTCTCTATTTGAACAACAGCCCTATTTGTAAATAGCTTCAAAAGAACACCCGAGTGTCCCCAGGATCATACTGAGCCATTATTTCCTATTTTGTAACTTTGCTGGGTGGAGTCACTTTTTCCTCAGGAGAGAGTCTTTTATTTTCTTTTGAATTTTTAAAATAATATTCTCTGGGTTCCAAGTAAATTCTTATGTGGAGGAGCCACAAAAATATATTGGGAGGAGAGGGGTAAAGACAGCATAAAAGTAATGCATGCTTTAATATAGCTGAGTTGACTGAAAATCAAAAATAAAATTCTAAGTCCCTCAACCATCTGAATGGACGCCTCATCTTGGCCAAGGACATTCCAAAGTTAACCTGAAAAACTAGTTCAGGCCATGATGGGAAGTGGGATTTGGACATGCCTCATTATACACTTCTCCCTGTTTGAATTCGGGCACAGCTGACCAGCATTAACATCAACACAGAGACCTAAGACCAATAGAACAAACTCTAAGTCTGATAAGAGATATTTACAAGCTGGCCAGCCGTGGTGGCTCATGCCTGTATTCCCAGCACTTTGGGAGGCCAAGGCAGGTGGATCATCTGAGGTCAGACGTTCGAGACCAGCCTGGTCAACATGGCAAAACCCAGTCTCTACTAAAAATACAAAAATTAGCCGGGCATAGTGGCGGGCACCTGTATTGCCAGCTACTCAGGAGGCTAAGGCAGCATAATCATTTGAACCCGGGAGGTGGAGATCATGCCACTGTACTCCAGCCTGAGTGAGCAGCAAGAGCAAAACACTGTCTCGAAAAACAAAAAACAAAAAACAAAAAAAAAAAAAAAAAAGAAAAAGAAAGAAAGAAAGAAAAAGAAAGAAAGAAAGATTTACAATCTATTCTCTCTGAAGCCTACTACTTGGAGGTTTCATCTGCATTACAGAACCTTGTTCTCCACAACCCCTTATCATAACCCAGACATTCCTTTCTGTTGATTCCAGGTCTTTAGATAATAACTCTTTCAACCAGTTGTCAATCAGAAAATCTTTGAATCTGCCTATGAGTTGGAAGTCCTCTCTTCCCCCCACTTGCCAGTTGTCCTGCCTTTTCGGACCATGCCAGTGAGCATCTTACATATATTGATTGGTGTCTTATATCTCCCTAAAGTGGTATAAAACCAAACTATAGCCTGAACACATGTTCTCAGGTATAAAACCAAACTATAGTCTGAACACACCTTGAACACATGTTCTCAGGACCTCGTGGGGCTGTGTCATAGGCCGTTAGTCACTTAAATTTGGAGCAGAATAAATCTCTTCAAATATTTTAGAGTTTGACTCTTTTTGTCAACATGACAATGGCTTAGTCTAACCAGCATGTTCTAGGACACCATAAAATTAAAAAAAAAATCCAAGTACCAAACAAATCACTCTTCAAGGGGGAACAACTGAGAGTAATGGGTACAGAAGGTGGCTGGTTTAGGTGGAAAAGTAAAAGAATCAGCCACCCCCTTTAGGGTTTTGCTGAGTGCTGTAGATAGGGCTAGGACTGCAGTGAGCAACACCTCAAAAATGCTTAAGGCTCAGGTGGTTGGGAATTTGCATTCAGGTGTAATTGAAGCTAAGATGCTTTCCAAAACTATTAACATTTTTTGGCTTAAAAATTGGGGAGCTAGCACACTGGACTGCCTGGGGCTGGTTGTACAGGGAAGGCTGAAGAGAAGAGCCTCAGAAACACCAGAATCATTTGAAGCCCCTGGGGGTTTTACATAGCTGAGGAGTTTTACTTGTTCATTTGTGTGTTTACACCCTTGAGACAATACAATCTCAACAGTGATCGCCATGTTAAGTGGTAGTCATGCCAGTCTTGCTAAGATGTATCATAGTTCTCTGTTTCTTCAAAGCATGATGACCAAAAGAAAACCTTTTCTGGATATTTAAGTCAGGGATAGCTTTAAAAACCTCCATGGCTGCCACCTGCTATTGATGGAGTTTGCTCCTGGGCCTGTGGAGGTTTGTAAGCCAGCCTGGAAATGCTCCTTTTAAAACTCTGCCTGCTTTTCATGCTTTGTTTGTGTTGTTTCTTTCCTGGCTGTGTGCGGTGCCTTGTTGGTGCTCTGAGGGTCTGGCCTATAGTTCCTGGCCCATAGGAACTTCTCTTCTTTTTATGTCTTGGCAGCTCTCAGGCTCCTGGAAGATTGCAAACCCTGCAAACAAGCTTGTTAAGGTTTTAAACGTGAATCAGAGACATCAGCAAAGGCCAAATGGGACATCCTGCAATCTTTAGTGTGGACCACAAGAAGCTATTTTTTCACCATAGGTGCCTTTCTTGCTTACTTCCTGATTTCTGGCTTTGTTTTATGTGGATGAGGGTTTGGGATAGTATAATTTAAGATAAACTAGGAATCACCATAATTTCAAAGAAGAAGAAAAAAGTATGGTAAAAGCAATATTGTATTCTTTATTCAGAGCTTGTGTTATATTATGTTCACAATAAGGGAGAGTTCCCTTTACTGCTATGATGCCAAGGGGTTGGGCATTAGGAGAACTATGGCCAAGTCTTGTGGGTGGGGAGATCTAAAACAGCCACTTCAGATAGCTTTGGATTGGGAGAACTTGGTAGACGGAAATGTGACTTCCTGTCCTGGTTTTGTTGCTGCCTCAAAAAAATTACCCATTTACTCTAGATCTGTTTCCTAAATTGTAAGTTGAAAGATTTAGAAGAGGAAATAGGATACTTCTAGCTTAACATTTTGAGTTATGTGTGTTTCTACTTAAGGATCTTTAAAATACAGGACTCCTGGCACATGGCCAAATGGTAAATACCAGCTCGAATGCCATCCTGAGATCAGATATCAGGACAAGAGCAAGAGAACAAGTTACCTGAGTCTCTCTCATCAACTCTGACTTGACAGAACAAGGCAGGCAAGATTAGAGACGAGCACCACCTTCCTGGCACTATAACCTTTTCATCAGCATCCATTAGACAATGGAGGATGAAGTGACTTCTCTGCTGGGGCCGAGAATCCATCAGAATTGACGACTAGGAATAATTATGACACACTCCTGGCCAGTTAGGCTTCGGCTGGTATTTGTTGTGCTGCCTGAATTTTATAATCCTCTTTCTGGTCCTAAAAATGTTAAATCTCATTCTGTGTGTTCTACGTTTAATAATTTTCTGTCCCTTGAGACTTTGCCGTCTGCATGCTGAGCGTAAAGGGCTATCTTATTCTGAAAATTTCTAGCAGCTTTTGTGTTTAGCAAAACTGCAAAATTCATAAATTGTAAAAGGAAGTTAGGAGGGGCGAGGAAGCACATTTCACTTTCAACATATTGTCAGAAATGAGTGAGCTACAGTCTGGGACAAAATCTTGGCCATGAAATGATGACTTGATACCCATCATTCGATCTGTCACAGTGATAAGACCAGGCAGATTGGTTCTTCCTGAGGGTGTGGGGGCCTCCTGAGGATGGTGGCTAGTTTGGAAGAAGAACTGAGATTTTCCTGTCTCCCTTTCAGACTGTATTCGCACATGCTCACCAGAAACGGTGTCTTAGAAGAGCCACTGAGAAAATCGTATGCAATATGCAGAATGCATTGTATTTTAAATTTGGATGTCATTCATGACCACACACATGCTTAGGAAATGTTATTTAGATATTCATGGCACAGTATGTATACTTGGGAAAATACATATGTGGAATGTTTTAAAGTCCGGTAAGATTCTAAATTCCTGTATGAATCTGTCTGCCTTATAAATCTCAGGCACCTATCTGGTTTCTAGTCAGTTGTCATCCATTCACTAATATCGCGGGTATTCTGAGAGATTCTAGGATTATTCACTAGGGTCTAATTCATCACTGTGTCTCCATGTTGAATTATAATAAGCCTACTCAACCTACATTCCTACCTTGCTTTCCTATTACAGATAAAGATAAAGTCCAATTCCTTGCTATCAGTTACAAGGGCGCCTATGAACTGGCCCCTGCCTATCCCTCCAGTGTCCACTCCTATACCTCTCCCTTCCTATCACTCTCCTCGGCCACACTGGCCTTCCCTCTGTTCTTAGAACACACTGATCTCATTTCCTGAGGACCTCTGCTGTCGCCATTCCTTCTGCCTGGAATGCACATCTCACTTGGCAAAGTTGGCTGCTTTTGTGATTTAGGTCTCTGCTCACGTGTCACAACTTCGGAAAGGTCTTTTCGAACTCCGCTATTGAATGTTACTCCCTCCCCACCACTTCATCACACACACGTTTTATTTTTCTCTAAGCACTCATCACTCTCAGAACAGATCTTTGTTTCACTGATTTCCTATTTGCCTGTTTCCCAGGCAGGAACGCAAGCTCCGTGGCAGTAGGGACATTGCCAGTGTTTTCCAGGTACCTGGCACACGGCGGTGGCTGAGTCCACATTTGTGGACTCAGTGGCTGCACATGTGCTTTCTGCAAAGCCAGCGTTATGTCGTGAGAGTCAGAATAATAACAAACTAAACTACAAAAAAGTTATACCGAACAGCGGTCCCTACCAAGTTATAAATCTGTGCTTCCCAGGGGATTCACAGCACTGGCTCTTGGAGAGATGAAAAAGTAAAACTCTATTACCCCACGGAATTTTCCACATCCGCTGGCTTGCTCCCATCCTTGTCCTGTTGTGACCCACTCTCTCCCTCCGGATGGTGAATGCTACTGGTATCTCCTAAAGCCTGACTCAGGAGCCGCCTGCCTGAGGAAGCCCTTCCCAGAAGCCTCCTCTCTTGCCTCCCTTCACACCTCTCCCCTGCATGTCTTCTACACTCTGATAGCATCCTGACTTATATTTGGCTGACATTCTTTTCTAGGGAAGCTACTTTTTCTTTTGGCGCATTGGTAGGGAGGAGGGGGATAGGCAAGGAGACTTTTTTTTTTTTTTTGAGACAGTGTCTTGCTCTGTCACCCAGGCTGCAGTGTAGTGGTGTGGTCTTGGCTCGCTGCAACCTCTGCTTCCCTGATTCAGGTGATTCTCCTGCCTCAGCCTCTCAAGTAGCTGGGAGTACAGGTGCGTGCCACCACGCTTGGCTAATTTTTGTATTTTGAGTAGAGGTGGGGTTTCGCCATATTGACCAGGCTGGTCTTGAACTCCTGACTTCAGGTGATCCGCACCTCGGCCTCCCAAAGTGTTGGGATTACAGGCCTGAGCCACTGTGCCTGGCCTTTTTTTTCTTTCTTAGCTGAAGCTACCTGTGTGTCTTCTATTAAATATGCCTGCCATCATTTTCAGAAAGTAATTTGTTTCCTGAGAAAAGCAACAAAGGAATGTTTGTCTACTGCCTACATTTAAAAATGGCCAATCAGAGTGTATCTATTCAGAATGGCCTGCCCTCTCCAGTGATGACAGCATGCAATTCCATGGTTTTCAATGAAGTTACTGACTATTGTGAATCTCAGAGTTGGAAGGGCTGTGGAGGTCTTCTCTGCCAAACTCCCACCACAGGCAAGACGCAGCACAGTAGTAGAATTAGAGTAGAATAATAGGGTTAGTCATTTCATCTTTTTTCCTGCCTTGGGCAGGAACAAAGCTAAAGCATCCTAAGCAAATAGAGAGCTTTCACACCATTCCCGCAGATTTGCTCTTTGCAGAACCCTCTCTTTGGTGTTTCCAAAGGCAAAATTGTGGTGTCGAGGTGTAAACTGACAACACAGGAAGTCAGTGGTGGGGCCAAGCCAATCTAGATGCTTAGGCCCCAGTTCCAGGCTCCTAGACCAGACCGCTTTCCTGCCGTTTCCATGGGACCCAAATGTTTGTGTGGGTGTAGTAATTTCCAGGAGGAGCTGATTACAAGGCAGCTGCCTCACCTCTACTGGTGCCAGGAAAATGAACCCAGTGACCTCAGGCAGCAGGCATTTCCCCACATCCTCTACCTGATGTTCCAAACCTTGAGGTTTCACAACTCAACTTGACTCAGTGTAGGGTGTTATTTAATTACACAGTAAAACAGGGCTACATAGTTTGCTGTGTTCACACCTGTGAGATGTTGAGCTACAAAAAGCAGAAAAGGTGAGAGTGGAGGCCAACGAATCTCTATAAATCATTTTCATTTCCCACCATCCCTGTGTCTGATGCTCAGGCGGTTTCTTTCTCCTGTCAATTTCTCTTGAGTCCCTGCCGCTCAAGTAGAAAACAAGCAAGGAAAGAAACCAAAGAGCATGATCCAGGAGAAACATTTTCTGGGAGGTTGGGAGACCTCAGACCCAACTTAGGCCTCCTGTGTTGGTCCCACTGGGGTCCCTCTGCCTCTGTCCTGTGGGAAAATACACTGCACAGAGGCCAGCAGCTTGCATCTAGGCTGAGCGAGTCCGCCCCCAGGGTTGGTGCTTCTATGTACGCGTGTGCATGAGTGTGTGTGCAGAGAGGAGGCTGTGGGATACAGAAGCTGTGAAAAGGCTTAAAATTTAACCTCCAAAGAGGATGTTTCAGTTCCAGAGCGTCCCCACTAAAGAATTCTAGCACAGAACTAGGGATATATGCATCCTTTCGTCAAAAGGTGTTGCCAAGAAACATGGCAAATACTTGTACTTTTCGTTCAAACTCAGAGTTAAGTCACAGTTAATGCACTCATCAAGACTGTTAAATAAAGACTCCAGTCAGAACAGAAATATCTAGAGCTCCACAAGAAATCTGCCGGTGCAGACTGTCACCAGCTTTGAGATGCCTGGCTCTGCTGATGTCACTGTGTCCTGAGTTTCTCTCTGCGCTTGTTATTACCCATGTTTACACTGCCTCTCCATTCCCCACCCCAAACAGTCATTTTATTTGAACAACTTCTCCTATATCTCTTTCTTCCAAACAACAAAAAAAGGGGAGGTGTTGCCAGTGGCCTCTGATGGAGAGTCAGGGATTCATGGCTGTGACATCTAAATAGCTACACAACAGAGCCAAGGTTGTTCCTGCTTTGCTAAGTGACAAGAAGGGCACACAAATGACTTTCACTGAACTTCCAGCTGTTCTGCACTTTCATACATTTTGGGCCAGATTACTCAGAATTATTAAGATTTTACAGCACATTGGAAAAGTGATTGCCAGGTCGTTTTCTAAAGCCTGAGTTTTCTTGCATTTTATCCCCAGCTCAGCTTTTACCTGGTAGCATAGAATTTTTTTTGGTTTTCCCACTTAACAGGAGGAATAAAAGAAATGGGCCTTCAGAACCATTTTTAACAATTTAGAAATGAACACAACTGCTTTTTCTGTCTCTTGGCTGGTTTGACAGAGAACAGGGTTTCTCATTCTAAGATGGGGAGTTCCAGAGGGATCAGGACCCCCACAGCTCTGGATGTCCTCAGCCGGGTTTTACAGGCAACCCAGGTCTGGGTGGGATGGATGACTAACCTCAGCTTAAATTATATGTGGTGGTGGCAGGTGGCGTGGGAACTCAAGGTGTGTTAGAACGACCTCTGGAACAGAACACGTGGGGTTCCAGTTCCAGCTCCTCCATTTACTGGTGGTGTGACCTTGTCCAAGTAACCTAATGTCATTATGTATCATAATGATAAATGACATCATTCCATGATCAAGAGTGGCTACCTCATAGGATTATTGGAAGGGTTAAAGGAGCTTATTTACTTGGATTATTATTCTGGTGTATAGTAATTGTAGGGCAAAGAGAAGAGATTTGTTAATCACTGAGAGATCGGGAGGTGAAAAGGTTAAAGAAATCTGAAAACTATTGGAAGAGGGCAATCAATTTGTGGAACTGACATTTCATTTTTATTTTACAAAAGTTATTTGGGGTTCTTGTAAATGTAGGTGTGTCTCACCTTCTCTGCCACCCTGACAGTTATGCTACATTAATACAGCTTCCCCAAGGACCACATTTTTGTCGTCTCTAAGTTGGTTAGATTGGGATCACATTTATTATATTTAAAAAGAATGTGGCCCATTTCTGAGCTCTTGGATTATACTTAACTATTTTAAAAGATTAGAGGAAGTTCTTACAGAAACTACCTTGGTGAATTCTGGAATTACAGACATTTTTTCCCAAAATGCATCCCAAGAACCAATTACTGATTTTACTACAAATCATTGGAACAAATGGTTACACGTCATCTCAAATGGAGAAAGGTCTCTTTTTTGACCAAGAGGAAGGAATTTCTTTTTCTCACTTTTCTTCTACTCTCAGTGGAACTCCAAATCAAAATTGTTTACATTCTCAAATATCCTTAACAGATGCTATAATGCTATAATCAGCCATGTTGCTATGTTCCAACACAGTACAATGCTTTTTGTTCATCTGTTATCAAGCTTCTTTCTCTTTAATTCCTTTCGAGGAAATGGAAATTCAGTGGGGAGAAATGTACCTGCGTATTAGTTCTCCCTGTGTCTGAGGTCTGCAGGGATGCAAACTTGAAAGACGCTTCAACTCCATGGGGCAAATGTGTCTCATCTTCATCAGCTTCTAGGAGGGAGTCTCAGACCAGCGGAGCCGGTGCCTGGGGTGGGCAAGTCTTGCCTGGCTCTAGGATCAGAGGAGTGGCCTTGGGGGCCAGCACTTCATGGCTACATCACCATACGCCATGTGGCAGGCCTGGGTCAGGGGACCATAGCCCCTGCCCCAACGTTCTTTTCCCAAATCCTCCTCCTCTTCTTTTCCCTCACCTGTCCTGCCTTCCACCTCCCTGGCCTGGCTCTTTCTGCCCAGTGGGGACCTTTCTCTCCACACTTAATGGAGCAGCACCAGGCATAGTGTTGGGGGTGAACTCAGGACAGACTTATTACCATAATTCTGAATTTCCTAGGTTTTGTCAGTGTAAGCCAGATGCTTAAGGCTATTTTAATGCAGTTGTTTTGCGTGTGAATAATATGCTCATTTTGCCAAACCTCAAGCCCTGGAACCAAGATATCATAAAAATGCCTAGAGTCCAAAGCTAATAGCTGTTATTCAGCTGTTACAGGGTAAGGCCTAAAATGTTTCAGATGGATGTTCTCACCAGGGCAGCAAGTGACATGCACCTTCGAGGGGTGGCTGAGGCTCTAGATGTTTGAGGAGTAGGAAGAGCTGTGCTCCATTAGGCCGTTCCAGTTTGCCCCTCCACGTGGAGGTCTCTGGTATAGAGGTTTAAAGTTTATTCTTTCCTCATTCCCTAGAGTCAGCTTTCTCTTTTGTGGTCCTCTACTCAGCGACTACCCTCACCTCCAACTCAAGCTGAAAGTCTTGGGAGTCATCTTTGACACTGGTCCCCATCCCCCAGTCTGCATCCCCCCACCATTTTCATCATATATATCCAATCACCACCAACATTCATTCAACAAGTATTTATCGAGGCCTTATTATGTGCTAGGTCCTCTTGTGGGTGTGATGATAAAATGACCACCTACTCTTAAGAGGCAGTGTAGGGTCATGGTTAAGAGTATGAACTGTGGCCCAGAGCAGTGGCTCATGCCTACAACCCCAACACTTTGGGAGGCAGAGGTTGGGGGATGGCTTGAACCCAGGAGCTCAAGATCACCCTGGGCAACATTGGGAGACTCTGTCTCTACAAAAATTTTCTTAGAAATTTGCTGGACATGATGGCATGGGCCTATGTCCCAGCTACTAGAGAAGCTGAGGTGGGAGGACCACTTGGGCCCAGGAGGTGGAGGCTGCAGTGAACCAAAATCATGCCGCTGCACTCCAGCATTCCAGCATAGGCAACAGAGTGAGACTGTCTCAAAAAAAAAAAAATAAATAAAATAAAAAATAAAAATAAAAAGGAGTATTAACTGTGAAGCCAGACAGCCAGATTCACATCCTGGCACTGTCATCTGTTAACTCTGTGACCTTGTCCTCCCGTTATACAATGGATTAATAACAGTGCCTCCTTCATAGTTACTTTCTGGCACATAATGAATTAGCATTTCTAATGCACTCAGTGCCTGGCATGTGGTAAATACCATGCAAGTATTTGAAAAATAAAAAATAGGAGGGACGACACGAGTGTCAAACTGGCACACAGACATGGAGAAGCCCTGGGAGCTCTGAGATGCCTGGGCTGGGATCTGCAGGACCAGTGGGCAGCAAAGTCCCGTGAGCTCCATCTCCTGCTACTCTCCTAGCTCAGGCCACTGCCGTCTCTCATCTGGAGCACAGAGGTGCCCCTCTAAGTGGTCTTCCTTCCTTCTCCTCCTCCCCAGGCTCAGCCAGTGGGGCTTTTCTAAAATGTAATCTGATCATGTCATTTCCTAAACGACATTCTTCAGTGGCTCCCGAGGGCCCTTGGGTTTCTGCCATACTCCTCGGTGGGCTTACTGGGTCTGCATCATTCTTCTTCCAGTGTCTCTCTATTACTCTTTTCCTCTTCTCCTTAATGTCTGGGACACACTTGCACGTGCTATTACTTCAACCCCACAGAATTGCTGTGGTCTCTGTCCCCACTGGCCTTGGTACTTTGAGTTGCCTCCACCTGGAAGATCTGTCTGCTCCACCCCACCTTTTCCCTGGTAAACTCCTATTTTCCTTCAGACTTCAGGCTTTTGACCTGACTTGCTCAGGGCAACCTCCCCTGGTCTCTACTGTGAGGTTCTTTGCTTCTTCTCTGTTCTCCCACGGTCCCTCTCCGGGCCGTATCACAGCATATTGGTTACTTTTTTATTGTGTCATTTTTCTCTTTACTCTCAAATAACATGAAGGAGAGTAGCAACTGTCTTTCTTGTTCAAGAGTGTATCCCGGAGCTTGGCACAGTGCCTGGCATGCAGTAGGCTTATAGTACCTATGTTATGGGTTGAATTGTGTCCCCCCAGCAAATTTATATGTTGAAGTCTCATTTCCCAGTACCCCAGAATGTGGCCTGATTTGGAAATAGGGGTGTTGCAGATAGAGTTAGTTAAGATGAGGTCATACTGGAATAGGGTAGGCCCCTGATTGAATATGACTGGTGTTTATAAGAACACCATGGCCAGGCGTGGTGGCTCACACCTGTAATCTCAGCACTTTGGGAGGCTGAGGCAGGTAGATCATGAGGTCAAGAGATCGAGACCACCCTGGCCAACATGGTGAAACCCTGTCTCTAATAAAAACACAAAAATTAGCCAGGCATGGTGGCACGAGCCTGTAGTCCCAGACACTCGGGAGGCTGAGGCAGGAGAATAGCTTGAATCCAGGAGGCGGAGGTTGCAGTGAGCCGAGATTGCACCACCTCACTCCAGCCTGGTGACAGAGCAAGACTCTGTCTAAAAAAAAAAACAAACACCATGACACCATGTGAAAATAAAGATGTACGCATACATGGAAGGTGATGTGAAGATATACTGGGAGAAGATAGCTGTGTTAGGCTGTTCTTGCATTGCGATGAAGGAATACCTGAGGCTGGGTAATTTATAAAGAAAAGAGGTTTAATTGGCTTATGGTTTGCAGGCTGTACAGGAAGCATAGCACTAGCATCAGCTCAGCTTCTGAGGAGGCTTCAGGAAGCTTCCAATCATGGCAGAAGGTGACGTGGGAGCAGAAATCTCACGTGGCAAAAGCAGGAGCAAGGGGGTGAGAGGTGCCACACACTTTTAAACAACCAGATCTCGTGAGACCTTACTATGGTGAGAACAGCACTAAGCCATGAGGGATCCACCCGGTGACCCAAAAAGCTCCCACTAGGCCCACCTCCAATACTGGGGATTACATTTCAATGTGAGATTTGGGTGGGGACAGATATCCAAAGTATATCAATAGCCATCTACAAGCCAAGGAGAGAGTCCTGGAATAGACCCTTCCCTCACAGCCCTCGGAAGAAACTATCCCTGCTGACACCTTGATCTTGGACTTCTTACCTCTAGAACTGTGAAACAAATTTGTATTGTTTAAGCCATCCAATGTATGGAACTTTGCTACGGCAGCCCTAGCAAACTAATATTACATGTTTCTTCAAAGACTGGATTTCCGACTCTTTTAAATGTGCTCCTATAAGTAAAGACTTAGCACATGCACAAATATACCCCAAACAGCTCCATATTCCACAAATAGATGGACTCAAGAATGGCAAGCACAGGTGGCTGTTAGTCATCACGGCAAGCCGCCAGTTTCAGCTTCCAATGACCCCCTCTCCCTGGGTATTCCAGGAACTTCACCCGAGTGGGCAGGGGAGGTGCACCTCTCTGCGAGCCCCCATAGCAGGGGGGATTGTGAGCTGGTGGGCCAGCAGGTGCTTGTTTCTCCCTCCCAGTCAGGAAAAGAAACTGAGAAAAAGCCAGAAGAGATGGGGGTGGGACAGAGCAAATATCAAGGAAGAAGAGAAATAAAAGCAGGAACACGGAGCCAGTGTGTGTTCATTTGGCCTCCAGAACCACATCACAGGATGTTAGGTTAGGTTGTACAGAAGCCAAGATGTCAGGCGGGAATTTCCACCCTTCTTAAAAAAAGTTCTCCTCCTCCATTTGATTGCAGCCTCTAATAAGCAATTCTTCCAAATTTCTTCTGACTTCAGAAGTTCAGAGCATGTTGAGCTGAAGAAACACCAGGATCATAATTATGGTTATTATAGGGAGCTGTGTGCCCATCACCACAGCATCTGGCTGTAATCACGTACTTAATGGAAGGCGAGATGATCTGTTGCTCATAATGGGCAGTTTCTGAGCCATGCAGACACCAAGTGCCCACCCTCCCACTTGGAGGCCCAACAGAACAGATGTTTGTAGAAAGAAGAGATGCTTATGTCTGTCTGGAGGGCCAGTGACTTCAGAAACAGTGTCAGGGAAAGCAAGTTCCGTAACTGGGTCATGGCGCACGTATGGCTCAGACCAGCCAGTAAGGACGAGAAGCGGGCTTTCCCTCCACTCTGGGTGGCAGGGAAGGGGTAGAGTGGGGCAGATCTCATTGTCCTCTCACAGATGGTGAAGTAGAAAGCTGTGACTGTGGGGCGTGAACCATCATTTATTCCCATTAGTATCAAGTACCTTGCCTCATTCTTCAGCAACTGAGATGCCCAACGCACTGAAAGGGCAGAAGGAAAATCCCTCTAGCCAAACAAACCCTTTGAAGCATGATTATCTTAGTCTGCTCAAGCTGCCATTACAAAATACCATAGACTGGGTGATTTAAGGAGCAGAAATTGATTCATCACAGTTCTGGAGGCTGAGAAGTCCAAGGTCAAGGTACCAGCAGATGTGGTGAGGACCCCTTTCCTGTCTTGCAGATGATAACCCTCAGCATCTTCTGCTGTGTTCTCATATAGCAGAAAGAGGAGGCTGTGGTGTCCCTTCCTATTACAGGAGCACTAATATCATCATGGGCGCTCCACCCTCTTGACACATCCTGACCTAATCACTCCCATAGGCCCCGCCTCCTAGTGTCATCATACTGGGGATTAGGGCTTTGACATATGAATTTTATGGGGACGCAAATGTGCAGTGCACAATAATTAAACTTATTCTGTAAATTGTGTGTGTGTATGAGTGCAGGCGCACGCCATCCACTTCTTTTTTCAGACTTCAGGTTGGAGAACTGAGAAACCTAGTGCCTGAGCAGGCCTCATTCCCTACAGAGAGGGCCTCTGACCCCCTCAGGCCTCACCCTGTCTGAATCTACAGACCACAGTGCTTACCTTACGCCCTGCACTTGCTGCATGAGATCTTTACTATAGCAGAGTCAGCTCATTCATCAGTGAAGCCCTTAAGATTGGCACTATTAGAAACCCTGAAGCCATGTGATTCTACTATGCCACATATTCCGGGTACTTTAGTCAACATCCTCAAACATAAAACCCTACGGTCATCTAACCTCTCTTGGATGACCATGCCCACAGTTTCTATACTTCTCCCTTATTCCAGTCTTCTGCTGCTGCTTGCCTTCTATAGTTCCGATGAAAATAAACTTCCTTATTTCCTTAGGCAGTTTTATATACAAAAATCTTCTGTGTGTCCCCAAAGGCATCTCAAACTCAACATGGCCAACAGGGAATTTAAAATTTCCTTTTAATAAGAATTTATTTTTGCACATTTAAAAAATTGTAATTTTCAGAGCATGTAAGAAAAATATTTTTTGAAATAAGCATACCTTTGATATAGAAATCATACTATATGTGTGATCTCTAACTAAAAAAATTAATCAAGAACTATGACCTCATATGCTAAACAAGACTATTTGCCCGTCCATCTGTCCTTTTTCATAGCCCCATTGTGGGGATTTAGGATACACTTCTGTACATATCTCCATATCTACAAAGAATTAAGATGCTATATCAAAGATATCCAGAAGTTATATTTGGTAGAGAATTAATTGGCTTAATTATTGATGTATAACACAGACCACTAAAAAGCAACATAAGATATACGACAAGCAAAAGAGAACATTGTCACTAAGGTCAGATAATGGAAAAACAATCACATCCTTTAAATTTGATGCATTGAAAACAAAGTCACTTCTTCAGAATTATTACATAAACAACTTCCAAAACTCCAAAAGTAATAGCACAGAGCCATGATTTTAATAAGGCACTTTAAAGACAGCAATCAAACATATAAAAATATCAAATATAAAAAATATTAAAAGTGGTAACCATAGAACTAAACAGGGAAAAATATTGTATTAACCTGTTTTCATATTGCTATAAAGAAATATCTGAGACTGGGTAATTTATAAAGAAAAGAGGTTTCATTGGCTCATGGTTCCATAGGTGGTACAGGAAGCATGAGGCTGCTTGGCTTCGGTGGGGGGCCTCAGGAAACTTTCAATCATGGTGGAAAGCAAAGGGGAAGCAAGCATCTTCACATGACCAGAGCAGAAGGAAGAGAGAGATAGGAGAGGTGCCACAAACTTTTACATAACCATATCTCATGAGAACTCACTTATTATAGAGTACCATGGGGGGATGGTGCTAAACCATTCATGAAAACTCCACCCCCATGATCCAGTCACCTTCTACTAGGCCCCACTTTCAACACTGGGGGTTACAATTGACCATGCTATTTGGGCAGGACATAGATCCAAACCATATCAAACATGCATTCCTGGCCTGGCACGGTGGCTTATGCCTGTAATCCCAGCACTTTGGGAGGCCGAGGCGGGCAGATCACCAGGTCAAGAGATCAGGATCATCCTGGCCAACATGGTGAAACCTCATCTCTACTACAAATACAAAAATTAGCTGGGCATGGTGGCACACACCTGTAGTCCCAGCTACTTGGGAGGCTAAGGCAGGAGAATCGCTTGAACCCAAGAGGCAGAGGTTGCAGTGAGCCGAGATCACGCCACTGCACTCCAGCCTGGTGAGACAGAGTGAGGCTTCATCTCAAAAAAAAAAAAAAAGCAAAGCATTCCTTCTAGACAGTCTTTTATTTTCTGAAGTAAAGACTTTAAAAAAAAATTATATAAGGGCAAAAAATATTTATGGTATATTTTTTAAAGCTACCATCAAAGTTCAAGTTTCCATAAAAAAGAGAGTATTTTCCTTCAAGTCAATGAAGTTCTGATTTCTACATTTTTTTAGAGAAACAATTATAGTCTTCATGCTAAGTATAGGAAGAAAAAATAGTGTTTAATTATGCTTGTCAACTTTTTTATTCAACATACATTTAGTGAGTGTGTGTGACACTGTTTCAGATGCGGAGGACAGAGAAGTAAATAAGACACAGTCATTGGTTCTGGAGAACTTCGCCTAATGGAGGCAGATCTACCATTGGCAATCTTAAAGTTACCTCTGTTGGTCCATAAGATTAAGCTCTACTTCAAACTCTGGCATGCTTGGCATCTTGTTGCAAAGCAAATAATAGTGTACCTAGTTTGTTACTTATAGCACCATGGCACTATTAATATTAACTATCTACTGGTCAAATTAACTCTCATAAAGGCAGAACGTATTTAAGGATAAACAAGTACTAGTCAGTTTCAAAAATAGCATCAGAATTCTGCTTTCTCAAAAGTCAAGAAAACCAAGAAAAAAATTCATTCTGAGTATATATAAAAATGCTGGAAAGAGATCATCCTATACATTTCGCACATGTGCAAATATCATATATGAGGAAGTATGAATTATTGCACCATCATTATTCAACAATGAAGCATGCCAAATCAGCTGTCATGTTTTGAGGAAGAATCATAGCCCTCTTTCAAGAGTTCCCACCACGTTTTCAGGAAACGTGCATTTTCTGTAGACAAGCTGAAGGCAAGCTCTTCCACTTGAGCTGATACTGCAAATGGGGCTTCAAGAAGTTTCGTTCACAGTGCTCTTCTCAATAGGAAAGACATGGAATCAACTTAGATGCCTATCAATGGTGGACTGGATAAAGAAAATGTGGTACATATATACCATGGAATACCACACAGCCATAAAAAGGAATGAAATCATGGCCTTTGCAGAAACATGGATGCAGCTGGCTGCCGTTATCCTAAGTCTATAATCCTAAGTGAATTAAAGCAGAAACAGAAAACCACATACCACGTGTTCTTACTTAGAAGTGGGAACAAAATATTGAGTACACATGGACATAAAGAAGGGAACAATAGATCTGGGGCCTATTTAAGGGTGAAGGTGGGTGGGAGGAGAGTGAGGACTGAAAAACCACCTATCAGGTATTAGGCTGATTACCTGGGTGACAAAATTATCTGAGTGACCCAAATGCCCACAACATGCAATTTATCAAACAAACCTGAACATGGACCCCTTGAACCTAAAACAAAAGTTGAAAACAAAAAAGTGTAGTTAATGAGAATGCATCTCCAATCTGCAGCCCCTGTTCCTCCAGTGGATCCACCATTTGGCTGCTGCCCCTGCTTGGAACTGGCCAGCCCAAATTCACGGGAGCGCTTGGGGAAGTTGCCGAAGAGAAGTCTGAAGATGAGGGAGAAAAGGGAGGCAGCAGGGGTGGTAAAGAAACCTGCAACTCCTCAGGGTCAGCCATGGGGAAGGGCTGGGATGGCAGAGCCAACCAAAGCAGCCAAAGCGACACTAATTCTCTTTCAACTACTTGCCAGCAGTGAGTTTTTAATATCCCTTTGCCCACCCTACTGCCTGTGAAACTATGTCTCTGCCATTGGCTAGTTCAGTTGGTAATACCACCACCTACTTACCTGACTTCTCCTCCTCCCTCACTCAACATCCTACCCACCTATCAAGTCCTGCAGGGTTTACTCTCAAAATACTGCATATGTCGAAATATGAGGGAACCTGGCATTCAGAGTAGAGCCCCGTGGCGTTTTTTTTTTTTTCCAGTCAGAAGATCCTCTTCATAAATCTCAACATTTTTTGAGGGGAGCTAATTTAATTGATAGATAGTCAAATGTCTACCTAGCTATATTTAAATTATTAATTTAGCTATACATGCATACTTAACATAAAACATAAGATACTAATTTAGAATTTAATACCATCACTCACATTTCATCAAACAGTTCCAATTAAATTCCTCATGTGCAATTCTGACGGCAGGGGCTTTGTCATCTCTGGAATCTCCTGTAGAATTAATACTGTTTTCTAGAGCAAATCATGGTCACTTCTGTGGTGTTTAAGACACCGTATTTTTGAAGTCCAGATGTGGTTGTGTCTCTGGAAATATTTTCAAAAGTCACAAGAACCCATAGAACAGCTGTTTTTTCAGCTGTAAACTGTAAACCTCACTATGTAATTACTTCTATCTTCATTTTAAAGTCATCTTCCAAACATTTGTTTATAACACCATCCAATACTTGCATTGGTGAGGTCATAATCTTAGGGAAAATATGTCTTGAAGTCCTACTTTTTTTTCTTGTCAGTTTCCAAATGATTTCAGTAAGAACCTCCTATGTTCAGCATTCTTTTATGTATCAAGCTAGGAAAAACAGTAATTTGCTGCTAATTGAAGAGATCCTAAGAGTCAATATTGAAGAGTTCAGGTCTCCCTTCATTCCCCCTAGAGCAGGCTTTCCAGAACCCTGGCCCAGGGATGTTTAAGTATCAAAGGGAGCTCTCTGCTCAGATGAGCTGATTCATTGGGGTCCAGGGCCCAGGCTCTAAGCTGGACTTCAATTGAAATCACTATGTGCCAGAAATGTCTCACCCTAGCTCTAGCCTGGCTGGACTATGCTTCTCTTCAAACAGGGCCTCCTGTCTCGAGACTTTGGCACGCTCCTCTTCCTCCTGCTAGATGCTGTTCTCTCTCACTCCCCATGTTTCCATATTTCAACCTACTCGTCCATTGCAGTTCAGCTTCTAAAATGATCCCAAATCCTGGTTAGCCATTTCACACTTTGGATGAGAAGATATGAATAATTCAGCCCAGTCCATCACTATCGTAAAAGCAGCTGAAGATCAAGTTCCATCAAGGTGGAGCCAACAACATCTTTCTTTACATTTTCAGAGAAAAGCAAGCATATCATTAGAATAGTGATGAAACCTGCCATGTAGGCCTCTGAACATTCTCTTGTGTATTTTCTGTGGCCCATTATGGTAATTTCGTCTCCTCTTTACCTTTTTTTGTAACTGGGTGATTATACTGCCAGTCCCTGGGTACTATAATTTGCATTGCAATATGAGGCTTCCATGTAATGCTTGCAAATTATGGGACCAGGGCTGAAACTCTAACGTGGGAGTTGCTTCCACATAAGTCAGAAGAAGTTACATATACATGAGTGTGGCTCTGGGAATAAAGAACTTCTTTTCATAATCACAATTTAATATTTAAAAATAAAATCTCAGTTAACAGAAAAATAATAGGAGCAGGATTACCATAAAAGGCAGAGGAGAACTGAAATGAAGTACTCTCATGAAAGTTTCATAAAATATAACCACACACATATTACACACTTGGGAGAAATCCCATAAAAGTTCTACACAGGAAGAGGCAATGTTCTTTCTGCCACCCTGCCATTTCAGCAAGGATTTGTTCTGAATTCTGAAGTCCCTACAGGTGAGTGCTCACAGGCATTGCAGCATTTCAAAGGAAAGAAGTTACTATCACTGGCCTGGGAAGATGGGGAAGAGGAATGAGCTCTATCCCAGGAAATCACAGGTGACTGCTATCAGAGGACAAGGATTTTTCATATAGATGTGTTCTAATTCTGGTATTTCTAGAAGACATAGTTTTTTTTTGTTTTGTTTTTTGTTTTTTTTGTGATCTCAAATTCAGGGGAAAGCATGGTGTTTTGAAGGAAGACAATTTTCCTAGAGGTAAGAAGACCTGGGTTCTAGTCTCATTTCACCTCCTAACTATCAAGTAACCCCTTAGTAAGACCTTGGCTTTGTTATCTATTTATTATGGAGATTGAATGACAATATCTTGAACATTTAATGCTCTAGTCCGGCTACCTAGTGCTTATTGGTGTATGAAGACTAGTGTAGCAGGTTCATAGTCTATAGCCACCAGGGGAAAATCTTTATCTGAAGTGTGTTACTCCAGCATTGAGCTACATAAAGGAGTTAGTGGGACACCAGATCTGGAGCCTGAGAGTTGGCTTGTCTCTGATTTGTTGGTCTGGCAAAATGTATTCTATTCTGCACAACAATCTCCCATGGAGTTAATTTTTCTGTGGAAGATGTGCACACAGGTGTGTGTGTGTGTGTGTGAGAGAGACAGAGAGAGAGACAGAGAAAGACATACACACACACGGAGAGAGAGAGAGAGAGAGAGAGACAGCTATGCTCCAAGAAGTGCAAAGTTAAAATACATGGAAATTAACAAAACCAAGGACAGAGAGGTGAAAATGAAAATGAGACAGTCCTGAGCCAGATTCTGTTAGAAAAATAGCAACAGAAAAGTACCAGTACTTATAAATAACGCTGAAATAATGCTTTGTTCTCAGCAGTTTAGCTATATGTCTGTATTTAAATAAGATTTTTTTAACTTCCCACAGTACACTGATGTATAAATAAGATTTATATGGAGTAAAGCAATTTCAGGTTCTAGGAAATTCCTTAAGTAAAATTATTTATTTAAAAATACTCAGATATGATAAGCATTTTCCAGTTTTCAATTAAGGTCTGCTTATTTCAAGAAATATCTAATATAATAAACCAAGATACAAATTTCAAGGCTGCTACCCTACAACAAAAAGACACAGATGTTCTTTTGCGCTTTATTGTTATAAAATTGGACACATATGGAATTGTTCATAATTGTTCCCATAGTAGGAAAAATGCATAGTGACAATTATGAACCTAAATCTCTTTTTCTAGTCATTTGACCTATTTGGAGGCAGCATGGTAGAGTGCAAAGAATAAAAGCTTTGTCAATCGTGGGCTCAAATCCCGGCATTGTCACTTCTTGTATGATCTCAAGCGAGTTCCATAATCTATCTAAGCTTCAGGTTCCTCTCCTATAAAAAAAAAAGATGGCCGGGCGCGGTGGCTCACGCTTGTAATCCCAGCACTTTGGGAGGCCGAGGCGGGCGGATCACGAGATCAGGAGATCGAGACCACGGTGAAACCCCGTCTCTACTAAAAATACAAAAAATTAGCCGGGCATGGTGGCGGGCGCCTGTAGTCCCAGCTACTTGGAGAGGCTGAGACAGGAGAATGCGTGAACCCGGGAGGCGGAGCTTGCAGTGAGCCGAGATTGCGCCACTGCACTCCAGCCTGGGCAACAGAACGAGACTCTGTCTCAAAAAAAAAAAAAAAGGTGGTATTTTAGGAGATGGTTTTGAAAATTAGAGATGACATATTTAAGTACACAGAGAATGGCACTTGATAGGAACTCTATGATAGCAGCTATTTGCAATGAACTGAATGTTTGTGTCTCCTCAAAAGTTTATGTTGAAACCCTAATCCCAATGTGATGGTATTTGAAGATGGAGCCATTGGAAGGTGATTAGGTCATGAGGGTGGAGCCCTCATGAATGGGATTAGTGCCCTTATAAGAAAAGGCTGGAGAGCTAGCTAGCTTTCTTTCCACCATGTGAAGACACAGCAAGAAGTCAATAGTCTGCCACTCAGACGAGGACCCTCACCAGAACCTGAGCATGCTAGCAGCTTGATCTTGGACTTCCAGCCTCCATAACTGTAAGAAATATTTCTGTTGTTCATAGACCACCCAGCCTATGGCACTTTATTATAGCAGCCTGAGCTGACTAAGACACTATTGTTATTCCATTCCCTTGACCGGGCCTGTTGCAACACTCCCAGCTACATGTCTACGTGTAGGATGAGAAAGAACTAGTATATCCACAGTGTGGACATGAAAATAAGTTCTCTCTTCATCGAGATGGAAGGTCATGGAGGAAGCCCTGCTAATACGAACATACATGAAAGCTACTCTCTGGCAGTCACCGCTGATTTTCCATGCTCACAGTGACGGGCATAGAAGGGGCTCTCTCATTCTCATCCTAGACACACCATCATTGTAAACATTTGTGCTCCCATTGGAAGTTCCAATTTTTTGTGCTCTCATTGGAAGGTCTAATGACCACTTCTGAGCAAGATTCCTACCTGCATGAGTTGGGAAGCTGAGCCAGAGGTGTCTAGGATCACTTCCAGCCACAAACAGAATTTAAGGAGAACCTAATCTGGAAGAAGTGTTAAGGAAAAGTGCAAACACAAAAAGCTTGGCAGCTGAAAAGAAGTCCTGTCACTCCAACAGCTTCTCATCATTTAAAAAGAGGTAAACACACACACACACACACACACACACACACACACACACACAGAGAGAGAGAGAGAGAGAGAGAGAGAGAGAGAGAGAGAAATGTGAATGTCTGAGGGTGGTCTGTGCAGATCTAGCCCGACTGTGACATTTCCCACAATTTTCTCCTCACTCTGCTTCGGCTGCCTCGGTCTAGCTTCAGGCCTGCACTCCTGTTCTTTCTGCCTGGAAAGCCCTTCTCCTTGATCTTTGCATGGCTCAGACCCTCATTATGCACAGGTATCTGCTCGAAGAGAAGGCCTTCCTGACCCTTTCTGGGTAAGAGAGTGTCCACCCCATCTTTCTCTTCCTCCATCCCGCATTTTTTTCCTTCTTTCCCTTCCTTCCTATCTTTCCCTAACCACTACCCTGCTTTCTTATTTTTTTTTCTTCATTGCGCTTAACACGACTGGAAAATTATTTATTCACTTTTTCTTGTTTTCTTACGTCTGTCTTTAACACTAGAATTTAAGTATCATTAGAGTGAGGGATTTGTACTTACATCGCTGGTATGCGGTAGGCACTCACTCAGTATTTGCAACATGAATGAATAAATAAACAGAGAAGCAGGAGACTGGATTGTCTCTTTGAGTAGGTAATGACTTTCCAACTCCATGATTCTGCAAGTATTTTCCAAATGCAGTTAGATTGGGAGTATTAATGAATTTCTGTTTTCAGTTTACACAAGGTCATGACTAAACCAGTTCCTATTTAGTAGCTATTCAAGTAACAGTAAGTAATTCAAGTGACTGCACTCAAAGTTAAGCCAGTGAATCTTTAGGTTGGAGGTGAAATCTGCCATACAGGCCTCTGAGTATTCTCTTGTGTGTGACCTGTGGCCCATTACATAATTGGACAAGTCTTAAAACTGCAGAAGTGTTTGGGTTCTCCACTACCACAAAACCAACAGTACTATTTATAAGCAATATTTAGACCCAACACTGTAAGCTCAAGGAGGACAGGAAGCACATTATTTTCTCTCACTGTTTCATATTCAGAATTTAGCACAATACTGGGCACATCATTTAATGAGGAGCTTAACAAATGCCATTAAATAAATAGACATTCAACTTTTATTTCTCCTGGTGACTTTAGCATTGTAAACAGCTAATGAGACTATTGATCATGCTCTGGCCTTTGCATCTAAATACCCACCCAGTACAGTTACTGGGGTGCTGACGCCCTGATCCTTTCTCCTTCCTTCTGATGAAATGGCACGTCATCCTTCTTGGTAATCATTTTCCTGCTGCCTTGGTGCTTTTTGGCCTCATTCAGTGGATGCTGCTTTTGTAGCTACCTCTGTTTGTGTCTTTGTCCCCACCTGTTGCTCCTCTGGGCTTGCTGTTTGGCTGTAGCCACCACGATGACTTCTGAAGATGAAGCATAATTATGTCACAACTCATGGACAAGGCTTTCTCAGCTCGACCCTGAGTGGGTGACAGTGTCATCCTCAGAGTAATCAGAGGTCTTTTTCAGTGTCTAACATGCAATCTGCTCCTTCAATGTGACAACACTGCCTGGAAGACCTCAGAGCACCTTACCCAAGACTGTACTAGAAGATGAAGGAAAGGCATGTGACTCTCCCTGACCCCACTTGAATATACCCAATAGCTTACATCTTTTGATTTTCTTATCAAAAGAGAATCAAATTCTCTTGATTCTCTTATCAAAAGGTGTTAAGGTAAAAACACCTTAGGATGTTTTCAAAATCTTCCCCACCTGGGACATCCTTATCTTACCCATGGATGCTGGGCAGCCCTTTTCTCCCCTTCTGGTCTGAAAAAGTCTTCTTTAGCATCCATTCCTAATGCTCCAGGAGCACTCCCGCAAATGAGACCCTAGAGATCTGGAGTTACCAGCAGGGGCAAATTAAGTCCCTACTTGAATTTTTGTTACATACTTAATTTAGTTGACCAATATCCAAAAACAGAAAAAGATAAAAGAAAAGTAGAGAGCTTTATTATAATTTTAACAACTATTTTCCAAACCTTTCTAACTTGATATTTACTTATTTAAAAAATATTTTCAGGCTCTCCTCTCCTTAAAGGAGTAAACTTTGCTCTGTTGCCATTAGATTTACACATGATCAAAACCCTGAAATTCCTTAAAACATCCTTAATTTTAACTTTATTTAATGTTTTTATTTTTTAGAATAAAAGTTCAATGACTGACCCCCACTGCCCTCTGAGGGTAGAGATTACCACTCCCGAATTCACAAAGTCTATCTCAGTGAAGGACGTCTCTGTCCATCAGCAGAAGACCCAAATTCCTTGTAGAAAATGGGCTTTTAACTTTTTTTTTATGATCCAGGACCAAATATAAGATTTTATTAACATGTAGGCTAAATTTTTCCTGTTCAGTATAAGCAGTGGACCTCAGGGAAAAAAAATAGAGCATATAAGCCCTAAAATGTTTTAATGAGAAAGTTTTTTTATTGATGCCTAGTATGTATCTGAGAAGTGTTAAATATTGTTGATGCAAAGAAGAATGAGCCATGTTCTACACTCAAGGAGCACAGTTTAGTAGAACAAGAAAGGCTCACTTATGTTAGGTTTAAAAAAATAATCACCCTGCTGGACATAATTGATATATTTCAGACCTCTGAAGGGATGGAGAGGATGGAGCCACTCCCTTGCCTGCTTTAGTCTGTGGTTTGAATGAGGGAGGTGGACGAGACATTGAGAACCAAGAGAGGGCATTTCTCTATCCACTCTCCCTCTCTCCCTTCTTTCTTCTTCTTCACTTTTTCTCCTCCTTGTCCTCCTCCTTTTTCCTCTCTCTCTCTCTCTCTCTTTACCTCCTGACTTCATAAAACCCCTCCACTTGCAAACATTTCCTTCTGTCTCCCCACTGATGTCTGTTCTTCATTTCCTCTCACAACTCAGTGATACGGATACGTGAAGAAAGATGCTTCTTTGGACCTTCTGTCACCAAATGGAAACGATAGTGTCCAAGTCTTTGAGTTCTTTAAAGGCATTTGCTCTCTAAAGCATTTTTACAACAGCCCTGTTCACTGAAGGTAAGTGATGCTCTGGAGTCAAGAGTCTTTCCTTTTGCCGCAAGGAGTGGAGGAGGTTTTTTATTACACACTTGGAGAGGTGCCAGTATATTTGTTGAATTTATTGCAAACCTGCTTTAGGGTACTATTGGCTCATTAAACTCAGTTTTTTAATGCATAAGAAACCCAATAAGACCTGATAAGACCATCTGGACCATACTAGGGGCAATGCTAGCTATTAATACCTGCAAATTACTTACACTTTAAAATAATCCATTTCAGTCTGACTAATTAAGTCATATTTTCTCCAGAAAATAGCAGCAAAACAATGTTTTAATAGTTCCTTAACCTCCTTTTGCATCACTTGACTTGATGCATGATAGTTAAAAAAATTTTTAGAGCCTATATTTATATAAAATAATTTTAAATTATAACTGATGTTTATGTTAATAATATAAACTGTATACTGACTATCTGGTATGAGCCATTAATACATACTATGTATATTATTGTCATTTTATACACATTTCCATTTCAAACTGTACCCATGCAAGATAGGTAGTGTTCTTGCTATTTATCAAATGAAAAAAATCGAACACCAGAAAAGTTAAGTATCTTTCTCTAATTCACACAGCTAGTAAATGGCAAAGCCAAGATTTAAGTGTAGTTGTGTATATTAACACTATCGCATGTATATTTATGTCATGTAAATTATATGATAAATCATTCTCATTTTATTTTCAAAGAATTGTTGAAATTGAAATATAACCATTTTCTTTTCTATATAAAAGTAATTGTATTAATCTGTTCTCATGCTGCTAATAAAGACACACTTGAGACTGGGTAATTTATAAAGGTAAGGGGTTTAATTGACTCACAGTTTAGCATGGCTGGGGAGGCCTCAGGAAACTTACAATCATGGTAGAAGGGAAAGCAAACATGTCCTTCTTCACGTGGCAGCGGGAAGAATGAGAGCTGAGTGAAGGGGGAAGCCAACTATAAAACCATCAGATCTCATGAGAACTTACTAACACGAGAACAGCATGGGAGAAACCACCCCTATGACTCAATTATCTCCACCTTGTCCTGCCCTTGACAGGTGGGGATTATTACAATTCAAGGTGAGATTTGGGTTGGGACACAGAGCTAAACCATATCAGTAATATAGGCTGGTTTGTGGAGGAGGAGATGACAATTGGTGATCGATGTCAACAAATCTTTTTAGGATCAAGAAAGGAGATTAACTAATTGGTGACTGACAGCAGAATATGGACAACTGAAATCGAACAATCTGCAGAAAGAGAATATGAAAGAAACAGTTGATGTGCGCTGCAGAGCTTTGGGAAGGCTCAGAAGTAAGGACTTCCCGCAGTGGTGTGCTGGTTAAGAAACTCTCTAGCAAAACAAGAAAATCTTTGATTTGTAGTGTTTGTTGATTTCTATGTTGCACACCCTCCCGCTATAAGCAATTTCAAGCAACCAACAGCTCCAGTGCAACAATGAGCCAGGTATCTTAGAAGGTGGGGAAAGAAATGAAACTGACAACAGCAGGATTGATCAGAAGTCTTTAAATTCTAAAACATTTTTAGATTCAGAGGGTACATGTGCAGGTTTTTTATGTGGATATATTGCATAGTGGTGAGGTTTGGGCTTTTAGTGTACCCACCACCCAAATAGTGAACATTGTATCCAATAGGTAATTTTTCAACCCTATCTTCCCCTCTTTTAGATTCTCCAGTGTCTATTTTTTCCATCTTTATGTCTATATGTACCATTGTTTAGCTTCTACTTATAAGTGAGAACATGTGGTATTTGATTGTCTGTTACTGAGTTATTTCAGTTATGATAATGGCCTCCAGCTCCATTTGAGTTGCTGCAAAGGACGTTATTTATTCTTTTTCTATGGTTGCATAGTATTCCATGGTGTATAAATGGTACATTTCCTTTACCTAATCAACTGCTGATGGACACTTATGTTGATTTTGTGACTTTGCTCTTGTGAATAGTGTTGCAATAAACATAGAAGTACAGGTGTCTTTTTGATATAATGATTCCTTTTCCTTTGGGTAGATACCCAGTAGTGGGATTGCTGGGTTGAATGGTAGTTCTATTTTTAGTTCTTTGAGAAATCTCTATACTGTTTTCCATAGGGGTTGAATGAATTTACATTCCCAACAATAGTGTATAAGAGTTCCCTTTTCTCCGCATCCTCACCAACATCTATTGTTTTTTTGACATTATAATACTAGTCATTCTGACTGGTGTGAGGTGGTATTTCACTGTAGTTTTAATTTGCATTTCTCTGATGCTTAGTGATGTTCAGCATTTTTTCATGTTTATTGGCAAGTTGTATGTCTGGTTAGAAGTCCTTTTAAGTAGGAGTTAAACTCACTCTACAGAGAACTTCCATGACCTCAGTCAGAGACAAGAATTTATTCTTGGAGATAAAGAACCAGGGCCATTTAGCCCTCAGGCACAGCAGAGGAAGACTGGGTGCAGTACTGAAACTTTCAAAGATGAGTGTATTAATCTGTTCTCACACTGCTAATAAAGACATACCTGAGACTGGGTAATTTACAAAGGAAAGCAGCTTAATGGACTCACAGTTCCACATGGCTGGGAAGACATCACAATTATGGCAGAAGGTGAATGAGGAGCAAAGTCACGTCTTACATGGCGGCAGACAAGAGAATGTGTGCAGGGAAACTGCCCTTTTATAAAACCATCAGTTCTCGTGAGACTTACTCACTGTCCCAAGAACAGCATAGGAAAAGCCTGCCCCCGTGATTCAATGACCTCCCACTGGGTCCCTTCCACAACATGTGGGGATTACGGAGAGCTACAATTCAAGATGGTATTTGGGTGGGGACAGAGCCAAATCATATCAATTAGCATAGATTTAATGTCTGATGGCTTTCCAGAGAGCAAGGGGAGAGGATGCAGAGAGAGAGAGAGAGAGAGAATGAGAGAAAGAGTAAGAGAGAGAGCAGAGGAAGTGGGAAAAATATTATAGAAATAATGTAAGGAAACTTCTGAGAACTGGCAGACATACATTTTCAGATTGTAAAGGCCTAACAATACTCAGTACATTGAATTTAAAAGACTCACACCAGGGCACATTCTGAAGTTTAATAACACTGGGAATAAACAGACAAGCCAAAAAGTTTTTAGAGAGAGAGAGAGACAGAGAGAGAGAGAGAATGGCAGATAAAGAAATGGGGATTATAATAAGTATTAGGCTTCTCAGCATCAACTGAAGAAGCTCAAAAACAGTGAAGCACAGTTTTAAATATGAGTGGAAATTATTTCTAAACTAGAATTGTGTCCTTATTCATGAACCATGAAGATAGAATAAAGACCCATCCAGACATGTAACAAGTAAAGAAACCAAAAAAAAAATACAACTTCCCATGTATTCTCTCTTAGGAAATCCTTGGAGGCACCTCCCTCCCTCCCTATCTCCCTCCCTTCCTTCCTTCCTTCCTTCCTCCCTCCCTTCCTTCCTTCCTTCCTTCCTTCCTTTCACCCTTCCTTCTTCCCTTCCTTCTTTCCTTCTCTTTTCTCTTTCTTTCTTTTATTGAGACAGGGCTTTGTGCTGTTGCCTAGGATGGTGTGCAGTGGTGTCATCATAGCTCACCAAAACCACCAGCTCCTGGGCTCAAGCAATCCTCCCAGCTCAGTCTCCCAGGTAGCTGGGACTACAGGTGCGTGCCACCAACCTGGCTAATTTTTTGCATTTTTGTAGAGATAGGATTTCATTTTGTTGCCTAGGTGGGTCTCAAACTCCTGGCATCAAGCGTTCCTCCTGCCTCTGGCCTTCCCAGCTGTTGGGATTATAGCTGTGGTCCAGCTCTGAGGCTTTTCTTATGTAAATAAAGAATAAACCAAGAAAGAGGAAGACATGGAGTCCCCAAAACAATGGCTCAAACTTGGGAGAAAAGAAAAGGGAGTTTCCAGGTGGATGGAGACAGCAAGTTTCAGGGTGTCACCTGTGGAGCAGGCCAAGCAGCCTGGTCACATGGAGCAAAAGGAAGGAAGGCCCCCAGAGAGAACCTTTCAAGTAAAATGATGAGATGGATAGACGGCCTGATGTGTTTGATCCTACTGAGAGGGACTTCATGCTTCTGATGAAAAGTTTGGGTAAGGATTAGTAATAGCAAAATTAAAAAATTAAGCAAGCAAGCAAACACATGAGGCTATTATTACAATAGCTTCAGAAAGTAAAAGTTGTGTGAGAAAGTATTTGTAATCATAGACACCACCTGGCTCTATGGTACAGATGTTAGAGCATCAAACTCCACAGTGTGATGTAATTTTCTATATGAATTGAGATTTGATGTGATCAAGGAAAACCAGAGATATGGCAGTTGCCTAGGAACATTTTGATTTGTAACTATCATAGTTTTTCAGTAGTTTCCCCTTGTCATTCTCTTGGGGTGTCATTTTCCCCCAACAAAATTCTGCCTTCTCTAGGATCCTATGATCAATGAAAATAAGTAACACTCTGGAGCAATTCCTGTCTTTATTTAAGCAGGTGCTAAATAATTATAGACATCGTTAACATTTAAAGGGTGTATTTCCTTTTAAGTCCTTAAAGTACATGTTCACATTCATGTTTCCTATGAAAAGTAAATTTCAATGAGGAGAAAAAACAAAATGGCAAAGCAGTTTGAAAAGCCCAAATCTTGACTGGTTCTGGTAAATAGAAATGTGACAGGTGGTTTCATCTTCCTGAAATCACCATTTTATTCTGAAAAGAATGGAAGTAACTCTGGCTTAGAATCCCTTTAGAAATGATAGGGACTTTGAACTCTTCTTTCGTAAGGTGCAAGTTGTGAGTTACATATACTTTCTAGGGAGTCATATGCGATTGACTGATATGTTGACATCCAGAGATCAGTTGTGCCATGTATCTATTTTCCAGGCTTATTGATTTAAAATAGCTCCACAATGAAAACAAGGGTTGACACTGAGGGTTACTAGACACTGAGGGTTTTTTTTTTTTCTGGAGTTATTGTTCTTATGTCCTGGAATTTACTTTCTTGAAAGTCTTTTAAAACTACGATAGTATCTCATATTTCCCCAGTGGTTCTGCCTAAAGGCAGAGAAATAAATTGCAATGACCTCTCAAGACCCCCTTTGAGTCCTAATGTGTCTGAGTTTGCCACCTGTCCTGCAGGCCACCAGAAGGTGTCAACCATTAACCACAGGAAGTTCTATGGCCCCATGAAAATAGTGATTAGTAAGAGAGGCATACCCGAAGTTGACCTGCCATCTATGCACCTGATTTTCTCCTTGGATACCTTTAAGGTGTTAGAGTTAAGATGAGAGATCTCCATAACACGCAGAGAATGGATCTACAAAAGAATTTTAAAAGATATTATTTTCTCTTGTCTTTTTAGTGATACAATTTGTAATGAAGGTAAACCTGTGAAGATTCATTGCTGTGTTTTTAAAAGCTGTAATTGCAGAAACTTAAACCTCCTTAATCTGGAATTTGGGCTAAAAACCACCACTAAATTAGGAGACTGCCAATACTCCTTCTTTTAACCATACAGATGAAATATAATCACACTAGAGCTTTTCTTAGAACCCATCTGGATGCCTGGGAAAAGTAATATGAAGAATTCAAAATTTTCCTAGGCACATAAAATAATGAGCATGTTTTAATGTGTTTCAACTCAGTGAAAAATTTTTACTCCATGAGTGTGAAAGTAAGATTTGATCTGGAAAAGATTTCTGTATTATATTAGGACTACTTATCATTTTTTCAGATAAAGCTGTATCATTTTACAAAGTGCAACTGTATGAAGATATAGAGAACTGAAACTTACTTTACAGCAAAATCTGAGCAATTTTATGATTAAACAGTTTCCTTCTTCCCTAGAGACATGCAAATAATAAAAACTGCCCCAGAATTATGTAATTTAATCTTTGTTTATTCAGATATTCACTCAACACTTCTTTCTTGTGGTTGTGTTTATTGTGTTAATGGATTATTTATATTTTCCTAATTTTTCTTTTCTCTTCTGTCTCCCTCTTTCATTTATAAGAGTGCTGGTGGTTACATTGGGCCCAGCAGGATAATACAGGATAATCTCCCTAGCTTTCCAAATCTGATCAGCAACCTTAATTCCATCTGCAATCTTAACTCTCCTTGGCCATGAGATATAACACATTCAGCGGTTCCAGGGATGAAGACATAGACATTATTCTGCCTATGACATCGTGTCAATTCTTACCACAGTAGTCTCAGGCTGATCCATTAAAAAATATACTTTAGCTGGGTGCGGTGGCTCACACCTGTAATCCCAACACTTTCAGAAACCAAGGTGAGAGGATGGCTTAATCCGAGGAGTTGGAGGCTGCAGTGAGCTATGATCACACCACTGCATGCCAGCCTGGGCGACAGAGAGAAACCAAGTCTCTAAAAAAACAACAAATAACATACGCTGGATAACATCACAACTCTATTTGAAACCTTCCAATAACTTGATGTCTGTTAGGGTAAAAACCAAAGTCCTTGTAATAATACTTCCCATGCCTTTTATGGTCTGACTCCCTGCTCCATCCCTGACTTCCAGCCTGCTCAGCCCCAGCCAGTCCCAAATACACTCCACCCCTCCAGAAAAACCTTGCCTCGGGGCGTTTTCCTTAAATATTCACATGGCTGATTCCATTAGCTGCAAAAATATAATCGAATGTCACCTTATCAGTGACTTTCTTGATAAAATAACTTCTCTCATTTGTCGGCAATTCTTATCACCCTTATTTGATTTTACCTTCGCTGTAGTACTTATCTTTATATGACCTGCTATATATTTACTGTTGTTGTTTTAATGTTCTGTCTTACCCATGTCCGCTAGTGAGGCTGTGTGTAGGATGAGAGTAGGACTTTTGTTCTTATTGTTCACTGTTGTATCTCCAGTTCTGAGAAAAGTGCCTGGCACATAGAATACTTTAGTGAATGCAATAAATGGATGGATGGATGGATGGTTGGATGGATGGATGGATGGATGAATGGATTGGATGGATGGACGGATGGATGAACAGATGGACGGATGGATGGATGGACGGATGGATGGATGGACTGCTGTTGCTTTACACAGGGCAGAGTTTATGAGGTGAGAGAAAATGGCCCCTGTTAAGTAGAGTGCTTGGATTTATCACAAATATGTTTTTGAATAAAAGGAATTTTCTCAGCTTTATCACTAAGTGAAGAGGTACAGAGAGTTCCTTAGTCGACATGACTAATTTTTCCTAGAATTATAAGAATTTGCTCTAAAAACTCTTCTGGAGAGCGCAGAAGGCCCAGGAGCACACCCAGCTTGTGGCAGATGCCATGTGGAGCCTGCGCCCAGGAAACTGCAGCCAGGTCCAGGAAGCCTCACAGCCTCAGACAAAAAGAGAAGCTCGGCTTAAAGTCTACATGTGTTTAAATTTGCTTTTAAATTCTTCATTTCAAAAGGTGAAAATGGGGCCAGGCACAGCGGCTCAGGCCTGTAATCCCAGCACTTTGGAAGGCCGAGGTGGGTGAATCACTTGAGGTCAGGAGTTCGAGACCAGTCTGGCCCACATGGTGAAACCCTGTCTTTACTGAAAATACAAAGTTAGCCGGGTGTGGTGGCGCATGCCTGTAATCCCAGCTGCTTGGGAGGCTGAGACAGGAGAATCACTTGAACCCTGGAGTTGGAGGTTGCAGTGATCTGAGATCGTTGCACTGCACTCCAGTCTGGGCGACAAAAGCAAGACTCCATCTTAAAAAAAAAAAAAAAAGAAAGAAAAGAGAGGTGAAAATAGACCAGGCATGGTGGTGCCCACCTGTAATTGCAATGCTCTGGAAGGCTGAGGTGGGAGGAACACTTGAGCCCAGAATTTCAAGACCAGCCTGGGCAACATATGAAGACCCCATTTCCGCAAAAAATAAAAACAAATTAGCCAGTTGTGGTGGCATGCACCTGTAGTCCCAGCTACTCCAGAGGCTGAGGTGGGAGGATCGCTGGGTCCCAGGAGTTCAAGGCTGCAGTGAGTTGTGATGGTGCCACTGCCCTCCAGCTTGGGCCACAAAAGGAGACCCTGTTTCTTAAAAAAAAGGTTGTGTGTTGGGGAAGGGGGGGGCGTTGTGTGAGAGAGAAAATTCTTCTCCATTAAATTTCTGCCAAATTGTTGTCTATTTCTCAGAAATATTGAAAATATTAACTTACCCATGTTAGCACATATGTGTTTCAGACAGAAATCTGCTGATACACCAATTTTAAGTGGTAAAATGTATAAACTGAAAACAAAACGCAAAAAAGCAGTACATGCAGAAAATTTTTAATCTCAGGGTGAAATTTTCAAGGACAATGGAACCTAATGGTAATTTATTGGAAGTAACCCAAATTTCATGCAAAAAAATGCTCCAGGAAGAGTTGACAGCGCTTCCCTTGAGGCAAAAGAAGAACCATGGTACAGAAACTGCTTCATTCTTTTCTGTGCCCTGAATCATTTTCTGAATTTCTTACTTCCCATTCCCATTCTAAAACTTTTGCTTTAGCTGTGTGGTTCTTTATATAATGTTGAAATTGCAAAAAATAAACAAAAATGGCATAAGGTTTTGTGGAGTTTTATTGCTGCATTTTTATCCTTAAAGCAGATAAAGAAATAGCTGATAAAATTCAGAATCCTTCCATATTTATCTAGTATCTGCTTTTCAGGTGCATTAATTTTATATATACCTTTGGGAGTGATGGATATACTCCCTATCTTGGCTGTGGTCATGACTTCATGGTATATACATACATCAAAACATCAAAATGTGTGTTTTAAGTGTGGGCAATTTATGCCAACTCTACCTCAGTGAAGATATTTTTAAAATTTTAGAAATGCACACACACCCATTCTAAAGCTACACTGTCTAATGAAATCCCATGGTTATTTAACTTAATTAAAATAAAATAAAGTTAGAAATTAAGTTCCTTCATTGTACTGGACACACCTCAAACGCTCAATACTTTCATATGGCTAGTGGCTATCCTATTAGTGCAGACACAGGATATTCCCAGCACTGCAGGAAGTTCTATTGGACAGCATTGCTGTAAATAATTCTCCTACTTAGCCCTCGTTTTCATTTCTATGCCTTTATTTTATGATCTTATCAAAGCTGAGGTCTCCTGCTTTTAGCCTCCATGTAGAAACTGGGGCAATCTTTCTAAAATGCGAATCTGCCTTAGTTACTTCCTGCTCAAAATCCCTCAAATTTCCCCACAAGATGAAATCCAAACTCTTGCAAATGTAAGCTAAGGGAAGGACCTTCCCGTCCTCATTTTCTGCCCTGTCTCTTTACTCCTTTATCTAGGCTCCTGTTCTCTAGAAACATTAGCGAATTTGCTCCTCATCTTTGCCAAGGAAGCTCACTATTTGCATCACTACTGGGTGCATTTATGCTTACACTTTTAAATTTTGAAAATGATCATACCTATGAAGTCTTCCAGCTCTCCTTGGATTTTTTGTTTTTTAAGAGATGAGGTCTCACTCTGTCACCTAGGCTGGAGTGTAATGGCACAATCATAGCTTGCTGCAGTCTCAAACTCCTGGGCTCAAGTGATCCTCCCGCCTAAGCCTCCTGTGTAGCTAGGACTACATGGGTGTACCACTACACCTGGCTAATTTTAAATATTTTTTTAGAGATGGGGAGTCTCACTAAGTTGCCCAGGTTGGTCTCAAAACCTGGCCTCTCTCCTGGGCCTCCCAAAGTGCTGGGGTTCCAGGTGCAAGCTACCATGACTGGCTCTTTAGACAATTAAGTGGCAAAGTTTGCCCCACGACATCTGCACGTGAGTCTATTTATTTTAGGAATCTATTGAGACGTTCTTTGTGGGTTAATGTATGTCTATTTTTATGAGTGTTCTATGTGGACTTGTAAAAGAAGGTACAATTTCTGTTTACAGAGTAGGAGGTTTGATGTGTTATTTTACATCATCCTATGGATGATATTTTGATACATGAACTGTATTTTCCATGCTTATACATACTCTAGAATATTATATATATTTTATTAAACATATAATCGTATTTTAAATATGTTTTTCTAAAGGATTTAAGCCTAATTTTCTTGGTCATAATAAATTGTGTACATTCATGCATCACTCAACGATGGGGGTACATTCAGAGAAATGTACCATTAGGTGATTTTGTCATCGTTTGAATGTCATAAAATGCATTTCCACAAACATAGATGCTTCAGCCTACTACACACCTAGGTTATATGCTATAGCTTATTGCTTCTAGGCTAGAAAACTACAACATGTTATTGTACTGAACAATTTAGGCAATTGTAACACAATGGCAAGTATTTGTGTATCTAAACATACTAAATGTAGAAAAGGTACAGTAAAAATATAGCATAATCTTATAGGACCACTGTCATATATGCGGTTCGTCGTTTACGGAAACGTTGTTATGCAGTGCATGACTGTACTTGAATTATCTTTGTTGGAGACAAATAATTTCATACAATTTCAGTCTCCCCCATTCTCCTCCAAACATTTCACCATTTTTAAACTCTGAAGTTTCAGGCTAGGCAATAATAATTGTGGAGAGGGTTATGAGGTTGCTTGTCCCTGTCTGACGATCTTAGACATCTTGTAGGGATAGTTAACCACTGATCATACCAGTTCCTACTGCCCATCTCTTTTACGTGTCATCGTTTGAAAATCAGAAAGTGCATGAGGTAATTATGTGACATTCTCTCTCTGTCATCTCTATGACTATGCAGAGTATATACACACATCACACAAACCTATGAAACTAAATCCGCAGTGCTGACACATTCCCTCCCGAGGCCTCTTCCCTATTTGACTGCTGGAACACTGATAACTGGGCCTCGGACCATCCAATCCTCCAGGCAGGAGTTTGAAAGAGACTTCTCAGGGCATCTAATAAACCCAACAAGAAAGACATACAGATAATAAAATTCGATGGCATCAAACTGTCCAGATAAATCCTCTAATGTGAAGTGTTCAGTGGACAATTCCTCCCACCTACTTAGAGCTACATATTGATTTTTTAGTGTTCCTCTCTTAAATATGAAGAGACAGCCAAGAACTCTCTCACTTCTGATGAAAGTCCTTAAAATGAAAAAGAGACAAGGAAGGAAACCAGCAGCAAAAGTAACTTGCAGAAAAAAAAGCTATACCGAGAAAAGGAATGTATTTAAAACTTTACTGATAACCTCAAGAAACAAAAGAAGACATTGTATGCAGAAAGCAAGAACAGGATGCTATACGATAGGAACATCCAGGAAACTGAAAAAGAGCTTTTGGAAATTAAAAAGCTGTTAGCAGTTGAAGAACTCAGTTAAAGAATTAGAAGATAAAATCAAGAAATTTCCAAGAAAGTAGAGCAAAAAGGCAAAGAGATTTTAAAAAGATTAGAGGAACAATGACTACTATTAATCAAATTTTACATTTATTAATATGTGAAATAATTAATAATAATAAATGTATTTGAGGAAAAAGTATTTCTTTAAATCACCTGATCTGGATTGGTCCTTGCAGGCAACACAAGAGTTGAGGACATGGTGGTATGGAATGTCTGAAAGGTGACCTTGACTTGTGCTTGATTAGTTTGAAGAACACCTAAAAGAGATGCGTAATAGGAGCTGGTATTATCAGTGGTTGATGGTCCCTACAAGTTGTCTAAGATCATGGGGTGGGGCGAGCAACCTCATAACCCCCTTCAAAATAATCTTTTTAACAGTTTATTCCCATTTTCCCTTTTGATATGACTCCTATAGCTATTAGGGCAAAAGACTAAGACTCAGGCCAGTTTTAATATGTGTAATCACAGATTTAATCCTTTTAAATCTTATGTAATTTTCCACTGCCTCCGAACTTTAAGGATGACGAACACTGCATAGAAATAGTTTACATTAAAAATTACTATTTTTTTAAATAAAAAAATTATTTGCCCTTAATAGCATCTTGACTTCCTCCCTCAGTGTTCACAAATTTCTCTTGTCTCAGAGCCCTGACCGTGACTATCATTTATAACACTAATCTTTTCTTTTTGTTGTTGTAATCACTAAGATTTACATTCAGATTTTATTTTTCATTAGTTAGAGCCAAGTGGACAATTTCTTTTTGGGGTGATTTACAGATGTGGCATGTTCGAAAAACACTGATCTTTTCTTGAATTACATTGTTGTTTATCTTTCCTTTGTGTTCCGTTTCTTCAGTTGGATTGTGAACTCATGAAGTTCAGCAAATTACCTTACACTTTGAATTTGCCTTTTAGTTCCAACCACATTGCATTGAAAAAGTAGCACTGGCTTCTATCTCTTGAATTCTTATTAGAAGTGAGGCCATCTTCACAGCCGGCTCATTGAATGTTTACAATAGCTCTGCGAGGAAGGAGACATTATTATCTCCACTTTCTGGATGAGAAAACTGAGGTTTATAGAAGTTAGTAACAGGGTCCCCCAGCCAGTGAATGGCAGAACTGGGAATCAAAGCCATGCCTGTCTGGAGCTGGAGCTCCTCCTAAGAACTACGCTATGTGAACTGACTATTCATTTCCTTTTGTTTCAGACAGAATAGTTTTCTTTCAGCTTCAGGAAGGTCAGCTTGGGAATATGTCACAAAAGGCAATGAAAGGTGTCATTCTGTTCATTTCTCTCTTTTCTTACCTCTCTGCTGTTTCTTACGATTGCCCCCTTTCCACTGTCCCATGGTTGGGACAGTGACAGAAATAAGAGAATGTTGGAGGATGTTGGCGACAGAGTTTTGGGGTCTTTGGCAATTATCAATATGCTAATCACTTAACAATCTTCAAACAATTTAACAGTAAAATGTCCAATGTCCAGAAACAAATTCTTTCCATTGCTATCTCGTATGGTGGAGAGCACAAAAGAATACTGTTCAAGGTTAGCAGGGGGCCTGGCAGAATCCCAGGTCCACTCTGAACCCACACCCACACCCTTGTCTCAGGCCCCCTCGCCTGTCATTCCTCTAGAGAAAAGCAGTCAAGCTTCTCAGCAGTGGGGAATGACCACCACTCCCAGTGCAGGCTGTGAAACCCACGGTCTCAAAGAAGGAGAAAGAATGCAAGTTGTGGGGAAGGGAGTGTTGTGGACAAGAATAAAGAGAGGGGACTGAAGCCTAATAAATGGGCAAAAATAATGAGTTGAGAAACAGGCTTGCTAGAAAATGGCCAGAAATCTGTGAGAAGAAGGAGGAGAGTCCCTGAGGAGAAGGGGAGGGGACAGGAGAAAGAGAAGGGGTCCCACTGAGAAGAGCAAATTGTGTACAGCCGTCATTAGCTTGGGATCGATTTCAGAGCCATCCTCAAGTTATTTTTCTTGTACTATCTTTCAAAATGTAGAATTTTATACACGTAAAAGTATATATATAAAGTACATTATAGACACACACACACGTGGTAATTTTTACATTGTTACAATTTCATGCCTAAATAAAGTGTGAGAAAGCACATAGTAGGTAAAATAGGTTCTTTTCCTGGGTGACCATGCAAGAAAGGAGGTATATTTTTACCGGGAGTATGGGATGATAATTTTTTCTCCTTTACTATTTAAAAGGGTGTATTGCTGGTAAAAAAAATTTAACTTTTGGGGATGCAAATAGCTTTTCCCAGTGTCCAGGGCTTACACCCTTGTCTCCTACATAGCTGAATTGGAAATGTGCTTTAAGCTCAGGCCCTCTAGCGGGGAAACGGTCTTTTCTCCTGGTCATAGTTTCAATTTATATTAAAAGTATAGAGCACTTTGTGCCCCCAAGTAACTTTTTATTAGATTGTGTGGCAAGAAGTTAACTTAATGAATGTTATTTGCAAAAATTAAATAACTCCAAAATTTTGAAGGACACCTATCAAGAGAGATCTGCCCCAAAAAACAAACCTGACTGGGAATTTAGTTCCACTGGGTTGTGGCACTTCATGGGTGACTTAATCCAGATATTTCCCACTCCTGTTTACTGAATTTCTTCCCTTGTTCTCTGGGACTCTGTCCCAGCCCAGATAACAAGGTTGGAGGCACACAGAACTTGAGGACAAGAATGTCAAAAGTCCTCAGCCCAAATGTGAGGCAGGAGTGATCTGGGAGAAGATGCAGTAGGCTATCACTAGTCCCTGTCACAACCAGAAGAACAGCCTCTAAGCTGGAAGGGAAGAGAGTTGGCATAGGACTAAGAGAGTGAGACACTGGAACAGGGGCCTTGCAGCCTACTCTGGGTTGAGTCAATTTCTTGGTGGGATGTAGCAGGAAGAGAGAAATACCACACAATTTAGAGGTTGCTCACATAGAGGCACTCCATAACTTGCTATTGGTATGGAATCCTCTCTTGCAGAGATATAATTGATAACACGGTATATTCAAATACAAATGCACCATTTATTTTTCTTTCGGTGGGAATTGTGGAAATAGAGTTTATACAGATCTGTATGTTTATAGGGCACAAACCATACAGATGGTCCTTTTGTGTGTGAATTTGCATGTTTTATGGATCCTATCAATAAAAAAGCATTTGACTATGCTAGAAAAAATTAAATTATCTTTCTATTTTCTCTATTGAAAATCATAATATAAAGCCAATAAAATATATACAATCCCAACTCCAACAAAAAAGAAAGGCAAGGAAAAAGTAGCATGGAAGTGTGGCAGGCACTCAATGAATGAGAATATTTGTTACTGTTCTGGATTTTTTTTTTTTTTTTTTTGAAACAGAGTCTCATCTGTCGCCCAGGCTGGAGGTCAGTGGCACCATCTCGGTTCACTGTAACCTCCACCTCCCAGGTTCTTGCAATTCTCATGCCTCAGCCTCCTGAGTAGCTGGGACTACCGGTGCACGCCACCGTGCCTGGCTAATTTTTTGTATTTTTAGTAGAGGTGGGGTTTCACCATGTTGGCCAGGCTAGTCTTGAACTCTTGACCTCAAGTGATCCGCCCGCCTCGGCCTCCCAAAGTGCTGGGATTACAGGCGTGAGCCACCACACCCTGCCCCTGTTCTGGATTTTTGTGTGTGGCATTTGTCAGCTTTGTAAAATTAATAATTTTTTGAAGAAATGTTCATGTTACTAATTTCATATTACATTTTTTCTTAAATAGGGCCTCCATCATAGTTAAATCTGCAGTCCTACCACACTGTATTTGCTCCTGATTCAGTTATAGAAAAAAAAAATTAGTAATCTTGGCACATTTACTTTATCTCTCAAAAATATACCCATGAATATCTCAATATAGAAAATAAATATCATTTTATTCTTAGTGGAAATAGCATTTCAATGTTTTCTTTTTTTCCTAATAGTACTAAATGCAGTTTCACTCTATGAAATCAGTCATTCTTTATATGGAGACACTGTGGTATAGGGAAAGAGATGCTCTGGGGACAGACAGGAAAACACCGAATCTTAGCACTGCCACTGACTGCAGTGGGCTCTTCAGAATGTCACTGGTCCTACAATCTCGGTCCCCTCAGTTTCTGGAAGATATGTGATAGACATACCATTATGAATCTGTCTCACCCCAGGATCAGGCCTGTCTCTATTTCAGAAGGCCCCTGTGTCTGCCAGACATAAAACAACTCTTTCATGAATAGATATTTAATTTTGTCCAATGCTTTTTCTGCATCTGTTGAGATTATCATATGGTTTTCTTTTTTATTCAACTAATATGGTAAATTGATGTATTTTATGACAGCAAACAAATCATATATTACTGGGATAAACGCTACTTGTTCGTGGTGTATTATCTTTTTTTTATATTGCTGGAGTCAACTTGCTAATGTTTTGTTAAGAATTTTTGTGTTTATGATCTTGAGGGATGCCGGTCTGTAGGTTTCTTTTTTGTGTGGTTTGTTTGGTTTTGATATTAGCAGGAATGTCTCTAAAATATGTAGAGCTTCAGACAAATATTTTTTGCCAGGACTTTGTCTATATAAACAATTTGATTTAAAACATATTACAAAATTCATCGGCCTATGTGAGGTCTAGTAAAGATTTAGAAAAATGGGTGGAGAAGAAGTACTTATACATTTGTTTATTGTCTAATTATTGTTCATAAAAGCTTATTTTGGTAGCATCTCTTCCTGTTTAGGTCCAGAAACCGTCTCCTCCAGTTGTTTATTATCAAAGGCACAGCTTCTGGCTTATGTTCTGTCTCCCATTTTGAGAAAATGTAGCAATGCTGTTATTACTCACCATGCTGGAATCTGTTTGCATTGCAACAGCATAGATCTTCCTACCTTTCCAATTCCCTAATACCACTTCTTTAATGTTCGTTACATCATTACTCATGATGCCACATCAACCATCTGCTACCCATGAATATTAGCTTTCAAAGACTCACAGTAAAAGTTGTTACTGTGCTTTGTTGGTGATGGCCATAAACACAGGTCTTACCCAGAGTGTGCAGAAAAATTGTGGGTGATATTTTGTGTTCTGGTCATGTTAAATTTACTGTTTGGGATTTTATAGCATAAATGTTGGACTCTTTAGACTGTAACCAGTGCATTTCTAGAATGTGATCTCTTTCAATGTTGACTATGCTGTTGCCATCTACACACTGCCACGAGGGGCCCGTGTGTAGGGTAAGAAGGCAGTCCCATTTGTGCAAGAAATGTCCATTCCTCATCTGGTGTGACTTAAAAACATCCTGGGAGAGCACAACCACACCAATCAGAGGCAAGAGAGAACATCAATCAGAAGGCCAATTGATGCTGCAGGGCAATGTTCTCAAAGGCCCCCCAGTGGGCTAATTCTTTAAATATTGACATGACCAGAACACAAAATATCACTTACATTTTTTCTGCACACTCTGGGTAAGACCTGCATTTGTGGCCATCACCAACAAAGCACAGTAACAACTTTTACTGTGAGTCTTTGAAAGCTAATACTCATGGGTAGCAGATGGTTGATGTGGCATCATGAGTAATGATGTAACGAACATTAAAGAAGTGGTATTAGGGAATTGCAAAGGTAAGATGATCTATGCTGTTTCAATGCAAACAGGTTCCAGCACGGTGAGTAATAACAGCACTGCTACATTTTCTCAAAGTGAGAGACAGAACAAAGCTAGAAGCTACACCTTTGGTAATAAAACAACTGGAGGAGATGGTTTCTGGACCTAGCTTCCAGGGGACTGCCTGGCATATTGTATGAAGCTGATGGAAGGGGCCAACTGACCAACCTGGGTGTTAAAGGTGGGAGTGTACAGGGCAAAGGATTCTTGCTACCATGGGCAAAAGACAACTGCTGCCTGTAGGTGCTGTGATTATGGGCAGCACTGCAGTCAGGATGTAGATGGGTGAGAGTCCAGGCATGGGTCCAAACATGTGGCTCAAACCCAAGGCTTGGCAGTGACTTCTTGGTAAGCCAGAGTCCTGAACTTGCTATGTGTCTGACATAAGTGAGAATCGCTCAACATCAGCATGTTTTCAGCATCATTCTGGGAGACCAATCTTGCATGATCCTACAAGAGCAATATTGTATTGCCTGGAGGGAGCAATCTGCTTGCCAAGCCTCCCTCCTGGAGCTGGATCTTTGCCATGGGATCCTGGGATAACCCCAGAGATGTGAGTCCCTGAGTTCCCTGGGCTTCTGGTTGATATCATGAGCAGTGTAGAGGGTCAGAGAAGGGAGAATCTGGGCTCAGGGCCTGTGAGAGTCCCAGTCCAAGCTCAAGGCACCCTGCCCAGATGACATTGCCAACCCCAACAGATTCCAGGCAGCAGAGCATGACTTAGAACATCTTGAGGAGGGCATGCCAAATGGGGTTTCTGAAGCATAAGGGCTCGAAGAAGAGGCCGGTTTTTTTGAGTCCAAAGGCAGTACTGGATATCAGGGTGATGTAGGCCTTATAGAATGAGTTGGGGAGTTTCCCCCTCTCTTCTGTAGTCTGTGTTTGTATGGGATTGGTGCTATTTCTTTAAATATTTGATAGAATTCACCAGTGAAGACATCTGGGCCTGGAGTTAACTTTGTGAAAATCAAATTAGGAATTAAATTTCTTCAGTTTTTATAGGGCTACTCAAGTTTTCTTTCTTCTTGAGTTCATTTTGGTAATTTTTGCTTTTCAAGGAATTTGTCTATTTTATCTAAATTAAAATTATTGGCATAAAATAATTCATAATATTCCCTTATTACATTGTTAATGCCTATAGGATTTATTATGCAGTTTAGTATTTCCCCTCTTTTATTTCTGATATTGGCAAATATTTGTCTTCTTACTTTCTTGACCAGTCTAGCTACAAGTTTATCAATTATTTTCAAAGAAATTGCTTTTGGTTTCATTGCTTTTCTCTGTTTGGTTGTTTTCTATTTTATTAATTCTTGCTCTTATCCATATTATTTTCTTTCTTCTTCTACTTCAAGTTTATTTTTATTCCTTCTTCTACCTTCTTAAGGGGAAAGATTATTTTAGTCCTACTTTTCTAAAATAAGCATCTACAACTATACATTTCCTTCTAAGCACCCCTTTAGCTAACAGCACACAAATTTTGATATGTTGAATTTTCAATTTTACTTAGTTGGATTTAATTCCATTGTAGTTGAATAATATATTTAGTATGATTACAGTATATTACAGTATATCTGTGGAACAATGTATATGTAATTGGACACCCACAAACAGAGGAGAAAAAGAGGAGAGTCAGAAAAAATACTTTTAAATATTTCGAGACTTGTTTTATGGCTTAGTGTCTTTTTAAATATTTTGAGACTTGTTTTATGGCTCAATGTAGGGTCTATCCTGATGTATATCCCATGTGCATTTGAAAAGCATGTGTATTCTGTAGTTGTTAGATGGAGTGTTCTATAAATGACAATTAGGTCAAGTTGGTGGATGGTGTTGTTTAAATTTTCTATATCTTTATTGATTTATTCTAATTACTCTATCAATTACTGAGAGCGAAGTTTGAAATATCCAATTATAATTATGGATTTGCCTATTTCTCTTTCAAAACTATTCTTTTTTGCTTCGTATATCTTGAAACTCATTCGTTAGGTGCACGCACATTTAAAATTGTTATGTCTTCCTGAAGAATTAAGTCTTTTGTCATTATAACATGTTCATCTTTACTCTTGGTAATATTCTTTGTTGTAAAGTTTACTTTGCCTATAATTAATACAGCTATTCCCCCTTTCTTGTGACTAGTGGTATATTGTCTATATTTTTAATTCTTTTAACCTGTGTCTTTATTTTTAAAATAAATTTCTTATAGGTAGAATACACTTTTGTCTTGCCTTTGTGCTCTTTCTGTCTCTTGTTGAATAGTTTAAAGTTTCTGTCTCTTGTTGAATAGTTTATTTACATTTAATGTAATTATCGAGTGATTGGGTTTAAATATAAAATCTTCTGATTTATTTTCTTTGTCCCATCTGTTTTATGTTTCCCTTTTTTTCTTGCTTTCCATTAGATTGTTTTTATTAACTTTATTGAGAAATTACTTATTTACAATAAACTGTGTCTTCTTAAAGTGTATACTTTGTTGAGTTTTGACAGTTGTAAACTCACATGGAATCACCAACATAATCAAGATACAGAACACCTCAATAATAGGATAGTTTTAGTATTCCATCTTATCTCCACTATTAGTTTATTAGCTATACCTCCCTTTTTTAGTAGTTGCCTTGGAGTTTACAAATTGTATCGTTAATTTATAATAGTTTACTTTCAAACAGTATCATACCAATGAAGAATTAACGAAGAAACTTACAGCTATACACGTTCATTTTCTCCCTCCCATCCTTTGTGCTATATATAAGTTTTCAGATATCTTACTTCTAAATATATTTTAAACCCCACAGCACGTTGTTTTATTTTTTGTTTTAAACATTCACTATCTTTTAAAGAGTTTATAAGATGAAAAAAATGACTTATATGTAACCGCAGATTTGCCATTTTTAATGTTCTTCATTCTGTGTAGAGATCCAAGTTTCCATCTGGTTGCATTTACCTTCTGCCTATAGCACAAGTTTGTTGACAAGGAGTCAACTTCTGTTTGTCTGTAAAAATCTTATGTCTTAATTTTTGAAAAATTTCTCTGGGTATGTCATTCTAGACTGACAGGTTTTTTCAGCACTTTAAAGATATTTTTCCATTTCTTTGGGCTTGCATCATTTCTGACGAGAAATCTATAATAATTTTTATCTTTGTTCTTCTCTAAGTGTACCATTTTTTTCTACGGATGTGGTTAAGATTTTTCTCTTTATCACTTGTTTTCAGCAATATGATTATTATTTCTCTTGAAGTTTTCTTGGTTTTTTATTCTCCATGGGGTTTGTTGAGCTTTTTGGATTTGTGGGTTTATAGTTTCCAACCAACGTGAAACATTTTCTGCCATTATTTCTTCACATATTTTTCCTTCCTCTCCCTTTTTTCTCCGCTTTTTGTGGGTGCCCAATTACATACATATTATTCCATCGATCACTGAGGCTATGTTGAATTTATTTCCTCTTTTTATTCTCTGGGCATCAGTTTGGATAGCTCCTATTGCAATGTCTTCATGTTCACTGATTTTTTTCCCCCCGCGGTTTCTAATCTGTTAATCAAGTTCAGTGTAGTTTTCATATGTGAAAGTTCTATTTGCATTTTTATATCTTCTATTTGTCTCCAAGACATGTTAATTTCTCCCTCTGCCTTCTTGTCATAAGAAATATATTTATAATAGCTGCTTTAATGTCTTTGTCTGCTAATTTCATCTCCTTTATCAATTCTGTGTCTATTTCTATTGATTAATTTTCTCCCTGTTTTTGGGTCAAGTTCTCCTGCATCTTGGCATGTCTAGAAATTTGACTGGATGCCAGGCATAAATTTTATGTCTTGAGTGTTGGATTTTTTTTTTTTTGGTCTTCCTTAAAGAGAATTGTGATTTATTCTGGCAGGTGGTTAAGTTGCTAAAGATTAGTTTAATAATTTTGAGACTTCTTTTAAAGCTTTTTAAGAGTGGGTCTAGAGTAACCTTTACTCAAGATTTGTAATAAACATCTGACTCTTCCAGGGTCTTTACTGAATGCCCTGTATGTTCAATGAGGCCTCTTCACTCTGGCTAGTGGCAACTTGAATGGTTTCTGGCCTTATGGGAACTCTTCTATTTATTCAGCTTACGGTGCCTCAGCAACTGTTCTTTCCCCAAAATTGTAGAGTTTTACCTAATTCATGTGCAGACTGAGTCAGCCAAAGACTAGAGGGGATGCCATACAGATTTCTGGAGCTCTTTCTCTTCTCCACAAATTCTAGTCACTTCAGTCTCCCTGAGCTTTGGTCTCCTTAACCCAGTGAGACCACCAGGCTTTGTTTGGGATTCTCCTCTTAGTGCTGTAATCTGGGAATTGCCTCTAGGCAAAAAGCCAGTGCTCACAGAGGGCTCACATCGTTTATTTCCCTTTCTTCAGAGATCACAGGCCCAAACAGTTCTGCTGATTAATGTTTGAAAATTTTTTTTATTATATTTTACCATTTTTCTAGTTATTTATAGTCGTGTATGTGTGCATGCATGCATGTGTGTGTGTGTGTCTGTGTGTGTTTGGTGATCCAGACCCAAGTATTTGGCAGGAATTACATGGAAGCAGAAATTCCCCAGATACAATATACTTTGAACTTTGCCTCAATATTCTTTGAGTGAGAAAAAAATGCTGAAGATTGCTAGGATCTCTCAGAAATGAAAAGCTGTTTAGTCTTAGACATCCTCCCCTTATCTATATTACTTCCAGTTCTCAGAAAACTTTTTATCCCAGAGCTTTAGTTGGAGTTTTGAAATCAATATAGTGATCTCCCAAGTTATAACTTAATTAGTGCCAAGATTACGGTCTCAAGTTGAATTAGTTTAAATGGAAAACTTAGTTCTTAGAGGCAAAATGTTATAAATTGGGAATCTGTCTTGGAAAACCATTTTGCAATATAAAAATTCAAAAATTAATGACTACTATAGTATGAAATTAATATTTTTTAAAAGTGATAAAGTGGTCATAAGGGACATTTGTGCTTTCCTGGAACAGCCAGCTAGAGTCCATAGTTCAGGATAAAAATTGCCAAATATCTCACCTTTCAAGGGCAGAAAAATGGGTTCTTAATGCCAGTCCTCCACTGTGGGATTTGCTAGCAGAAGGCATTTAGCAGAACCAGTTTCTTAAGCCACACTCCTTTGGGTTTTATAAAATAAAGGACACAGAGAGGGCAAGGATATGGGAGCACTGAAGGAAGCAGAGTCCATAAAGCATGAACAGTGCCTTTTCCCTCCTCTTCCCTGGTGGAGAGACTGGGAGGCAGGGAGCAAGGAAGTTTCAATGTGTTCCACCCTGTTCTGATGAAATCTGTGTTCTCCAATTTCCCTATACCCCCAGGAAGAACTATCAGGGTGGGGGCCTGGGGGATGCCACTTAGCTGGCAGAGCAGTTGATGCTATTGTTGCTGAAACTGTGAGCATGCCCTAGGGCAGCCTGTGATCCTCCCTTGGCTCGGCAAGGAGGGATGAGTAAATGCCATGGAAGATAGTCTGGGTTTATCAGAAGCAGAGACTTTTGGGTGGATTGCTTGTTGCCATGGCATTAAGGGAGAAGAGGACAGGACAGTGCAAGGGTGGGCCCCCATGGAGCTCCCTAAAGAGCTAACAATTTCATCATCCCCACTCGAAAGACATTGCTAGCACTTGATGTTGGTCCCTTTGTATCGGACTGAGAGGCAGAGAAGGAACTCACCACCTCTGATGTCATCTGCTATGAAAGCGCAAGTCGTTCTCCTTCTCCAGGGACCAAGGGGAAAGAGAAGGGAGAGGGAGTTTTGGAAGTTTGATTTCAAAAAACCCAAGATTAAATATTAAACCTGAGTGGGATAAAGAAATAAGATGTCTGGCCTAGTCAGAATGCAGGGCTATGGGCCCAGAATATTTTGTGCTGTTTGAAAATGAATAAATTTCATTCTTACATACATCTATGTTGAGACAATTTCATTAAATATTAATATGCTTATGCAAGTATGTGAAAGCAAACATAGCATTCAGATAGCTTTTTTGTTGTGTTTGGTTTTACATGCTTGTGGAATTCCTTTGAGAGGATTTTAATTCATGGACTGTTTTGACTGAGCTTTTAAAAATATATATTTTTCATAAAGCTTGGACATAAGATAACTCTCTTTCTTTCTGGCAAATCTCCCTATAGTAAGCATAGACATTTGTCATTACTTTAAAATTCTTTGAACTGTACTCAAAATTATGATAATCTGTCCCCAAAATTTTCATTACTTCATTGATGAGTAGTCATGAAAGCATCTAAATATCTTTGAATGGCAAATGCTGTTTCCACGGTACTTCTTCAATGATCCTCAGTGCTTCCATTTCAATCAATCACATACATGAATTTGAATGATTTTGACTGGCTTATCAGCACTGGATAATTGCTTTGGCTTAATCAGGGACAACATTGTTGGCCACCCAATTATTAGAAAATCACAATCATGAGTTTTAGATATTACCATATGGTTGTTACTATATGTACTATACAGCATAGTACAAGAGTAGCCTACATAAATAAGTAAAAATTCTTATACATTAGTTCCATTCCTGATATTAAAATATTATCACAAACTTAATGTCTTAAAATACACATTTATTACTTAACATTTCTGGAGGTCAGAAGTCCTCAAATCAAAGCATCAATACCGTAGTACTCCTTTGGGGGCTCTAAGGGAGAATCCATTTTCCTTTCTTTGCAAGCTCCTAGAGGCTACTTGCATTCTTTGGCTTGTGACCCCTTCCTTACATCACTCTGATTTCTGCTACCATCATCACATTTCTTTCTCTCATTCTGACTTTCCTGCCTCCCTCTTATAAGGACCTTTATAATTATTAAACTGGAACCACTGGATAATTCAGGATAACCTCTCCATCTTAAGATCTTTAATTAATTAATTATTAATTTTCTTTTTCCAGAGGTGAGGCTAGAAGCACATTTCTCCCTGTGATTGCAGACTGCAGATCAGTCTTTACATACAGGCACAGAGAGAGAGAGAAAGAGAGAGAGAGTGAGAGAGAGACAGAGAGTAAAGCACATTCTCCTGAGAACTAGTGGTGGGAAATAGGAGGTTCCAAGGCAGAGTTGATTTCTTTTCTCACCACACAGTGATTATACAGCAGTAGGTAGAGTCATCCTGATGGGCTATGCTGCTGGGCAAGCCAAGTTGCTGTGATGGGTCAGTTGGTGCATTAGCCCACCTGGACTGGATGGGTGTGTCTTAGTGCCTTCCTAGCACCTGGAGAGACAGTGCTGGGTGTGCTGCTAGAAGCATGGCCGGGGTTTAGGCTCTGGGGTTCCCAAAGCAAACTAACCCACCATGAGAAAAAAAAAAAAAACTAGACAAAACAAAGCAAAGCCTTAATTCTAATGACATATTATATTTTCAATATAGCAGTGATGCACACATTTAAATTGTTGCACTGTAAGTTGAATCAATTTATGTCTAAAACTTACAGCTGTCAACTTCTGTAGACGTCAATGTAGTGGTCAAATAAAAAAGTTATTTGCTGGGGGAGGGGTAGTCACAGGACCTCAGAGGAATTGTACCAGAAACTTCTTAAAAATAATCTACTCCTTTAGCTTTCCTCTTCTGTGAGTCATCAGGAGAGATGACTGCCTCCTAAATATTGGTTTTGCTTCCTTCTTTCTTTTTCCTACATTTAATTTTCTATTCCATTAATAATTTCAATTCCATAGTTACATAAGACTTTTTAAAAAAAATAAAAATTTTTAGAGAACACTGAAATTCAGCAGGGAAGTGGCAATGAACCTCTGAGGCACAGAAAGAGAGAAAAGCAAAGAAGAAGCTGGCCCAACCAGGATCAGCTCAAAGCCAGAAGGAACTCCACATTGGAGGGCAAAGCTGAATAAATCATATGGCAACTACAGTACTATGACCACCCAGAATCAAAGCCAAAACATCCTACTAAAGCAAAGCTATAGCTACACTCACAAGAAAAATCTTACCCTACCAAAGCCAATCCATAACATTGGAAGAAGACACTGTAAAGTGACTTTTACATCAGATGTGCAGATATCAATGTAAGGACACAAGAAACATGAAAAAGAAAGGAAACATGATACCTCCAAAAGGACATAATAATTCATCAGTAACAGACTCTTAAGAAAAAAAAATTATGAAATGCCTGAAAAAAATTTGCAATAATGATCCCAAGAAAACTCAGGTAGATGAAAGAGAACACAGACAAAGGATACAAAGAAATCAGGAAAACGATTTGTGTTTGGAATGAGAAATTAAACAAAGAGATAAATATCATAATTAAGAACCAAACAGAAATCCTGGAACTGAAAGATTCAATGAATGAAAAAAATACAGTCAAGATCTTCAACAATAAACTAGATCAAGCCAAAGAAAGAATTTCTGAACTTGAAGACAGGTCTTTTGAAATAACCCATTCAGACAAAAAGAGGAAAGAAAAAGAATGAAGAAAGCCTGTGTGTCACATGGGACACTATAATGTGAACAAATATCTCATGTTTGGGAGTTAAGAGGAAGAATAAATGGGCCAAGGCAAAGAAAACCTATTAAATAAAATAATAGCTGAAAACTTCCCAAGTCTTGCAAGTGATACAGACATTTAGATACAGGAAGCTCAAAGTTCCCAAGTAGATTAAATCCAAAAGGATTTCCTCATATATATTATAGTCCAGAGGCCAAAAGTCAAAGACAAAAAGAAAATTCTAAGAACACCAAGAGAAAAATGTCCCCATCAGACTAATGGTGAATTTCTCAGAAGAAACTTTACAGCCCAGGAGAGAATGGGATGACATAGTAAAAGTACTTCAAGAAAAAAATTGCCAGGCAAAATCTATACCAAGCAAAGCTATCCTTCAGAAATAAAAGAAAAATAAATTATTTCCCAGACAAACAAAAATGGATGATCACTAGCAAACAAAAATTCATGATCACTAAAGTAGTTCTACAAGAAATGGTAAGGGATTCCTACATCTGAAAGCAAAAGGACAATATCTACTTTTGTGAAAAAATATGAGGATATAAAACTCATTGATAGAGAAGATAACAAAGAAAAAGATAAAAGAATCATATATTAACTCTGAAAATCCCCACCAAATTGTAAAGGTAAACAATAAAAGAGGAAAAAAAGAATCAAAGGCTATATAAAACAACCAGAAAACAATTAACAAAATGACTGGAGTAACAACCTTGAATGTAAATGGTTTAAATTGCCCAATTAAAAGACATAGGATAGATGAATGGATTTTTAAAAAAGACCCAACTATATGCTACCTGCAAGTAATTCGTATCACCTGAAAACACACAGACTGACAGTGAAGAAGTGGTAAAAATTTTCCTTGCAATTAGAAACCAAAAGCATGTAGTAATAGCTATACTTATATCAGAAAAAACAGGAAAAAACATAAAAAGAGATGAAGAAGGCCATTCTATAATAATCAAGTAATCAATTCAGCAAGAGGATATGACAATTATAAATATATGTGAACTCAATATTGGAGAACCCGGATATAGATAGTGCATACTATTAGAGCTAAAGAGAGAAAGAGAGAGACACAATATCATAATGGTCGGGGACTTCAACACCCTATTGTTAGCACTGGACAGATTAATGTCGTCAGAAAATCAACAAAGAAACAGATTTAATCTGCACTTAGACCAAATGGACATTACAGACATTTACAGAACATTTTATCCAACAGCTGCAGAATACACAATATTCTCATCAGCACTTGGAACATTATTCAGGATAGACCACACGTTAGGCCACAAAACAACTCTCAACAAATTGAAAAGAAGTGAAATTATATCAAGTATTTCTCAGCCCACAATGGGCTGAGAAAAAAAAAGTGGGCAAAAGATATGAACAGACACTTCTCAAAAGAAGTCATTTCTGTGGTCAACAAACATATGAAAAAAAGCTCATCATCACTGGTCATTAGAGAAATGCAAATCAAAACCACAATGAGATACCATCTCACACCAGTTAGAATGGTGATCGTTAAAGTCTGGAAACAAAAGATGCTGGTGAGGATGCCGAGAAATAGGAATGCTTTTACACTGCTGGTGGGAGTGTAAATTAGTTCAACCATTGTGGAAGTCTGTGTGGTGATTCCTCAAGGATCTAGAACCAGAAATCCATTTGACCCAACAATCTCATTACTGGGTATATACCCAAAGGATTATAAATCACTGGCCACCCAGAATCAAAGCCAAAACATCCTACCAAAGCAACACTATAGCTACACCCACAAGGAAAAGTCTTACCCTACCAAAGCCAATCCAAAGGATTATAAATCATTCTACTATAAAGACACATGCACACATATGTTTACTGCAGTACTATTTACAATAGCAAAGACTTCGAACCACCCCAAATGCCCATCAATGATAGACTGGATAAAGAAAATGTGGCACATATACACCATGGAATACTATGCAGCCATTAAAAAGAATGAGTTCATGTCCTTTTCAGGGACACGGATGAAGCTGGAAACCATCATCCTCAGCTAACTAACGCAGGAACAGAAAACCAAACAGTGCATGTTCTCACTCATAATCGAGAGCTGAACAATGATAACACATGGACACAGGGAGGGGAACATCACACATTGGGGCCTGTCAGGGGGTGGAGGGAAAGGGGAGGGAGAGCATGAGGACAAATACCTAATGCATGTGAGGCTTAAAACCTAGGCGATGGGTTGATAAGTGCAGCAAACCACTATGGCACATATATACCTATGCAACAAACCTGCACGTTCAGCTCATGTATCCCAGAACTTAAAGTAAAAAAAAAATCTCAACAAAGAGGCCTAGAAGGAACATACCTCAACATAATACAGGCCATATATTACCATCCCACAGCTAGCATCATACTGAATGGGAAAAAGCTGAAAGTCTTTCCTCTAAGAACTGGAACAAGACAACAATGCCCATTTTAACCACTCTTATTCAATATGCTACTGAAAATCCTAGCCAGAGAAATTAGGCAAGAGAAAGAAAGAAAATGCAGCCAAATTGGAAAAGAGGAAATAAAATTGTCCCCGTTTTTAGATGACCTAATCTTATTTATAGAAAAGCATAGAGACTCTACCAAAGAACTCTTAGAGCTGATAAATTCTGTAAAGTTGTGTGATACAAAATCAACAGGAAAAATCAACAGCATTTCTATAGACCAATAACAAACTAACTGAAAAAGATATCGAGAAAGCAATCCAATTTATAATTACTGCAAAAAAATAAAATACATAAGAATAAATTTAACCAAGGAAGTAAAAAACTCCACAACAAAAACTACAAAACACTATTGAAAGAAATTAAAAAGGATATAAGTGAATGGAAATTTTATAAGTATGAATTAGAAAAATTAATATTGTTAAAATGATCATACTACCCAAAGCAATGTATAGAATCAATGCACTCTTTATCAAAACAACAATGATATTCTTCACTGAAATAGATTAAAAAAAAACCTCCTAAAATTCATATGGAACTACAAGAGACCCCAAATAGCCAAAGCAATAGTGAATGAAAAGAATAAAGCTGGAGCCATCATGCTACCAGAGTTCAAAATATATTACAAAGCTATAATAACCAAAAGAGCATTGTACTGGTACAAAACCAGACATGCAGACCAATGGAACAGACTGGAGAACCCAGAAACATACATATTTACCAGCCAATTGATTTTCAATAGAGGCACTAAGAACACACACTGGGGGAAAGGACACCCTCTTAAATAAACAGTGCTAGGAAAAATGGACATTCATATGCAGAAGAATGATAATAGACTCTTATTTCTTACCTATACAAAAATCAATTAAAATTAAAGACATAGGTGAAATGCTTCAGGAGATTGATTTAGGTAAAGATTTTATGGTTAAGGCTTTATAAGCACATGCAACAAAAGCAGAAATAGGCAAATGAGATTATATTAAACTAAAAAAGCTCTGCACAACAAAGAAAACAACAGAGTGAAGAGACAACTTGTAGAATGTGAGAAAATGTTTGCGAACTGTTTTCCTGACTATGGGCTAATATCTAGATTATACAGTGAACTCATAAACTCAAACAACTCAACACCAGAAACAAATAATCTGATTAAAATGTGGGCGAAGGAACTGAATAAACATTTCTCTAAAGAAGATATACAAATGGGCAACAAACATATAAAAAAATGCTCAACATCACTAATTATTAGGAAAATGCAAATCAAAACCACAATGCAATATCATCTCACCCTGGTTAGAAATGACTACTATCAAACAAACAAAACATAAGTGCTGGCAAGGATGTGGAGTAAAGGTAACTCTTATACATGGTTGGTGAGAATGTAAATTAGTACAGACATTATGGAAAATAGTATGGAGCTATCTCAAAAAACTAAGAATAGAACTAGCATATGAGCCAGCAATCCCAGTATTGGGTACTTAGCAGAAGGAAAGGAAATCAGTATATTGAAGGGATATCTGTACCCCTATATTTATTGCAGCACTATTTACAATAGCTAAGATATGAAAGCAACCTAAATGTCCATCAACAGATGAGTGGATAAAGAAAATATGGTGTATACACACACACACACACGCACGCACACACACACGCACACACAAGGGAATACAATTCAGCCACAAAATATGAAATCCTGCCATCTGTGCAGCATAAATGAGCCTATAGGACATTAAGTGAAATAGGCACACAAAGAGAAATACTGCGTGTTCTCACTCATATGTAGGAGCTACAAAAAAATTCAGCTCATGGAAGAAAAGAGAATTATGGATACTAGAGGCTGGGAAGGGTAGAGGGAGGGGAGCGTGGGGAGAGGTTAGTTAACAGATCTACAAAATTACAGCTAGATAGAGCAAATGAATTCTGGTGTTCTGAAGCTCTGCAGCATGAATATAGTTAACTATAATTTATTGGATATTTTTAAAAAGCCAGAAGAGGGGATTTGGAATGTTCATAACACAGAGAAATGATAAATGTTTGAGGTGATGAATATGCCAGTTTCCCTGATTTGATCATTATACCTTGTATACATGTATCAAAATGTCACACTGTATCCCATAAATATATACAATTATTACATGTCAACTAAAAACGGAAAAATGTTGCTTCATTGAAGGTAAAAATATAACTCATTTGAAGCTAGATCTGACATCCCCAACTCCTCAGAAAAATAAGAATAACAGGGTTGTGGATATTTGTGTCTCATTTCTGACTTTAAATGGGAAAGCCTTTGGTGTTTTAGATGGTTATTCCTTATAATGATATGGGATATTTTTATATTTTTCTTTCACTAATATGATCATAAATCAATGTTAAATTTTCTCAAATGTCCTAGAACAACTATAGACAATATCATGATTTTTTTCTTTTGTGCACTATTGAGATAGTAGTGTTAATGAAAATTCTATTAAGCCATCCTTGAATTTTTAGAATAGAACTATTTAGTCATGAAAACATATTTAGTGCTGAATTTATGTTGCCAATATTTTAGTTAAAGCAAGTACATTTTTTTCTTTGTTGGCTTTTATAAGGATTATATTAACTTTGAAAAGTAATTTGGGAAGTGTTTCATCATTCTGCAATCTTGGAACATTTAAAATAACACAAGAATTGTTGGTTGAAAGATTTTTTAAGGACTTGCTCATAAAATGCTCTAGACCCAATTCCTTTTTTGGAGATAGTTAATGAAAAATTAAAGTGTCTTCCCTAAATGTAAGCTTATTAAAGCTTTCTAATTCTTATTGAATCAATTTTCCCTGAAAATTGTACATTTTATTGAGTTCTAATAATTTGTGTCCATGAAGCTAAAAAAGTTCTATCATTAACAATTTTCTTCCCATCTGTGTTTATATTGTCAAGTATTCGTGTTTCTCTCTCTCTTTCTTTCCAGTTAACATGTCATTCATTTGCATATTTATTGATACTTTTATAGGTGAGATGCTGTATTTATTAATCAATTTATCAATTTTGCTGTTTTTCTGCTTATTTAACTTCTGCTTTTATTTTTATTATTTCCTTATATTTCTCTACGATTTGTTTTTGTTTTCTACTTCTTCTGCTGAATATATAGTTTGTTTTCTTCATTTAGTTTTGTATAAAAATAAAATCAAAGGCTACATTTTTTTGTGTGTACAGCTTTGGCCACATTCATTAAGTTTAATTATGAGGTATTGTGCCATTATTTCCTGAATAAATTGCAATCCCTTTTTAATTTTCCTATTTAACATACTTTTCCTTCCTCAAAGAATTAGTTTTAAGATTATTAACTACCTTTTTCAGAACAGGTAATATAATTAAGTTTTTCAAAAATAAAAAAATAAAATATATAATGAACAATCTCCCACCAATTCTATTTCCATTTTATCAGTCCTGTTTCCCCCTCTACAATTTAAATGGACAATTTTTTACACTTTTATATATCCTTCTAAAGTTTTCTTATGTGTATACAAGCAAAAATCCATTCTTTTATCTCCCCCGCATCCTTTTTGAAAAGCGGCATGCTATACACACTATTCAACATATTTATTTTTAGAATTTAAAGTAGATTTTTAGAAAATTTTCAATATCAGTGCACAGAATGTCATCATTTCTTTTCTCTCTTCTTCCTTCTTTTTACAGCTCCTCCTTTTCATAGTAGTCATTAAATGGAGGCATCATGATTTCTAAAAGCAGTTTCCTATTATTAACATTTCAATTGTTTCCATTTTTTCCTATTACAAACTTTGCTGCAATTAATAAGCTTAATATATGTGGAAATATAAGTTAGCATAAGTTTTGAGTAATAGAACTGCTAGGTCAAATGATTTGTGCATTTGTAATTTTAAAAGATACAGACAAATTCCTTTCTATAAGGATTCTGCCTGTTTGTACTTCCACAAGCAATTACGAAAGTGTCTATACTCTTATTCAATAGAACGCGTGGTCAAAGGCTAGAAGTTATGACAATCCAATAGATACAATAGATATAAATGATATTCAGTGTGGCTTTAATTTGTATTTTTTCTTATTATGATTGAAGTTGCATTCTTTTCATTTGTTTAAGAGATACTTTGTTTTTCTCTGAATTATTCATGTTTTCTTGTCATTATTTTCCTATTAGGTTGTTGTTTTCTTTCTTTTTTTAAGCATCTCTATATATATTAAGAAGATAATCCATTTGTAAAAATATGTCAGGGTAAAAGATGCAAGATACAGATCCAACTTTTTTTATCCAGAGCACTTTCCAGTTGTCCTAATGATATTTATTGAATAACCTATCTCCTTCCTTGCTGATTTGAGGTACAACTTTTATTATATTCTAAATTCCCTCATGTATTTATTTCGATTATTGTTCTTCCTATTTTGTTCTATTAGTTGGTGTATTCATAGTCAATATCATACTGCTTTCTTAAATGAGGCTTTTATAATATATTTTAATATTTGGTTGGGCTAGTCTTCTAGTTCTTTCTCATTGCTTTTTTAACTCACAGCTTTCCTAACAATTCTTGTTTGTTAATTTTTACATATGATCTTAAAGATTAACATGTCTAGTTTCAAAAATAAACAAAGAAGCATATAAATAAAAAAGGTTTGTATTTTTGAATTATAAATTGACTTGGAACTTGGTATCTATGATATAGTCTTGCTTTCTAAGCACATGGTATGTGTTTCCATTTCTTCAAACCTTCTTTTGCATCATTTAATAGTTTCAAAATTTTTTTCACAAAGTTGTTGCTATTGCAAAGGGTCCTTTCCTTTCATTATATCCCATTACATCTTACGTATAATAAAACTATGAATTTGCATATATTTGTACTCTATAACCTTATTATCTTAATTTCAAAGTCAGCTTTCAGTTCATTGTTTTGGATGTGTGTGACAGATTGTAGTTTCCAAATCTAGCCACCAATATTTCATAATCACATATATTCTTTTTACAATGTAACATTGATAGTTTCTTATCAAGACATGGGGATTTACATTCCCTGTCCTTGAATTTAGGCCAGACTATGACTGCAGCAGAAGTGACACTATGTGACTTCTGACTCTAAGTCATATTAAATAAAAACTTTTCATTTGGGCCTGCTAAGATCCAGGCACCACATTGTGATAAAGCCAAGCAACCACATGGAAAAGACACACAGTCACATTGAGTGAAGCCGAGAGGCAATGTGGAGAGGCCACATATAGTTGTTCCAGTCACCTTAGCTGAGGCCTCAGTCAACCACTAGCAGTAATCACTGGGAATATAAGTGAGCAAAACTTCAGAGGATTCTAGCCACCAGCCTTCAAGTCACCCCAGCAGATAACCAGTGGCACATAGACAAGCTCAGGCTGCCAAGTCCTGCCCAAGTTGCAGATTCATTTGCAAAATAAATATTCTAAACAACTAAGTTTTGAGATGGTTTTTTGGCAGTAATAGATGCGGATCACAAGGTCAGGAGTTTGAGACCAGCCTGGCCAACATAGTGAAACCCCGTCTCTACTAAATACAAAAAATTAGCTGAGTGTGGTCGTGGGCGCCTGTAATCCCAGCTACTTGGCAGGCTGAGGCAGGAGAATCGCTTGAACTTGGGAGGTGGAGGTTGCAGTGAGCCGAGATCGTGCCACTGCACTCCAGCCTGGGCAACAGTGCGAGACTCCATCTCAAAAAAAAAAAAAAAAAATCATTCATCGGCAAATTGTAATGATTTTAGATTTTTTATTATAATTTTTATAACTCAATTTTTCTCTGGTTGTGATCTAGGGATAAGAACAACACACTCAATGCGACATCTGCTTCCTTCAAAATCTAATAAGACATACCAAGCAATGTGCTTCTTTCATAGTAGTAATGCATGCAAAATGAAACAATTTGATTTTACTTTAGAGGGCATATATTGATATGTCTCATTCAGATCACTGCAGCCCTAGAAACTTCACAAAGGTAGATGGCCTAATTTTTTTAAAGGGGGTCGTTTATCTATTACCCTCTGGCATGCCTGTGTCTTCTCAAGTTATCTAGGGTACTTGCTGAATTCTTCAAGCAGTGTGATATAATCAGTGTAATAGAAACTTGATTTCCCATGGGAAAGTTAGACAAACAAGGTCACTGTGGACTAAATCATGATATAAAGCCATGATTGAAATAACCTTGAGAAGGCAATCCTAAACAAAAGGAATAAAGCCAGAAGCATCATGCTACCTGACTTCAAACTATACCACAGGGCGGCAGTAACCAAAATAGCACGGTGCTGAACAAAAACAGACACATAGACCAATGCGACAGAATAGAGAATGCAGAAGTAAGACCACATGCCTGCAACTATCTGATCTTCGACAAACCTGACAAAAAAACAAGCAATGGGGAAAGGATTTTCTGTTCAATAAATAGTGCTGGGATTACCGGCAAGCCATATGCAGAAGACAAAACCATACCTCTTCCTTACACTATATACAAAAATTAACTCAAAATGAACTAAAGACTTAAATGAAAAACCCAAAACTATAAAAACCCCGGAAGACAACTGATGCAATACCATTCTGGGCATGGGATTGGGCAAAGATTTCATGATGAATACACCAAAAGCAATTGCAACAAAAGTAAAAACTGACAAATGGGATCAAATTAAACTAAAGAGCTTCTGCACAGCAAAGGAAACTATCAACAAACTTAGCAGACAACCTAGAGAATTGGAGAAAACATTTGCACACTCTACATCTGACAAAGGTCTAATATCCAGCATCTATAAGGAACTTAAATAAATTTATTAGAAGCAAACAACCCCATTAAAAAGTGGCCAAAGTACATGAACAGACATTTTTCAAAAGAAGACATACATTTGGTCAACAATCATGAAAAAAAGCTCAACATCACAGATCATTAGAGAAATGCAAATCAAAGCCAAAGTGAGATAGATACCGTTTCACACCAGTCAGAATGGGTATTATTAAAAAGTCAAAAAATAACAGATGCTGATGAGGTTGTGGAGAAACAGGAACGCTTCTACACTGTTGGTGGGAACGTAAATTAGTTCAAGTATTGCGGAAGACAGTGCGGCGATTCCTCAAAGGCCTAAAAACAGAAATACTATTCAACCCAGCAATTCCATTACTGGGTATATAACCAAAGGAATAGAAATCATTCTATTATAAAGACACATGCATGCATATGTTCACTGCAGCCCTATTCACAATAGCAAAGACATGGACTCAACCTAAATGCCCATCAATAGTAGACTAGATAAAGAAAATGTGGTACATATACACCATGAAATACTATGCGGCCATAAAAAAAGAATGAGATCATGTCTTTTGCAGGAACACGGATGAAGCCAGAGGCCATTATCCTTAGCAAACTAATGAAGGAACAGAAAATCAAATAGTGATGTTCTCACTTATAAATGGGAACTAAATGATGAGAACACATGGACACATAGAGGGGAACAACATATACTGGGACCATTCAGAAGGTGGAAAGTGGGAGGAGGGAGAGGATCATTTTATATTTGTTGTTTATTTATTATTTATTTATTAAAACAACTAATGGGTCTTAATACCTGGGTGACAAAATAATCCGTAGAACAAGCCCCCATGACACAAGTTTACCTATATAACAAACCTGTACATGTATTTCTGAACTTAAAAGTTAAATTAAAAATATTTATAACACATGCACACACACACACACACACACACACACACACACACACACAAAGAAATAGCCTTCAGAAAATATAGTGAGGGCATTCTGCTATTCTTGCAAGGTAAAAGAAATTTATTTTTATTTTTTTACAGACAGATGATGTAAACCTTTATTTCAAAACTGTATCATATTCACTTTCTGAAAAGACATGGACCGGGGGACACAGCTTAAAACACTTGGAGGCCAGATGCCGGCATCTTCCAGGTGGGAACACAGCCATGATCACTCTAGGGCCGATGTCTCCTGGGGCTCTCAGGCGGCACAAGACAGATGCACCGGTACTGTGCAATCCCAGTTTTACTTAGAGCCACCTCTTTTTTGGGCGGGCATTAGTCCTCATTTCATGCCCGATTTTCACTAGAGGCTCCCTGTTCTTCCAAATCAGTTCAAGACTGTAAGTAACATGCTATATTCCAAAGAGAGCTCCCCCAAGATGTGCTGCATAATCAAAACATTTCCATCCCACGATCATTCCTGCCATATCCGTGGCGTTAATGAATTTTAGGGCATTTCCTGCTGTGAATGTGAACATTGGAAGAAAATAATGGCAAGCCTCCCTTCTGGGATCTTAGTGCCGACAGCTGCGAGGATCATCATGATGGCGCGAGATGCACCAAGTGATGGTCCATATCTTCGTGTGGCAACTTTACACACATAACTGACAAAATTGGAAATAATACCTGCAGATAGGTACATTGCCATGAACTGTTCTTGACCCAGAATGTTCACTACACTGAAGGAGAAGCTCCACAAAACATACATATTTGCTGCCATGTGAAATAAGGAGAAATGATTGAATGTTGATAGCAACATTGGAGAACAACGGACCTTTGAGGCTGGATTATATGTGAAATATCTATCACTGTCCACTGCAGAGAAGGCACTCTCCACAAACAGAATACAAGGACATTTGCAGCTATGATACCTGAGTCCGCTGGCCATCACTTAGGTTATTCCACTGCTTGTTAATCTCCTTTCTGAAGTCTCCTTCTTTTTGTGGTCTTATGCTATCCAACCAATCAGCTTTTATGCCATCAAAATAACTCTGGACCCTGGATTTCAGTGATTCATATTGCCAAAAAGCAGCTGATCCAAATGCACAGCCTGTAAACCCAACAGTAAAAAAATAAAGGTTTTATGAGAGTCCTTAAAGGATAGGGAGAAAGATAAAAGACTGTTTCTTCCACCAGAGGAATCAAAGCACTTCTCTTGTATGCTTCACCTCTTGTTGCCGTGTCTGATCTTCAAGGTTCAACCTTACTGGGTTCTTTTCTGAATCCACGTTTTTCCTGAATAAAGAAGTTAAACCTGCGTGTGAGCAGCTGCGGCGGGGCTAGAACCTCAGTGAGCTCCTCGCAGCTCCCACTGCCCACCAGCGGAGCCCACGCTGAGCCACAGCCCCAGCCTCTCTGCACCCAGCCTCGCCACCCCATTTTCCTGCTAAAAGAAAATTTTAGGATGGGCGTGGTGGCTCACGCCTGTAATCCCAGTACTCTGAGAGGCCAAGGCAGGTGGATCACCTGAGGTCGGGAGTTTGAGACCAGCCTGACCCACATGGAGAAACCCTGTCTCTATGAAAAATACAAAATTAGCAGGGCTTGGTGGTGCATGCCTGCAATCTGAGCTACTCGGGAGGCTGAGGCAGGAGAATCGTTTGAACCAGGGAGGCGGAGATTGCAGTGAGCTGAGATGGTGACATTGCACTCCAGCCTGGGAAACAAGAGTGAAACTCCATCTCAAAAAAAAAAAAAAAAAAAATTTTAGTACCTTCATTCGATATCCCAGGGATTGTATTGTTTTACTCCAGCAAAAAGGCTTCTGGAAACACTGCTATCAGTGGAGCCACCGCCTAAGTAAGCTTACAATAATTTATCATCCTCCAAAATTCATCCATCTTTTATACACAGTTCGTATTAATTTGCTGTTACTGACATAGCAAAATGTCAGTCCACTGACTGGTGGCTTAAACAATATTAATTTATTTTCTCAAAGTTCTGGTGGCTAGAAGTCCAAGATCAAGGTGTCAGCAGGTTTGGTTCCTCTGAGTCCTCTCCTTGGCTTGCAGTTGGCCACCTTCTTCCCATGCCCTCACAGGGTCTTTCCTCTGTGTATGTACATTCCTGGTGTCCCTTTGTGTGTCCAAATTCCCCTTTTTACAAAGACACTACTCAGATTGGATTAGGGCCCATTTTAATGGCCTCATTTTAACTTAATCCCTTCTTTAAAGGCCCTGTCTCCAAAAACAGTCATATTCTAAGGCACTAGGGGTTAGGGGTTCAATATATAAATTTTAGGGGGACACAGTGCCACAATATAACCCATAATAGAGGTCAGACAGGTAAGATACATGTAGTTGTGATGGAAACCCACTCTGGATCCTTCAAGTCTTTGATCCTGTACTAATTGCAGCAGTCATTCCAAGGGTGTGGTATTGCTGTGCTTTTCTGTTTTGGTGGATTTCTGCTTGACTTTTCCTACTTAAAATCCCAGCTCCATGAGTTAGGAAACTAATATGGTAATGCTGCTAGATGCATTCTATATTTCTATCAATTTTGCTTTCAGAAATGGGGGACATATAGAGTGAATGTGTGTGGGAGAAAGAGAGACAGACAGAAGGAAGAGAGATTTTTAGCATTTTTTACATTTAAATGTAACTGTAATTTTAAATTAAATTTTTTGAGTTCAAATTCTTTCAAATTAAAAAGGTTAATGTTTTTCATTTTTTAATTTTAAAATTTAATTATAATTTTGGAGTGACTGGTTTTATATCATTTGTGGATTTCTCTCAACATTGGGCAATCAATACTTACATTTGTGTTAAGTAACATTTTATAATTTATATAACATATTTTTCATATTAAAAATAATTACGCTCAAAGACTTTGTAAAATAGTTTTTTAAAAACAATTTTGTGGCTGGGTGCGGTGGTTCATGCCTGTAATCCCAGCACTTTGGGAGGCCGAGGCGTGCAGATCACGAGGTCAGGAGATCGAGACCATCCTGGCTAACAAGGTGAAACCCCGTCTCTACTAAAAATACAAAAAATAAGCCGGGCGTGGTGGCGGGCACCTGTAGTCCCAGCTACTTGGGAGGCTGAGGAGGCAGGAGAATGGCATGAACTCGGGAAGCGGAGCTTGCAGTGAGCCGAGATCGTGCCACTGCACTCCAGCCTGGGCGACAGAGTGAAACTCTATCTGGAAAAAAAGAAAAAAAAAATTTGTTTTGGAGTTATCAAAAAGACTCATATTTTTTAAAACCCCAAAATTATAGGAAAGAACCAGGTTCAGTAAACCCATTTTCAACTGGTAATAAAAATAAAAAGGAGACACTAATGCTGTCAGGATTTTGAGATGCACAATGCAGACGTCAGGTTCAGGGTGGCTTTGTCTTTATTACTCAGAATTTGCATCTAGGAAAAGTTTCACATGATTAAATCAAGAGATGCAATACACTCAGGCTTTTCATGAAATTGACATCATTATTACAAATGGCGCTCATTTGAGGCAACTGTGACATTATGCAATGAGAAACATCTGTCCCCTTCCCTATCAGGTCCCCATGGTGGCCTAGGTTCATGATTACAGCCACCTTTAGGACTAAATACACAAAAGCCTTACTCTATATCTGTCCCTTTGACTTTAACATAGTTCTCAAAAAGAAGTGCAATAAACTTTTATTCTTTCTTGATTAGATGGAGTTACAATTGCCAAAATAAAAATCCAAGGTCCAATTTTGGTTTTAAAATTAGAAAAGGAAAAAAAGTTATTATCAATAATGACTTTGGGAAGAATTCTTTAAAACACAGTGAGGGTGAGTTCTTTTGGAAACAACTGTATTCTATGTTTAAACACATTTATATATAAAAGGTGTTCTCATTGGGGGAGGGGGGTGCTGATGCCACCAGTTCCTTTGAAGCCTTTTCTCCCCCACTGCCAATGCCCGAGGGGAACGAGTCTTCAATGGCGGCTCAATCTAGCTCTTGCGTTTAGACTTGGATCTCATTCCAATTTAGGCTTTTCTTTCTCTTCTTCCATACCTAGAAACACAGGCAAAGTGTTTTATTTGAGCATCAGATTAAACTACGAGCAGTTCGTTTAATCTGGTTTGCTAACACTACTCACACATCCACTCATCTGCCCTCACTTCTCCCATTCACCCTCCTGACACCCCCCCTTTCCCTCCTAGCTAAGAAGGAAAGCCATGCACAAGTTTCTCCAGAAACATCCTCAGTGACCTCTCTTCCCCACCCTTTCCACAGAATCAGGACACAGCATCTCTGGGACACACCCAGCTCCTATGGCCTCTAGGAGACAAGACTGCAAGTTGATTCATGACTTGCTGAGTTTGCATGGAAATCCCAGCTAGACTGCTTTTTAAACCAGCTTCTGGCAACATGAGGTGTGCAACTCATGAGTTTCAAACAGACTTCATTTATTTTTACTTTAGTCCTGTCCCTTCCTAAGGCAAGGACTTTGGATTTTAAAAAGCCATGCTTTTTTTTTTTCTTGTTTTCTTTTTAAAGTTCATAGAGAGTTTATTAGCCATAGGAGCTGTTTATTTCCATACTCATGAATCTTAAACTGCAATTCTCTCTCTGTTCAACCCAATCCTGGTAGAGTCATGTTTTTCTTCCTGAAGGACTTGTATGTACCGGACCAGTAAGACCCTTTGCCTATTGTCTGTAGAGAATAGTCAATGATTTTTCATGTTCCTGAAGATGAAAATGTTCATCATTTTTAGGAATTATAGTTAAATCTGGCAAGTGCTTCTTGCTTTTTTCTTTTTCTTGTACCTAAACATTTTTTGAATCATACCAAATTCTGTTTGTTTCAATAGCAAAAATGAAACAAAATAACTTAAAATGCCACTTTGCAGGTTTTGTTAGTATTCTTTCATAAATTGCAAGCTTTCTGAGGGTAGGGCCCTGCCCTATTTTGTTCCCCAGCACCTAACATAGTGCGTGTGTCTCACTGCAGGAGCTCAATTAATCTTTGTTGAATAAAATTAATAAGCAATGAACACAGAGAAGACCTCAGAAGCCTGGACTAGTGGAAAGCAGTAGAACAAAATATGGGACTCCATAATATGAAAATTATAAAATTTAACCCCCGAGAGTCATAATGTTAGGGCTTACAATAGGAAGGACTCCCCCACCACATAACCCCAGCTCCTGGTATATGTTTCGTGCTGTCAGAGTAGTGGTGGTGGAATGTGGGTAACGTGCTCTGAACGAATGTCCCCAGATGGTCTTTTATGTTTGGTTTTCATGGCTAAGGAACTGGCAGAGATCTGGAGCACTTTTTCCAAAGTCCTTCTCAGAGATCCTATGAAGGAAAACTTCAAATTGAGGAGTAAGGACATCAGACGGGAGGAGGAACAGGTTTGAAGGCAAGAAGGTACAACACGCCTTCGTTGTTGGGTAACCACGGAAAGAAGAAAACAGCACAGATTCAGCTCAAACAGCACACGTGTCTTGAACCTCAGCTCTGTCCATATTCCCTCTCCTGTGGAGAAGCTATCAGGGGCTAAGAGCAGTTTGCTTTTCTTTTTAAAGTCTGTTTTTTCCAAAGCGTTCTCCTGCAGATGGGTTGACTTGGCAGCAGTGCTGGAATCTTCAAAAGCGCGGGTGGAGAACGGCGGGGGGCGGGGGGGATATTCATTGACCTAGAGAGGGAAAATGGCTTCCCACCTACTTTAGTTTGGCAGCTGTGAGGTAGAGAGAAAAAATTAGACAGCTGTAAATAATGTCTGCAAGAACCAGAGATAAAATTTCCACGCAAAGGGCAGGAAGAAACCTATCGCGAAGCGGAGGCAGGATACACTTTTGGGACCAGAGGGGACAAGACTGCTGGGCGCTGAAGGGAGTCAGTCACGTGCCCTTCCCACAGGCCGGTGGAGGGCTCCACCAGGGGGCAGTGCTGGGACATCGCGAGACCTGGATGGGCCTGGGCGGAAATGACCTGCACGGGTAGCTGGAGGAGAAGAGGTGCAGGTTTCTGCACACATAGACCTCTCCTGTCTCCCCACTTGCCTACTTTCTCTGTCCTCACACCAACCTTTTGGTTTTGAAAAGACACATTTCTGGTCTTACAAAATGTAGCTTTAATAAGACTGGTCAGATATACCAAAATTGGGATAAAGTCTTAGCTTAAGTAAAGAAATATTTCAGCTGTGAAGTGTCCCCCCTCCACCACCCCGCCAAACTGCTACATCGAAGTGCTGAACTCTCAGTACCTCAGATTGGGAGAGAATGCCAAGGGTGTGGCTGGACAGCCATGTGCTAACGAAATTAGGTACGTGACTCACGGATCCAACCAACCTCCACAGTAGATGCCAGAAATAGAGAGGTGGTTATCTGAAAAAGATCCGCGGAGTGCCCTCTTGTCTGACTGCCCGGACCCCCACGACTTGCATGGGAGGCCAATAAGGTTTTTGAGAATTTTATACCAGCAGAAACTTTGACAGCATGGACTGAAAGGGAAGAGACAGGATGAAATGAAGGACCAATGGCTTCAAAGATGGTTCAGCGACTGGCTCCTCCTTGGTTGTAGAGGGTGGAACTACTGCCCAGGGCTGTGGGGGTGGGGCTCCTGTGACCCTGCGCCTGGAAGGCAGGGCTATGCATCCCCTCCCCTGTGAGCCCTGAGGACAGAGCATCTAGCCAAAGAGGATTATTTTCAAGCCTTAAAATGGAATGGAATTTCCCCCGCTAGCTTCAGACTTGCTTGGGAACCATGATTCTTTTTTTTTCCCCTGCAACTTCTCCCTTACAGAATGGGAATGTAAATTCTATGCCTGTCCCACCATTCTGTTTTGGAAGCAGATAACTTTTTGTCTGGTTTCCCAGGTTCACACACAGCTAGAGAACAATTTTGCTTCAGGATGACTCATACCCTGAGTCTCACACATACCCAATTTTATGATATTTAAGATGAGATTTTGGACTTGAGAGTTGATGTTTGAAAGACGTCTGGGGTTGTTGGGCTGGAATATTTTCATGGGTGAAGGACATGTATTCTGGTGGGGAGAGAGTGAAGTATTATGAGCTGAACTGTGTCCTCCGCTTCCAAATTCATACGCTGAAATCCTAACCCCGAGGATGTGGTTTTAAAGTCAGAATGTGACTTTACTTAGAGGTAAGTATTTACAAATGAGGTCATCAGGGTGGGCCCTAATCAAATACAACTGGTATCCTTATACAAAGGGGAAATTTGGAGACTGGACTGAACATCAGTTAGAAGGTACTGGCTCTGCCATCACCTATTCTGGAGGGTCACTTGAGATTTTGAGGCCTCAGTTACTTTTGGTGAAAGGAAAGGGTCGGTATTGATGATTTCCAATCTCTCTTTCAGCAGTAAGATTCTGCAATAATGTGATTTTTATCTTGAAGTTGTAGCTAACATAAGTTACCCAAGTAGACAGAGTTGAGCTATTAAAAACCATTATGGAAAAAGGAGGGTGGCTCCAATGCAATCTTCCTTCTTCTTGTGGGATTGTATAGTAATTGATGTGAAATAATCAGGATTGTAGTACTGTACTCCCATGTCCTCAATTCATCCTAACACACTGCTTTTAGTGAGTAGTTTTTGACTCAATAGCTAACAGAATCAGGCAGCTAATGTGACTGCGTAAAGTGGCCAGGTGAAAACGAGGGAAAGTTAGTCACCTAAACCAGATAACTGATACTCAATTCTTTTTTCTTTTCTTTCTGTTTTTTTTTTTTTTTTTTTTTTTTTGAGACAGTTTCACTCTGTGGCTCAGGATGGAGTGTGGTGGCACGATCTTGGCTCACTGCAACCTCTGCCTCCAGGTTGAAGCGATTCTCGTGCCTTGGCCTCCCAAGTAGCTGAGATTACAGGCGTGTATGCCCGGCTCATTTTTGTATTTTTAGTAGAGATGGAGTTTCGCAATGTTGGACAGACTGGTTTTGAACTCCTGGCCTCAAGTGATCCGCCCACCTTAGCCTCCCAAAGTTCTGGGATTGCAGGTGTGGGCCACCGTGCCCAGCCAAGGGATAACTGATACTCTATTCTACACCATTGTCACCAGAAGAGAACAGTGGGCTCTGTGTTTCCAGATCTTAAAATATTTCCTAAGAAGCTGAAAATCTGGCCTTTATGTGAAATCTTCCCCCCCCCCCGCCTTTTTTTTTGAGACGGAGTCTTGCTCTGTTGCCAGGCTGGGGTGCAGTGGCGCGATCTCAGCTCACTGCAACCTCTGCCTCCTGGGTTCAAGCAATTCTCCTGCCTCAGCCTCCCGAGTAGCTGGGACTACAGGTGCACGCCACCATGCCTGGCTAATTTTTGTATTTTTAGTAGAGACAGGATTTCACCATGTTGGCCAGTATTGTCTCGATCTCTTGACCTCGTGATCCACCTGCCTCAGTCTCCCGAAGTGCCGGGATTACAGGCATGAGCCACTGCGCCCAGCCGAAATCACCCAATTTTAAAACACTGATTCAAAAACAAAGATTCCACGATGTAGGCCTAACAAAACTTGTTAGGGAGAAGTTGGGAGAGGCCATCAGTTTGTGACCCCTCTTGTAAATGAGGATGATACTTACTTGGCACAAAACATCTGTCTCTGTGGAAATAACTAGATGGTCCTAGGTACATAAACTTCATTTTCATATATAAAATGAATTTTTAAAAAAGTTAGTCAATCTTATGTTACTTAAGAGAATGGCATAAATTAAACAAATCATTCAAAAAACCTTAATTTCATTATTCATTTTTAACTTCTCATTCAAAGCTGCTAAAAAGCAGTATTCTATTAATGTAGAGTGGATATTTCTCTCTAGTGGTTTTCAGGTCATCCTCTCATAGAAGTAGTACAGCTGTGGCCAAATGACTGTCAAATCAGTCAAGTCAAGTGTAAGCAGGTACTTAAGTACTTCCTGAATGGCATATATTGGACACATTCATTTAAGTTTAAATACAGCCTTTCTCCCAAGAAGCTGAGAAAGGTTTATATTTTGTTCTCAAAATACTTTTGTCCTCAAAATATTTTTGTCAAGTAACTAAATACTTCTGTAAATTAATGGAGAAAGATCACTAGTTCCATTGAACAGGTGGAACATTATTAAAAGATTAGTGTCTGGTTCCCCAAACTGTGGCCTAAACAGAATTAAAAATGTTGATACTTTTTCTAATAGAACATTGATTAAAATCAAAAGCTGATGAGAAAAGAAGCCCTCAAATTCCTCTGCGCCATTTAACATTGGCTAATACCCTGACACATACAATCTTAGAGGATCCACACACACAGAAGTCTGATTCAGTAACCACGCACAGTAACCATGCACTCACTGTGCTTTACTTGTCTAATTTGATTGAGCTCCTGGTAGGGTGTCTGGCACAAAGCAGGGTCACAGAGTCCATTTACTGGGGATGTCTAGAATGCTGTGATTGTGTCACAGGAAAGAGCCAGGGCTTCCTAAAATCTCCAAACCATCTTGCCTTTGGATGTATTTTCATGCAGGACTCAATCACTACATGTCTGTGCTGGCGCTTTTTCCACCTTTCAATTTTTATGTTATTTTACATACACTTTGGACAGGTTTTGCACAGCTTGGATAAGATTACGTGCCTTGCCAAGACGGAGGCTCTGCCATAAATGGAAACAAAAGAGAAATCAAATCGCAGGTTAAAAGAGTTTTTCCAGCCACGAAATATTATCTTTTACTGCTTGTAGCTCTTTGCCACTTTCAGACTTTCCATATGACAGCCACTGGTGAGTCAAGGTGGCTGGAGCATTGCACACTGCTTAGATAGAGCTCTAGCAGAATGGCAGTGAGACCTCTCCCCAGGTGACTGCACCCACATAGAAAGTGGAGATCTGGGTGACTTTAAAGGAGACTCGTTACATTTAATAATGTATCTATTTAATTTGAGGTCCCTTTAGCTAACTAAGGCAGCATTGTGTTGTTAATGAGGACAAATTTCCCTAATATATATTTTTGCTAACACTACATTTTTCCCTATAAAATTTTATAGACATGCCTCTTTCCTCTTTAGATTTGGACGTTTTACTAGCTAATAAGACCAAGTGACTACTAAACCTTTCGGGTAACTGTCAGCAGCTTTTAAATTCATATTGTAGTTTTAAAAATGGAGCTCTTTATAGGAGATCCTGTGTGAAGGCTACAAGAAGAGGCTACAGTGGAATTTTCCCTCAGTCTCTGCATAGACTGTTGTCGGCAGTAATTCTCTGGTTTTATGTTCCCTCAGACAATACTTACTTTTCTGTGTATCCCAGATATAGTTGTTCAGAACTTCTCCCAGCAGGTACAGGAAGTTCATTAAAATAGTTGTAGACCCAAAGAAGATGATTCTGGCTCCTGGGCCAATGTGTTCCAGGAAAGGGTACACCCACATGCCAGTTACATGATGCACCCAGCACACCCTGCAAAAGAATCGGACAGGAGACAGGACAGGAGTCACTCTTAAGGAAGGCACCAAAGCCGCTATGATGCAAATATACACTCCCTCATTCTCCCCATGCTTCAGCATTTGCCAGTCTCAAGTTTGCTTCTGATACTCAGGAGCTACTGGAAACTTGTTTGTTGTTTATTTTCTTTTACTTTTTATTCTGAAATAATTTTAGACTCACAGAAGAAGCACAACACACTCAGCTTCCCCTCATGTTAACATCTTGTATAATCCTGGGACAATTAACTAAAATTAAAAAATTAACATTGATATGACAATACTAAATTATAGGCTTTATTCAGAATTTCCCAGCATTCCTGTGAATGTCCTTTCTCTGTTCCAGGATCCAGTCCAGGACCCCATGTGGTCTTCAGTCTTCACATCTCCTCAGTCTCACACTGGCAGTTTCTCAGTCTCTCCTTGTCTTTGATGATATTTGAAGGGTATTTGAAATGGTTGACTTTATTAACACTGTTAAACAATCTGGTCAGGTATTTGAAATGGCTGACTTTATTAACACTGTTCAACAATCTTTTAAATCTCTTCTTTACAGAATGAGACAATATGGTATTGGGCAACCACAGGAGAATAAGACCTAGGTGAGTATGTGCCAGATACCTTGCCATATGGTCTTCCAACTAGACACCAACACTCATGCCATATGCTGGCACAACCATACATACCCTAGCAGGTACTAGCTTCCCACTCCTCTGATCTTCAGATGTGACATTGATTTCATTTTTTTCCCCTATTTTACGTACTTACTTAATCATTCTGTTTGTGTTCCAGAAATATTTTTGACTCAGTGGGAATAGTAACATCATGAATTGCCACTGCTTTCAAAAGTCTAGTTAGAATATCGGCACCATGGGCTTGGTCCTGACATGACTGCTTACAGCTGTTTTCCAAACACTCTTGAGTTCATTCCTTTATAAACTGTTGGCAATTGTGAAGACTAAATAAAATACAGATAACTCTATTGCATTGGGAATAAAGATGACTTCTCATACTTATGTGTTCTGAGGTCATTTTCCTTATCCTTGGCTTCACTCTAAGTAGTTTATCTACATATAAACATTACTGGCAGGGTGCAGTGGCTCACACCTGTGATAGCACTTTGGGAGGCTGAGGAGGGTGGGTCACCTGAGGTCAGGAGTTCAGGACCAGCCTGACCAACATGGCGAAACGCCATCTCTATTAAAATACAAAAATTAGCTGGGCATGGTGGTGCGCACCTGTAATCCCAGCTACTCGGGAGGCTGAGGCACAAGCATCGCTTGACCCTGGGAGGCAGAGGTTGCAGTGAGCTGAGATCACGCCACTGCACTCCAGCCTGGGCGACAAAGTGAGACTTGGTCTCAAAATAATAATAATAATAATAATAGTAATAATAAATATTACCTACACATGTACCTCATTTTTGGCAGGAAACCTGGGGATCTATACCTGAGAACCTGCATTATCAATGAGGGTGATATCCCCCCTCCTCTTGCAGGTTAAAATTCATTCTGGGGTTGGTGGTGAAACAATTTTATACTTTCTACGTAGAAAGCACAGATACACACACACACATATATATACACACACACATACATATACACACACACAGATGTACATATATGTATATAGAAACACATCAATAGGTGAACAAACAAAAATGTGGCATATGTATGCAATGGAATATTACTCAGCCATAAAGAGGAGTAAAATGTTGATACAAGCTACAACATGGATGGACCTTGAAAACATTATGCTAAGCAAAATAAGCCAGACACAGGTCACATATTGTATTTGATTCCACTTATATGAGGTACCTAGAATAGGCAATTTCATAGAGACAGAAAGCATTGTATCTATCAGTTACCAGGTGCTCTGGGGAGTGGAGAATAGGGAGTTATTGTTTAATGGGAACAGAGTTTATGTGGGGGATGATGAGAAAATTTTGGGTATAGAAACTGGTGATGGTTACACAGTGTTGTAAATACATTTAAGGACATTAAATAGTATACTTGCAAATAGCTAAAATGATAAATATTATGTTATGTATATTTTAGCACAATAAAAAATGTTCCTGTGGTGGAAATCGGGAAAAAAAAAAACATGTCCACAAAGGTTCCTTGGTAGAGGGAAGCCGTAATGAAAGAAAGATTGAGGAGCAATCTTACAGCAAAGAGGCATACTCTAGGTCCTTCCAGGTCAGCCTGAATCACTGTCCAAACGAAAATATTTGTATCAAAAAAAAGAGGCCATGTTAGTCCAAAGATTCTGTTAGTAAAGCTGAAGCAGTCGTGAGAATCGGCAGAAATTAAATGGTTAGAACTACCCTGTGGGATTCTGAGATATCATATTGTTTGTCCATAAATTAGAAGCAGTTTCATCATTCTGACATTGTCTTAAATAATGTAAGGAGGTGCTGTGTACCCATCAAGTGGTTTATTAATTTCCATGGAGAGAATATGCAATGTTCCCCCAATTTAATACCGTTAAGCTGTAATTGATGCTGCAAATTAACTTATAAAATTTTAATTAGTCTATGCTACAGGGTGTTTGCACTGGAGCAGCCGGATGGATCTGGATTAAATGTGAGTCAGGCCATGCCACTATTCTGCTCAAAACTTGCTTCCTCTCCTACTCAGAGTAAAAGCCAGAGTCCCTAGATGGTTCTTCAAGGCCCTAACCAGCACTTTTCTGATTTAATCTCCTGTTATTCTCCCCATCATTCCCCGCCACTCCAGCCCATCAACTCCTTGGTGTTCCTCGAACACTCTAAGCTCTCTCTGTCTCCGGGCTTTTGTATTTTCCCCCTGCCTGGAACAATACTCCTCGCCACGCCCACAGCACCCCCTTGGGCTCCCTTGTGACCTTTGGGTTTTCACTCAAATGTCACCTTTCCAGTGATGTCTTCCCTGGCCACTGCATCTAAAAATTGCAACCTCTATCCTCAAACTCTCTATTCTCTCTCCCTTTATTTTTTCTCCCAGCCATATAATATACTCTACTTATTTTTATTTGTCTGTTTATTGTCTGTTCAATGAGCAAAGGAATTTTGTCCAATTATGTTCATTGCTGTATTCTGTGGTTCTTGGAGCAGTATCTGGCAGAGTATGCACTCAATAACTATTTGTTGAATTAATAATCTAATGAGGGAATATAAACAGCAACATCTGTTTATTGAGCCATTACTATATGGCAGACACTTCGCCAATAACTTATGAATTTTTTTAATCTCAAAAAAATCCCTAAAATCTTTATGCTTTTTGTCACTACATTTAATTTAAGTCGGGAGTAGGGAAACCTTTTCTGTAAAGAACCAGATAGTAAATATTCCCATATGGTCTCAATCACAACTACTCAACTCCGCCATTGTAGTGCAAAAGCAGCCATAGACAATATGTAAACGAGTGTGGATGTGTTCCAATAAAACTTTATTTATAGACACTGAAATTTGAATTTGATGTAATTTCACATCATGAAATATTCATCTTTTGATTTTTTCAACTATTTAAAAATGTGAAAACCATTCTTAGCTTTTGAGTCATAAAACAAACAAACAAACAAACAAACAAACAAACAAAAATACAGGTGGTGGGCTGGATTTGGCACACGGGCTGTCATCTGCTGACTACTTGTTTAAGTAGTTCTTTGTATTTCACAAAGTTCCTTCAGCACACTATGTCATCTAGACTTCTCAGCAATTCTAGATATAGCATGGCATTCTCATTGTACTATTGTATGAATCAGAGCTTATAGGGTATAAATGAGACTATGTCAGAGCTGCCAATGCAATGTGAAATTCTCAGGTTTGCAACCTACAAGGCAGAGAAGCAGACAGCTATTCTGAGTGTGGTGCTTATAAACATGAGATGTAATCTCCTTTACTTTGTACGACTACCCTATTAGGTATGATTATTCTCTTTAAACAGATAAAGAAACTGAGATCAGATTAAAGAACTTATCATAAAACTGGCAAAGCTGGGAAAGAAGTGCACATCTGATTTCTTTTTTTGCTGCATGGACTTGCTTCCCTAAATGAGGCATTCAATATTGTCTACAAAATGGAATTGAGCGTTTCTTGTTTGGTTTGGTTTGGTTTTCTTAACTTGGTAGGTCATCAAACCATCTCAGATAAAGAAATCCTGTTATTTGGGGTTTCACCTGGATCAGTGTGAATGATGCATCCACTTGTCTTAACAAGTTGTGCTTTCACCATTTGTTTCCTTGATTTTTAACAGGGCTCAATTCTCTGCACAAAGATGACTCGTGGCCTTGCCCATCTATCTGGAGAGTTCTTAGTTCTCGGCTGACTTTTAATTTCTCTCCTTCTAAAGTCTTCTTGTCTTAGTGATCAAATAATGTATGCTTATGATCATGGTACCAATTTGAATTTTAGCTTAAGAAATCAATAACCATGATATGTGTGCATACATATATATGCACATATTAGTATAATAAGATTATTGGATTGTCTGTTTTATTAAATGTACCTCCGATTGCATTCACGTTTATGTACAATTAAAAAAATAACATTTATTCATGCCTCCTATCGGAGTGCTTTGTTACTCACAAATGATACAAAGTAAATGGCTTATATGAATGAATTAAATTACACATGTACCTTGAAATTGTGTACATCTATAATGCATCAATGAAAAAAAGTAAATGAGGCAGAGCTAATTCCTGTCCTCATGGAGTACAGTGTAATGAGAAATACAGATAATTAAGAATTACAAGTGTAGTCAGAATTAAGAAAGGGTAAGTGTAGGTGTGCCATGGGTACACGGGGATTATTCCCCAGCTTTTTAAAAACCCCCCACTTGCCTTTAGTCTTTCTTTCTCTTGTGTATTTAACTTTCTTTCAAACCAATGTTTTTCATAGCTGATGAATATGTACAGATGCCTTTCATTAAAGCAAAACCAAATGTTTCCAAATATTTTACAAGTACTACTCATGTCTCTCCTCTTCAAAAGCAAACTTCTCCAATAAGTGGTCCAGATTCACTGATGCCATATCTGTACATTGTACTCACTTTCACCCACAGCAGTCTGGCATCTCTTCTTGCTATTCGACCAAAAGATACTGGTTTCTTTGACATCAGTTTCTCCTGGTTTTCCTCCTACCACTTGGCTGTTCCTCTTCCCTTTGTCAGTGCACCCTTCACTACCCTACCACTAATTTTTGGATTTGCTTAAATCTTGGTTTCCAAACTGTTTTCTCTTATGCATTCTCAGTTGATGAGTTCATTCATGGCTATGGCATCATGTTCACTACTTATACACAGGTATTTTACCAACTTATATCCTAACCCAGATCTCTCCTCTATTCTAGGCAGTTTATCAAACTGTTCTTAAGACATCTCATTTTGCCCATCTTAAAGATACCTCAAACTCAATATATCTAAAGACAAAATCACGTTCTTTCTCCCCAAACTTCCAGTATTTCTTATTTCTGCAAATAGTACTATCATTCAGTCAGTTTTGTAACTCAAACATTGCAAGTCATCTTTGATACTTCCCTCTCTTTCATCGCATTTAGTTAATCCATTATCTTTTTTTTTTTTTTTTACAATTTTATAACTTTATTTGATGTATTTGACAATCAGCAGTTAGTTCTCATCCACATTGACTGTCTGCAGATTTTTGAAAGTGGTAACAGGTACATACATAGGTAACTGAAGTATAGAGCTTATTTGGTGAATCTTCATCCTCAGAATATTTTCTGGACAACCACACATGGATACGGTTTGGGACATTCCTTATTCCTTTGGCCCAGACAGTTTTGTTGGGCCTGGTATCAATGCACACATCTGGAGTTCCCATCTCCTTCGTGGCAAATTTCCAGATCTCTTTGAGTGCCCGAGGGGCAGACTTCTTGAAGCCCACTCCATGGATGCGCTTGTGAATGCTGATGGTGTATCATCAACGAGGTCACCACCTTGTTGATGGCAGAATGGCCCTTTTTGTCTCGCCACCCTTCTTTGTGAGAACCATTCTGCCAGGCCTAAGTTGGAAAGGAAGAGCATAGCAATTGCCCAATCCATTATCTTGTCTTATCAAGGTTACCCCTTACATCTCTCTAATATGTTGATTTTTCCCATGTGCATCACCAGCATCTTAATTTGTGTTAGAAGCATTTCTGTCTGGAAGACTATGATAGTTTCTAATGTGTCTCTACATCTATTTTTTCCCCTTCCATGTCATCCTTACTGCTGCCAGAGTGATCTTTCCAAACCAGAAGTATGAACACACCATATCCCTGCTTTCAACATGTCAAAGGCCTCCCACTGTTTTTTTGTTAGAGACCCAAAGTTTCAACAAAGTCTAGAGTGCTCTTCATAGAGTGGCTTCTATCTGTCTCTTTGGCCCCATCCCATATGTTGCTCCTGTTCCTCTTTGCATTCCTGTCACACTGGCTTTCGTTTGGTTCCTTGATCTTGTCATGTTCCCTCCTGCAATGTGGGTTTTCACATATTCTTCTTTCTGCCTGTACTGTTAGTTAGCCACCACTTAGCATAATTAGGTTATATGTATCCTTTCTATATTAGCTTAACTGGTACAATTGATCAATTATCACTTATTCAGGTAAGGTCTCCCCTGATCCATCAGATTAGGACAGATTTTTATAAGTTCTTATAGAACTAGGGCTCTCGTTCATTTTTAAAGCTCTTTTATTCATACTTAAATTTGAATATCTTTATTTAAATAATATGTTTCTCCCCCTCTACAGTGTAAGTTCTGTGGGGTGAGGGACTGTGTTTATTTTTACCTCTCCTTGGATCCTCAGCACTTATCAGAATGCCTGTCACACACTAGAAGAATGAATGAATGAATAAAGTAGCATTTAAACTGTGATAGAAAGGACAAGTAAGAATTCATTGAGTAAAGATGGGAGGAAAGAACTTTCTAGCCAAAAAAAGGCATGTCTAAAGAACCAAGAACAAGAGAACACTCCCAGAAGTTCAAGAAGTGAACACTTTTGTTGTGATCAAGGAAGAGAGGGCAGAAGGAGCAGGCAGGTGCCAAACCATGGGTTGATTTTTAAGCCATGGTAAGAACTGTAGACTCCATCCTAGTGTGCAAATAGAAAGTCTTTGAAAATATGAAATAAATCTGAAATAGATCAGATTGGGCTGAACCAATTGTATCAGAAATGGTAGTGGCTAGGAGAGGAACAATAGCATTGGCAATGAAAATTAGCTGAAAGATTTAAGAACACTTAGACCAGTATCCATCAAACTGTTAAGTCATGAGTGTAGCGTGCTGGAGATTGTCATGAGAGCTGGTTGTTAAATCTTTAGGTGGTCTGCAAGCTGGTTGGTCGGTAGCTTGAATTCAGCCATGGTAGGAATATTCACACCAAGGATATGGGCAAATGCTACACATCAGGTATTCCCTCCTTTGCCTCCAGAAGACCTAGCTGGTTGTTAAACATTTGTCAGGAACTCACTGTTACTAGCATTTTAAAACAGTAACAGATGTGAACAGAAGAGAAAATATTACAGGGCCTTGCATATAATGATGACAAGAATTATTTTGTGAAACTTCTATTTCAGTTATGTGTGTATGCCTGTAAAAGAAATTTGACAGGCACTGATTTAACAAATAGAGTTAAGACAACGTGGTGATTGATTAGATTTAGGGAATGAGGAAACTGAGATGAGTTAAGGATTAATCACAGATTCCTGGCTTGATTAGCAGGGTGGAAACAGCTGCGATTTCCTGAGAGAGGGAATGCTGTAAGGGAGCCTGTTTGAAGGGATGATGAGTTCAGTCTTGACATGTTGAGTTTGAGGTACCTGTAAAATATCCAAGTGGAGATGTTCTGAAGGCAGTCAGTTCTATGGATTTGGACTTTGAAGAAAGGACTGATTTGGCAATACAGGTATCAAGTTCACTGGCAAAAAAAGATTGTGGTTGAAACTATCAGGACAGACTGAGACCTAGGAAGAGTACAGGGTCTGAAGGAAGTGGGCCCATGAGAGGGCCTTGGAAAAGGTTAAGATTTAAGGGATAAGGTCAAGGAGGATGAGCCTAAAAAGGATATCAAGAAAGATGGGCTAGTAACAGGGAAGCAAAATAGAAAAGTGTGATGTTGTAAAGCCAAGGGACAAGTGGTTGAAAGATAGACAGCATCTATTAGCACAGGGTCTTCATCAAGAATGATTAGAAAACTGGCTTGCCACCAATAAAGTGGAAGGGAAAACATTTTCAGATTCCAAGTGGTATGTACAACTTTCAAATCTACTTTGGATGTTGACTGGGTATAAATGATATATAGTCAGTTGAAAAAATGACATTGTCAAGCTCAGTGGCTCTTTTTGCTACATGGCCAAATTTCATCCTATTCTGTCATGAGTTGGGGTGGTCACTGGAGCCCTTGAGGAGCACAGTGAGGTCAATATATCATCCTTTACTCTTCTAGCTATGTCATCTTTCTATTTTTGAGATTACTTTAAAGAGGTTTCAAAAACTTGCTCTGTTATTCACATTTAGATAAGGAATTAGGTTGCTTGAGATCTAGGCTATTAGCACTGAAGACACACACTCATATGCAATAAGAGCTAATTAGCTAACCACACTGAATGCACATGTGCTAAAGGCTTTATATGAGCAGCTCTTCGGAGAAGGTATGGTATTAGTACCATTTAACAGATAAGGACACTGAGGCCTAGACGGATTAAGTAAATGGAGAATCTGAGATACACACTTCAGCAGTTTAGTGTTCAGCCTGGATGCCAGGCTCCTGTACTGCTCTGAAGGCTAGATGGTGATGGATGGAGACAGGGCTGTGGAAAGCTTTTCTCTTAATGTTTTGCTCAGAACCAAAAAATGATCTAAGTATAAAATCTCCCTGTAAAGTTTTTTTCCCACTGACTATAAAAGTAATTCATGCTCATTATAGAAAATGTGTGAGATACAGAAATGTTGCAAGATGCAAGATAAATCACTTTGGGTGAAGTTTTAACGCAAGACCAAGTGTCTTATAAAATGCAGAGCTCAGAATTTTACAACTTCCCCTGAGGAGGGGGAAGAAACGCTGCAGACATAAAGTAATAAACACTTCCTTCAGAGAAGGCACTGACTTACCTCTTAAGAAACAGTTACATCATATGTGCATTTAACCTACTGGAATTTACTGCATGGCTTGGCAGGCAATGAGCATGTGCCCCAGGGTGGGATTAGATATGGGATGTGCATCAGCTTCTCACCCAGTAGGTTTCTGTGAGCCTCTTATGGTACCTCCAACCTGAAGCTCCTGAAGGACTTTTCAAGGACAGGTTTGACTTTTGGCTCAAATGCTGATTTTAGACCTGGCCCTCTCTTGAGACCTAATGGTCTAATTTTAGAACCATTCTAAAGGTCTCTTGGACCATTGCCTGAGTATTGATTGCATGGAGACTGCTTCTTGCTCCATTTTTGAAAATCTGAAATTCTGCTGCAGTTTCCTAGAGTTCATGCACTCATTCATTTATTCAATGAATGTTTCTTGAGTCTTCACTCTGTGTCAGGTGGGGTGAGCAGCCGTGGGGATTGCGTGGCTGTGAGGGGGTCACAGTGTGTGGGGGGGTCTGCCAAGATTCCTGATGAACAGCCTGTAGGTCCCAGGAATAGGACAAAGGACATCAGCTTAGATGGAAACAGGGCTCAAAATGGTCTCCTCAGTGAAGTGTATGGTAAAGCCAAAAAATTAATGCATCAACTCACAGGTGAGTATCAAATAGAAGGAGCCAATCTGAGGTAATATTGAAATCATCTCTAACTCGGGTACAAATATCACTGTAGAAGTCCATTTTTGATATACAGTGGGTTTAACAGTATTTTTCAAGACAATATTTTAAGGCATAATCATAGTTTAATATTCATCAAAGCTGTCCCAATTTTTTTTCAGTGGAGCTAGCCCAAATGTACAGAATCTGGGAGGTATCTATACATGGGGCAGGCTTATGCATTTGTATCCTGTGAGGTCACACAGGGTGTTGTGCTCAGAAGGGGATCACACTTGGTTTAAGAATCTGCTGTCACCATCTTGAAAGTCTTACATCATTTTTGAACAAGGGTCTCCACATTTTTACTTTGCACTGGGCATCACAAATTTAACTGGTCCTGCCTATGTAGTTATAAGATCAACGATTAACTGGTCCTGCCTACGTATATTTGGGATCAACTCTGAGCTCATCCACAAATTTGTTAGTTCACCTTAGATACTATTTAACTCAATTGAGCCTCAGTTTCCCTTTTGGTAAAGTGCTAAAAACCATACTGCCTACCTTAGGGACGTGGTCATCAGATAATGTAGTTTTTGGCATAGTCAACTTATGTTAGATTAAAAAAAAACAAGCAAACAGAACAAACGAAAACTTTCCACTGCTTCTCCTTATGCAGAAATATATAATGTTTTTCTGTACTTCTCACACGCAAGAATGTTTTCAAGGTTACAAGTCCCTCCGCCCATCCCTGGGGAAAGAGGCAAATTGTGAATGCCTCCCAGAATGAATTCCTGTAATGAGGTAATGTGCTTTCTTCCTGATTCTAAATCACAAATATCAGAGTGATTAATCCATAAAGGAGGCCAATAATCTCCTTCAGAACATTTTCCTCCAGCACATCTCCTGGCACACGTCTACAGTGATTTTAAGTGATGTGCTTCCATGCAGTCCCACTTTCTAAAGTCTACCTGTTTTTATGGTGATGTTTCCCTGGAGAGAATTCAATTTGAATTCCCCTGAATAACATTCATGACCTGTTTTGCTTAACTGGAATCATTTGGAGCTTCTCAAGGCACATAGATGCCAAACATTAAGTAGACACATTGAACATTGTAGGGAACATGTGTTCTTTCAGAAGGGAGGTAGGGAGTGTGGTTAGCAAGGCACTGTAATGGCCCAAGCAATCATCAAAACACGGCAGAACTGCTAGCTCTGGAGGGGGAGGAGGAAGAACATCCGAAATTCCACAACAGAAAATCATAACTTTCCATATTTTGCAGAAATTATCTTCAGTGTCTCTCTCTGGCATCGCTTATGTCCCTCACTCCACTAGATGCTTATTTTTAGTACTACAAACAACGTCCTGATATCCCAGCGATGATAATGTCTTCCTTGATCTCGCTACCTCCTTGGACTCTCTCTCTCTCATCACCAACCTTCTTTAATAAAGAGCAAATTCCCAGACCTTTCTGAGCTCCTGCTCTATGCCAGTGCCTGATGTCAAACTGTAGTAAGCCTATCTCTGTACCATTTGTCACATCTGTCCTCTGGGTGCTGCTTCTACCACTGTGAAATGTTTCTTATATATTTTTTTCATTCAACAAATATGTATTGGCGCCTAGAAGGTGTCAGACCTGTGAATACAGCAGTCTCTGAAGTAGATGTGGGCCCTGTCCTGTGACAGAGCTCCCAGTCTATCAGCAACACAGACATTAGATGACACCACAGTATCACGCCCTCACTAAGCAAGGAAGGGGTGGTGGTGTCAGGTTTTTTTCCCAGTTGTGTTGTAGTGTTCCTTTTTAAAGTTCATTTCAATGTTTATCAGAATGAAACCACTAAAAGTTCTAAAATGTTTATATTAAAAAAGCAGAAACTCCCTGCCCCACCGACTGCCCTTTAGTTTCCTCTTCATGCCCTGTTCTGCTCCCAGAGGAAGCCACATTCAACTCTTTCAGTGGTTTCTTCTAGATTTCATTTCATTTTCATTTTTTTTTTATACGGAGTCTTGCTCTTGTCACCCAGGCTGGACAAGTGACCTCGGCTCACTGCAACCTTTGCCTCCCAGGTTCGAGTGATTCTCTGCCTCAGCCTCCTGAGTAGCTGGGATTACAGGTGCGTGCCACCACACCTGGCTAATTTTTGTATTTTTAGTAGAGATGGGGTTTTGCCATGTTGGCCAGGCTGGTCTTGAACTCCTGGCCTCAAGTGATCCACCCGCCTTGGCGTCCCAAAGTGCTGGGATTACAGGTGTGAGCCACTGTGCCTGGCCTAATTCATTTTTTAAAAATTGAAGTATGATTTACATACAAGAAGGTACACATAATTAATGTATACATGTTGATGAGTTTGCAGGTAAGTATAAGTCCATTGAAACCATCACCATAAACAGTGCCATAAACATAACCATCACCTGTAAAAACTTCCTCTGTTTTTTGGTGATCCAAACATTTAACATAAGATCTACTCGTGGCCGGGCATGGTGGCTCACGCCTGTAATCCCAGCACTTTGGGAGGCTGAGGCGGGTGGATCACCTGAGGTTGGGAGTTCAAGACCAGCCTGACCAACATGGAGAAACCCCGTCTCTACTAAAAATACAAAATTAGCCGGGGTGGTGGCGCATGCCTGTAATCCCAGCTACTCGGGAGGTTGAGGCAGGAGAATCACTTGAACCCAGGAGACGGAGGTTGCGGTGAGCCAAGATCGTGCCATTGCATTCCAGCCTGGGCAATAAGAGCGAAACTCCGTCTCAAAAAAAAAAAAAAAAAATCTACTCCCTTAACAAGTTTTAAGTACACAGTAGAATATTGTTAATTATGGCTTTTATGGGGTACAGTAGATCTCCAGGACTTACCTTGTATAACTGAAATGTACCCTTTGACCAACACCTCCTTGATTCCCTTCCCAGCCCCAGGTAACCACCATTCTACTCTCTGCTTCTACTACTTTGGCTATTTTATATTCTTGTTATAAGTGGGATCATGTAGTCTGGTTTATTTCACTCAGAATAATGTCATTTTGGCTTAATCCGCATTTTAGCAAATGGAAGGACTTATTCCTTTTTAAGGGCTGAATAATATTCCATTCTATGTCTATACATCTTTTATTTATCATTCATCTCTCATTGGACATTTAGGTTGTTTCCATGTCCTTACCACAGTGAGTAATGCTGCAAAAACATGGGAATGCTGATGCCTCTTTGAGACCCTGATTTCAACTCTTTTGGGTATATACCTAGAATCCTGGATCATATGGTAGTTCTATTTCTACTTTTCAGGATCCTCCATACTGTTTTCCGTAGTGGCTGCACCAATTAACATTCCCATCAACAGTGTACAAGGGTTCCCTTTTGTCCATATCCTTGCAAATACTCATCCTTTTTTTTCATAGTAGCCATTTTAACTGGTGTGAGGTGATACCTTATTGTAGCTTTAATTTGCATTTCCCTCATAATTAGTGAAGGTGAGCACCTTTTTGTATATTTTCTGGCCGTGTGTGTCTTTTTTGAAGAAATGTCTATTCAAGTCTTTTGCCCATTTTTTTGATCAGGTTATTTTTGTTTTTTGTTTTTTGCTATTGCATTGGATGATTTCCTTATAGATTTTGGATATTAATTCTTTATCAGATATAATATACAAATACTTTCTCCCATGCCATAGTTGCCTGTTCACTTTGTTGATTGTTTTGCTATGCAGAAGCTTTTTAATTTGATGCAGTCTCATTTGTCTATTATTGCTTTTGTTGCCTGTTTTTTGGCATATAATCATTCATAATAATCCCTTAAAATCTTTTCATTTTATTGCTTCAGTTGTAATGTTTCCTCTTTCATGTCTGATCTTATTTATTTGAGTCTTCTTTTTTTAAAAAAGTAATCTAGCTAGGGGATTGTGTAGTTTTTTATTCCTCACTCCCCTACCACTCTCCCTGGAGTCCCCAAAGTCCACTGTATCATTCTTATGCCTTTGTGTCCTCATAGCTTAGCTCCCACTTATGAGTGAGAACATATGATGTTTGGTTTTCCATTCCTGAGTTACTTCATTTAGAATAATGGTCTACCATTCCATCCAAGTTGCTGCGAAAGCCATTATTTCATTCCTTTTTATGGCTGAGTAGTATTCCATGGTGTATATATACCAAATTTTCTTTATCCACTTGTTGATTGATGGGCATTTGGGCTTGTTCCATATTTTTGCAGTTGTGAATTGTGCTGCTATGAACATGTATGTGCAAGTATCTTTTTCATATGATGACTTCTTTTCCTCTGGGTAGATACCCAGTAGTGGGATTGCTGGATCAAATGGTAGATCTACTTTTAGTTCTTTAAAGAATCTCCACACTGTTTTCCATAGTGGTTGTACTACTTCACATTCCCATCAGCAGTGTAAAAGTGTTCCCTTTTCACCACATCCATGCCAACATCTATTATTTTTCATTTTTTGTTACGGCCATTCTTGCAGGAGTAAGGTGGTATCACATTTGGTTTTGATTTTCATTTCCCTGATCATTAGTGACGTTGAGCATTTTTTCATATATTTGTTGGCCATTTGTATATCTTCATTTGAGCATTGTCTATTTATGTCCTTAGCCCACTTTTTAATGGGATTGTTTGTTTTTTTTCTTGCTGATTTCTTTGAGTTTCTTATAGATTCTGGATATTAGTCCTTTGTTGGATGTATAGATTGTGAAGATTTTCTCCCACTTTGTGGGTTGTCTGTTTACTCTGCTGATTGTTTCTTTTGCTGTACAGAAGCTTTTCAGTTTAAGTTCCATCTATTTATCTTTATTTTTGTTGCATTTGCTTTTGGGTTCTTGGTGATGAAGTCTTTGCCTAAGCCAATATCTAGAAGGATTTTTTTTGATGTTATCTTCTAAAATTTTTATGGTTTCAGGTCTTGGATTTAAGACTTTGATCCATCTTGAGTTGATTTCTGTATAAGGTGAGAGATGAGGACCCAGTTTCATTCTTCTACATGTGGCTTGCCAATTATCCCAGCACCATTTATGGAATGGGGTGTTCTTTCCCCACTTTGTGTTTTTGTTTGCTTTATTGAAGACCAGTGGCTGTAAGTATTTGGCTTTATTTCTGGGATCTCCATTCTGTTCCACTGGTCTATGTGCCTCTTTTTATGCCAGTACCATGCTGTTTTGGTGACTATGGCCTTACAGTATAGTTTGAAGTCAGGTAATGTGATGCCTCCAGATTTGTTCTTTTTGCTCAGTCTTGCATTTTTTTTGGTTTCATATGAATTTTTGGATTGTTTTTTCTAATTCTGTGAATAATAATGGTGGTATTTTGATGGAAATTGCATTGAATTTGTAGATTGCTTTTGGCAGTATGGTCATTTTCACAATATTGATTCTACCTATCCATGAACATGGGATGTGTTTCCATTTGTTTATGTAGTCTATAATTTCTTTCAGCAGTGTTTTGGAGTTTTCCTTGTAGATGTCTTTCACCTCCTTGGTTAGTTATATTTCTAAGTATTTTATTTTATTTTTTGCAGCTACTGTAAAAGGGGTTGAGTTCTTGATTTGATTCTCAGCTTGGTCACTGTTGGTGTACAGCAAAGCTACTGATTTGTGTAGATTGATTTTGTATCCTGAAACTTTGCTGAATTCATTTATTAGTTCTAGGAACTTTCTGGAGGAGTCTTTAGGGTTTTCTAGGTATACGATCATATCATCAGCAAACAGTGACAGTTCGACTTCCTCTATACCAATTTGGATGCCCTTTATTTCTTTCTCTTGTCTGATTGCTCTGGCTAGGACTTCCAGTATTATGTTGACTAGAAGTGGTGAGAGTGGGCATCCTTGTCTTGTTCCAGTTATCAGAGGGAATGCTTTCGATTTTTCCCTGTTTGGTATTATGTTGGCTGTGGGTTTGTTGTAGATGGCTTTATTACATTAAAGTATGTCCCTTCAGTGCTGATTTTGCTGAGGGTTTTAATCATAAAGCAATGCCGGATTTTGTCAGCTACTTTTTCTTCATCTATTGAGATTATCATGTGATTTTTGTTTTTAATTCTGTTTATGTGGGGTATCACATTTATTGATGTGTGTATGTTAAACCATCCCTGCATCCTTGGTATAAAACACACTTGATCATGGTGGATTATCTTTTTCATATGCTGTTGGATTCGGTTGGCTAGTATTTTGTTGAGGATTTTTGCTTCTGTGTTCATCAGGGATATTGGTCTGTAGTTTTTTTTGTTGTTGTTATGTCCTTTCCTGGTTTTGGTATTAGGGTGATACTGGCTTCATAGAATGACTTAGGGAGGACTCCCTCTTTCTCTACTTTTTTGAATAGTGTCAATAGGAATGGTACCAATTCTTCTTTGAATGTCTGATAGAATTCAGCTGTGAATCTGTCTGGTCCTGGATTTTTTTGTTGTTGGCAATTTTGAAATTACCATTTCAGTCTCACTGCTTGTTACTGGTCTGTTCAGCATTTATATTTCTTCCTGGTTTAATCTAGGAGGGTTGTATATTTCCAGAAATTTATCCATCTCCTCTAGGTTTTCCAGTTTGTGTGCATAATGGTATTCATAGTGGCCTTGAATGAACTCTTGTATTTCTGTGGTATCAGTTGTAATATCTCCCATTTCTTTTCTAACTGAGCTTATTTGGATCTTCCCTATTCTTTTCTTGGTTAATGGTATATCAATTTTATTTATCTTTTCAAAGAAACAGCTTTTTGTTTCATTTATCATTTGTATTTTTTTTTGTTTGTTTTAATTTCATTTAGTTCAGCTCTGATCTTGGTTACTTCTTTTCTTGTGCCGGGTTTGGGTTTGGTTTGTTCTTCTTTCTCTAGTTCCTTGAGGTGTGGTCTTAGATTGTCTCTTTGTGCTCATTCAGAGTTTTTGATGTAGGCATTTAATACTATGAACTTTCCTCTTAGCACCACTTTTGCTGTATCCCCTTTTGCTGTAACAGATTAACAGCAGATGTCTCAGCAGAAACCTTACAAGCTAGAAGAGACTGGTGTCCTATCTTTAGCCTCCTTAAACAAAACAATTATCAGCCAAAAATTTTGTTTCCAGTGAAACTAAGTTTCATAAGTGAAACTCCCTATGGGAGAAATTGTGGGCAAAGGGGATCTTTCCTGGTACTGTGCTGTGGTAGATTAGGGGAAGCGTAAATCTGATAGAGGGAAACTACTCACTTTATCCTTTTAAATGCAGCTTTTCTCAGACATTTTGCACCATTGGTGTGCTGCAACCTTTTTCTTGGGTTCCCTAAATCTCACAAAGGCATTCTTCTTCATGAATAGTTGCTTAATCAGTGTTTTTTTTGGGGGTAATGGCCAAGGCTGGAGACCTCCTATTCTGCCATCTTGCTGATGTCAACCTCTTTCTGGGTTTTATACCCATATGTCTTAACAATATCTATATACTGCTATTTCTTGATTTATCAATTTTATATATTATCATCTGATTTCCTAAAATAAAAGATACGGATTCAGTCCTCTTACAATCTTTCCCCTCTTTTTTTCCCCATCTGTTATCAACTAAGTTTAGTTTTATCATATTTTGAGAAACTAAATCAGTATTCAGTATTTATGATTATTATGATTACGTAACCTTTGCTCATGGCTGAGTCAGTGGATTATTATTGTTTTCTCATGCCTTTGGTGTTGTATCTAAAAATTCTATGTCAAATTCAAATTCTTTATATTTTCTTCTAGAATTTTTATAAGTGTCAACTTCTACATTTAAGTCTACGACCCATTTTGGGTTAAATTTTGTGAAAGGTGTAAGATTTATGACTTGATTCAGCTTTTTACCATATGGACTTCCAATTGCTGCAGTGCCATTTGTTAAAAAGATGTCCTGTCTCTCTTGAACTGCCTTTGCTCCTCTGTCAAATATCAGTTGCCTACATTTGTGAGAGTCTATTTCTAGCTCTTTATTTTGTTCCATTGGTCCATGTGGCTATTCTTTTTCCACCTCTATGATGTCTTGATTACTGTAGCTTTACAGTAAGTTTTGAACTCAGGTAGTGCCAGTCCTACTACTTTGTTCTTCTTCAACATTGCACTGGCTGTTCTGGGCCTTTTGACTTTCAATATAAACTTTAGAATCAGTTTTTGCTATCTACAAAATAACTTACTGAGATTTTTGGTTAGGCTTACATTAAACCCTTTTCCCATTTGCCCTGAGAATACTTGCCGGCAGTGCTTGCAGCTGTAGCATTTACCCCGAGATACTTTTGCCACGAAATATCTCCCTTTTATTATTATTTTCGCATTGCTCTAGTATATCAACTTTGGAAACAAAAAACATCATTCTATTTATAGCATTCTGTTTTTAGTAGTGGTACTTCCACTTAGAAAACATAGTAATTCTTGGTCACTGAAAATGTCAAATTCTAGAAAATGTTGCATTCCTACACGTGATATTAACATCATTCTCCAACAGTTGTTGGCCAAAGATTCATTTGACAAATCCAGTTTTTCCAAAATAGATGATTCTGATGATTCAGACAATTCTGATGTTAGTTTTGTTTAGAAATAACTCCAAGAACAGTTTTTATATTTTCACATTGAAAATCAATCAGATTTGCTTCATCCTCAAAGAGTGTGTTTATGTAAAATTAAATGAATGCTGGTAGTGAGCTGCACTTTTTTATTTTCTAAGTGGAAAAGGGTTAAATCTACAGATTAAGCTGGAGAAGAACTGACATCTTAAAAATATTGGGTATTGCCATGCATGAACACAGAATATCATTTTACTTACTCACATCTACTTTCTTTTGTGAGAGTTTTATAGTTTATTGCATATAGATCCTATGCATATTTTATTAGATATTATCTAAGTATTTAATTTTTGGTGCTATTGTAAATGGTATTGTTCAAATTTCAAATTCTGACTCCTGTAGTTATAGGAAAGCAATTGATTTCTGCATATTAACCTTGTATTCTTCAATATTTTTATAATTACTTACAAGTTCCAGAAATTTTTGTTGTTAATTCTTTGGGATTATCTGTATAGATTAATCATGTCATCTATAAATAAAGACAGTTCTTCCTCCCTTTTCTCTCTCTCTCTCTCTCTTTCTTTCTTACAGGATCTCACTCTGTCACCCAGGCTGGAGTGTAGTAGTAGGATCATAGCTCAACTCCTGGGCTCAAGCAATCCTCCCGCCTCAGTCTCCTGAGTAGCTGGGACTATAAGCTTGGGCTACCTCACTCAGCTACTTTAACTTTTTTTTTTATTTTTTAAGAGATGGGGTCTGGCTTTTTTGCCCAGGCTGATCTTGAACTCCTGGCCTCAAGCGATCCTGCAGTTTTGGCCTTCTAAAGTGCGAGGATTATAGTTGTGAACCACTGTGCCCAGCCCAGTATTTTTTCTTTCTTCCCAATTTGTATTTACATTTTATTTCCTCTTCTTGTCTTATTGCAATAAGTAGGATTTCCTATATGATGTTGAATAGGAGTTGTGAGAGGGAATATCCTTGCCTTGTTCGCAATCTTAGGAGATAAGTATCAAGCTTCTTACTTTAAATATGTTAGCTGTAGGGATTTTAATTTTAATTTTTAATTTAAATTTTTTAAATTTTTAATTGTTGTGGGTTCATAGTAGGTGTATATATTTATGGGGTACATGAGATATTTGGATATAGGCATACAATGTGTCATAATCATATCAGGGTAAATGGGGTATCCGTTACCTCAAGCATTTATCCTTTGTGTTGCAAACATTCCAATTATACTCTTTTAGTTATCTTTAAATGTTATTGACTATAGTTACCCTTTTATTAATATCAAATACTAGATCTTATTCATTCTTTTTATTGTTGTACCCTTTAATCATCCCCACTTACCCTCATTGCCACCATTAACTTTTCATGCCTCTGGTAACCATCCTTCCACTATCTATCTCCATAAGTTCAATTGTTTTCCTATTTAGCATCCACAAATAAGTGAGAACATGTGAATTTTGTCCTTCTGTGCCTGGCTTATTTCACTTAACATAATGACCTCCGGTTCCATCCATGTTGTTGCAAATGGCAGAACCTCCTTCTTTCCAAGGCTGAGTAGTACTCCATTGTGTATATGTACCACATTTTTCTTTATCCATTCATCTGTTTTTGGACACTTAGGTTGTTTCCAAATCTTGGCTATTGTGAATAGTGTTGCAATAAACATGGGAGTGCAGTTGTCTCTTCAATATACTGATTTCCTTTCTTTTGGGGTCCCTAGCAGTGGGATTACTGGATCATATGGTAGCTCTATTTTCAGTTTTTTGAAGAGCCCCCAAACTGTTTTCCATAGTAGTTGTATTAATTTACATTCCGACCAACAGTGGACAAGGGTTCCCTTTTCTCCACATCCTCCCCAACATTTGTTATTGCCTTTCTTTGGATAAAAGCCATTTTTACTGGGGTGAGACGGTATCTCACTGTAGACTTGATTTGCACTTCTCTAATGATCAGTGATGTTGAGCACGTTTTCCTATACTGGTTAGCCATTTGTATATCTTCTTTTGAGGTCTATTCAGATTTTTTGCCAATTTTTGAATCAGATTATTTGTTTGTTTTCCTATAGAATTGTTTGAGCTCCTTGTATATTCTAGTTATTAATCCGTTGTCAGACAGGTAGTTTTCAAGTATTTTGTTTCCCAATCTGTGGGCTATCTCTTCACTTTATTGATTGTTTTCTTTGTTGTGCAGAAGCTTTTTAACTTGATGTGATCCCATGTGTCCATTTTTTGCTTTGGTTGCTTGTGCTTGTGGGGTATCTCAAGAAATCTTTGCCCAGTCCAATGTCCTAGAGAATTTCCCCAATGTTTTCTTATAGTGGTTTCATAGTTTGAGGTACTAGATTTAAGTCTTTAATCCATTTTGATTTGATTTTTCTATATAGCAAGAGATAGGGGTCTAGTTTCATTCTTGTACATACGGATATCCAGTTTTCCCAGCAACATTTATTGAAGAGACTGTCCTTTCTCTAATGTATGTTTTTGGCACCTGTGTCAAAAATGAGTTTATTGCAGTTCTTTGGATTTATTTCTGTGTTCTCTATTCTGTTTCACTGATCTGTGTCAGCTTTTATGCCAGTACCATGCTGTTTTCATTAATATATCTCTGCAGCATAATTTGAAGTCATGTAATGTGAGTGTTTCAGTTCTGCTCTTTTTGCTCAGGATAGCTTTGGCTATTCTGGGTCTTTTGTAGTTTCACATAAATTTTAGCATTGCTTTTTTCTATTTCTGTAAAGAATGCCGTTGGTATTTTGATAGGGATTGAACTGAATCTGTAAATTTCTTTGGGTAGTATGAACATTTTAATAATATTTATTGTTCTAATCCATGACCATAGAACATCCTTCTGTTTTTTGTGTGTCCTCTTTGATTTCTTTCACCATGTTTTATAGTTTTCATTGTAGAGCTCTTTCACGTCTTTGTTAAGTTGATTACTAGTTATTTAATTTTACTTGTAGCTACTGTAAAGGGGGTTACTTTTTGATTTCTTTTTCAGATTCTTCAATGTTAGCATATTGAAATGCTACTGATTTTTGTATGTTGATTTTGTGTCCTGCAACTTTACTGAATTTGTTTATCACTTCTAACAGTTTTTTTGTTGGAGTATTTAGGTTTTTCCAAACATAAGATCATACAAACAAGGATAATTTGACTTCTTCCTTTCCAATTTGGATGCTATTTCTTTCTCTTGTCTGATTGCTCTAGCTAGGACTTCCAGCTATAAATTTTTAATAGATGTTCTTTATCAACTTCAGGGAGTTCTCTTCTATTTATAGTCTTCTGAGAGGTTTTTTTCCTTTAAATCACAAGTGGATGTTGGATTTTATCAAATTCTTCTTGTGCATCTTTTAATACGATCATATGATTCTTCTTTAGCTTATTGATGTTGTGGATTACATCATCAATTGGTATTTGAATGTTGACCATCCTTGCATGCCTAGAATACATTCCACTTGGTTTTGGTGAATCATTCTTTTAAATTTATTTTATTTTTAAATTGATACACAATATTTGTACATATATTTATGGCGTACATGCAATATTTTGTTATATGCATAGACTGTGTGCATATAGTTGATGCATGATCAAGTCAGGGTATTCTGGGGTCTCCATCATCTCGAGTATTTATCATTTCCGTATGTTGAGAAAATTTCAAGTCCTCTCATCCAGCTATTTTGGAATAATTGTTTTTATACATTGTTCAATTTGATTTGCAAACATTTTTGAGGATTTTTTGCATCTATGTTCATGAGAGATATGTGTCTGTAAGTTTTCTTTCTTGTAATGTATTTCTCTAGTTGTTTTGGTATTAAGGCAATGCTGGCCTCAGAGAATGAGTTAGGAGGTATTCCCTCTGCTTCTATTTTCTGAAAGAAATTGTGAAGAATTGGTATCATTTCTTTCTTAAATGTTTTGTAGGATCTGCTAGTGAAGCCATCTGAACCTAACGTTTTCTGTTTTAAAAGGTTACTAATTATTGATTCAATTTCTGTAATAGAGATAGGTCTATTAAGATATTATCTTTCTCTTTGCATGAGTTTGGGTGATTGTTTCTTTCCAGGACTTGATACATTTTATCTAGATTATCAGATTTGTAGGCATAGAGTTGTTCATAATATTCCTTTATTATTCTTTTAATGTTCATAGGATCAGTAGTGGGATTCCTCTTTCATTTATTATATTAGTAATTTGCATATTCTTTCTTTTTTTCTTATTGAGCCTGGCTGGAGTTTTATAATTTTATCAATCTGTTACAATAATCAGCTTTGGCTTTTATTGTTTTTTTTTTTAATTTTATGTATTTCTTCTTTAATTTTTATTATTTCATTTCTTCTTCTTACTTTTGACTTAAATTGTTCCTTCTCTAGTCTTAGATCAGATTAGAAACTTCTAATATATGCATTTAATGATAAATTAACCTCTAAGCACTACTTTCCTTGCATCTCAAAAATTTTGGTGAGTTATATTTTCATTTTCTTTTAGTACAAAGTATTTGTAAATTTCTCTTGCCACTTCTTATTTGAACCATGGGTTATTTATTAGTATGCTATTTAATTTCCAAATACTTTGGACTTTTCTAGACATTTTTTCTTTCATTGATTTCTAGTTTAACTCTCGTGTTGACTGTGAACATACTTTGTATGATTTCTATTTTTTTAACCTTGTTAAGATATGTTTTATGGCCCAGAATAGGGTGGATATTGGTGAATGTCCTACATAAGCTTGAGTGGAATGTGCAGTCTGCTTTTGATGAATAAAATATTTTATGGATGTCAATTAGATCAAGTTGATTGATGGTTGTTCAGGTCAACTATATCTGTATGAATTTTTTGCCTGCTTTATCTAATAATTGCTAAAAGAGGGGTGTTGAAGTCTCCAATTATAATAGTGGATATGCCTATGTTTCCTGGCAGTTCTATCAGTTTTGTCTCATGCATTTTTATGCTCTGTTGTTATGTGCATACACATTAAAGATTATGTCCCCTTGGTGAATTAATCCCTTCATTATTATGTAGTACTCCTGTTTATCTCTGATAATTTTCCTTGTTCAAAGTATGCTTTGTCTGAAATTAATATAGCTCACATCAGATTTATTTTGATTAGTGTTAGCATATCTTTCTTCATCATTTTACTCTTAGCCCGGCTGTGTCTTTATGTTGAAAGTGAGTTTCTTGTAGGAAACATGTATAATATTTTAGTCTTGTTATTTTATCTAATGTAATAATCTTTGTCTTTTAATTGGTGTATTAGGCTATTCACATTTAAAGTGATTATTGATATAGTTGGATTAATAACTACCATATTTTAACTGATTTCTATTCATTGCACTGGGCATTTCTTTCTTTTTTTATGCCCTTCCCCCTTTCTGTTTTCTTTGGTTTGAGTATTTTGTATGATTCTGTTTTTTCTTCTCTCTTAGAATACTTCTGATTCTTAAAAGTTATTTCTTTTTATAATTTTTCTATACTATAATCACCTAATAAGTTGTTGCCTTTGTAACATTAAAAAACACTTCTCTAATACCTCACTTAAAAAGAAAAATCATATATTTTATTTGAGGATTATTTATTCCTTATTCTATGTTCTCCTTTTAGTGCAGATCCATGTTTCTGAACTATATTTTTCTTCTCCTTGAAGAACATCTTTTAATATTCATTCTAGGGTAGGTCTGTGGATGATGAATTCTCTCCATTTTTGCTTGTCTGAGAAAATAGTTCTTCTTTACTTTTGAAAGATAATTTCCCTAGATATAAAATTCTAGGTTGATGGCCTTTGTCTTTCAATACTCAATACTTTTAATATTTTACTCCATTCTCCTCTTGCTTGCATGATTTCTGATGAAAAGTATATTATAATTCTTATCCTCTTTCTTCTATAAGTAAAAGGAAGCCCCCCACTCTCCCACAGCCCACCACCAGCTTCTTTCAAGATTTTCTCTTTGGCTTTGGTATTTGTAGTTTTTCTTTTAAATATATTTTAAAAATATATTTTATATCTGGCAGAAACTTTACACACCCCTATGGATGTTACACTCAGACTGTTTATGATGAAGGCTAAAACTACAAGGGAAAGCCATACAATGCTTTGTGGAAATTTCACAGAATAAAGTAACTAAAACGGAGGCATTAAAGGCTTACTCATTCATAAATGTTTTCAGGTATCCTATAGGAAGGAGAAAGGTAAATTAAATTAAGAGTTACAGCTTTTGCCCTTTCCCGAGTAAGTGGCAGAAATAATGTTTTGGTAGGACCGAATACCAGAACAATGTTAAGTCTGAGTACATTATTCTCTTTATTTGAATGACTGAGTACTAGTTGACTTCCCTGTTGACATCAGAACAAGCCAGGCAGCATAATAAAGCCCCCACGTGCTGTTATGAACTGAAATAATCAATTCACAATCAAAGAGAAGTGACACTTACCAGAATGCATTTATTTTAGACAATAGAGACAATGAGCAAGCCCAGGTGTTGAGTCACTGGGAAAATTGAGGACACACAAACCAACAAAAATCCAAAGCTGTTTTCATTCCTCAATGTTATCCTTAGACCTTAAGAAGTGGAATTCTCTTTTCTTCCATAGTTTGTATATTATACTTTTATTACTGTGCAATCACAAATTTGTCTTTCATAAGATTCAGCACTAATGAAACTATTCTAGTCACCATTGAGTTCTACTTGTCTCCAGGGCAATAATATAAGACAACTGAGGGTTATTAACATGTAATAAGATCAAAGGGACACTAGTCCTGCTTAGTGGACAGCTGCTTAAAAGAAAACCGTGGTAGACATCATGCCTTGCCTTGTTGTCACACCCAGAGACCAGGTTCTTGACTCTACTGGCATTATCAATATTCTATTTATTTTCATTAAGCAGTGACATGGTGAGTATTTGGATACTGTCTGATATGGTTTGGCTCTCTGTTCCCACCCAAATCTCACCTTGAATTATAATAATCCCCACCTGTCAAGGGAGGGACCAGGTAAAGATAATTGACTCATGGGGGCAGTTTCCCCCATGCTGTTCTTGTGATAGTGAGTTCTCATGAGATCTGACACTTTTATAAAGGGCCTTCTCCCGACCTTTGCTCTGCACTACTTGCTGCCGCCATGTGAAGAAGGACGTGTTTGCTTCCCCTTCCACCATGATTGTAAGTTTCCTGAGGCCTCCCCAGTGCTGCAGAACTGTGAGTCAATTAAATCTCTTTCCTTTATAAATGACTCCGTCTTGAATATATCTTCATAGCAGCGTGAGAATGGCCCAACACCACATGTAAGCTGCCAAGGCTTGGGGCTTGTACCCAGTCTATGTTACCAAGGTGAATAATAAAAGAAAGACTGCTACCATGGAAACTTACCTGATGGCCTTTGTGGTGAGCTCCTTGCTACTTGAATACTAGCAAATGCCACACAATAAAGGGCTGATCAATGTTAGGCATAAAGCTTCCATACAAGAGCACTGATTATTAACTTTAATGACTGCCTTGAACATTGCAATCCAAGGCAGCATTATTCTTGTCCAAACTCACTATTAGATAAGCACAGGGGAACTTGTTTTAAGATATACTTTGGTTTGCAAAGCAAGAGTCAATTTATGGCCATCTCCCAATATTTGTTTCTTATAAAAACAAGCTACACAGTTAGTTTAAAGATACATGAACTTAAAAATAAACTATTAACTTGCAGTGAGCTGAGATCGTGCCACTGCACCCTAGCCTGGGTGACAGAGTGAGACTCCGTCTCAAAAAAAAAAGAAATAAATAAAATAAAAATAAAAAAATAAACCATTAAAAGTGAACTAAGAAGCTAGATCATTGCCAGCTACATTTCAATAGTTTGTCCTCACCTCATTTGTATGTGTCAGATATTTCTTCTTCTCCATGATGCATTCTTCATGGAAAATTCATTCAAAGGCTTACAGTATACAATTTAAAAAATGTAGCTCTATTTTCTGTGTGTGGCTATTTTAAAGAATTTATTCGGTCAAGTGAAGCAATATCCCTATTAACTTAATATGCTATAAAAATAAAGACTTTCCTTAATTTAGTAATTTTTAGAAGTACACATGGTCAAAATTTTAATTAACAAGAATAATTTAAAAGGTCTTTGAAAGCAATGGTTAGGGAAGGCATATCACTAGTAGTTTTTAATTTTTTCTTTTGAAAAGGGACTTACACCCTCTAATGCTAGATTACACTGGAAATCCTGGCTGGTAACTTATTCTTTTCTATCTGTGTGCAACTGGGTAAATAGCCTCTTGCCTCTTTCCAGTTGTGTTCTAGAAACCACCATTCAAGCGTGGAGTGCCAAATGTGGACAAAGAAAATGGGAGAATTGCAAAGCTAGTATTTCTGAAAGATTTATATTTAACTTTGATAAAAACTTGTCCAGAAATACAAACAAGTATGTTTTGACAAACGTTAATTACTCCAGTTCTCAATTATTTTAAAAGTGCAGAAATTCATCTCTGAAGAATTTCCGTTGCCAATGTGTTGGAGAGACATGCTCATTGCTACCCGGTCCTAGTTCTCAGCATCTTCAACCCTCATAGATCCATGTTTCTGAAAGTATGCACCACTCATTCACTGATTTATTCCTTTAAAATTTATTGAGCCCCTCTTAGGCAGCAGGCGTCATGCCAGACATGGGGGCTCATCTGGTGAATGTCACAGTGCTTGCCCATAAGATCCTAGCCCAGTGGTGGTGCAGGGTGGATGTTTCACAGCAGTGTCAGAAATGCTATGATGGGGTGAATGGAGGGTGCCACTTGAAAGGGGCACCTGACACTGACTGAGAATGTCAGGGAAAGCTTCTGGAGGATGTGACATCTGATCTCAGACTCAAGGTTAGATTGGGAATGGCAGTGAGACCTGGAAGGAAATTGTCTAGGCAAAGAGAACACTGCAAATCCCAGAGGTGAGTTCGTGGAACTACACGCAGTTTAGCAGAGCTGATGTGTGGCATTCTGGGAAGAGGCAGAGCTTACTGTTGAAGAGTTTTGTGTGTCATAAATTACATGACTGTGCAGCATCATACTGTGGTTTTCAAATTCAACCAGACCCTCTCAGTGGCTTGAAATCCCTCTGCTACTCATTTCTCTCTTTAAGCATATGGGTATTTCATAACTTCAAACTTCCATCTTTAGCCAAAAAGTAGAAACAAACCAAATGTCCATCAATTGATGACACCTGTAACAGGCTCTGTTTGACACCTTCAGTAGCCCAGCTATGTGTGCTTCTATTTCAGCCATGCTGTTCCTGTAATGCTTCTGGTCATATACTGCTGGTGACTTAGATGATTGTGGCACTCACACAATGCCCTTCTATGACGGTTACACCTGCCCTATGTCATGCTATTTCTCGACTCTGCTAACTGAGACTTGGAAGAGTATTCCTAAGGACTGTGAGAAGAAGAGGTTACAGCTTCATTATCATAGCAGAGAAGAAATTGTACATGATGCCAAGGAGAAGTGGTGCTGCTCTGTCCTGGATGTCAAACAGGAGCTACCATTGTTTACCATCTACCCTGGAGAAGACCACTAAGTTCCCTCACAGTCAGTTGATCACCTCTGTCAAGGAGAGAGTCATAGACCCAGAAGTTCTTTTCAGCCATCCTCCTCAGGTGAAAGCAGTGACACTCAAGATAGCACTTCCATGTCACCCATGAGATGTGGTGCTTATATTAGAAAAAATCTACATGCCAACGCAACACATCCCATCTGGTCTGGTAGTACTACCATGTGTCCTGCTATTACTGGCTTTAGAACACAGACAGATGTCACAGCCTTGGAAAAAAAAAACACAATAAAAATTAAGATTGCCCTTCTTCTGAGTGCACATACTGTGTCTAGCGACTGTCTTGACCTTCCAGCAGATGTGGAATAGCAAGCAAGAGTCTGATGAGTTTGACCTGCCCATTGCCCACTGCAATTTTAGAGACAGTCTTGCTCTGTTGCCCAGGGTGGAGTGCAGTGGCACAAGCATAGTACACTACAGCCTCAAATTCCTGGGTTCAAGCAATCCTCCCACCTCAGGCCCCTGATTAGCTGGGACTATTAGCTTGCTATGTTGTCCAGGCTGGGTTTTGAACTCCTGGACCCAGGTGAGCCTCCTGACTAGGGTTACAGACATGAGCCACCACACCTGGCTACTTTTAAATGGACAGCATCTTATATTAGACTTATCTACTTGGAAGGTGCCTTTTTAAAAAGATACCTGTCTTTGTCTGATAGGCAAATAGCACTATTTCACCTTGTATTCATACTATTTCTTTATAATACATTTTCTAAAATTCTTTATATATCTTTGGTTTAAGTTTAGCATGTGTGGCTAGACACTTTGTGTGGCAAAGGGAGAATAAGGGGAACATGTTTATAGAAGGCACTTGGCCTGATGTGATGAGTCTTTGGCTGACTGACAATTTCTTTCAAGCTGTTCACTCCTCTAGGGCCTGATCAGATCTCCACGAGTACAAATGACAATTCCTGGATTTCTCCAGAGGCTGGCAAGAATTTATGAATGAATTGTCACTTCTTTGTTGCAGTCTTCCAGCAGAGGTAGAAAACGTATGTAACCCAGGCTCTAGGACACCATTTTCTTTCGTAGCCAATGTGTTTTTGCAGCAGAATGTCACAGGGCTAAATTACTCATTCTAGTTGCAAAATGATTTGTATTTTTACCTGTAAATTTATGCATCATTTAAATTTATGTAAGAGTTTTGTACATAATTCTCAGTTTTATGGATGACTTACACATCTTGTTTTTCTACTGTTGTGTGAGAATATCATAGCCCAAGGATACGTCATTGTGCAAGAAAGAATAAAAGTGCTACCAGAAAGAAAAAAAATACCCAAACTGGAAAAAATAAACTATTGAAGAGTTTTAAGTAGGAGGATTGACAGGATAAAATTTGCATTTTAAAAAAACTCTCTGGCTGAGACATGAAAATTGGAGGAGAGGCAGTGTATGAAAGCTTGCCAGGAGGGTTAGAGCATCAGGGAGTGTGAAGAACGGGGCCTCCCAAGGAAGCTGAGTGGGAGCAGTGTTACAGGAAATGGGCAAACCAACCACTCTACCAATCAACCAATCACCCAACTAAGCAACCACCCACCCAACCAACCACCCAACCATCCAACCACCCAGCCATCCAACCACCCAGCCATCCATCCAACCACCCAAGCAACCATCCAACCAACCAACCAACCAACCAATCATCTGAATAACCACTCACCCACCCACCCACCCAATCATGAAATAACCAGTTCAAAGAAGGATGCTGTAGAAAGGAAAAATGAAAACAGTTTTGGTGGGGAGAGTTGAGGTGGAATATATATTGCAGTGACAGGAGGAGGGCAAAATGTCAATGGCTCCAGGTGTACTGAACTGCTTTGGCTCCCTGATTATGGTTTCCTCTCCGTTGCTTCTAGGCCATCTGCTTTTTCTGCCTGGGACACTTTTATCCTGGACCTCCATAAAGCTAATTCTTATTCACCCTCCAAGAGGCAGCTTACATGTCATTTCCTCCAGGAAGCCTTTCAGGACTCTCTAAGTCTGAGTTACAGAACCTTCCGTAGACTCTATTTTTCCTCTTGCAAATAGCAGTTGTCAACTGGATGACTACTGCTTTTTAGTTCCCTGTATCCTTCAATAGACTGTAAGCTCCTTGAGGACAGAGCTGAAGCTTCTTCCATAGTCTACCTCCTGTACCTAGCATAATGCCTGACACCCGGTAGGCACTCAGTAAGTGCTTGTTTGAGAGAGTTAATGAATTTTGTCACCAGTCAAGACGTACCCAGATCTTTCAGAATATTGGAGAATTAAAATATTACAATAATAATAAGCCAGTTGCTTCTCTTGCTTTGAAAATTATTAGGGAAATGGATCTACTTACATGTACAAAGTCAACGTTTTACATGGCTATTTTAGATCAAGTTTCTCTTGCCATTTCCATCCCATAACAAGCAAATGGTCTTTTGGGCTATAAATTTCTGTTGACTCCTGGGGTATAAGCTCATCTCTGGCACAGATAACTCTTCATCTGAATTGTTTACTTTTAACCAGATTTTAATGTGTGCCTCTGTTGGGTGCTGTGGGAGATACAAATGCCTGGGGACTGGTTTCCTCTCAGTTACTGTCAGCTGTGGAAACCATCTGCTAAAGGTGGGACTGGGCGGTTTAGAGGTCCCTGTGAAGATGCTCACATACATGTACCCTCCCATGCAGCCCACAAGAGAATATGTTCTGAGCCTTCAAAATGCTCTCATACTCTCAAAGACACCAAGAAGGCACCCCTCAGGGAAATGAAGAGGTTACGATTTTGCTAATTAATGAATCTTTCCTCTATGTGGAATGCTTTTATTGCCTGAACTAGGTCATCTCTCCTATAGGATGTGAGTCATTCTGGCAAGGAGCACAGTCTGTGAGGTTTCTGCTATAACTTTATCAGCTTCAGTTGGCAATTTAAATGAATCAGGCAGGTGGGAGAAGAGACAATAAAGCTGAAATTCAATATTGGAGAAATGGATGGCAGGGGTGTCATAAACACTTTATATGGTTACCATTGAACTAAGTGTAAGAGAGGTAGGGGTGTGTGTGTGTGCGCGCATGTGTGGGTGCATGTGTGTATGTGTAATATATATTCATTTTCTCTATTTGCTTGCATTTAAAACACACTGTTGCAATTTCTCTTGTTAAAGTCTATCTTAGAAATATTTTCTGTGACATTTTATTGATGTAATGTCTAAAGAAAATGTGCTTGGATTAACTCTTGGAATACGGGAGACAAGGAAGCCCTCTTCATTTTCTTTAAGATAATTTGAAGTGCTAATTCTCTTTCTTGCTCTAGATAGTAAAGGTAGGGGATTTTGGGGGCAGACTTTGCAGAAAGAGTTAATCAAATAACCACAAAACTTCAACTATTTTTTAAATCCCCTGGCAGAAATCAACAGAAGATTATAGTAGTGTAGCACAGAGAAGCTGAACCAAGTCTGGAGAATCAGAGAGGGCTTCCCCGAGAAAAAGAGAGTTAAGTTGAGGCCTGAAAGAGGAGCAGGATTTGAAACTAACACTGGTGGGAGACATGACTGGGGGAGAGGTGGGATTTGTTGGTGGCACAAAGAAAGTGAAAGCTTTGAAGGTAGACGAAGCTTATTGCTTTTGACAATCAGAGAAGATCACTGTGTCTGGAGCTAGCAAGCAAAAGGGAAGGAGGAATATGATGAGGCCAGAGGTCAGCAGGAGTCAGGTAATGCAGGGCCCCCTAAACCATGTAAAGGAATTTTGGTTCTTATCTTGAGGAGCAATGGGAAGTCATCCACAGTCTTGGAGCAAGGGAGTAGCATGATGACATTTGTTTATAAAAGATTACTCAGGGATCCTTTGGATAGACAGCTCTAGCAGTGGTTGAGGGAAGAGATAACTGAGGCTTGGACCATAGTGTTGGCAGTGGAGATGGAGCAAAGCATAAAGATTCTACAAGTACACTGGAGGTACAGAAGTCAGAAATTGCTGAACAACTGCCTGGAGTGGGCCTAAGAGAGGTGCGTTGAGGATGTCTCATAGATTTCCAGCATGAAAGACTAGTTTTGGGACGATGACAAGGGGATGTAGGTTTGGGGTGGGATGCAGACATTTGGCATGGCATGAGGTTGGTTTGCAATTGCTAAGTGAGTAGATATGGAGTAGGTTCAGGAAAGAGGTATGGGATGGAGTTCTGAAATGGAGGCATTGCAAACACATGTGGACGGGTTTACCTAGGGAGAGTGGGTAGTAAAACAAGAGGACCTGGGAGTGAGCTCTGAAGAATTCCAACACTGAGGTTTGGGGGGAGTTGAAAGAGCCAGCAAATGAGGCTGAGAGGGATCATCTTCAGAATGGAGGGAAAATAAATGGTTACAACACCTAAATCCGAGGAACAGAGTGTATCAGGAAGGGGGGGGTGGTGTGTTTTAGTATCAAATTGCTGAAATGTCAGTTGAGAAGAGGTCTACAGAGCATTCCATAAATTCAGCAAAAGAGAAGTCACTGGTGACATCAGCCAAAGTTTTGCTAAAGTAATGACAGCTGAAGCCACATCGGTGTGTGTTAATAATAATAATATTAACATAGTACATTCTCTGTGTGTTACTGTCCTATGCGTTTTACATATACTAAAGACTAGTATTAGTTTAATGGTAATGCCAATCTGATGAGAGAGTTTTTATTATTATCCCATTCTACAGATGAGAAAACCAAGGCACAGAGAGGTTAAGTGGCTTGGCCCAGTTCATACGGCAGAAGCAGAATACAGGCTTAGACAGTCTGGCTCATGAATCCACTCTCTCAACCATTATACCACCTTGTCTCTTAAGCCTTTGCTGTGTGAGAGTAGAGACAATGCAGACAACTCTTTGAAGGCACTCAGCTGTGAGTAGGGAAATAGGGAAGCAGCTAGATGTACAGGGGCTGGTCCTAGAAGAGCAATGTCGTAAGGTGGACACTAGGACTACAGTGTGTTCAGATGCTGATTGAAAGGATCCAGCAGTGAGACCAAACTTACAGGAGAATGAAGTGATGGGCACGAATGGGGTCCCAGGAGAGGTGGAAGGGTATGAGGCCAGAGTCCAGAAGGAAGGATTGCTTGCTGAAAGACATAGAGGCCCTTTTCCTATTGTCTCAGGAGATGAAGAGAGGATGGGTGCAGAAATGATGTTTGTAGGGGGAGATCGAAGAAGTCCCTGTTTAGAGTCTTTTATCTTCTCTGTGAAATAAAAGGCCAGGCCATGTGCTTGGAGGACTGGGAGAGTGAGGTGGAGGCAGAGGGGAGTGATAGAGATGGCTGGAGAAATCCACAGGAAAATTGCCAAGTAGCATCAAGAGCACAAGCAGCATCACACTGGTGATTTGAGCAGACTACGGGGAAAAGAAGCAGTGGTGTGGGCATGGCTGTAGGGAAGCTGGGGAGTGTGGGAAGGATCATAACCACATAAAACATGACTTCAGGGTGGGGCAAGGTTAATAGCACATAGGGAATTCTAGTTCTTCATGTACTCCCAGAATGTCTGAGAACCAGCTGTTGGGGGTAGGAGAACAAAAAACTCAGAATAATAAATACTGGGGACTGAGACAGATTATATACATAAGCCTTTTCTGTCCAGATGCAGGTCTAAGAAGCTGATTTGACCAACACCCAAGTGGACATTCTCAGGCGCCAAGGGCAAGACATACTTTGGGCTTTCAACTGCCCAGATAGACTTTTCCTTAGAAGATGAGAAAATAGTGCATTCTCAGCACAGTGCTTGTAAAAATACGCAGACTGGAATAATGGGAAAGCAATGACATTCTCGAATCTCATGGGAAAAGCAGAGCTCTGGAAATAACTTAATATATGAACCATAAGAAAATTTCAGAAAACTCTTTAACATTCTTAATAGGTTATGAAGAGCCACACATCCTGTAAAGTAGGACCAAAGCCTGTATGAATAACAGAGGATAAAATGAAAATAAAATAAGGGTAGTGGGGAAGAGAGAGAGAGAGAAAAAGAAAATGAGCCTTTCCCCTAGGATCTTTGCAGGCATTCAGGAATTTTGTCACCTAAGAGGAAGGAAAGATGCTCTCATTTCCTGAGCATCCCTATGGGCTCATTAATCCTCACAACTCTGTGAGGCAGGCATTCTTTCCCATTTTAAAGGTGGCAACAACGAGGCTAAGAGAGGATAAGTAATTTGCTTAAAGACCCCGGGAAGAGGAGAACTAAACAAGGAGCATCTAACTTCAAAGATCTGGACTTCTGCCTTCCAGGGTAAGGTTCGTGAGGGAAGAAAGTTGCAGAAAGAACTAAGCTGAGGCTCTCTAATGATGGAGTATTCCTAGTGTATAAACAGAACAACAATGGCCACTGTAACTGAGTGCCAGCTAGGTGCTGGACATTGTATACCCATTTTTCTGATTCTCACAGCAATCCTGACTGATCACTATCATCATGCTCTTTTTTGTTTTGTTTTGGATAAGGAAATTGAGGCCCACAGAGATTAAGTGATTTGTTCAAGTATTCGTTTTTTTCTTGCTACTATGACACATTGCCACAGACTTGTGGCTTAAAACAACACATATTCATCGGAGAATTCTACATGTTAGAAGTATAACATAGGTCTCACTGAGCTAAAATTAAGGTGTCAGCAGGGCTGAGTTGCTTTCTGGAAGCCCCAGGGGAGAATCCCTTTCCTTGCCTTTTTTGGCTTCTAGAGGGGGCCCTTGTTCCGTGCTCACAGCCCCTTCCTCTGTCTTCAAAGCCAGTGACAGCAGTTCAAGTCCTTTCTCCACTGCATCTCTCTAACTGTCCTTCCGCAGTCATGTCTCTCTCCCTGACCACAGCTGTGAATGGCTCTCCACTCTTAAGGATTCATGGGATTAGACTGGGTCCACCTGCACAAAGCAGGCTAACCTGCCCATCACAAGGTCCTTACCTTAATCATACCTGCAAAGTCCCTTTTGCCATGTGCCATTTCAGGGAACATATCCACAAGTTCTGGGGATTTTAGGATGTGGATATCTTTGGGGGTTTGTGGTGGGCATTATTTTGCCTTCCATACCAAGGTTAAACATTATTAAAGGGGCTGAGTCCAGAGTTTAATTTAAATTTGGCCAGGAAATCCTGTTGACTCTACCTTCAAAATATATCCAGAATCCTATTAATGCCATTTCTACCACCAGGGTCCAGGCCACTTCATCTCTTATCAGGATTTCTTCTATAGCCTTCCCTTCTCTTCTCCTTGTTCTACCCTTGCCTTCAATCCACTCAACACATTGGCCAAAGTGATTCCTTAGAAATGTCTCAGTTCATGTCAAGTCTCTGTCCAAACCTTCCAATGACTCCCACTTTGAATTAAGGACAGTCTTTCCAGTGGCCTATAACGCTCTCCTTCCCTCACCCTAGGAGCTCTGTGCACTCTCCCTCACTCTGCTTCAACACACAGTGGCCTTCTGCTTTCCTTGAACACACCAGGCTTATTGCTGGAACCCTGAATGGGAGGGGGGTTTACTTCTTTATTCCATGCACTCCAAGACTCTGAAGTAGAATAGGAGGACGTGGCCTGGTTCTGAGATGCCTCTTTCCTTTCTGGCAGGGGAAATGGAAGAAGGATGAGTATCTTCTGACTTCACTGCCTGTGCTTATGCAAGGGGCTTTCCCTGTCATTGGCAAAACCCTGCTTCCCACTGATCAGTGCTGTGAGGCTGAAGTCCGGGTGCTCACCTCTGCATCGGGTGCATATGTGTGAGGTTTGCAGGGGTCTCTGAAGGGTTTCTGAAATGAAGAGCTTCCTTATGTGGGGGATCTGGCTGGCTCCAGCTAGACCTCTTTAACACCCCCTGGCTCCTGTCCAGGGCCGCATACCCCATGGTTTCCTGCTGCTGGAAAACCCTTGCCCAGGAGCCATTCTTTCTTGGGTGGGCCACCATCAAGACAGCTCAACTCCAGCAACCTTCCTCTATGTCAAACCAGATCTACAAGAAACTTTGACACGTACGGTGATGGGATCACAGGCGGCTTTACAGCTTCCCCTCCCTCTGCCCTGCCATATCCTTCCAAGACTCTTTTCCTTGCTTAAATAGGAGATATAAGGAAGGCTAACGAGCAAGCTTCCTAAATTCCTGCTTCATCGCTATTATTTACCAGGGATTCTCTTAGAGCCTCACACTTGGCTTTGGTCAGTGTGGAGAGGCCCTTCCTTCCCCCAACAGCTCCCCTAGATCCAAAACTCAAGACTGCAAAGACCCTGTCCCTCTTCCCCATCTTCGGAAGAGGGTGGGGAAGACAGGCATGGTGGAGCATGGATGGCCTTGGCCTTGGTGATAGTAAGTGAGCAGAGTCCTTTGGCTGTCTCTTGTAAGCCCCAAGAAAGGTAGCTCTCTTCAGAATGTGAGATACTTATTGTTATAGTAGGTAGCTAGTCAGACATGAAAGGGCAGGAGAGCATCCCCCTGCCACCCCCCAACAAACAAGAACGTCAGGCAACCATCAGGTGATGGTCAGTCGGTTGTTGTTAAAACTGCCTCTCTAAAATAATAATTGGTTGCAGCTGGCACCAGGGAAAGGCAGTCTCCCAATAGAGAAAGACACGTAAAGTTCATGATCAACAGCTTCCTGATAAGATCTCAGGAGTTGGGTGAGTGGGCTCAATCATGCACACTAAGAGGCAAAATGGTGGAGTTTAATTGGTATATGACTTTCTAGGAGCATTCAACTGGTAAGGGAAGAATGCCTCAAGTGAGCGTGCGTGCAGCTCCAGTAAACACGCTGTGCATGTGGCCCCTGCCAAGTGCTGGCAGGCCACTGTGCATGTGCGCAGCCCACTCCAAGGAAAGAATCGGGGAAACCAACACAAGACCCTGGAAGCATGCCAACACATAAGACAACAGGTCAAAAGGTCAAACTGCACACTTGATCTCCCAAGTTGCCCACTTGACCCTCTTCCAAGTGTTCTTTACTTCCTTTTATTCCTGCTCTAAAGCTTTTAAATAAACTTTTACTCCTGTTCTAAAACTTGCCTCAGTCTCACTCTGCCTTATGCCCCTTGGTCCAATTATTTCTTCTGAGGAGGCAAGAACTGAGGTTGATGCAGACCCATACTTATATGCCGCCAGTAACATTATCACCTTCATTCATCTTGGACTCGGTTCTCCAATACCAGAAAATCAGAAAAATGTACACAAACCATTACAGATGTAAAAGTCAACAGCTATGGTGGAGTGAAAGATTCAAGTTGAACAGAGAAAAATGTCATCTGCTGGTCAAAGAACACGTGTCGACCAGATTTGTTTAACTGGAGAAGAAACATCTGATTAAATGGAAGGAATTGAATGTGGTCTAAAATTTCATTTTCTTAGTAAAGAGGGTACACATTTTTTCCTAAAAATTTTACTCATTCATGGCTAAAAATTCTAAGACTTTAAAATTTGAGTACACTCTTATTTTTATTTTTGAGAATTTTTTCTCTGGCTTACAAATACTGTATGTAAATAAAAAAATAATGTATGTTTCCAGCAGAAACTTGAGATACAAAAACATTTCAACAAGAAGCCAAAAAAATCATCCAAAATTGCCCAGTTAGGAGATAATCAAATTTTGTGGGAGATAGAATTCTGACATGAAATAATTTAGGAATGATCATAAAAGAATGAACATACTTCATTCTGTAAACCAAAAATAAAATTCTAAGCCTCTCAACCAACTGAATGGACCCCCTCTGGGCCAAGGGGACCTTAGAGAAACCTGAAAAATGGAACTCGCAGCCATTAGGGGAAGGCAGGTTAGACATGCCTAATTGAACCCTCTCCTTTTTGGAGTTTAGGCATAACTGACCAGGATTAACATTAAAATAGAGATCATAAGACTGACAAAACAAACTCTGTGGGAATAAGATTCCAAATTTCAACCTGATTTTGATGTAGCATCACATAACAGATAGTAGGTCCTAAAGGAAATCAAACATATTTTAGCCCAAAATATATTTCTTTGACATATTTTGAAATGGCTCTGCAGAGCCATCTTTTGTGGGGGATCTTTGCATTTGTAGAGAGTCTCCATTAATACAGCCAGGACTTCCCTGGATCTAGGAGAGATTAACAAAGAGCCTGATGCCATTTAGGGTCTGAAAAGAGACATTTACCATCCATTCTCTCTGAAGGCTGCCACCTATGAGGCTTCATCTACATAACAAGAACCTTGGTCTCCACAACCTCCTTTATCTTAACTCAAGCGTTTCTTTCTACTGACTTAAAGTCTTTAGACAAAGCTTAACTCTTTCAAACAAATCCCAACCAGAAAAATCTTTGAATCCACCTATGACTTGTAACCACCCACTACTTCTTTGAGACATCCTACCTTTTCAGGTCAAACCAATGCATACCTTACAGGTATAGATTTATGTCTTTGCTTGTAACTTCTGTCTCTCTAAAATGTATGAAACCAAACTGTAACCCAACTGTGTTGGGCACACTTTCTCAGGACCTCTTGAGACTGTTACCTGGGCCATGGTCACTCATATTGCCTCAGGATAAACCTCTTTAAATATTTTACAGAGTTTGCTTTTTCCATTAACAATTCTGACTTGACTTTGTTTTATTTTCTGTGTTGGAAAGTTATTCGATGAACACATTTGGGGAAATGAGATTTGGAATATGGAATTTGTTTAAAACCACTAGGGCCCAGAGACAACAGACATCTCTATTTTGCTTTAAATACACTCACAGCAGTTGACGAGGAATATTTATCCATAAGTGGAAACACCCAGGATCCATTTTGTCCCACACTAAGGCCTACTTGCTCTTGATGTGTCCTAGGTTGAGAGATCAGCACGTATTACACATGGCTTCTGAGACATCACATGGGCTCTGACTGAATGAGAAACCCCTGAAGGAAGGGAGAATAGCCAGGGGCTGGAAGAAGACTCCTCAGGAGAGAGACCACTCTTAAAGCTTTGAGGATGTACATTTCCTAGGGTCTGAGTTGGTTTCCTCTTTCTGTATCTTGCAGATTGAAAGGCAGAGCAATGAGAAGCAGCAGAACTGCAGAGAGACAAGGATTCCAGGTGCTTGGAAGTGAGGGTGGAGCCAGCCCGGGAAAAGATTCAGACCCAGACGGCTGCACCAGGTGGAGCAAAGATGTCTTCTCTTTTATACATGTCAATTAGAAGGTGACAAGAGTCAGGAGCCCATGATCTTAAAGCTCCCTGTGTTACCCAGCACCCCTGTAAGATTTCCTAATCATTCTTTTACAATTAAAAAAAAAGCTCTTTTCATATCCCTTAGAGTTGTTTATGACTATTAAAATTGTTTTTGATTTTGTGCAAGTGATCCAGAACGAGCAAAAAGAAGAGAAAACACTTACGGTAACTAAAATTCTCAAGCCTTGAAAACATTACTGTTTATACTACTATTTGTTAAGAAGCATCTCAGGACTGATAAATAGCAAATATAGATTTTTTTTTTTTTTTTACTGTGAGTCAGGCATTGTTCTATGGGCTTTATATACAATAACAATGTCTTTCCAACTATGAGGTACATTCTATCCTCCTCCCTCTTTTACTTCTGAGTAAGCGAAAGCCTAGAAATGTTCCCAACCCAGAAAGTGGCCTCAGCTACCAGGCTTGGCTGGTTCTTATGTATTTCTTCTAAACAAAATAAAACACTCAGTATGTTCATTCATAGAGTTACTCTTCACACAGCAAGGGCAGTGGAGGGTCTGGTTAACAGACTACAATCTGGAGCCACACACTGGGGATTGCACCGTAGTTCTGGCAAGAGTCCAGTGGCTCATCCTGGGCAAGTCATGTACTCTTTCTAAACTTCAGCATACTTCCCTGTAAAATGGGCAAGATCATGCCTATCTCTAAGGACTGTTTGGGGAACTAGATAATATTTGAACTGAAGTTGGCACAGTGTCTGGCTCAAAGGAATGGTACCCATTATGATTCCTGATACTTAAACTCTTATATCAGACACCAAGGAGACCTCTGTATGTATCCAGAATGCTAAGAGTCCTCTCATTGATTAGGGAAAATCTCACAAACAGGGTGCAGAGAAATGTGTGTGTTGTGGGGGTTGATGATGGAGGGGGGTGTCCAGGAAAGGAGTAAAGAGCTTCCCACAAATGGACAGGTGATGTTTGGGCTGGGGGAAAGAGAAACATGGCAGGGAGGCAGAAGTCATCATGGAAGGAGACTGGGATGGCCTTTAGATGCTAAGCTTGGGGAGGACTGCATCAGGGCTGGGAAACAGAGCCACCGAGAATGGGAGCTCAATGGGAACCAGTCAGTGGGGAAAGTCCAGGTATCCTTCACTTTCTCTACTACCAAAACCTGGGAAGAGAATAGATTCAGATGAGGAGGGCCACTGGATAGCAAGTTAGAGTCCCAGCAAAACAGCCAGCCAGCCTGGTCAGCCCCTGAGTTATAGATTTAGCTCAACCTACTCAGTATTGCACAGGCCATCTATTTCTTTTATAGTTAGCAGGTGATGAGAGGAATGCTTTCTTTCATCTTGGCATGGGGCTCTGGAATGTCCAGTTACAACCCTGGTATGCTATCAAAAGATTTCATATCCCAAACCTTTGGCTGTTGTGTCACTGGTATGTTGGCCCTAACATAGTCTGAAAGGAAGCAAAAGCCAGTACCTTTTTGATAACAATTAAAATCTTGGATTTACATAATGTGACATGACGTGAGGGCCATTGTTTAACATTTGGCATAGTTATGAATGCCCAGGGCAGAACACCAAAGGAAAAAGTCCACTTTGAATGCTTTCTCAGAACAAATCTGAGAGAATTCACTGGTTAATGTAAATACATGTCCAAACAAGTACTGGTTTGCTTAGGGAGTACGCAGAGCTGGCAAGCCTCACTTGGCATGCAGAGCATGAGTAATGCTTCATTTTAATGAGGGATCTTGGGGGTCTATAATGAGGACTATGCGGTATTTCCCATGTGTCTCTTTGGAACGTGGACTCATTCTACCTGCAATGGAAGACAGGCCATCAGAAAGTACATAGTTCCTGAAATCTCTGGGGCTTTACAAGATGCAGATAATTTAATAGCATATAAATGAATTTGCAGAAATATACCTAGAATTCCCAGAGTAAAGAACTTGCCTTTTCCACAGGTAAGCAAATATGAGTGCAAAGTAACAAGAGCATATTTGGGGTCGGGGTGGGAAGCGAGACTGATTTTTAAACTATGGCTATAGGCAGTTCCAGGTATGTTTTAAACATTTGTGGCATCCCTGGAATAATTGTGCAGCCTCCCTACTTGACTCTTCTGAAAGATAACACTCATTTGAATGTAAGTTCATATGTATAAAGCACATAAATCCATTTTTAAGACATAACTTTAGTCATATTGCAGGTGTGAGTTCTGATCATTTGGACATTTTCTATCAGAGAAAGTCAACACTTAAGGTTTTGGATGAGGCAAAAAACTTAGAGAGTAATTAGGAAAACAAACACTTCCCTAGTCCTTGCAAGTGGTCTTTACTAGTTGATGGAGGGGCCAATGGGAGGAGCTTATTTATTCATTTATTTATTGTTGAGACAGAGTCTTGCTTTGTTGCCCAGGGTGGAGTGCAGTTGCGCGATCTCGGCTCGCTGCAACTTCTGCCTCCCGGGTTCAAGAGATTCTTACACCTCAGTCTCCCGAGTAGGTGGGATTACAGGCACCCACCATGACACCTGGCTAATTTTTTGTATTTTTAGTAGAGATGGGGTTTCACCATGTTGACAAGACTGGTCTGGAACTCCTGGTCTCAAGTGATCTGCCTGTCTGGGCATCCCAAAGTGCTGGGATTACAAGTGTGAGCCACAGCGCCCAGCTGGGAGTAGCTTTACCACATGGTCGTAAAGCTCGTCCCAGCTGGACGCAGTGGCATGAGCCACTGGATGTCCCCTTATATCCAGCCACAGGGTGTGACTTCCTGAAGCAAATCTCCTTTCTGCTCAGATTTGGGGCATCATGTGATTGTTTATGCAAAGTGTGTCATGTACTGTAGTGACCTTTATCTTATTTTTCAACTCCAGCTGGAGTAAGATGCTCCATGGAGATAGGGCCTCCCAAAGAGCTCTAGGATTTGGGGGGATTAAGTGCAGTTGAGGGGTTTTTGGAAGAACACTATCCAGTCCTTTGGGCTTAAAGGAGGGGATGGTGATCCAGAACTCAGGACAAAAGGGTCCCAAGAGGCAGAAATGCTGGCAGGAGGAACCTCTTCTGTGAGTGTTAATATGTCAAAGAGGACTTGGAATTATAAAGAGAAATAAGAAATTCTCTATGTTAAGAAAAATAATTTTTGAAGTGTTAAAAACCTGATAAGAACTGAAATTAATGTGAAGTAGACTCGCCAGGCAAAAATTCTTTTATCAGATAAATTTGGCACCTCACACTTCGATCTGAATTGTGCACAATAGATCAAATGAAGATTTCTTGTTGTTTATTTACCCCAATATTTAAAAACAGAACAGTTCAATGCATTCTCCACGTAACAGTTAATTCTGGAGTAGGTTTTAAATGGACCAGGGAAAATGTACATTTTCATTTGTTTCCTAGTAAGTTTAAAGTCATTGCTCTAAGAGGTCACTTCTGTTCTCATTTGTGTTTGCTGCAACTCCCCTGCCCCCCAACAAAAGCAACAACAAAATCCCAAGCAAAAAAGCCCTTAAGCAATAAAACCGGTGTCCAAGAAAAACATTTAGTTTGAAAAAGAGTTGAAAAATGTAGCCTTGGAAGAACCACTGCTTACATGGGATTGTTCAACAAATTCCTGTTGTGTGAGGTTTGGCATATACTTTCTAAAAATATAAGCATCTGGGGAAACGAGACAAAGCCCAGGTCTTGGACCAAATGAGGCACACAGCGTGAATCTGTTAGTGATTATATCCATAATGAAATATGTGCCCAAATTTAGCAGTGCAAAATCTAATACAATAAGAAAGCCCAGCAGGCATGGTCCTTACCATAATATATAGCCAACAGAGAAGGTACATATGGCGGTGAGTCCGCTGCTCCTGCTGGGATACTGATGGTGCGATGTCCTCATCTCGATTAATATAAAGGGCAGAACCGTCGTGTGCTGGAAAATAACAGAGACTAGGTGACACAGATTGCTATCATTGTGTCTCTATAGTTGTTTTTTCATCAGTAGGAGAATGCACACTATAAATTCCTAGGAAAGTGTCAGGCAGAAAGAAGTCTACGGCTCGCCAAAGAAGTAGAATGGACGTAAAACCACATAGTGCGTTGATTGCTCCATTAATATTTTTCTTCTGTATCTTAATTTTTGAAATTTTATTTTATTTTATGCCCATTGCAGAGAATTTTGATAACCTAGAAAAATGTCTAAGAAAAAACTGGAACAAAAGAAAGGACTAACAATCACCACTGTTAACATTTTGGTGTACGTCTCATTTTTTCTCTCCCTGTTCATATTACTTAAACACAGTTAATATGATACTGTGTGTGCAATTCTGTTTTGGATTTTTATTATAATATTGCAGCATGAGAATTTTTGATATGGTAGTTTAGAAATTCTTCTAGAACATCGGTCTTGACCATAGCTTTGCAGAACTCCATTATATGGATATACAAAGATTTATTTAACCAATTCTTGTTCTTGGATATCAAGATGTAAAAGATTTTCAAGCTTTCATTTATTAAAAACGTCATGATGAACATCTTTCATAGAACTCTTTGTCTGAATGTTAAATTATGTTTTTGTTGTCAAAGGCTATACGATTTTAAGGCTGTTGATAAATAATGCCAAATTATGTGTGCACGAGCAGCAGGTTAGCAAACAACGCCAAATTAGCTTCCAGAAAGGGTGTGCCAGTTTGGACCAGTAGTGCATGAATTTAGATATGATGTCTGAAGGCAGAATCCCAAGAAGCTGAGTAAAACATCTTTTTGTTTTTCGGATCCAGTGGTTACTCTAGACACTAAGTTTATTGGAACAGGATGGAGATGAAATTTATCCCATCTATAGGTAAGAAGAAAGGAAACTACAATTCTTAAACCTTTCAGATATTCGAATGCCCTTGGTTTTGAAATTTAGTGGACATATACAAGGAACAAAGAGTTTCTAAGATAAAACTGGGTCAGGATATATACTTACCTTCCAATACTGCAGACTTTCTCAAGAGTATAAAGATGGCAGAACTGAAAACTGACCCATCAGCAGGTTTAAATTCTACTTAGTACTTCCTAAACAGCCGTGAAAGAATCGTTGCCTTGCTCTTCCTGTATTATTTGTGTATTCAAGGAAAAGGCAGGAAATTGAATATTATGATTTTCAAAGTCTAGTAAGTATTCTAGCAAAATAGAACCAGGCAGCAAGTAGGCCTTGGCAGGCAAAAGGCATGTTGGGGATATCTAAATGAACATCTTTGGAGCAACCTATTGTTTATATTCCTAGAAAAAAATAGAAAGACATGATTTTGTAAGAAATATTAAGACAGTGGATGATCTTTGCCTTAAACATTCTCCTCTAGATAACTGTGCTGACTGCCAATACAGTAGTAATTAGAGTGTGGCATTCTGAGAAAATCAGGTGAGTGATTCCACAATTGGGTAGCTTTATATTTATCTTTTATCTTCTTTATTACTATTTTTTAAAAACAGTATAATTAGCTCTAAAGAAAGTCATACAAGCCAATGTACACGTGTGCTAGTACAGAGACAGTATGCATTTTAAAGATCTATTGGTTTTTCATTATAATCTAGTTACCTCAGATGACATCGGCCTGGAATGTTGCCAACAGTTTGAGATGGCAACAATAGTTTTACAATGGTGCATTCATGTAAAATTCAAATATACAGCTAGCAATAAGGCTATGTCTTATCGGATTATACATGACAATGACATTACTTTTGGATCACTGATATTAATAAATTTCTTAAGTTCCACCCTTCATTCATTGCTCCAAATGAAGTAGAAAATCCTCCATTTTTAAATAAATATATATTGGTTGTATAAATAACCAATCAGAATATGCTTATTCAGTTGTCATTATTTTATCAAGGAAAGTGATAAAATGTATGCATATCTTCCAGATAGGACATCCAATACTTGCTGATGATCAGATGTATCTGGGAGAATCAGGATGTATTTTAACCATTCCAGGAAGAAAATCAATTTGAAAAAGGAATATCTTTCTAGATCACTTCATCATTGGCGTCATCACCACTAAACAGGAACAACTTATCCCGTCAGTGACATAACCACAGACAAAAGATCTTTTTGTGGCTAGCTGTGTATGTGCAGGTTTGTCCAGTGGCAAATCTTAGTAGAAGGTTTTTCTATGTCAAGGTAACAGCTTATCATTTGGAATTTTCATGCACTAAAGACTGTGTATCTCCCTCTCTAGAAATGTATAATGCAAATTATGTTTATTTATACATAGTACATATTAACAAACATAAATTAGTGTAAAATATTTACTGCAACTATAAATGTTGCCTTACAGATAACTAAAGTTTTGTGAACTAAAAGAATGGTAAAAAACTATGAATGGTCCTGTTGAATAAGTAACCTTTAGCAGTTGAGTTATAACTTAAAATCTATAGCAGCAAGAGAGATAATTATTTTAGAACTACAGCTACGTGAAATCCAGTTCCAATACATTCTGAGGCAATACTCTGCTTCAATGACTTAAGAATCAGGAGGGAAATATTTAACTCCAGTTAAAATCATCACTGCATAAGAACAGCACTCTTAACGTTTTGCTCACTGTGGTATCTGCAGCACTTAGAAAAGAATCTGGCACAAGAGAGGTACTCAGTCAATATTTTTCCAGATAACTTAATCTTCAAAACAACATCTTATATGGATATTATTAACTCCATTCTGCAGATGGGGCAAAAAAGGCTCAGAAAGGTTAATTATCTTGCCTAAGACCACAGAGCTAGTAGGTCTGGAGGTAGGATACAAAACTGGTTCTGTATGCCTCCAAATCTTATGCTTTTTTTTCTGCATTAGTATTATATTTTTAAAAGATATCACACTTGAATAATGTTTGAATCAATAAACCTGTAGGAGTGCATAACTGCAGATCACTTACATTATCTCCCAACAGATTGGAATTATTTTTTGGTTGGGCCTCAAAACAAATAAAAAGGTCTTCACTGTAAAAAATGATTTTTGCTAAATATGTTTTTCCTGTGGTATATTATCATATCAATAATAATAAACAATAACATTAGCTAGCATAAAGTCAGAACTTTTTTTTGACTTTTATTTTAGATTTGGGGGTACATGTGAAGGTTTGTTACATAGGTAAACACACATCATGGGGGTTCGTTGTATGTATTATCTCATCACCCAGGTATTAAGCCCAGTACCCAATAGTTATCTTTTCTGCTAATCTCCCTCCTCCCAACCTCCCCCTCAAGTAGACCCCAGTGTCTGTTGTTTCCTTCTTTGTGTTCATAAGTTCTTATCATTTAGCTCCCACTTATAAGTGAGAACATGCGGTGTTTGGTTTTCTGTTCCTGCATTAGGTTGCTAGGGATTACAGTCTCCAGCTCCATCCATGCTCCTGCAAAAGAGGTGATCTCATTCTTTTTTATGGCTGCATAGTATTCTGTGGTGTACAGGTACTACATTTTCATTAACCAATCAGTCACTGATGGGCATTTAGGTTGATTCCATGTTTTTGCTATTGTGAATGGTGCTGCAATGAACATTTGTGCACATATATCTTTATGGTAGAATGATTTCTATTCTTCTGGGCATGTACCCAGTGATGGGATTGCTGGGTCTAATGGTAGTTCTACTTTTAGCTCTTTGAGGAATCGTCATATTGCCTTCAACAATGGGTTGAATTACACTCCCACCAACAGTGTATAAGTGTTGCCTTTTCTTCGCAACCTCACCAGCATCTGTTACTTTTTTAAAGTCAGAACTTTCTAGTGGTATGATGACAGTTGCAGATGGCTGGAAGTGAGCTGAGTAATGATCTGTTGCTGTTTCCCCAAATACAAATACCATTTACAACTTACGGTATTTTCAGGTAGACGTAGATCCACCATGGATAAATGAGAAGGTTACAAAGTCTGGTCACCAAAGATAGCTCTTGGCTCTTAAGAATTGTTTGGACTGTTTTCTGCAGTACATTGTCAACAGAACAATTCCCCAGGAGCTGAGTTAAAAACAAGGCTTGACTTGTTTGAAGGGCTAAGTAAAATGAAGGGTTGACAGCCCAAGGAGTAAACCTTTGGTCTTCCATATAAACTCCATCCTAGAAAGTACTGGTCTAGGATATAAGTGGTGAACATATCCCAAGCTCTACCATCCATTTTAGCTAGTTTTAATGAGGAGCTATCATTTGGAAGATTGTGTCCAAAAAACGAAGCCTAAATCTATCCTGATTTGTTGCATCATTTGTGCTTTTCTTAATGGGGTCTTGGTGGGTCCCCCGTGATGGAGCGGAGTGAACTGACTCCACTGCCGTGGAGGCTGTGAACTGACCGGCCTCCCGTGACAAAGGTCTATTTGCAGAAGAGATCCACAAGGGGGTGTCACCTTCACACAGAGCAGTCCTTACACCTGAGATGGGGCTGGATTCATGGAAGGACCCATGATTAATTCTGATGTGAAGACCCTGAAGCAGATGGGACAAGAAAAAGGGCTTTTGCAGAAGAGGCTCAAAGGAAGACAGCAGTGTAATGAAGTGGAAAGGTTAGAGGCTGACATCTGAGATCTAATTCTTTTTTTTTTTTTTTTTTTTTGAGACGGAGTCTCGCTCGGTCGCCCAGGCTGGAGTGCAGTGGCGCAATCTCGGCTCACTGCAAGCTCTGCCTCCCGGGTTCACGCCATTCTCCTGCCTCAGCCTCTCCGAGTAGCTGGGACTACAGGCGCCCGCCACCACGCCCGGCTAATTTTTTGTATTTTTAGTAGAGACGGGGTTTCACCCTGGTCTCGATCTCCTGACCTCGTGATCCGCCCGCCTCGGCCTCCCGAAGTGCTGGGATTACAAGCGTGAGCCACCGCGCCCGGCCCTGAGATCTAATTCTGATTTTGTCCTTCATCACTCTCCGACTCGCAGGTTCTCACACATGTGTGAAGCTTAGTATTATTCTTTGTAAAATGAGGCAGTTGGATTAAATTAGTGCTTCTCCTGAAGAGCTAATGAGTTTTGCTATAACACATGCCAGGGCTGACCCACCTATGCTTTAGGGACAGTAGACACAGTGCCAGGACCAATGAAAATGTCTTAGTTTCTTTTAGAATCAGAAGAAAAAATGAACTTTCAGAGTTGAAGATTATATTCATCTGTATACCAATGCCATCATAAAACATTATATACATATACACACATACACACTAATGTAAGAAGGGACTCACTAACACAAAGTGCTTAAAATCTACAAAAGCCATTCTGTGGCCCTGTTCATGCTACTTGATTTTTTTTTTAAAGTTCTCACCCAATTCACTCACATTTTTTTTTTTTTTTGAAACGGAATCTCGCTCTCTCGCCCAGGCTGGAGTGCAGTGGCGTGATCTTGGCTCACTGCAAGCTCCGCCTCCTGGGTTCATGCCATTCTCCTGCCTCAGCCTCCTGAGTAGCTGGGACTACAGGCACCCGCCACCACATCCGGCTAATTTTTTGTATTTTTAGTAGAGACGGGGTTTCACCGTGTTAACCAGGATGGTCTCGATCTCCTGACCTCGCGATCCACCCGCCTTGGCCTCCCAAAGTGCTGGGATTACTGGCGTGAGCCACCGTGCCCGGCCAATTCACTCACATTTTTCTTAAATAAATGTACTTCAACAAAAACTGTATGTAAACTCTCATAAATGGAATATCATTTGCCATAAATAGAAGATAACCACAAAAACAAATACAGTAAAAATGAATTAATCTTATTAGATTATTTTGAGGCCTCCCCTATCTGTGTTAAATAAAGACATTAGTAAGTATTGAGGGGCATTAAAGATATACTGGCATGAAGCTGGACACAATAGCTCATGCTTGTAATCCCAGCACTTTGGGAGGCTGAGGTGGCTGGATCAGCTGAGGTCAGGAGTTCAAGACCAGCCTGGTCAACTTGGCAAAACCCCATCTCTACTAAAAAAACAAAAATTAGCCAGGCGTGGTGGCAGGTACCTGTAATCCTACCTAGTTGGGAGGCTGAGGCAGGAGAATCACTTGAACCTGGGAGGCTGAGGTTGCAGTGAGCTGAGATCACGCCACCGCACTGCAGCCTGGGTGACAGAGTGAGACTTGGTCTCAAAAAAAAAAAAAGAAAGAAAAAAGATATACTGACATGAAAGAGAGACTCTCCTAAACAGAATGAGAAGGACTGAAAGATAATTCAGAGGGAATAAACTTTTCACTATGCAATTCAATATTATTTAATGTCACGTCCCTGTGCTACATAAATTATCTTGCAAAACACAAGAGCTATGCTATACAGCCTACATACTGGGGTATAATGGAATAGATTATTCATAAGTTGTAGTTGTACCTTCTAACTACTAGATTATTTGATTTATGAATGGATGTTCTTTCACCAGGAAACTGGAAAGATGGATGAGTTGCAAGTTTAGATTCTGACAGACGAATGGAATGGTATTAAAGGAAAAATGTTCACACTACAGAAGAAGGATCTGGACTGGCTCGTGGGGAAAATTTTGGACTATCTGTGATGGCAACAAATGACCTATAAACTACAGAGAAGTTTTGGAATAACCTTCGCTGTGGATTAATAGAAGGACAAAAATTGTGCTGCATGATGGTATAAATCCAGACAAGTCAGATGGATGAATTAGGGGACCTCTCAAGATTATTTTAGATCTCTAGAATTGAGAGTTATAATCAGAGTGTACAACACAAAAATTAATAGGCAATATTTGAAGACTATGTTCAACTGCCATTTCTCTGGTCTTTCTCCTTCTCTCCAAAATATTTTTTAATAGGAGGGTACTACTCCCATATCATATGAACATCAGGCAAAAATCATTTCTTCCTCAGAAGTAAAACCAGCTTTTGTATGTGAGGTGTGGCCAACCTCATTGGGTCATAAGAGACCTGGCAATCCCCTGTACACTACTGGTACCTGCAGTGAGTGCAGCTCACTGCAACCTCAGCCTCCCAGGTTCAAGTGATTCTCCTGCCTCAGCCTCCCAACTAGGTAGGATTACAGGTACCTGCCACCACGCCTGGCTAATTTTTGTTTTTTTAGTAGAGATGGGGTTTTGCCAAGTTGACCAGGCTGGTCTTGAACTCCTGACCTCAGCTGATCCAGCCACCTCAGCCTCCCAAAGTGCAGGTAGGTCTCTGGAAGTGTTTGCACAGTTATGTGGGTATCAAATTGCTAGATGAGCTTGTTCTTGCCTTCATGTTTTCTAACAACCCAATGACAACTTTGGATCATAAATAAAAAGATGGCAGTGTGCATCTGCATGTGTGTTGCACACTTAATAAAGACATGCATATCTTTGCAATGTGCATATCTTTGTGTTACTGTGCACCTGTATTTTTTTTTTATTATTATACTTTAGGTTTTAGGGTACATGTGCACAATGTGCAGGTTTGTTACATATGTATCCATGTGCCATGTTGTTTTGCTGCACCCATTAACTCATCATTTAGCATTAGGTGTATCTCCTAATGCTGTCCCTCCCCCCTCCCCCCTCCCCCCACCCTACAACAGTACCCAGAGTGTGATGTTCCCCTTTCTGTGTCCATGAGTTCTCATTGTTCAATTCCCACCTATGAGTGAGAACATGCGGTGTTTGGTTTTTTGTCCTTGCGATAGTTTACTGAGAATGATGTTTTCCAGTTTCATCCATGTCCCTACAAAGGACATGAACTCATCATTTTTTATGGCTGCATAGTATTCCATGGTGTATATGTGCCACATTTTCTTAATCCAGTCTATCGTTGTTGGACATTTGGGTTGGTTCCAACTCTTTGCTATTGTGAATAGTGCCGCAATAAACATACGTGTGTGCACCTGTATTCTCATGAGCACCTGGACTGCAGGCAGGGCCAGCGATGTGACTGGACTTGCCTACAAAGATGGGATAAGGAAGGGTTCCTAGGAGGTCCAATAAGTTTATAGCTATATTGTAAATAAGAATAGTATGAAAAACTATCCTAAGATACAAAAAATTGTGCACTCTAGATTGTAACTTGAATATTTTGTTTATTTTTTCCTGTTTCCTCTCACCCCCCATAGAACAAAAGGGTATTAAAAATGAGAACATTTTTATCCTGAAATAAAGCAAGAAGAAATTTCCAGGTTTGAAAATAAAGCCCATTGCATTAGCAAAACATGATCTAAAACAATAGAAAGGGGACATGAGAAAAACTGAGAAAAATCACCAAACTCTGGCTGATCCTAATCTTTGGCAAAGCTTCTAGGCTTCCCAAATAAGTCAAATGTTCGAAGAATACAGGAAAATGCAGCATTAGTGAGGGCGTGAAGAGAATCAAGGTGGATCTTCCCTTGGGGCCACTGAACAGTGTTAGCTGGATGAGATGTTTCTCCTCTTCAAGGGAGATAGAAATGACATCCCAAGTAGCTTGGAAAGAAAACTGATGCAGGCTCCAAAAAATCCCCTGAATTTTTACCTCGGAAAATCTGACAAAATGTTTTAACTTGAAACTAACATTATTAATTTTGCTAATTGGTCAGCTCAAAATCTGCCACCCTCCCTCCCTCCCTCCCTTCCTAGTAGAGACATCGTAGTGTTTTGAATGATGAAGAACTGCCAGTCACAGCCACTATAGTTTCTGTTTCTCCAGAAGTCAAACAGAAATTCCTCTAGTCATGGGTCTCCCTCTACCCTGGGCCCAGTGCTGGCTTTAGTTTGGTGCTACCTATCAGTATGGCATAGAATCTCTCTCCAAAAACTACCAGGGCATTTTTTAACTGTGCCTTTTTGGCATAGGTTGGATACCTGTTCCTGCCAGCTGTGAAACCAGGCTGAGATGCTCTTACACCAGAACAACCTCATGTTCAAAATGAGGTTAGAAATGGTGACCCAAGGTGAAAAACTCAGGTTCAGACAGAACAGCACTTACTGAGTGCCAGTATGTTCTGGGCACTTCCAAAACTCTTTATAGGCTAAGGACTAAATTTGGAATTTACTCACTTCTAATATTAGCCCCAACAACTCTTACGATATGGTTTTAATAATTACGCCAAATAAAACAGTGTTGCACATTTATCGTTGTAATTAAGAGCAACTATATGTCATAGGAACCATTACACTAGGACAGTGACACGTTTTACTGGGCTATTATTTTTGCATTTAAAGATTTTAAATATGACTTGAGGCAGTAACTATCTCTTGCTGAATCCTCCTAATGAGGACACCCAGGAGGTGCTAAGGGGCCATGGCATTACCAGGAGGCTGCAGTGTGGTGTGTATTTTCTCTTTCCTTTTCAGCTCAGCAGCCTGTGGGCCACCAATTAAGGAATTCTTTTTGCAAGTGGGATGCTAGAGATGACCCATGTTGTACCATAAAATATAACACCCATTTTTAAGTGACCTAGTGTTTGCTTTCTTCCACAAAGATTTCCCAATTAGTGTGTGTAGTTCTCACAGAATAGCACCTCTAATGAATGCCCTCAGACAAGCAAACCACTATACTATGATGAACTGTATGCAGACTTGCAGACCAACAATGGCGCAAAGGCCAGAGTGATTTGCTCTGCTTGGTTATGTCAAGGAAAGATCTCATATCATGGTGGACATTTGAACTGGGTTTTTAAATGTGACTAGGGGTTGATAAGCAGAAGGGTAAAGGACAGCATTCATTCACATGGCCAAGGAGGAGAAAAAGTATGTAAAGGTACAGCACAGTCCACTAAGGGCACTGTTACCACTGCAAGACGTGAAAGAGGATGAAGAGCTGGGTTTGCATGGGTGAGGGTGAGGGAGGTATCTGCCAAACCCTAGAGGGCTTTGAGCTGGAGTCTGCCCTGCAGGAAGCAGAGGTTCCTCTATAGGTTCAGACATCTTCAACGGAGTTTAAGATCTAGAGAAGTAGGAGAAACAAATTTGGATATTAATAGTAGAAAGATTAAGCTGGAGAAAGAGTGGAGAAGGGAGTGAAGAGAGGAGAGATTAATCTGCCAAGTCGCTCCCCTCTCCTGCCTGGTTTCTATCCTGCTGGCTTTTCAAGGAAGGGACTTTCCATGACTTTTCTTCTAGGCCGCTTCCTCAGCCTCACACCTCTTCCTCACCTCACTGCAGCCTCATCACCTACAATTTCCCCCTTTCTACTCTTCTTTTTCTCCTTTACTTTAATAAGCTCCACAATACTGAAAACAACATAAGAGAAAGAACAAAAAGCTAGTCTAACTTTGTAAATGTCAATTTGACAGGTAAATATTTATTTCATCCCTCTGTGTTTATGCTGCTTCCCCTATCATTAACTGGATGTGCAGAAATACGGAATAACAATAATAATAGCTACCATTTACTGAGCTCCTAATATATGCTGAGTTTATACTAGACATTTCCCACTGTTATCATATTTAATTCTCACAACAATCCTAATGCAGTAGTTATCTTCTTCATTTTATACATGATGAAATGAAGGAACAGAGGGGTTCACTTGTCAAAGGTAGTGTAGAACTCATAAATGGTGTAGCCAACATTTGATTCCAGATCTACCTGACTCTAAAACATGCTCTTTTACTGACACACACTGCTTCCCATGCTCGTTTGTTCATTCATTCATCCAATAAATACTATATTCCTACTATACACCAGTCATCCTTGCCTCCAACGGACTGCTGTTCTAGGAAACGTGCCTCAATTAGGCGAATAAAAATCTAAAGTCTCTCACCTTGGAAAAGATCTCATTCTCTGGGGTTGCATGTATAGGATCTTGGAGTAGAAGTGGCTCATAGAACACATGCAAATAATTGAAGTTATTCTGTGAGATCTATTTATTGCATGCCAGGAACTGTACTGATTGCTTTACATGGAATAAAACTCATTTAATTCTCAAGATAATGCCTCAAGATATATGTTATTATCATCATCAATTCCATTTTCCAGAGACTGAGGCACAAGAAGTTAAGAAAGTTGCACAAGTTTATCCAACTGGAAGGTGGTGAGTTTGTGCTCAGACTTGGGCAGTTTGACTCCCAATGCTCCGCTGCCTATGGAGCACCAGGACAACCGAAGGATAAAAGAATGGCCAGGGGAAGATCTCATATGAGGGAAAGGGAGCTGACTGTGTCATGGCTGTGTCTGGGAGAAGGAACCTGAAATCGTCTCTCCTCGTCCCACCATTCAGCTTCTTAAGATTCCAGGGTCTGAGGGACAACAGGTCAGTCTTTATGCCCATGTTGGAGGGTAAATCCCATAGGTAGCAAGGGCCTCACGGAGGTAGAGGGGAAGAAGGGAGAGTAACTCCAAGCTGCTGTCACGGAGAGGCATTCTCTTTCTGAGATTTGTGGTACCTTTCTTGTGTTTTTGGTGGCCCACTCTCCTTAAAAGTATTTTGGAAACTGATACGGTTTGGCTGTGTCCTCACCCAATTCTCATCTTAAATTGTAGCTCCCATAATTCCCACGTGTTTTGGGAGGGTCCTGGTGGGAGAAAATTGAATCATGGGGGCAGTTTCACCCATACTGTTCTCATGGTAGTGAATAAGTCTCACAAGATCTGATGGTTTTATAAGGGGTTTCCCCTTTTGCTTGGCTCTCATGCTCTCTTGCCTGCCACCATGTAAGATGTGCCTTTTGCCTTCCACCATGATTGTGAGGCTTCTGCAGTCACGTGGAACTATGAGTCCATTAAACCTCTTATTCTTTATAAATTACCCAGTCTCGGGTATGTCTTTATCAAGCAGCATGAAAATGGACTAACACAGAAACATTCTGGGGAGTGAGGTGAAGAATGCAAGAAGAGAGCAATGGGGGACACAGCAGAGGTGAATGGCAAGGGAAAAGTGAAACTCAAGTAGGTGTTCCTGCAGTCAGTAAAATTTAAAGCATTGAAGTATTTTCTTAAAGAGCATGAAAAAAGTGACAAGTTTGGGGAGCAACTACAGAAAAATGAAACATCATTCACAGCACTCTGAAATTTAACAAAAAGAAACTTGAAAAACAATAACCTAGGATTTTAATGTTATTCACCTGCTTTTCAGATATTTTCTCAGTAGAATCCACTTATTCATAGATATCAGCATCCTCCAATGTCAGAGTATGGCTTTAAAAACATAATTCTGACTATGTGGTTCTCTTCTTCAAAATCTTCCCACAATATTTTTTTTTTTTTTTTTTTTTGAGACAGAGTCTCACTCTGTCACCCAGACTGGAGTGCAATGGCATGATCTCAGCTCACTTCAACCTCTGCCTCCCAGGTTCAACCGATTCTCCTGCCTCAGCCTCCCAAGTAGCTGGGATAACAGGCGCCAACAACTACACCCAGCTAATTTTTGTATTTTTAGTAGAAACGGGGTTTCACCATGTTGGCCAAGCTGGTCTTGAACTCCTGACCTTGTGATTCACCCACCTCGGCCTCCCAAAGTGCTGGGATTACAGGCATGAGCCACCGCGCCTGGTCAAAATCTTCCCACTATTTTCAGGTGAAGTCCAAGTTTCTTGGCATTGCCTTCAAAGGCCCTTACTATGTGATTCAACCTACTTTTCTAGATTAATCTTATACCACTCTGGACTGGCAACTGTTATTGTTCCACTAAAAGACCTCAAACTTTCACGTCTTTGTTCATCTTCTTCTTTCTGACTGCAATCCCTTAATATTTGGGATTTTATCCTTGGTATATACATATCGCAGAGTCATTTTCTTCCCATCAAAGAATCAGCCTCACATTTCTATGAATCCTCAGTTAGGCGGGGCCACAGAAGGCTCTAGTCCTGGCCAACGGGCCTATTAGTAACAGAAGCGATGTGGACACTCCTAGGCCAGTGCATTTAAAAGCTGGTGTGTGTTCACTCTCTCTCTTCTCTACCATAGTGACCTGAGAGCCACATGTTAAGATCATAGATGGAAGGGTTCTGGATCCCTGCATTATCACCTGGAAGAAAGCTGCTCTGGAGGGTCAACTGGATAACAACACACTTTGCGTGAATGAGAAACTTTGTGGGGTTAATCTACAGAGAATTCAGAATGAAGTTACTATCTTCGGGTAAGTTAGCCTATTCTGACTAATACACTATTCCATAAGGTCAGCACTGTCTCGGGGGGAGTTAATCCCTCTTTTTCGTGTTCCCACTGCATACCTACATGATGGCACTCAATACTGAGATCTATCTCAGTATAATCATATAGAAATAGTATACACATACAGTATAGAAATAGTGTAGTAATATACCACATAATGCTATAATTACCATGAGGGAAGGTGACCCTGATGCATTGGAAGTACTTTAGGGAGAAGGTACAAACCAGTTGACCATTGCATGCTAAGCTTTTGTGAAGGAACCTGTTAGTATGACTTCCCCTTAAGCAAATCTTCTTTTTCCATTAACTTTTCTTAGAAAAAAGAAACGCTTGCAATTTAAGAGGAATAAGAAATAAGTTTCTGAATGCAATTTATAAGTAAACTGAAAGATATATTCATCTTTCAGGGACAAAAATGATAATTTCCTATTATGTAAAGAAAGGGAGCTATTTTGCCCCAAATCATAATCATATGGGAATAAGCCACCAAATTTAAGCTGCGTATTCACAAAATATGTAGAGGCATTAATTTTTCAAGGTGAAAATAGTAACACATTTCCATCGACTTTTATAATTTCATCACGTTCCCATATCACAGTGAGGAAGCAAATTTCAATGATACTAAAGATGCTTCTTCACTAAGTTTTCAAATACAATGATTTCAAATGGTTTTAATTTGCCCTTGTTTATGATGAACATAAATGTTATTGTGATTGATTGGCAAACGTCTACTAGCAGCAATAAGAGCAATTATGTTTGACATGGAGACATTATAAAATCTATAACCCAAACCTTTAAAGCCTGATTTAAAATGTCAAATTTGACTTATGAGAACCAGTTATAATCCTGCTTCATGCAAAAAGCATTAGGTTAATGCTGGAACAAAGTACTCTTGCCAAGCATGCACTGGCATAATTAATCAGGGATATTTCAGAAACGAATCATCTCCAAGGGGTTATTGATTTACTGTCATGACACATTTTTCTTATGGGCTGCGATGGTGCTCTGGAGCTGGGATGCACTGGCATGTATTTTTCAGTGAGTAAGCCTTGATCTGTCCTCCTGGATTCCTGCCATCTCTGCACTGACATCTGCAAACACTCACATTTGACAGCCTCATGCCTGAGTGTGGTGGCTTCCAAGTTGATTAGAATTAGTTCAGAGGGGTTTTGGACTAGTCTGAGTGTAATCGAAAGCAGAGAACCATGAGTCTCAAGAGAGTGGCAAGCACCCTGCAAATGGCATTATATTAATAGAGAATGTGCCTGTGCATATGCACACACACATGCAAGCATACACAAGCACACACCCATGCATACACACATGCAAGCATATATACTAGTACAGATTCATGCATTTGCACACATGCAAACACACACACTCATCTGTGCACAAAGCACACACATCCATGTGCACACACACAAATGTGCACACACACAAATTAACATACTTAAAGAACGAAGAATATTTCAGCTTTAATCTTCAAGGTCATCTCTATCACCTATTAAACGAAATTAAAGCTCTTAGAGAAATACTATTTTATTTAAACACATATAAAGTAGTTATAACTTAGCTGTTTTTCACAATGATTCCATGACATAAGGTAATGCTCTCAAAAGGGGCCTTTAGAGCCCAGTATAGTCTAGAGTTCTCTCAAAGATTACAGGAAAAAGCCAAGGGAGAAAAAGGCAATTTAGCTCACAGCTCAAAACCTTTTCTCCGTAGTCTTTGGCTTTGCAAAAGGAAAATGACACACTTTCAACACAAAGCATTGTGGATCATTATAGAAGCGTGGGTGGGAAGACAGTAGGTAATAGGTGGAGAAAGGCCTCTAAGAAATGGATAACATTTCTGTTACATCAAATTCCTATGCCCTTTTCAGGTCTTTGCTCATGTTTTATTTCCCTGTACATTCCGTATCTTGCTTAGGCTGCCTGGATGATTCTGTGGTCAGTGCTGAGCTCAGATGAATGGAGACTCTAGTGACCACATTGGCTCTGCTAAGTGTGGGATGAGGGGGAAAGGATAGGGCCAGGAAGTCTTTCACCATTAGCTGGCTATGTAACTTTGAGCCAGCTGGAGCCCTTCTGGACCTCAAACTCGTCATCTATCGGAGTCTGCAGTACTGGACAGTAGGGGTCCTGTTTGAATCTTGGGAATTTTTGTCTACATCCGTGATGACACATTTTTTGTATCCAGTGTTTACATCTGCCCTTCCTTCTTCTTCCTTCACTATATAAACTCTGAGTTTAAATACTATACCGTATCACAGAAAAGTGCACAAATAGTGAGTGTCCAGAAAAATCAACAAGTGTTCCTAAAGTGAACTCACTCCAGTAACCAGCAATTGGATCAACAACAGCTTTGAAAACCTCCCAGAATATCCCCTTCAGACTTCTTCTTGTCACAATGAATCTCCCTAAAGGCAACCACCACTCTGACTTCAAACACCATACGTCAGTTCTGCCGATGTTTACATTTGTATAAATGGAATCATATGTTATGTCTTCTTTTGTGTCTGGCTGCTTTGCTCAATATTATATTTGTGATATTCATTTGTATTGCCTTGTGGAGCTGTAGTTTTCCTTCTCATTGCTGCATAGTACTCCATTGTGTGAATATAATACAATGTATTTATTCATTCTGTTATTGATGACACTGTGGTTCTCTCCAGTTTGGTGCATTTGGGAAGAATGCTGCTATGCCCATTTGTGTGTATTCTTCTTTTGGTGGGCATGTTTGCATTTTTCTTAGGCATATATACTGAGGAGAGAAATTGCTAGCTCACAGTACATGATCACAGATATTCAGCTTTAACAGACAGTGTCGAAGAGTTTTCCAAAGTTATTGTACCAATAGACCCTCCTGTCAGCAGTGTATGAGAGTTCCACTTATTCTGCATCCTCGGCAACACTTGATATTGTCTTTTTCATTTGAGTCATTCTCATGCTTGCCCCTTACATTTCAGTGCTTTATTTCTAACTTATCACCTTCTGACTCAATCCATCCAGATTGTCATATTGTTGCTGGTCAGGTTCCCTATGTGGCAGATTCTGAGCTGGAAATCAGCATGCAGAAGTTTATTAGGGAAGTGTTCTAGGACCAACACCTGTCCAGGGAAAATAAGAAAGTGTGATCTAAGCAAGGAAGGTGTGGCCTTGCGATGCAGTCTGAACAAGGGCCTGAGCCCACCCTACTAGGAGCTGCAACGCTGTGAAGGCCCTGCCCTTCAGAGTTGCCCCTAATAGAGGAAGTGGGTCAGGTCTTTATACCCCAGCATGGACCAGTTATGGGATGAGGGCTGCCACAGGGAAGGGGGTCTGAACTTAGTAACGCTGCTGTCTTCACACGAGGGCAGTTCTGGAGAGGGCTTACAGCAGAGAGCTGAAACTGACTGAATTCCCACCTGCTGGGGAATTAAGTCCGATCCCCAAAGGGGACCTGTGTGGCACATCCCAGCATCCACCAAACATGGTTAACACCACACCAAGTAATACCGCTAGTCTGAACCTCTGATTTTAAAATCCATAGATGGCATATCTACAATGAACAGATTCCAACAGTCCACGATTGCACTGCAGGGTTATGAATTTGCTGACATCGGCATTTATGGGGACTTAGTGCTCTTATGAAACAAGAAATTGGTCAGTACATGATTAAATTCCTTACCACCACCTAATTTTGGTGCTATAAAGTCAGCTCCTGTAATTTTATATATGGTCATGCACAGCTAATAAGCCTTCTTGACATATAACTGGCTTTCTTACTAGCCAGGGCATAGTTGGCACTTCATGCTCTTTAAAACTTGTTATCAGTTTGTAGCTATTCAACACCTTATTCAGCTGAATAAGGTGCATGTTAGACCATCTAGTTGTGGTCCCCGTAGACTCGAGGCTCAGGGAACAATGCCAGTCGTACAGACAACATCAAGCGCTAATTCCCTCACCCTCACGAGGCAGAGCACCGGGGATGGGGGCTGGAGGAAGAAACATGCCCTGAGCTCCACATGTAGATCGCACAACCAACCTTTGGTTTTATTCCTCCTTATGGCCTTATGTTTTGTCATTTTCACCCACAGACCAATATTTTAAATGGCTTTATTTCCCAAACTGTATATAACAAGTCATAATCCTCCTTATTTTTATTATAATTCATCATGGATATATATTTTGGCCAGCTTCAGATCAGCATGAGATCAACAGTATTACAACATTGTGCTCAAAGAGTTCAGCCAAATCAAAGAAACCTGACATTTTCATCAGCCTCTGCAGCCTAATCCTGGGTAGAGGCACATTTTTAAAGCTTAAACACAGCTGCAGATCCTTCCTCGTACCTACTTTGGTTGACCCCTAGGAGTCAGGTCTCCATTCTGTGACTATCTCAGGTAAACGGAAAAGTCCCCAGTGTACACAGTGATGAGTGGCATTTCTATCTCTTCACCAGGAGCCTCCCTCGTGAACAGAGACTGGACCTTCAAAAACTGCTCATCAGCTTTTGTCTTCAGGCCCACCCCTTGCTTCAGCCAATATATCTCCCTGACTCCATATTCCTCTTGCTTTGATAGTCATAAGTCTATGATATCTGGTAGCCACTGAAGAAGGAATCAAGATGAGGGCAGGGCTAACTTGGAGCCTTGAGAACCTTTTCAGCTTCAAGAATCAGAAAGGATGAAGGGGAAAAAGACGAGAGAAAGACTATTCAAAAGGTACAGAATGTGCAACTTTACGGGTTGCATGAACTAGATACAATGGCCAGTTCCTGGATTACTGGGGCTAGGAATCAAATGAGTAGAGGATTATAAAAATAGCTGTGTGCTGTGCTATACGAGGATAGGCAGCTTATGGATTATGAAAGTAGAACACACTAAAAGTAAAAATCAATCCAGTAAGTGTTTTGGTAAGTGGGTGAATATGATCAAGGAATAAAGAATGACTAGGAAAAGCTAGGATGCATGAAGAATAGCAGGTGTTCTTGTAGTAAAGGGAAGTCCAACAAGCCCTTCTCCAATGTGGCTTCAGAGGACTCTTTCCTCTGCCCTCAACTCATCTGGGATCTGATCCTCAGTGGCAATCATCTCAGTCTGGGGGAAGCACCATGACTTCCAGAATTTGAACAAAGATGTTTGAATCCTTCAAGTCCATGAGCAGGAGATGTTTTACAAACAGAGATGAGGATTAGGAAAGGGAAAAGAAAGAGAGAGAAGCAGGACGTTGACAAGGACTGGGTCCCTTTTCTGATTCATGTGCATATTCTTTGAGGTCAGGTCCTTCTTTTGGCTCTGCTTACATTGGTTCTAGATCATATTATTGTCCTTAATGAATTCTTACCCAGGCTGGAGTGCCATGGTGTGATCATAGCTCACAGCAGCCTTGAAATCCTGGTCTCAAGCAGTCCTTCCACTTCAGCCTCCTGCGTAGGGCTAAACTACAGGTGTGTTCCACCATGCCCAGCTAATTTATTTTTTCTAGAGATGATGTCTCATCATGTTGCCCAACTGATCTCAAACTCCTGCCCTCAAGTGATCCTCTTGACTTGGCCTCCGAAAGCACTGGGATTGTAGGTGTGAGCCACCATGCCCAGCCCTTCTTGATCATTTTTTTTTCGGTACTGGGGTATAATTGACAAACAAAAATTGTATATATTTAAAGTGTACAACTTGGGGTTCTGATATATGGATACATTGTTAAATGATTACCACAATCAAGCTAATTAATATATCCAACACCTCACATAGTTGTGTGTGTGTGTGTTAACACTTAGGGTCTACCCTCTTAGTTTCAAGTACATAATACAGTAAGTATCCTTGATTGATTCTTGACAGCTGATCTCAGGCGATTTCCATTTAACACCTGCAATGAATGGGCCATATTATTATTATTTTTTTTTGAGACAGAGTCTCACTCTATTGCCCAGGCCAGAGTGCAATGGCATAATCTCAGCTCACTGCAACCTCTGCCTCCCGGGTTCAAGCGTTTCTCTTGCCTCAGCCTCCCAAGTAGCTGGGATTAGAGGCGCTCGCCAACACGCTCGGCTAATTTTTGTATTTTAGTAGAGATGGGGTTTCACCACATTGGCCAGGCTGGTCTTGAGCTTCTGACCTCATGATCCGCCTGCCTCAGCCTCCCAAAGTGCTGGGATTACAGGCGTGAGCCATGGCACCCAGCTTATGGGCCATATTATTCTTATTGCCCTTCAAATCATCATCGCCTGTGAAACACTACAGATAAGCAGGATTCTAAATCACAGTAATGAAGAGAAATGGCGCTGAATGACATTTGAATGCCTGTGGCATGGTAGGGGCTAGAGATTGAGCAAATGAAATGCACCTTGAAGGAACAGCTGGGAAGGAATGTGCACACAGTGTTTTCAGTTAGTAGGTGCTTAATGCATGTTTATGGAATGAGGGAATGAGTGAAGATTTTGCAGAAACACTGTGAATATCTAAGGCATTACCAGGTTACTTTTTGTCACTTTAAGTTCACAGGAAGGATGAGGGGGTGTTTAGTTCTTTCTATCAGGGTCTCTCTCAGAAATCTTCCTCCTCCTAGTGAGGTATATTGTGTTCAGCTCTTGCCAAACTTAAATTGCATCCATGTTAAAGAGGGAAAGGGCTTTAGCACATTCCTTTGGGGAATGGAAACAATTTATTTTGTTTGTTTCTAATGGAGCGGGTTAGCTCCAAAATCTCACTGTGAGGTCTGAGAATCTGAGTTGAGGACCGCCAGGCAGCTAGAGGGGCAGAGAGGGGGGAAGAGGGAAGAGAATGAGAGAAAGACTGAGACATTATCAGGTGACTGAGATAGCAGCAGCGGCCAGGGATCAAGGCAATGCATAAAACAGAGTTCCTGGATTCACATCAGGAATACATATTTAGCCAAATATTATATGAATATAAACGCTTTCATGACGATTATTTAACAAAGAAATGCTAGTTTTGTTTTTAAATTACAATCTTCCCCTGTGGCTCAGCACAACCAACTTCAGTATCTTTGGGGGTGGGGCAGAATGGAGTGGCTTTTGTTTGTCGGTTTTTCCTCCTTGTTATCCAGAACAATGAAACGGCCAGGCTTGTAGTTCATCTTCCTTTGCAGGAGGAAAGGAGAAGGGCATAAATGCAAATGACCTGGATGATAACAAGTAATGAGATTTTGGAAAGACTCTCCGATTTCTCAACACAAACTAGATGATGAGAAACATAAGCATGATTTCTCATCTGCTGGTATCCCTTGAAAGCTTATTTTATAATATAATTTATTTCCAAAGGGTGGGCTTGGTCTTCTAACAAGAGTGGAGTGTTGTCATTGCGAAGCTGCAAATGTCAGTACACAGCCTCGAGGTTAACATGGGTGGCATAAATAAAAAGGAAAACGCATCCTTCTCAGAGTTCCCAAGCCTATAATAAGACTTGCTGGCATGTTCAGTGATATATGGTCTTTTTATTTTCAGCAGAGAGCAGTATGCTTTGGGTCTTCAAAATATTGTTTAATTGCTTTACAGAAACCAATCAATAACATGCACGTAAAGTTTTTGGTAAGGCACATAAATCCTAGCATGGGGAGACCAGCTGTTGTGAGATTCTGGCTCGGTGCCAGTTTCCAACTGGGGAGTCTCAAGGAAATGATCCTGAATCTAGGGCTTTGTTTGGATTTCAGTAGAACATAATCGGGCGACATCTGGTCCCCCACCTTGTGCTGGCTTGGCCACACTTCATCCACCATGGCTCTGGGCACCTCCTGCGGGGATTCCTGCGAGCGCCAGGCACCCGTGCCCTGCCCATCACCAGATGCCAATCAGTTTTTCACAGTGGGGGACAAAAAGAATTTGGGGCCTTGAAGATGCCTGCTGAGAACATCTCATAAAAAAGATCTTAAAATACAATTTGGGTCCCACTGCCCCATAAGTTACTGGACACCAGACAAAAGAGAATGCAAAAATAACTTCGAGGGAGGAAAAGTGAGCAGGAGCGCATAAGGATAAGCACTGGAAATCCGCAGTGTGGGCACAAGATAAAGGAAAGATGAAAAGGGCGAAAAAATTAATGAATAAAGGCTAATAATAAATACCCAAGCATATACGCACTCATACTAATAAAATAAACAGTTATAATCAAGTTAAAAACCATTTACACATACTAAATTAGCAAACTTTTCTTATAAAGTAAGAATCTGTCATGTTGCAAGAATAAAGTGAAAAGCACCTCTCATGAATACTGGACAGAAAATACAACTCAACCACTGTTTTGGAAGCAAACTGTCCCTACTAACAAGGACTACAATTCGATTTCTGGGAATCTATGCTAAAGAAATAATAACCAGCCTAAATAAAAGAAATAAACACAAGATAACACACATTCTCCTTCAGCTCGGTAAACAAAGATATTTTCCCTAGCCCTACTTACAGTAGCAAAATAATTTAAAAAAATCTTAATAATCTACCATCGGGGAATGGTTTTTCAACTAAGATATATCCACTCGGTGGAATATTACACAACCACTAAAAACATCTAAAATATTTATATATCATATTTAGACATCAAAGAACATCAAAACAAAACATACTTATATTATCATATTTAGTTTCATAAAATTACATGGAAAAATCTAAAAGGAGCACATTATAATGTTAACACCGATTCCTTTGTCTGAAGAACCATGAGTGATCTTTCTTGTTTCTGCATTTTTATATTTTTTAGAATGTTCTTTAATTTGTGTGTATTACCTTGTTATTAAAGTTAACATTCATAAAATTTTTTTAAAGCATACATTAAAGAAAATATAGTGTATGTACAGGAAAGTATTTGAATAAAGTGTTTCCAAGAAAACACAGAAATATGAAGAACCAGCACAGGGCTTATAATAAGCTGAGCAGATGAGCAGGAGAAAGGGCAAATCGGCATGTTCCTGACATCAGAAATAAGACAGAGTGAGAAGGAAGTAGAAGCTTAAGTAAGTTATAAGAAAGAAAGAAAAAAAACAAATAAAGGACTAGGATATAGAAAACAAAGAGGGGAAGCTATCAAATAAAAGTGGTATTGTGAATAGTGATGACTTTTGCTTTGCTAGGGAACCATTTAAAAATGCTTGGTCACCATAAGCAATACTGGGGAAAGGCCATATGAATTTACAATGCAGAAAAATCAAACACAACTGCGGGGAGTAAAGGTGATGTACTAATCGGATCTTCCTTATACACAATCATGACCAAAAGAGTCATTTCAAGCTTTCAAGTCAGTCCTCTGGGACATCAGTGCCCTAACAAATACTACTTGTGGCTCTCTTCTGTCAATCTGCTCATCCGTGGTGTTAATTTTATGAATAATATTTCAGGATGGCTACGCAGATTTATTTGAGGAGGAATGTAAAGGTGAGAAAATTAGAAAGCATTGCAATAAGAACACATTTGAGAACTTTTGAAAAACTGACCACCATTTTGGCAGAAAAGTGTAAAATGCATGATTCATCTGTGGTCCCCCTAATGATTTTCTATCCCTGGATTGGCCCTTTGGGAAACTCTACTAGATAACATAAGTCTTTTTAAGATCTTTCCTTGCTAGACTATAAACCTTTATTTTTTTCTAATGAGTCTTCAATTTTTAGTTCTGTTTTGATGCATATTGCCTCCTTCTACCTTTTACTGATCCTGCATAAAATCCCTTTCATCATTGTAGGAATCTGTAAGAATCCCTATTTCTTAAATCTGTATTTATCAAGTAGTAAGTTAATGTGATTCTTGGCAGCACCTTCCATCATTTGAAGAGCATGGCTTCTCAGAATTTTCTTAGTTTCTTTACCTCTGTTCCCCTATTTGCTTTGCAGCTTGAAAAAATGAAATAATATAGGGGAGTTCTAATTTTCCAGCTGCACAATCAATGTAAGGCAGAGCTGTATGTTAGAGTTTCTCCCACAGCAAATAATTCTTCCTACTTCTTACTTGCGGATGGAGCCTTCAATTTTCTGGAGAAAAAAGTACCTTGGAAATGATGTCACCCTGTTTTAACAACGTGAAGTATTTAATATTTCCTATGCTACTTGGATTATGTAAGCCCATTTACCTTCCATTCCTTGGCACAGTTTAAATTTACAAGTGGTTTTAATATAGAGATGATTTTGCTAAGCAATATAAAAACACTTCCTCTTGCAAATTGTTAGACTGCTTTCTGTTATTTATTTCACGGAACATCCATGGGCTGAGCTGCAGCAATTGCTGAAAGCGTCTTTGCAGCAGCACCTTGAATATGTCTTCCAATTCTATTTATCAACAGCAGGATAAGTTAGACACTCTCTCTCATAACTCAAACATTTTCTGAAAGGTAATCATTAAGAGAAATTGCTGTAAACTAACCATTTGCTTTTTCAAGAGTGCAAGGATTATCAGCCAACTTAAATTTTATGCACCAAAATCAATGAGGAAAAAGACATCAAGAAGTTCCCTAAACCACTGCAAAGCTAGAGTTGTTTGTTTAGAGTATCTTTAACTAGAGTTCTTTTTGTCCTGTGAAGCAATGGTAACTCTATAAGTTTATGAGTTGTGAACTCAACCCATTGGTGGAGGGTAGGCTGGTGTTGATTCAGTTTCTCCAGGTGTGTTGAAAAGCTTTAGACTCAAACATTAAAAAAAATCGCATAGAGGAAAGGTAAGGGCTATACTTTATATATGCTTTTTAATAGATTTTTTGCCACATAAATTCTGACATTTAACCAAAGCTACTTTTCAGGGTGAAGCTCATGCCTGCTTAGGCCAAGGCCACCAGTATTCACACACCTCTCCCAAATTCAGCCTTGCAGGGGCTGGAAAATGCCAACACCAAAGAGCTACCAGTGGCCAGGCACGTTGGCTCACATCTGTAATCCCAGCACTTTGAGAGGCTGAGGTGGGTGGATCACCTGAGGTCAGGAGTTCGAGACCAGCTTGGTCAACATGGGGAAACCTCGTTTCTACTAAAAATAGAAAAATTACCCATGCATGGTGGTGCGTGCCTGGAATCCCAGCTAGTTGGGAGGCAGAGACAGGAGAATCGCTTCAATCTGGGAGGCGGAGATTGCAGTGAGCTGAGATCATGCCACTGCACTCCAGCCTGAGTGACAGAGGGAGACTCTGTCTCAAAAGAAAAAAAAAAAAGAGCTACTCATGCTTTCCTTCTTCCTTCCCCATTCCTCTGCAACATCAGATGTTTGTGGAAGATGACTCAAGTCATCTCCAGGCTGTTTGCTTGTGGGTTTGAAACTCTGGGAGTCTCCTTACTTTTAATTTCTCCTCCTCTTCCTACCAGCTAAACAGCTGAAACCAAAGAGAAAGACATTCTTTTTGTTTGTTAATTTTAATGAACAAAGGGATGGGGGGGGGCATGAAGGGGAATTAGGGCTTCTTTAAGCAAAATATACTGTTCAATGAATTGCAGGCTTTTGCAGTTGTGGGATGGGAAGCCCAGTGGTTACTGAAGTTACACCTGGATTGGAATTCTAGCTTTGCACTTACTAGCTTTGTGACCTTGGGGAAGACATTTAACTTATTTAAGCCTCAATTCACACAGCTGTAAAATGGGCTTAAAAAGGAATAACTACCTAATGGTGTGGTGCTGAAGTAAACCAGGCAATGTATGTAAAACAGTCACTACAGTACCTGGCACAAGGTAAGTGCTCAGTCAATGTTTGTATTATCATTTTATTGCTCCAGCTGTAGTCTTTTCCTGATTCTTTCTTGCGACCACAGCACCCCAAAGGTTTTTGAGTTATCTTGGACCTAACTGGACCCAACAGGGAATCTATTATCATGGATAAATGAAAAACTGAATGAATAAAATTTACTGGTTTCCAAAGGAAAGCAGAGAATAGATTCAAATTTCAATTATTTAATAAACACCAAACACAACAATATATACTGAACTAAAGAAGTTGGATGGGATAAGAGGAGGTGTCTTTAAGAAGCAGAAGACCTGCTGGATGCCGTGGCTCATGCCTGTAATCCCAGTACTTTGGGAGGCCGAGGCGGGTGGTTCACGAGGTCAGGAGATTGAGACCATCCTGGCTAACATGGTGAAACCCCATCTCTACTAAAAATACAAAAAATTAACCAGACGTGGTGGTGGGTGCCTGTAGTCCCAGCTACTTGGGAGGCTGAAGGAGAAGAATGACATGAATCCAGGAGGCAGAGCTTGCAGTGAGCCGAGATCGCACCACTGCACTTCAGCCTGGGCGACAGAGCGAGACTCTGTCTCAAAAAAAAAAAAAAGAAGCAGAAGACCCTCACTGTCTTCATTACTCCCTTCTCCAATGCAGCTTTGGCCACATACTCTACAGAATTTTTCCCTTGGCTTCCAGGTCACTATATTCAAATCTTATGACACTAAAACTTTTAGGCAGCTCAAATGCAGTAAGTCAAAACTAAATTCATGATCAGCTATTGTGCCTCGCCACTGCTCTCCTAGTGCTCCCTATCCACTACTCGACTAATTGCTCAAATGAAACACTGAGAGTCATTCCTGACTTCCCTTTGGGTTTCTGGCTGGTAAAACTGGACAGGGAACACTAGCAGTGAACTAAGTTTGGGGGTACATTCCCAATTTTGGTTATGAGCACACAAGAAATGAGAAAACTTTTTGATGTTCAACTTAATGGGAGTCTGGAGCTTGTAAAAGAATTCTTAGCCAGGTGATAAATGCAGCTATAATTGTGAATATGCTCATTTAAAAGAAAGGCATACATATATATTAAGACCAGAAGAAGGCCCAAGAATAAACTTTGAAGGACTCCATGTTTAATGGCTGGATGGCAGAAGAGATGAGCCCGCAATGCATAGTAGAGAAAGTAGCCACAGAGATGAAAGGAAAACCAGAAAGTGTGGTATCAGGGAAGCCAAGGGGAAGAAAATAAAAGGAGAGAGTGGTCTATGGCATGTAATGCTGCTGAAAAGGCAAACTTGGGACTAAAAAATGTCTATTGATGTTCTGGCAAATGCAGGTTGTCTTAGTCTGTTTTGTGTTGCTATAACATAATACCCAAGGCTGAATAATTTATAAAGAAAAGAGGTTTATTTGGCTCACAATTCTGGTGGCTGGAAAGTCCCAAATTGGGCAGCTGCATCTGATAAGGGCCTCATGCTGCCTTCACTCATGGCAGAAAGCAGAAGTGGAAGTGGACGTGTGCAAAGAGATCACGTGAAGAGACAGGAAGTCTTAAATTCTAAACCCAAGAGTTTAGATTGGATATATGGGCTAAGAGGATCCACTGCACTTTTGTCTTCTGCCCCCATCATCTGCTGGAAAAAGTTTTGCCAAGGTCTCTGTTGACCTCTGCTATGGTTTGGATGTGGTTCCCATGAGAGCAGATTGTTAAAAAGAGTCTGACTGCTCTCATGGTAACTAATCCATTCCTGCACGAGGGCATCCATCTATTCATGAGGATCCATCCCCATAACCCAAACACCTCCCATTAGACCACATCTTCCAACACCAACACAGAGGGGACAAAATTTCAACCTCAGTTTTGACAGGGGGTGGGTCTAGAATATAAGACTTTTTCACAATTGTTCCTCGAATTATTTTCAAGTTAAGCTTTCAATTATACTCTTCAAAATGTTTCTTTGCCTCAACTGTGCTAGTTCCTTCCTTGGTTTCTTTCTCTATTCTACTTCATACCCCTCCTTGATTCTCTCTCTGCCAATCAAGCCCATGAAATGCCTCCATTAGCTGGCAGAGGCTGCAGTCAGAAGCATTTGCAAGAAGAAAAATCTTTAAACAAAAATTTTGTGAGTTTTGCAAAAGGATATGGGTAAGAATGGAAGATAGTGCTCTCTTTAGTGTTAGCAGTGGCTAAGAAGAAATTTTTGCATTGGATCACAATCAGCATTGCTGAATCAGTACAAACAATTCTATTGATGATTTGAATCATAATATGCTGGTGGTTGTTCACAAAATTCATGAAGAGGCTGAATGAACACGAATTCATTTGAATTTGTTCAGCCACAATCAATAGTCTCCCATTTAGTGACAGATGAGACAGGGTGGAAAGCGTTTGTCTTCATTTTACAGGTGAGGAAACTGGGGACTGCCCTTCTTTAGCATTTTATAGAAATGGTTAATTCTAGTGAGAAACGTCCGGCCTTTGTCACTAGGGATACCTAGATTCAAATACTGTTGATACCATAGATTCAATTGGAGGACTCTGGGCATCAGGTTGGCTTATAACAGGCATTCAGTAGTTATTACTTTCTGTTCCCTTCCCTTCCTCCTCTTTAACTTTTGAAATCCCAGTTAGAAAAAGAACTGGCCACTGTGCAGGGATATGCTGAGCCTAATGGTGGCAGGAAGTGATAAACTTTAGGGGGGTCTCAGCCTCTCACTCAAGTGCATTCTTTTAGAACTTCCACATATAGTATTGAAAAAAGGTGAGAATTAGAACTCATGACTTACATTTCTGTCTCCAAGGCCCTTAGCACAGCACCTAAAACTTGACAGATGACCCAAGACCCAACAATGATGTGCTGACAGGTTAAAACAGCAGATTAAAAACACCCCGGCTAAAAACCTCTGCATGACCTGAGGCAAATAACATAAAACATGGCAACTTTATTTGCTGAGCCATTTAGGGCTGGAAATGTTGTGAGAACTAAAATAAAACAAAACAAAGAACCAAAACCAAACCAAACAAACAAGAAACCAAAAAAAGCAGGCATAAAGCCTTCTGTAAAAATATAAATGCTTAACTATAACCGTTCAAACACATATACACACACAAAAATTCACTGTGTATTTCCACTGAAAACCCTAAAGATTCACAAGTGTTTGTACTAATTTCAGAAGTTTAATTTGATTTTTAAAGATTTCCTCATTTTTTTGAGAAGGTCCCTGAATAACAATTTTGTTTTTGTTTTTGTTTTTTTGCAAAGTTATGCTACTTGTAAATATTTAAGATCACTCTAAATAGTAAACACCACATTTCAAACCTCATTTTGTTTTAGTGATTCAGGTGTTCTTGACTCCAGGAACGGATGAGACCACAGGATCTTGGAGCGCTCCATGAAAGCCACTGGGCATGGACGGAGGCAGTGGGAGCTGCCAGCTGCCTTTGCAATTGACACAGTGACTTCAGCAAAAATGACATGGGAGCTTTGACGTGATTCTTTCAGAAATAGCCACACACTGGAAAGCCATAAGATATCTTAAATGTGTAGATTCTGTGACTCTAACTGCATGCTTTACGGACAAATGAGACTAAAGCTTAAAAATGCTTCCAAAGCCAATTATATCATTTAAGATTTCTAGCCTCCTCCTCACCATTGTCATAAAATGAAGAAAAGGACATGTATGTTGTCTTAATTTTTGCATCCCCTACTGACATTTTTACCCTACTGACATTTTTACAAGAGTCAGAGAAAATAAGTATTTTCCAGCTAATTTGGACTGTTTTTAAAAGAATATAAGTTTATTTTTTCTTCTAATATGTCAAAATCTAGAGAGTGCCAAACGAAGAAAACAAGAATCTGCTACAAACTGCCAATGAAGTGGGGAATCATATATATAAAGTATACATTGGATTAGGCAAATGCCATATTGATAGTATATGTTTATTTCAGTAAGATCCTTTTCCACACTATTTCAGCTATAACGGTTCCATTTTTATCTGCTCAACGTCCATGGAAGATTTTGTTTGGATTTAGGTTTCAATAACTAAAGAAACATTTGAAAATCACTGTGCAAGAAAAATGTCTACACCTGCCAAAATAAAATTTACTGATGGCAAATGAACAGCCAACGTTCGAGTTTAAGAAGTAAGTAGCATAATGTACAGTAAAAATTGTAGCCCCAGAAACCAGCCTATGATATGACCTAAATAAAACTGTAGACTTAGAAGGGAAGGAGAGAAAACAAGGGGTTGGGGGAACCTTTAAAGTATCATTGATTTTCTTTTTCCACTTAAGAAATCCTAATTTTCCTTAGATTTTAATCATAGTGTCCATTTCCCAGCCAGTTGTTTTCACTGCTTTCCTCTACACATTACATAGACTTAAACAACACTGCCTATGTTGGGAAGTTTACTTCTGTTTATTCTAATTTATTTTTGTCCTAAAATTTATCTCAGTTCCTTTTGAATTTGGATTCTGTTTATCTAGCTTAGAAATTTGATTTATAAAGCTTTATATATTTGCTCAAGCACCTAAGCCACCACTTGTAAAGGAAGACTCCAAAACTGTACAATAATGAAAATAACTATGTCATAATTTTAGACAACTCAGGATAGGAAAACATGTTCTTCAACTACTCCTTAATCTTTTGAAAGATTAATGATTTGTAAAACAGATATTCTGCAAAACGGAGTATCTCAAAATTGAGAGAGGACAGAGCAACAGGGTTATAGGATGACAGACTCTTTGTGAAAGGATTAGCATATAACATCACACCTAGAAAAATAATTAAATTAATATAAATTTATATTTCCTATCTTTTAGAATCCCCTCAAATTTCCATAGAGCGTGATCCCTCTCTCCAGAAAAATCTATATAGGCACATACCCTCATACACACTTTTTCAGAAAATATTTAAGACCTCCAATCCACCCATGGATAATGTGGGTGACCCCATATTATGAACTGAATTGTGTTCCCCAAAATTCATATGGTGAAGCATTAACCCCCACAGTGACTGTATTTGGAGATAGAACCTTTAAAAAAGCTATTAAGCTTAGGCAAGGTCATAAGAGTGGGGCCCTAATGCAATAGGGCTGGTAACCTTATAGGATGAGACAGAGACACCAGGGGCATGCTTACACAAAGAAGAGGCCACATGAGGACACGAGGGGAAGACACCATCTGCCAGCCAAGGATTGAGGCCTCAGGAGAAACCAAACCTGCCAACACCTTGATCTTGGGCTTCCAGCCTCCAGATATGTGGGAAAACAAATTTCTGTTGTTTAAGCCACCTAGTCTGTGGTCTTTTGTTATGGCAGCCTTAGCAGAACAATATACCTCATAACTGAAAGAACCATTTTCAGTTACAGAGAAGAGGGTGGTTCAATTGTTGTTGCTAACTGCAGGCTCCTGCTGTTCCATACCTGAACTGTTCTGTATTAACAGAACAGAAGCAAAGTAAGGGGCTCTTCTATGCAGTCATGCTGGGTGATGTTCTTATGTGAGAGTTTACCTAAGATCACAGAATCAGAAACTTCTAGAGTGAGGAGAATCTTTTGAGACAGGTTCTCACTGTCACCCAGGGTGGAGTGCAGCAGAATGATCATGGCTCACTGCAGCCTTGACCTCCTGGGGCTCAGGTGATCCTCCCACCTCAACCTCCCGACAGCTGGAACTACAGCTGTAGTAGTCCCACCACCACACACCACCATGCCTGGCTAATTATTACTACTACTACTATTTGTAGAGACGGGGTTTTGCCATGTTGCCCGGGCTGGTCTCAAACTCCTGGGCTGAAGCAATCTGCCTTTCTTGGCCACCACGCTTGCTAGGAATACAAGCGTGAGCCACTGTGCCTGGCCAAGAAGAGCCTATTTTTAAGTGCCTCACAAAGCATCACAACTCTAGTAATATCTTCCTTAGGAAACAAAATAATAAACACTTCATTAGAGCTATAATTGTATATTATCTAAGTCAGTGACTTAGGGGGTGGGGTAGAGGGGGGGACAGAATCAACTCAATAGTCCATGAGTCAATATCTAAAAACAAAACAAAACAAAAGATGGAAAAGAAGAAAAAGAAGTTCATGCTTCGGGTTGTGTTTGCAGATAAAACAAAGCAGAGACACCCCCAGGATGTCTAGGACTTTGCCTCACGGTGGGATCTAACTGTTCAAGTGCCCAGGGAAGAGTCTCATTTGAATCACTTAAGTTGTTTTAAATTTGTCATGATGCCTCCAGGATGCCCACCTGGGCCAAAATGTCCACCTGAGGAGGGACCACTTTAGATGCCCCTCCCTGCTTCTTGCAGGTTAGAGAAAGCTTCAGCACAACTGAGAATCAAGCATGTTTAACACCCTTTTCTCTAAGTCATGTTGCAAAGTGGCTTTCTTTGCTTTCCACATTTTCCCCAGATCTCTCTGTAATTACCAAGAACTGCTACTGCTGCTTATTATTATTTTTGTTTATTGCTGTGTACTCCAACAGATCCACAAAAGACAGGAACCCACCACTTTGAAAAGGCACTTTCTCCCTGCACAGAAGGGAGCAAGCCTTTGAAGAGGAACCAGTCAGTGGGAGCTGAGTTCAAAGCACTCCCTGATAGCTAGGAAGTGAGAGAAGACTTCAAAAAGAGAAAGGGTCAGTCCTTGATTAATCTAAAAATTCAAAAGAATTTTTACTGCTAGCCTAATAGGGAGATTCTTTCACATTGTGCTGTAGGGAGAGGAGGTGGCATTTTTACTAACCCATGAGATTCAATGTAAACAAACCAAGACCGGTAACTTCGTGATAGGGGATTAAGTGTTGTTGGAGTGGAAGTTTCTGTTTAGTTTTAAGAATTTAAAAACAGTTTGAAATGCTTCCTTGAATTACACATTCTGAAAAACTGAAAATGATTTACTCTCCCTGTTTAAACATTTAGATTTTCAGTGCAAAAACTGAGGACTTCATAGAATAACTACACAGTAAATGCATCCTTGGTGACCATCAGCTCATGATACATATTTTGTTTAGGAATAATCTGTTTATATGCACTGTGGCATTTTAGTTATCTCATGCTCAGATCAGAGTAATTGGCATGAAAACATTTAAAACGTAAAAATCATGTAATTCTTTCAGGAGATTCCACAGAAGAAAGGTGTGGAATAACATAAAGAGCTGCTTCCTATTCCAGGGCCAGCCTTGAGAAGGAAAGAAGACACAGGTGATCACAATCATGGAGAACAGCGATTGAGCCCTAGGGCCCATGCACCTGCTAGGCCAAGACAGGGGACCACGCCTGGGCTCAACTGGCAGGGATGCCGATGTGGTCTGCCTTGCTCCGGACAGGCCACCATGCTTAGAGGCCCCATGGTGCCTGCCACACATGCAGTCTCCTTTTTCTAGATTTCTTATGCATTGCTTGCCACGACTGTACATCTCAGTATTCCACTTTCCTGGTCAAAGTCAGCTGGACAAGGAGCCAGGGCTTGATCCAAAGACAGCCTTCTGCAGGCAGGTAGTTGCCCCTAAGGTGACCTCTTTGATTCACTACATGCCCAATGGAGGTGCACAATATGGAATTATGACTGGTGACCCCAATCACTTCTTTCTTTCAGAGGCTTTACATGTCAAACACACATAGGGCATCAGCAAACATAGGGGGGTTGAAGCAAAAGACACAAGAAGGAAGTAGGCAGAAGCCAGGAGACAGTAGAGGCTCTGAGTAACACAAACTATCAGGGGAGGGGTCGTCTGTAACAGTGGAGAAACCATGTACTGGTAGTGCAGTAGGAAGTCCATTCTGGAAGAGAAAGGAGCAGAGATGGGAGAGCTAAGTGTTGAACTTGGGAGGCTATCCGAGTTGTTATTGGGCTTCCAGAACTACTGTCAGATGAAAGGAGCTACTGTCCTGTCCTGGCTGTGACAATGAACAATGTTCACCCCTCCACGAGGCCTGGCTGTGAGGTGCTTGGCTGGTTTTATGTTCATGCATCCCCCTACTAGGTTCATATTAACTTCAGTAACCCAAGCTTGTTTCTTTCCCACAACATGAAAGGACTTAAAACCCAGCCTGCATATCCAATATTGTTGTCAAGGAATACTGAATAACTGATTATTCCATCACTATGTTACTGACAGTGTATTGAGGAAAGAGCTTCAAACCAACCTTTTGTCCCCACAGAGGATGTACAAGTCAAAGGACAACTCTATACCTGGATGTAGCTTTAGGATTTTCTTCTGCTGTGGTCATTAACCTCTCAGGTGAAAACACTGTAAAAACTGCAATGTATTTACAAGTGACAATCAAATTACTTTGTGGTAAACTTACCCTAATTTTTAACATATTCATCCTACATAATTATATACTTTACTTTTAATTAACACAAATAGGCCCTCTTACAAACCAAAATTAAATATAAGTGGGGGTTGGTCATTTCGTTTCCCTCTAAAGAATGAACCTGCCCACGATGCTGAAAACTAGTATTAGGTGACAGGGTTGTTTTGTTTCAATTTTTTTAAAAAATGTTTAAAATGGCATAATTTCTGATCTATTATATTATTGCCATTTGCTGCGCTTCAGGATCTCCTGTGGGACTTTTAAAAATATGTTTGCTCATGCCTTACTCTGAGATTCTGATGAAGGAGAAATTCACCTAACTGATGGGGTTGGATAGGAAGTGGAGGACGAAGCACACCTATTTTTTGTCTTGATTCAACAAGTATTCAGGCAACTGAACTCATAGAGCTTGACTCCTGGCTCAGGATGAGCTGGCCTTTTACATCAGCAAAGCTGATCTGTGGGTGGGAGATGCCCGCCCCTTTGGGTTTCATCAATGATCCCTCTCTGTTTGCAGTGGTTACCCAGAAAAGCTGTTCTCTGAGGGTGCTGGTGATGGGGGTGTTAATCTCCTCCCACTACCAGCAAAACCAACGAGGCCTGACGAGCAACTGAGACATGGTCTTTAAAGCAACAAGCTATAGCTTGGTGTCTCTAATTACACCGTATATTTGAGGGTACTGGATACAGCCTCCTGAGACATAAAACTATGCCTTCAAAAATATGGGAGGAAGCAAGGCCCTTATGTGTTCCATTGTGACGTACTCTATGCAAACAGCGGCAAACTCTAGCTCTATTTCCATACTTAGGGCACATGACCATCAATATCCTCCCTTGTCTTTAAATTTATTTGCAGATATCAGTATGTACTGGTAGGAGTTTTCTGTTTTTTCCCTGCAGAAATAATGCAGAATTATTAGCCCCATGGATAATATTATTTTCAAGGCTCATAAAAACTCCATTGACTCTCAATAGTCATAAGACACTCCCAGGAGACCACAAAGGAGTACTTTTGAGATAGATACTGATACTCAGCATAGCTCAGTTTGCCAGAGGTAGAACCCAATATGGGTTACTAGCACTTCATCCATGAGACACAAGAGCGTTTTAGACAGTGTTCATTGAGGCTCTCATGTTTTTGTAAGGAAAAACCAGAGGAAAATGGAAAGACGAAGACCTCCTGAGTCAGATCCACCCAGATTCAAACCAGGTCCTAACATTTACCAGCAGTCAGTCTGATTTCAGAAGAGTCAATGAACCTATTTTTAGGCAGCAAGGAGAAATGTTTGGAGATCCCAGAGACAGGCTGCCTGGTTTAGAATCCTGGCTCTCTCACATACCAGCAAGGAGTTCTTAGGCAAGTTTCTTAACCTTTCTATGCTTCAGTTTCTTCCTCCGTCAAATGGGAATAATATTAACAGTGAAGAATAAACTTACCCAAAGAGATGTCTGGCCATTTCCCTTGGCTACTGGAAGGTACCCACTAGGCCCTTAGAAAGTCCTGGCTGGTAGAAGTGTCCTTGTTTATTAGGGCTTTAGCCACCAGACAGTCTAACAGTGATTTATGAAGGGGGCTTTAAACCAAGAGGTATTAGTTCTGCCTCCAGAAATACCTGGAGACTAAAAGTCAGCAATGTGGGCAGTATGTGATCGAGTCCCCCTAAAAATCTTGGATACCCTTTGGGAGGCCGAGGCAGGTGGATCATGAGGTTAGGAGATCGACACCATCCTGGCTAACACGGGGAAACCCCGTCTCTACTAAAATACAAAAAATTAGCCAGGCATGGTGGCACGCACTTGTAGTCCCAGCTACTTGGGAGGCTGAAGCAGGGAAATCGCCTGAACCTGGGAGGCGGAGGTTGTGGTGAGCCAAGATTGTGCCATTACACTCCAGCCTGGCGACAGAGTGAGACTCTGTCTAAAAAAAAAAAAAAAAAATCTTGGACACCAAAGCCCAGGTGAGCTTCCCTGGTTGACAATATTTCATCCATATTATCACACAGCATCACAGAGAGGAGTTAATGCCCTATAACTCCATGGGGACGGGGCCACTGGAAGCACCATATCCGAGCCCCTTCCAGGCTCTGCTGTAAGAGCCTCTTCCCTTGGCTGATATTATTCTGTTTCCTTTTCCTGTCATAAACCATAGCCATGAATATAACAACTTCCAGTGGGTTCTGTGAGTCCTTTTTTTCTATTCTATTTTTGAAGCTGAGAGTGTTTTTGGGAACCCCTGAACTAGCAATTGGTGTGAAATGAGGACATTATTCCTTCTAATTTCATAGCTGGTTCTTTTGTTCATAGTTGACTAAACCTTTTGCATTCTCTCACTGGCTGCTGAGAGGATTACATGAGTTTTTATATGTAAAACACATAGAACATTACACGGTATGTAAGTGCTCAGTAAATGTTGGCCATTATTTTATGAACTCCACACACAAATATTTACTTATCATTCAATGCAAATTTCTGTGGTGAATGGCTCAAGCAGACTGTCTCATTTAATTCCTGATGTGGTTTGGCTGTGTCTCCACCTAAATCTCATCTTAAATTGCCATGTGTTGTGGGAGGGACCCAGTGGGAGGTGATTGAATCATGGGGCCAGGTCTTTCCTGTGCTGTTCTTGTGATAGTGAATGGGTCTCATGAGATCTGATGGGTTTATAAGGGGGAGTTTCCCTGCACAGGCTCTCTTTTTGCCTGCTGCCACCCATGTAAGATGTGACTTGCTCCTCCTTGCCTTCCACGATGATTGTGGGGCCTTCCTAGCCACAGAACTTAAGTCCATTAAGCCTCTTTTTTTTTTTTTTTTTTTTGTAAATTGCCCGGTCTCAGGTATGTCTTTATCAGCAGGGTGAAAACAAATGAATACAATTCCTAATTAACTGTAAGAGGAAACTGAGTGAAACTTAGAGGGCTTCAGTAGTTTACCTAAGTTGAGTCAATTAGAAGCAGAAGTGAGGCCCTAAACCAAGCTTGTTCCACCCACAGCCCAGGATGGCTTTGAATGTGACCCAAAGCGAATTTGTAAACTTTCTTAAAATGTGAGGAGACTTGTTTTGCAACTTTTTTTTTAGGCTCAACAGCTATTGTTAGTGTTAGTGTATTTTATGTGCAGTCCAAGAGAATTCTTCTTCCAATGTGGCCCAGGGAAGCCAAAAGATGGGACAACCGTGCCCTAAACCCTGATCTTTGTGACCTGAACACACACCCATATGTCTTGAAAGCCTCTGCTTTTAGCTGATAAGCTACACTGCCTCATAAAATACCTCTGCTGAAGGAATTCACCAACTATGCATTGCTGTAAGGATTACAGATGATGTTTGCAGGCTCCCAAGGAAAGTGTTCAATACATGAGAGCAAAAAACATCAAGTTTCCAGTGTTTTTCCTTACAGGATAGAAACACTGAAATGATTCTGTAGGAAAAAGCTGGATGAGGAGCCCCACTTTTGGGACTGCTTCAGCACCCTCATCCCAAACTTGTTTATTTCTTTTCAAAGCAATTATCATTCTGTATGACTGTAGCTTTGGGAAGGGCAATGTTTATTCTTGATTGGATTTTTGTACTGACATATGAAATGAATAAACATTTCAGTTTCTGAATTAGAGTGTATCAAATTCTATTATAGTATCAATAAAATGAAAGAAGCAGTAAATTTAGTGCAGAGCCTCAAGGGAAAAAATCAAATCACCATGAAACTCTACATACTCAAAATATTCTCTGGAAGCTGTGTTGCTTTTTCTTTTTGTATACTTCTGTATTTGTTAAAAAAGAAATTCAGACTTTGGATAGTGGTAGCACTTTCCACTGAAATAAACTGAATAATACCTTTCCATCTACCTTGGATGGTTGTTGTAAGCATCAAATGATATAATGTATGTGAGAGAAAGTGTTTTGCCAACTGTACTCTACTAATATAAGAGATTATTATAATGTTAACTTGGGTAATGTTCAATGTTTTCCTGAATAAACCCAGAAACCTTGTTCATTAAATGGGCTTTGAGAAGGGTGACCCACCCTTCCCCATCTAAAAGAGACAATGGCTGCTGATCCTTAATGATGCTAATTTAATGACAGGGATATTATAGATTTGTTTTCCTTCTTTGAAGGTTAAACTGTTAGTCAAATGAAAGACTGAGCATATTTCCTTCTTAGAGGAGCTATTTAAATATAATGACCTCTCAGAGAGTGAAGGTAAGTTCAAGTGCTTTGGGTTGTGAGAAAGGCTTTAGTGGTAACATAGCTTTGAGCTTGTGAACCCCAAGCTGAATTTACATATTTTTCAAAAAGAGAGGAATTAACTTGATAATGTAACATATCACAAAACACCTGAGAGGACACTGAGATCCCAGGACTCCTCTAAAGAGCCTGCATAGGCAGCACCTCTTTGCAGCTAAATCAGCTCTCCAGCCTATACCTTGATGCTCACAGTATTTTGTTTATGAAACTTCAGAGCAAACCATCGAAGGAGAAAGCCTTCTCTTTGCTATATCTTCTGCTACAAGTATATGGTGCATTCTCAGCAGCGACATTATTAAAGCCCATACCCATGTGATCCATTTAGTATGTTATCAGAGCCTACTCAATGTGTCGCGAATTCATGCAGCCCTTGGAATAATCTCATGGCCCCCAAGGGGTTTACATACCTCAGACTGGGAATTTTTCTGCAAGAAAAACCCTTAACGTCTTACCTAGCAATCAAAGAGGTCAAGGTCTTGACCTGAGGCTGCCTCCCAACCTCTTGCTATTCCTCCACTCAGCCCCTAGGCTGGGGAAGCACCTGCACAGTCCGTGCCATTTACAGCCTCCACCCCTTGTCCACCTTGATTGATAAGTGAACTCCCACATACTTCCAATCTCGTCCATATTCATTTCCTCCGGGAAACGCTCCTTACCTCCTTCAGGAATAGTTACTCCTCCTTCTGTCTTCCAGTACCATTTAACATATACATTCTATCATTTTATCTCACAATATTATAACTGCTGCTGGGTATGATTCCCTCAATAATCTGCCAGCTATTTGAGGGCAGGTGTCATGTGTACTCATCTTTGCGTTACTAGTGCTGACCATAGAAAGTAAACAGGTTTCAACTCATGACCCAGCTGTCATGGCTTGAGAGGACCTGCCTGAAGCACTGAGGTGAGAAGGATTTCGATGGCAAATCTAGGCCTGGCAGGAAAGAGTGTTGTGATTGATTAGCTATGTCTGTATTGGCAGCAGGAGGGGAGATGAGGTATGAGTGCCACATATGCAGTCTTCCCATAGAGGTATGTGCTTGATAATGTTGAGATATGTTTTCCTATTTCACCTTCGGTGGTAGTATGGCAATTCAGGGCAATACTTCAGAACCACAGCCAGGTGGCAACACAGAGTTCTTTTTCTTCTTGATCAATTCATCAAAAGTCTCCTTCCTCCACTGTCCTATACCAATACACTAACAATACCTATGTTACCACTGTCTACTGCCAAATAAAATGTACAAGTTAATTTGGGGTGACTTAAGGTCAGATATCTTGAAAGATGAGACATCACCTGATAAAAAGATTCCGGGCATTTTGTAGTCTAGGATACTTTATCGTGTTATTTTTAACTCGGAGGCTATTCAATGAAAAAAATAAAAGGCTAGGGTTCCAAGCAAGTGTATAATTACGGGAGCACCTTGCTAATTCCAAGAATGTATGGGCTTCCTTTTTTTTGAAACTTCTATTAGTGTTATTTTCATAATTTCATTTGGCATAGAAAGAGTATCACTCCTGACGATGCATGCTAGAATTATTTGTCTTTTATTGTCTTCTTGAATTGTTTTAGATAAGTGGTGAATGTCTTAGTATAATTCCACCTCTGCATGTAATAAGGCTTTAGCACCTACATACCCAGCTGCAAATGTTCCCACATCATCAACTGATTATTTATCAAGTACTGAAAAGAAGTTAGACCAAGGATTTTTTTCTAAAAGGAAGATAATGAATTTATACAAGCCTTGTGGAGTATGAAAAACACCTTGTAGCCTGATCTCAGGAACCAGCTCTATCTGCCCACAAACATTTTGTACATCTAGGATGGAAATAATGTTGGCAGAACCCAATAACTCTAGTGGGTCATTCATATAGGCCATCAGATAGGCTCTAGTCTCAGTAACAGCACTTCACCTTCTACAACCACACGCAACCTGGGATAAGAGAGACAAATACCCGAGGACCAGCAAGGGCTCTCCGTGGGGGCATATCCGCAACCATGATGTCGCATGCACTTCCTGCAGAGATGCATGAACATTACTATTTGTATAAAAGAAGTGTTGTGTGTCAGGCTAATGGGTGCTAAGTTTATCTTTCTTGGATTTTCCAAGCTTAAAAAGAACTAATGTAGGTTTATCTGTAGGTGCCATCTTTCTGAGACTTCTTGGGCACGTGGTGACTCAGCATATGGATTTAGGATTCTCCTAAGCACCCCTATAATGGCATCGGGTCACTAACTCTAACAACGTGGCTGCATCAAAACAACCCATGATTTAGAGTTAGACAGAAATGGATGTCGATACTGGTTCTGCCAATAACTAGCTGTGAGATTATGGTCATGTGATTTTACCTCTTTGTACTTTGATTAACTTTTTCATCTGAAAAATGGGGATAATGCCCCCTTCCCCATATAGCTGTGGGGATTAAACAAAGTTACATATAAAACTGCCATACAGTAGAGTTTCCAAAAGCATAGCTATTTTATTATTATGGTTATTATTATAGAAGTGTTATCACGTCCATTAATTCGAGCTTGGTCATGAAACATAGCAGCTTGGGTTCTATTTTCCTCATATTACACAGCAACCTTGCCACTCAGTCTTCAGTTTGTTTTCTCTTGCCTGTGACTAGAATCCCTTGCTGTTTCTGAAATTTGGCTGCGTTCTTGCTTCTCCTGGCCTGAGGATAACTTCTCCTTACACTGCTATTGCTCGTGCTCATTCTAAGCTCTTCTCCCTACCGCTTTTCCTCTTTATCCTGGAGGAGGAGACGTGTCGACAGAGATCAAAACACAGTTGTGTGACTTAGGGATACACAGGTTGAGTATCCCTTATCCAAAATGCTTGGGACCATAAGCAGTTTGAATTTTGGAATATTTACATACACCTAATATCTTGGTGATGGGACCCAAATCTAAACATGAAATTCATTTATTTTTTATATATGCCTTATACACACAGCCTGAAGGTAATTTTACATGATATTTTAAACAATTTTGTGCATAAAACAAAGTTTGTGTTAGGTACCTCCATGTGAAATTTTCCACTTGGGGTGTCTTATAAGTTCTCAAAAAGTTTGGGTTTGGGAGCGAGCATTTCAGATTTTCGGTTTTCAGATTAGGGATGCTCGACTTGCATTGCTTAAATGCTCTGTGCTTCAGTTTCCTCACCTATAAAATAGGGAGAAAAACAGAACCTACCCACAGGGTTGTCCTGAGTATTATAATGAGTTGATGTTCGCAAATTCCTTAGAACAGTGCCTGACACACAGTGAGCACAGTGGAAGTATTTGTTAAATAAAATGAAATACAAAGTGAAGCTTTTGATAGGAAGTGTAACAGTAGGGCTGCATGGAAATGAACTCTTTCCCTAGCTACTTTCTTTCTGTCTCTTAATGCCTCATCCCAGAAGTGGTAAGATGATGACAGCCAAGTCTGAGTTTGGACCTGAGGGAAAAGTTGTCAGGAAAGTCGAGTTTGAGTCAGGGATACAGGCCAAGGGGCAAAAGGGCTCCACACAAGTCTAAAATGGTTCAGTCTTGCTCACCAGGGTCAGGGTTTTCACATAGGGGTTTGGGATAGCTGTTCGCTGAAACAGCGTTTCTCAAGGACTCCCAGGGCTCGTTTCTTTCCTTGTCAAGGACTCCCAGGGCTGTCTTGAGCCTTTGTTAAAAGTGACTAACATTTACCTTGTGCCCAGCACAGGATTAACTGTAAAGGCTGCGTTTTATGGTTTTATTTGTTGTTGTTGATTTTTTTTTTCAGACCACTTTTCTTATACCCTATACTGATGGATAGAGATTCTCCACGTAGCCTCACAAACATCAGGTCAATGTTTGTAAAGAGGAATCTGAGAACTTCTCCACAAGCTAAGAGCAAACAGGAATGTGTATCATTTCCATCTGAGGAGTAACTAACTCTTCATGGAAGTCCTTTAAGTCAGATACTCATAGAGTATGGTCTGCAGACTGGTGGCCGGCCATTGATACAGATTCACAGAAAGGTAAGTACAGGAATTGAGAGTAAGCACTTGAAGGATTTTTAAAGCCACTTTCCCATTGAATCCAATAAAAAATGTTGGCCCTGAATATTGTCTGGTTTTTAAAAAATTTTTTCTAGTAATTTTTTATTATATTTGGTAAAAATTTTGGTTCATGACAGATTAGAAATTTTTTAAAAACCAAAAAACCCAAACCCAAACAAATGCTCCTTTACCAATGATAGCTTTAATTGTTGGGAAAATCCCACTAGCCATTGGTTCAGAGGGAAGGAGCAAAGATTGGATGATGTGCTCGATCTATGATGTCATAACTTCATGATCCTAGGCAGAACAGGGTGGCTGTGGTTTATATGTTTTATGTAGAAATTGAGAAAATCCTTATAGAAAATCCCAGGTATTATCTTGCCATGTTAAGATCAATAGACTTGCCACCTGTGACTTCTCCAAGCTAAACTTTCATCATATGTAACATACAAAAGTTACACTTAATTTCTAGGGTTGTTCTGAAACTCAAGTAGTCAGCACTTGTACAGTATTCTGTATTTGCCAGGGCCTATTGTAATATGAAACTACACCACCTATACTCATTTCATCCTTACAACAATCCTTAGAGGTATTACTATTTTCATTCCTATTCTGTAGATGAGGAAACTGAGGCATAGAGGGGTTAAGTGACTTGCCCAAAGTAAAACAGCCAGGAAGCAATGCAGCTGAGATTTAAACTCAGGAGGTCTGGCTGAAGAGTCTGTTCCTTCATCGCCTATGTCACACTCTCTTTCATAATTGGTTTCAATAAATGTTTGCTCTTGGTTCATTTACTCTCTTTGTCCATTTTAGATGGGCTTAGGTAATAGTGAAATTCTACCTGGAACCTCTAGTGTTAAATATATCTAATTACAGGGAGATATTTGGCCTCTGCTTTTCTGCCTGTTGCCACATTTCACAAGTTCTAGTCAGGTAAAACATCTTGAGACAGATATGGTTAATATAATGAAGCCAGGAGACTACGGGATGAGTCCTAATTGTCTATGTGGCCAACACATAGGCCACCCTCTGCCCAACTTCTCACTTCATTTATTTGATCACCCAATTGTCCAAAATCCACATTTTGAACATGGGCCATGTGTCAGGTCTTGTGATAGGGCACAGGAAAGACCAAGATGCAATAACACACATCTTAATGTGAAGGGGGGAAGTTTACTGGGTAAAGTAGACTTACAACATGGATGTGGAAGCGGGAAGATGAGAGGGAAACAAGATCGTGTGGTGAAAGAGGTGGGAGATAGAACACATGGTCCTTCCTACATTCTTCAGGGGCTGCTGTTCCAGCCAGTGGTGGCCCCTCAGCTCATCGACAAGCAGCCAGATACAAGCATCCACCATCTCCTCGTTCTGAAGCCACAGCCACAGTCTCACCCAACAAAGGAAGTGAGCACAAGATTTCTGAGTGGCAGTGTTAGCATGGGTTCTGTGGGTCGTGAAGGTTTTCCGATTAATATCTGTTCAAAAATATTCAGAGGACTTTCACTTCTGTTACGAGATTCCACTGGACTTGATTGCCCTTTTCTTACATTCCAATTCTGAATGCCTCTTTTCTTCCTTCAGGGGCCACACCAAATGTAATTTCCCCTATACATCCTCCCCTCATCACCACCTGCCCCACTCCAAGCAGTGTTGCCAGTATCTCCCCAGTGCTCCAACTATACTCTGTGCACACCCTTGGCAAAGCACGTATTACGCTGCAGTTACAGCTGGAAATTCATCAATATCTAAAAATTCTGCCATGAGTGGACTGTGTCTTAGTCATCTTTGTTTCACAGTGGCCAGTTCAATAAAGACTTTTGGATGACTGAGGTTCTTTTAGGCTGCCCCAGTGTCAATCTATCCTGGTAATTATGTCTACAGTGTCTGGATTCAAGATGAAAGGGAAGTTGTAACTGGTTCTCCTCCATTTCAAATACAAGTTAGTCATACAGATTTCATAGGAGTCTCTTAGTGGCAATCTCATCCCCTGGTTTTCCCTTTTAGGGACAAAATCTTTTTAGATAACAAAGGTTTTGCTCCAGGATCTATCTTTTCTAGCATTTACATGTTAGGCATTCCCACTCATTACAGTTCCTTCAAACGTTCCAGCTTTTCTAGGGCCAAATGGCCATTGCTAGAGTGTCTGCTTCCACCCGACTCTCTATGACAGACACTGTTAATTGTCTATTCACTTTCTTCCTTTCAAATCAAACACAATTTTTTTTAAGCTAGTAGAGATCCCATGACCTCAGAGAAAGCAGAACCCCTCCCCCAGACCCAAAGGACAAATTATGATTGGCTTAGGGCTCAACATATGACCCAGTTGTAGCCAATGAGATAAAAGGAAAAGTTGGCTAGGGAAGGGCTCCCTTTCTAGAGTGAAAACTAAAACAAAAACAAATGCCATAGTACGAAGAAAGTCTTTCTCTATAATGGCTTCCTTTCTGCCTGGGTTGCTGTTATGAGAAAATAATTCTGGGCACAACAGGAGCCATTTTGAGGACAGGAGACCATAACTTTGAGGATGAAAGGCCAACACTAAGGGTGGTGATAAGAAGCCTAAAAAGAAAATGGGGCCGGGCGCAGTGGCTCACGCCTGTAATCCCAGCACTTTGGGAGCCCGAGGCGGGCAGATCACCTGAGGTCAGGAGTTCAAGGCCAGCCTGGCCAACATGGTGAAACCCCGTCTCTACTAAAAATACAAAAATTAGCCAGGCATGGTGGTAGGCACCTGTAGTCCCTGTTACTCGGGAGGCTGATGCAAAGGAGGCATCAGCCTCCTTTTGAAACCAGGAGGCAAAGGTTGCAGTGAGCTGAGATTGTGCCACTGCACTCCAGCCTGGGTGACAGAGTGAGATTCCATCTCAATAAATAAATAAATAAATAAATAAATAAATGAATGAAATGGGTCTTTGGCGACACTGTTGAGCAATGGAAGTAACACCAGAAACACTTACCCTTTGACTTCTTTTTATGGGAGAAAACAGACTTCTACGTTTTCAAGCTTTTGGTCATGTTTTCTCTCACTTGTAGCCAAAAGCTTCCTGGCTGATATACTTCATAATTTCTTTTTCCTGCTTCTCTCATGAACCCAGACTCAGCTCTTTTCCCTTTTCCTACATTTCTAATAGAAAAGTTACTTCAAAGCTAGCTTCGGTTAGAGTAGAAATTGTTTTTCCAGAGCTGGTGGTAACCTTACATGTTATCTACTGAATAGGTGAAGAAACTAAGGGAGAGAGAAGTTCAATGATTTGGCCAGGACATGCATACTAAATATTGGTAATACATACTAAATATCCCGCTTTTCTGATTTCAAGTTTAATCGTGAGTTTATCATACATTAGTTGAGAGAGATGGTATCTTTCTTGACTTTATAGCCCCAGTCCCTAGCATAATGCCTGCATACCATATGTTCCTTATAAAGGTTTATTAAATGAATAAATTGTAGCCTCAACTACATTATAAGCTTCATGACACAAGACTTCTTCATGAGACATTATAGAATACATTGTAGCCTCAACTACATTATAAGCTTCAAGAGACAAGGGTCCACCATGGTACATGGCACACAGTAGATGCTCAAAAATATCTGTTGGATAGATAGATGGGGATTGCTAATGGATGTGTGACACTATGTCTAAGGGCTGAAAAGTTAATTAAAGGCATTGAACTTCAATGCATTAGATTATTATTATCAAGGGGTGAGGGCAGTATACAAAACAGTTAAACTCTTGCACTGTAGAGCCAGGCAGTGGGGTTTAGATTTAGATGCCTTGCTTACTGGTAGCATACTCATTATAAGTTATTTAACTTGTCTGAGCCCCAATTTCCTTACATGCAAAAAAACCAAGATAGTGACAATACCGCCTTCATTGGGTTTCTGTGAGAATAAAATGGAATCATGAACATAAAACATGTAGCACAGTGCTTGGTGTGTAGAAAAAATATAATTGCTATTACGATTGTCTACTTTTTTGGTGAAAAAAATTTCTTAAGGAAGTATGGAAATTCTTTTATACATGTGGTTTACAGCAAACAAAGCAGTGTCATTTAGGTTGACTTGATGCAAATGTGTTTTGGTTGGGGGGTGGCGTTTTTTGGTTTAGGTAGCTCATTTCGCTTATAGTTTGAAGAGGAAAAAAGCTAAGCAGATGGCACGGTGACACAAAGGACTGGAGCCTACTGTTGCTAGAGGTTGTAAAAGTGGAACCCCATGGTTGCCAGCTTGGCTGGACTTCAAACAAGTCCCATAAAGAGTGTGACTCGCTCAAAAGGGGGCAGGAACTTGGTGTGAAGCTCTCTAAAGTGCAAAGAACAACATCATTATATCCACAGTAGCTTGCCTCAGTGCTGGACTCTGGCCATAGGCCGGATGGCAAGAGGGTGTCAGAAAATCACAGGCAGTGCACCTGTGAAGGGACTCCAAAGACTGAACCCTTTGAAAACTCCTGACTCCAGAACAACGACAAATTACCAACAGATGGCGTGAGTCACAGACTCGGAGTCCGAATGAGGCATCTGCAAACTCACGGCAGAGGCCCTGCCCCGCTGGGCTGAGCCGGACAGACACAGGCCCCGGCCCAGATGGCTGCGAAGGTCACCAGGAGGGACACCAGCCGTATGCGCTCAACTCATGAGAACTGGCACAACTTGTAAGGCCCAAGGAGGCTTCCCAGGATTAAAGGAAACAGAAACCAGATATCTTGGTCAAATAAAACCTCACATTTTTGGTGCTTATTAAATACAAGAAAATAAAAATGTGATGGGGTTCAGTATATATACCTGAAAATATTTTAAGCTGAAGGAATTTGGGAAAATGGCAGAAGTAGGAAGGTCTTTTCACCTCCTCCCTTCCCTGCCTTGCCTTCCTTGAGGCAAACCTTGGGAGACCCTCATTGGAGAGGTGCCCTGCCTAGATCCAGGGGAAAGAAGCATCATTATCTTTGAAGAGAAGAAATGGAAAAAACAGGATTTCCTCCAGTTTATTATCAGTAGATCACACTTTTCAGTCCAATTATACTTCATAACTATCCACGTCTGTGTTAAACCTAGCATAAAAAATACATGGTTTCCCTGTTTCTTCAGGTCTTCCTTTACCTTAGGAAGGCATCCACGTCACGTAAAACCTAAATACATCTGTATCCTTTTCTGTTGTTTATCTATCTTTGTTATAGGGGCCTCGGCCAGGAACCTAGACTTTCTTTCTTCCCCTACAAATAAATCTGGGAAGAAGAGAGTGAGATGTGGAGCCTGGGAACATGGCATGCCAGGGAGGCATTTAGCAGAAAAAGGCGACCATTTTCCATTCCAGAAGCTTATTTGATGTACTTCCTTTCTCATGCACAGGTTTAGCTTCAGGTCAGAAAAGTCCTGTAGATATGTACATTTCCCACATACCTTCCCTGCCATTATTCTATAAAATATGACCACATGCCACAAAGCGAAAAGGTATCTATACAAATTTCAGATGTTTTTCCTTCTTCCAGTGTTACAGAAACACGTATGTCCTCACAGAGACCAGCAATGATGAAAGGAAATACTAAATTATATTTAGGAAAAAAAAAAACTTGCATGGAATAAAGTCCTCAAAGCATCTCATTTGATGAAAAATCCTGTCATCTGAGTTTCCACAGCACCCGGGGCATAGCCTACCACCTTAGGTTGTATGTCACCATTTTCCACTCTGCCACTAGAATTTCAGCTCGTCATCTGTTGTTCATCTTTAAATCCCTACCTCCTACCACATCATCTAACTTTCAGTGGGCCCTAAATGAATGACAGATGAATGAATGAATAAATACATGCATGCATGCAGGGCTATGTAGTAATGATTAGACCTCCCCACCCCCGCCCCAGGAAGGGAAGTGCATTTAACTCAGAGGGAATAAACCCTTTGCCACATTCTAAGACAATCTGATTGGAGTTCATTTCATCCTCATCTCCCAAGTAGTGTTTGCTCATGTTATGTATCATGGGATATCCACCACGAGTCATGAAAGACCACTTTCTAAATTAAAGGTCCAAGCATTTTTGTTCTATCTTATTATCAATGGTTTGGTTTAGATTCCTGAGTCTAATTCTGACCCATTCTTTTCTGATAGAAATATCCTAATCAGCATCTGTGTGAGGAATCCTCACTCACCTGATTCCAGAAAGAACACTTGAAAATCTCAGTTAAAAAAAAGGAAGCCCCAGCGAGGCAACACTGGATGGATGGGTACTTTTTTCCCCTTCCTACTTATTTCTCCAATAACTGAACTATTTTTTTTCCAAAGAAAGACAACTCCTAGTCAGCTCTCAATCAATGTTTTCTTCTCTTTTGAAGCAAAGCTCCTGAAAGGCATTTGATGCTCCCAACCAGGTGGGGGAACTCTGAAGGATTTTCTCTTTTCTTTGGGGAACTTCCTTAGGATATTCATGGCATTCTCACTCATCCCTCTAATCTATTTCTGAAAGAAGGCAATTGACAAAAGCAACAGGAGTCAATCTCATTGTTGCAATTTTCCTGAGCAACATTACCTTTTCTTCTTTTATGAGTGTGTGTGTGTTTGTGTGACAAGAGATTATAAAAAGAAATCTTTTACCTTTGAAAAGGCTAATTGCCTAAGGTTTTACTTAACAGTGGGAAAAACTGGCAAAGTCCAAGTCTCCCTCTCTTCACAGCAACATAGCCCCCCTCCCCCGACCACCACCCCCTGACCAGGTTGGACAGAGGTGTGTTTAGGGGGTCTTTGTAGTTTTCAGAGTATCATTGCCTGCCATTCAAGCACCATGGACAGATGCCAGAGAGGCAACGGAGCTGGCTTCCCAGCAGCATCTCACTCAAAGCACACGTTCTTTTTTTAAAAGAAAGAAAAAAAGACTTTCTAATAATTTACTCAGTTGGCAAACTATGTACATGCTAGAGGAAAAAATACCAATTATTTACATGTGGCACAGCAAAGTGAAGGCAATTCCCCATTCATACTGTTAAATTAAGTTTAGCCTAAAGCTACTGCTTACATACTTGAAATTCAGCCTAAAGAGTTTTCTGCACATAGTGAACTGTAAGCTAAATTAATGTGTAAACAGATTGTAACCTACTCTTCTACCAATCACTGAGTTTAGGCCAATCAAACGTGGCCAACTATTCAAACCACATTCAAATAAGACGAATGCCAAAGTGTAACCAATCTGGCTATTTCTATACCTCACTTCTGTTTTCTACACATCAGCTTTCTTTTTCTTTTCTTTTTTTTTTGGTCCATAAATCTTCTTTGACCACGTGGCAGGGCCAGAGTCTCTCTGAACCTACTCTGGTTTGGGGGCTCTCTGGTTAACAAATCATTCTTTACTCAATCAAAGTCTGTTAAATTTAACTTGTCTACGGTTTTCCTTTTAACAATACATAAGCAGGGTTCATTTTCCCCCTTTTTATCTCATCAAATCACCAAATATTTCCAAATTTCCTGGGTTCTAATTTGAGCAAAATAATCACCCAAGGTCATATAATCTCAGGACTTGGTTTTGAAATGTAAAAAATTTTAGATTAAAAAATTTGGGTTTTAAATTTCAGATTTAAAAAATGTCTGCAGTGTGAGGCAGAGCCACCCTGATGGTCCGTGCCCCTGAGGTGATGGCCATGAGAATCCCCTCATGCTTCAACCCCTTTCTAGACATCCGGGACAAGAGGGTTGGGTGGGGCCTGGAGTGGGGGCAGACCCCAGGGGTCCAGGAGTGAGACTCATGGACACCAACTCCATCAGGGAGGGCAATACCTCCCTCTGGTGGTGGCCTCCAAGCTTGCTGACTGCTTCATGCACATGTCAGTTGTCATTATTTGGCTCAGGGGGACTAGCATAGGCCTGGGAGCTCCCAGAACAGAAGAAAGAGGAGGCATGGCCAGTATGACTCTGAAAGGACATCGCTTTAGGTGTCTATGTCCATTTGCACCACCTTCCACACATAAACATGTATTGATAGGCAGAATTTTGGATTATAGGCCAATGGAGCTAATATGGTGCCATGGAGCAAAATTGGCAGAAAGGCAAAATAAAAGGAAGAAGAAAGGGCCCTGTGAAGTAGGTAATCTTGGGGAGAAAAATGAATTTGGGAAGCTTGTATTCTGCCATAAAGAGAAAAGGGAAGCAAATAGCTCAGTTATTAGCAGGTTATGGTGATAAAAATATGTAACCTACTCAAGACATTTGCCTCTTTAGAAAAGATGGCTAGAAAAATCAATTTTTACCTCAAAGGAAAGATTATTACCTAGAGTTTAGGGGTAAGAAGCATCTTGGCAAAGAACGTGTCTGGGGGATGGTGGATAGTTCCCTTTGATGTATACCTTACAATTAGGAACAGCTGGCCCGCACACACGCATTTGGTGATGGTATACTGCCTGTGCACCATGGTTTGGTGGAGGACAGAGTCTATTTGACTAAGAACCGCACTTCATGGGCTGCTCAGCCTGAGCCTCTGGGTGTCCACACGCCAGACTTTCTCTCTTACCACCTGATACTCTTAGCTCCGCTTCCACCTTACCCTTAATTCTCATGAAGTTCTGGAGTATAATAAAAACTCAGGAAACACTGCTAATTCAGAAGGGCTGCCTGTCTACTAATTGCTGGGGTTTATATGAAAATTCCATGAAGTACAGAGAAACAGAACAGACTCAGAAATACCTCCAACTTTCTTTGCACTCTGGCCCCACCAACTGATCCTTCACACATTTGCCAGAGTAATCTTTCAAAACCTCAAATCTGATCTACATAAAATCTTTCAAAGGTGGCAAAGGCTCCACAATGCCTTTATGATTAAATGGAGAGACCCCTTGACTTGGTATCTAAGGCCTTCACGATCTGATATCTGACTACATTTCCCTTTCATCTTCCACCAGTCTCCACCTAGAATCTGTGCCAGAGGCATATCAAAGAACTCATGGTTTATTTAGTATTCTGGGCTTTTCCTCCATCATCTATACATATGCTGTCAAACACAGTAGCTACAACATGCATGTAGCTATTAAGCCCTTGAAATATGATTAACCTAAACTGACATGTGCTGTAAGTGTAAATGCCAGATTTTGAAGATTTATTTCAGTACAAAATAAAGAATGTAAAATATCTTTATAATTTAAAAATACTGGTTATCTGTTAGATGGTAATATTTAGTATTTGTTGAATTAAATAAGATATACTATTACAGTTAACTTCACACTTTCTTTGAACTTCTGTTTAATCTGGTTTGCACTGCACTTGTGGCTTGCATTATATTTCTGCTGGACGTTACTGGTCTATAGCTATGCCCACACTCCCTCAGCCAAGAGAGCCCTTTTTCACTCTGTTCATGAGATAGCTCCTCCCCATCTTGTAAGATGCAGCTTCAGCATCACCTCTTCTGGGAAGCTTTCCCAGCCTAGTCAATGCGCCTCATCTTATATCTATTTTAAAACTTAGCATAATACCTTATTTGTAATTTCCTCTTTAGGTGTTCATCTCCTTCACTATCTTGAAGGATCTATTCAGCATTAGGTACTTCACTATCTATTTCGGCATTAGGTACTGCCATTCTGTGAATGCTTGCTTAATGAAATAAATGCCATTTCAAACCTGAACATCAGTGGTATGCATTCATTTATTCTCTAACACATATGTAATGAACACTTGCTACGCACTGTGAGAGATGTTAAGATAAAGTATTATAATCTCTTATATATGTATAATTTACTACAGTTTACACAATACTATATTATATCCAGTAACTTTAAGAAAGTTTTGCTGGGTGGCAGTTCATTTATTTTTATGCCTATTTGTTAGATGAGGAAACTAAAGCCAAAGAGTGTAACTGACTTTCCCAAGGTCATCCATATGTGATGTGATTAAGCCAACATTTTAATTCAAGAATGGGAGGTGTGAAAGTTAATCGTACATTTAAGGAGCAACAAATGGTTCTGAAAGGCTAAAATAAAGAGGGGCAAGGTGTAAAACTGGAGACAAGTTGAGGAGTCAGACTTTCTTCTGTTCATTAATATTGCTCACATTTTAGTTATTCTCTTACTGTCTTCGTGAGCTTTCCTATATCTAAGAACAACTTGTGCTATTATTTGCTTAGTATTTTAAAAATGAATTCTAGGTTGACTCATGTATTTTACTGACCATCTAAGTAATAATATTCATGGTTTGATACATATATTATTATTAAAATGCAAAAATATAATGATATATTTGTCTTATTAATGCATAGGATATTCTTAATATATAACAGTTAATATTATACTAATATTAATATTATAGTTGTAATATGATTATACTAATACGATTATTATAAAAGAAAAAAGTGTAAAAAGGAAAAGTGTGAAGTTAACTTTAATAGTATATCTTATTTAATTCAACAAACACTAAATATTATTATTTAACAGGTAATCAGTATTTTTAAATTATAATATATTATACTAATATGATTAATATGTAAGCTATAATAATATAAACTATAATATATAAGATAGTATGTTATAACTTAACTATCTTACATGTTATAGTTTTACTTTAATATGTATTTACATTTTTATTAATACATAGTAAAATAAATATAAGTTTGTATAAGTAGTAAAATCATTCACCACTATGCCCCTAAAATCATTTCATATATCAATAGCAATATCATACCTTCCATTGGGAAACTGCTAGAGATATTAGCAAACCATTAAAGGATCTTAAACTTTCACAGGTTAGAATTTAATTAGATTTTAAACCTAATCGGGTTGCTATTTTAGACTTACAGAAGCCAATCTCCATGTTTGAGGGTAAATGGAAAGAAGATGAGATATTAGCGCTAGTCAATTGTAAGTTAGGAAAGTTCTATGAGCTCAGGATCACATTTTTAATTACTTTTAAAATAAGACCCTAAGACCATGAAATGTCCCATTGAATCTGATGTAATGTCATTTTCTCTCACTGAATGATGAAGCCTTGTAAATGGGACAGGTTGCATATGAAATAGTACCACAGAAACCCACAAATTTCCTCCTTGACTCTGGTCAAAGATCTTTTTTTTTTTTTTTTTTTTTCCCTGAGAGTCCAGAAACGAGAGGCATTAAAAATGAAATTATTACAAAGGGATTAAGAAAAAAACAACTAAATGGCATTGCCTTATTGCCTTGGTCATCTTTTTCTGTGGAGGGTGGTCTGTGGGGATTGTATTATCTGCTGAAAGAAGAATGATGAGTTGTCACTGTCATGGTGGTTCAACTCATTTGAGACACAAGCAATGACATCATAGCAGTCTCCTGATAAATGAGGGTGTGGTAGCATTAATGATGGTCTACACGTTCTGGTGAGTTGGAAAGCATTAAATTGCAAATGTGAAAATGTCCATTACACGATAAAATATACACTTTTCCCAACAAGCTGCACCTATCTGTTTGTGATAGAACTCCAGAGAGGGTAGAAGGGAACGGACAACAGGTTGTAGGAATGCTTTGTTGGGATCCCCAATTTGGGATATATTAGAAGTGAATGTGTCTTTCACCAAAAAAAGAAACTAAAAGGTCAAAAAAGTGGAATACAATTACACACTAAGGTAGTGTCAAAGCCAGAATTATAACTTAAGTCTCTTCAAACCAATTCCATTCTGGAGGCAAAGGTCTTCATATGAGTAGTAAGTACAAATTGTTTCATGTGCTTTGTTCAAATTGCAAGAAACAGAGCTGCTGTCTTCACACTGCCTTAAGGCCAAGTCCAAGGGTACTCCTGGAGTCAGGCCTTGCCCCTACTGAAGTACAGGACCCACTTAGGGCCATATTCTGCCTCCTCTGGCTTGGAGAATCACAGTTCCTCCTACTGGCCCCAAATCTGGGTTTCTATCATGGCAATGGCATGATCCCGCACTGCCAAAAAGATCTTAGCCAGGCATCCTTCAAAGCAGTGTCTCATGTGGCCACAAAAGCAACCTTTGCCTTTTACGGAGAATAAGAATTGAACTCTTAAATTTAAAGTGAGTTGGCGTTTTATACTTGACATCTTGGAAATGAAAAGAACACATTTTTTAAAAGCTAGCTCCACACCTACACAAAGGAGCAGATGAAGTTTACTTTTATTTTCCCTGTTCCCCAGACCACACCCCTCTTGGGGCCAATTCATCACTTTTGTGACAATCTTTTCTTCATTTGGTTTTGAGCTTTCAATAGTCCCAGAGTTGAAGCCCTGTGAGTCCCTCTCGTTTGTCCAAGTAAATGTGGTCCCACCCTCTAATGGCGACTCAAATCCTCTTTCCTGCTCCTCAGCTGTTCTCTCCCTCATGTGGGTCTGTGGCTGTTTGATGTTGTTGCCTGCCTGTAGACTCTCCTAGTTTTGGTGTTGGGACACTTGCTCCACCCGCACATGGCAATCATGGTGCCTGTCCCACACAGTCCTGTGGAGGGCCACCATCTTGCTCAGTCCCCGCTGTAGAGATAGCCTTACCTAGCCACATTTTGTACAACTTAACTCCATCCTCGCCTTGGCCACAACTGACTGGTCAGAGGTGGGCGCTTCATTCAAGAATAGTCCAGTCTGTATGTAAAGGGGCCTGATGCGAAAAAACCAAAATACACCCCCTCGGGGGCCTGAAGTGGTCATTGTAGGTCACGGAGAACAGTAAACTATGAGAGAACCAAATCTAAGAGGGCAGGGTAGAGATTTTTCAAAGCATATTCCAAGGTGCTTTTGGGGTTCTTTTGGGGGTAACACAGGGCCTGGTGCAGGGATGAGGGGAGGTCCGAGTGGGAGGGGCTGAGCCTATTGCCACTTTGCAGTTCAGTTTTTATCAGCTTTAAATATAAGATGTTACTTGAAGAAAGAGTTTCAGGCTTTAAGTGTTTGAAATCACTGCAGAGAAAGATAAAATAGAAAGAGAGGAGGTTAAGGGAGGTAGATAACAGATACCTAACAGATAAAGAGGAATGCAGCAAGCTCTGGGGGAATTGCTGAGTCACATTAAGGACCATGAGGCGACAACCCATGCTCTTCCATTCTTCCTGCAGCTCCGCCCTTTGGCGGCCCCAGCTCCTCCTGGCCTGTCCTGGGTCCCTGTGCATGTGCACCCTGAGAGTAGATGCTGCCAGCCCACCCTTAGGTCCTCCAAGACCCAACCCCTATGGCCACTAAATCTTTGTTTTTGCATCAAAAGAACCCTGTTGAAAGAACCCTAAAATATCAGTCAGGGCTTTCCATGTTGAAAAAAAATTACTCCAAAGAGATCAAGCTCTTTTGGCCTACATTTGGAGGACAAGACTCTGCAAGGTTATTGGAATATTTTAGGCCCTAAAAGCCTGTTTTTGTGCTTTTGCTTTTTCAATTTTACAATCTCTCAGGTCCAAGAATTTAGAATTTTCCAGGCCCCAGGCTGGAGGACACTTAAAGATTATCTCTCATTAGTGCTTTCTGAAGTCTTCCTCCGATGCCAATAGGGCCAAATGGGGATGAAGGAGGGGCACGGGGCAGCTGTAATGGCTCCTCTCCACCAGACAGCATACTCCACACAGGACCCTGCTGGGCTGTTTCCAACCCCATTCTCAACACTTTATCCAGGGCCCAGGACATAACTAAGCATTTGTTGACAGGGTGACTGACTGGATATAGGTAAAATTCTTGCTTTCTGGGACAACCTTCTGACTTTCAAGAAGTCTTTTACCTTTGTTCACGAGACTTAATTTGATGATAGAAGTTCAGACAGTGAATTATCTTCTTTAGGACATGGGTGTCCAATCTTTTGGCTTCTCTGGGCCACATTGGAAGAAGATGAATTATCTTGGGTCACACATAAACTATACTAAACACTAACAATAGCTGATGAACTAAAAAAAAAAAAAAAAAAAAAAAATCACAAAAAACTCAATGTTTTAAGAAAGTTTATAAATTTATGTTGGGCAGCATTCAAAGCTGTCCTGGGCTGCATGTGGGCTTCGGGCCACAGGTTGGACAAGCTTGCTTTAGGGCACTATATTCTTTATAAAAATAAAATCCTTGGTGGCCTGCCCTGACATCCCAGAGTTCCCTAGGAGAGGATGGGAATTATCTACCCCTTGCTAACTCCATTCATTTTTTAATGGCCACCTAAGTAGATGCTACACAATTTTCACAAAATTATGCTAATTCTGAGGCCTACCTATTTTAAATTCAATACAAATTAACTGCCTATATTTTCACTTCCAAAAACACACATTGAGATTAAAGTCTGGTAAAAATATTTGCAGCAGCTAACAGAATTATTTGGGGAATTACGTAATGCAAAGAAAAAGATCTCTTGAATTAAAAAGTTAAGAAGAGGAGGGGCGTGGTGGCTCAGGCCTGTAATCCCAGCACTTTGGGAGGCTGAGGCGGGTGGATCACGAGGTCAAGAGATCAAGACCATCCTGGCCAACACAGTGAAACCCCATCTCTACTAAAAAAAAAAAAAAAAAAAAAAAAAGTTAAGAAGAATGGAATGTGTAACTGCCATTTTAAGGCAAGCCTGAACAGGTGTGACTCTTGTCATTATACCCGAGCACTTCTGTAAGACAAACAAGTGGATAAATGTTGAAACGGAAGTCAGAGAACAATGATGACTAGTTTTCTCTATCATCTTACACAAGATTCACCGGCAATTACAAATGATCTCTTTGCAAATGAGCAGCTTTCTCTCTTTCTCTTAAGGAGATCTGGAGCAATTTTTTTTTTTTAATTTGCTAAAACCTATTCCCTTAGTCACAGATGTGCTCTTTAAAAAAAGTATATGTGTTATTGACTATAAAACAATTACAAAAACAAATATGCCAAAAGAGAGAGTAGAGCCATATTACATTAAAATATATACAAATTTGCCTCTAAAATTGAAACAGAAATAAGGGAAAAGCAAGACAAGGTTGCCCCATACAGTTTGGAGTTTGGGGAGAAGCAGTCAATGAGACAAATTGTGTTTTCCAATACCTGAGTTGTAAGCAGGGTCTGACTTTCACTTGATGATATGTAAAATTTGCTTCTTGGAGCTACAGGGGTTTTTTTTTCTAATTATTAAATAAGCTGCTTCTTTTAGGCAAATAAAGTTAATAACATCAACATGAAGATGCAGGAAAAAGTCATTTGTAGTTTTAGAATCTTTACTGTCAATGACAGTAAAGACTTCAATCTCCTAGTTCTTAAAAGAAGCAAAATAAATAAGAATACCTGCCTTATGTTTTACGAAGTTTTGCTTACTTAAAGAGAAAGCAATGGCAGTATTTAATTATTGAAGGCAAAAATGATTTTCAGTCAGTCATTTATTCATTCAACAAGCATTTTCTGAATTCCTCTCATGTGTGAATTATCTGAGGCAAAGAGGCTCGAACTGCCTCCCATTCCCCTTCCTTGTGGGATGTCTAAGACATGAACCTGATTAAGTACAATATAAAAAAGAGAGGGATATGAATAAAACATTGTTAAGATAATTTAGGGCGGGGGAGAGCTTCTCACTGGGCAGACAAGGGAAGGCTTTCTGGAAGAGGCCACACTTCAGCAGAAAGGACAGTGGATTTGAACAGGCAGAGACAGGAGGGAAGACCACAGCAGTCAGGGAAGGCAAGGCTGTTGGGAAATGGTGGAGTTTGCCAAGAAGCTGGTATACACAAAGAACAGTGCTTGGAATTAAGTCTGAGAAAAGCTACTGGACTCCAAGCAGGAAGACTTTTAAATACCATGCTGGAGAGTTTTAACTTTATTAAGTGGGCAATGGGCACTCGTTAAGGGGTCTTGAGGCAGGAATGGCTTAAGAGATGTGGTTTCAGAAGATTAATCTGGCAAATGTACACGGAATCTATTAGAGGGGAAAAATGGAAGGCAAGGAACCTGGTTGGGAGAACATTACAATGGTCTTAATGTCAGGGACTGAGGACAGCTGTAGGGGTAGGAGGGATGGAAACCACAGGCAGATTCAGAAAATACTGAAGACAAACATTGTTATAACAGGAAGGAAGGGAAAGAGAACATGTATTTACTGAGGACCTACTACATTACTCATAGCACTAAACATGTAGAATGAACACACATCCTTATGCTTGGTGCAGCTTAAGATTTTGTCTTTTTTGGAGAGTCATGGAATAATTATTAACAATAGCCACATTCACTGTCAATATGCTCTGGTTTGGATAATACATTACACAATCAAATTTTAATATACTTTTCCTCTCTTATTTCTCCAAACAATTCTCTGTTTACACATGAAGAAGCTGAAGACCTGAGAAGTAAGTTGCCTAATGGCACTTGACCAAGAGGTGGCCAACGTGGATTTGAATCCAGACCTACATAGTTCCAAACCCCAGAACCTCCTACTATTCCTGGTTTCCTGCCCTCAACTTAATGGCAGGTCATGGGTGGGAAACGGCCATTAAAGGAAATAGGGATGTTGGGAAGAGGAAAGGGAGAGTAAAAGATGAGGAGTTCCGGTTTGGATGTGTGGTCTTAAGGCACTGGAAGGACATTGAAGCAGTTGGTGACATTGGCTACAACTCAGGAGCGAAATCACCCTCTAGTTATAGATTTGTGTGCCTTCCAAATCAACAGACGCAGGAGTTGAAACCCTGGGACTGAATGACATCACCAAGCATGAGACTGCAGGACAAAGGTCACAGCTCAGATGCCTGCAGTGGCCAGGCAGGTAACACAGAGGAGGCAGGGCAGGCAGGAGACGTTCGGGAGGAGGAAGAGGTCTTATGAGGGCTATCTTAATTTCCCCTAAAAATTATTTGCGATTTTAAATGGCAACACTACAGCCCTTATGATGGTAGTCTATTTCTTAATTAAAGCTGGTGACTAGACTGATTTCCAGTAATTTAATTTAAAATAAATTACAATTTATTTATAAAAAATAGTTATTCTGTTAAAAAGAAGGCTCATTGATAGAACAGAACATTATAAATTGTAGTCATGCAATTTTTGTCCACCTTTTCATCATAAGAGGAACTTCAAGTGAGAGTCTTCTTAAAAAAATGCAATTAAATTTTTATCAAAATTACTAGCTACATTCAAGTACATTAAACCAAAGTGCAGTGCATTTTCACTGTCCTAAAAACAGACAAATATAATTCAGACCCTGTTGCCATAAGCATGAAGTGGGGCTGGGGACGGAGATGGGAAGAGAGGGATAAAGACTTGGAGGGGAGAGCATTTCAAAAAGCAACACCCCCAAATTTCAAATTATTTACATTTGAAAAAAAATTAATTCATTAACAAAAACTTGAGTTACTAGTCTTGTCCTTGTGTCAAACTTCCAATTGCAAGGTAATAAACACCTGTAGCCTTCACAGGCCTAAACCAATGGTTTGCAAACTTTCCTCAGTACCAGAAGTACCTAGACTTGTTTACCTGGAGGACTCATTACAGCACAGATTGGGAGGCCACATTTTGGAACGTTCTGATTTTGTAGGTCTGGGATGGATTGTGAGAATCTGCATCTCTAACCATTTGCCAGTAGATGCTGATGCTGCTGGCACAGGGACTACACTTTGAGAATCACTGCTCAGCACACCAGTGGGTCTGCCAGACAGAGGCTGGCTGGCTTCTGCCTTTTTCAGAATTACTGTGGAGCACAAACATCCACCAAGGCTGTTTCTCATGGCACTCTGGAAAATGATTCAATGACACTGCTTCGGACAGAGGTCCAGCTTTTTGCCTCATTGTCTGTGTTCTGAATCCAACCTAGTTTAATATTTTGGAAAATGTTACCCTTTTCTGTACTGAGCAAAGTAAATATTTTGTCAGTTGTTAAGGATGAGCTGCAGAGTAAGACTTAAAGATGTATCCAAATTCAGCAGGAAGGCTTGGAGCTGCTTTGGAACTTTTTCCAGATTGTGATTTGTAATGTATTTCAGAAGCCAGCCGAAATACCAACCACTTGATCTATTAAGAAAAGGCTGAATGAACCTTTTCACAGCAGAATATATTTTTCCACACCAACTCTCATTACACTTGGCAAAAAAAGGAGAAAAGGGAGACAAAATGCTTTTCTGTCAATAGGATTTCATATGAGTATTGTCCTTATATAAAGAAATTGGTAGCAGAGAGTTTTTAAACTGCAAGAAATTTTTAGCGATCCTCTAGTTTGTCAACTGCGAAAACTAAGGCCCAGGGAAGGTCAATGTCCTTTGCTAGAAAACCAGACAGTGGCAGAGCTGAAATGAAATTCACAGGCTCTGGACTCTGGGGCCAGCACTCTTCTTATCACGCCACACTACTTCCCTTGCAATAAGAATCAGAATGAATTGACATAAAACAACAACAACAACAACAACAACAAAAACAGATACTACCAATGGTGCACTTCACACTGCCTTTCCTGATAATTCCTAACCCCATTAGTTACTGATGGCTTCACCTACTAGTGAGTGCTATGGGGGAACAGACAGAAGGGAGTCCTGGAGGGTCCTTTTTTTTTTTTTTGAGACTGAGTCTCGCTCTGTCGCCCAGGCTAGAGTGCAGTGGCGCGATCTCGGCTCACTGCAAGCTCCGCCTCCCGGGTTCACGCCATTCTCCTGCCTCAGCCTCTCCGAGTAGCTGGGACTACAGGCGCCCGCCACCACGCCCGGCTAATTTTTTTTGCATTTTTTTTAGTAGAGACGGGGTTTCACCGTGGTCTCGATCTCCTGACCTCGTGATCCGCCCTCCTCGGCCTCCCAAAGTGCTGGGATTACAAGCGTGAGCCACCGCGCCCGGCCCCTTTTTTGATGTTCCTTACTAACCAAGCATTTCCTGAAGAATCTTCCACTATGGTGCTTTGGGGTCTCTTTAACATACTATGTGAGCTGAGACTATAGAAATATAATCCTCATTATGGTGAAATTCACATTCTGTCAAGGAAGGTTCACATGAGGTAAGAGATCTCAGAGATCACCAGGTTCATATATCTCATGTATAAATGAGGAATCAAAGCTCTCAGGAGTCGAGGAACTGCTGGGGTGTTCACAGCCTATTAAAGTGCAGAGCTAAAGCTTGACCCCAGATCTCTTGCCCTGCAGCATGTTGCTATTTCTACCTTATCATCCTGTCGACTGTAGTACAGTGTGTTGATTTAAGCCAGAAAATTGCATGCTCCACTGTGAATCTGGATCCAAAAATACTGAATCTGTTCAGCATCAAGAAAGAAATATGGTAATCACAACAGCTAGGATTTCTTGAGTGCTAAGTCTCTCCCAGGCACTGCTGTAATCACGTTACATGAATTATTGCATTGAATCAGTCATATCACTGAGGAAGATAGAATATCATAAAATAGGAAATTGAAATTAAGGATGAAATGAAGAAAATGCATGAAATGCACTACATGAAAAGAGGGCCTATGCTATTTTCCCAGAATATAATATTGTCTATTAAATGCAATAATCCAAGTAAAAGATTTAGAACAATTCTTGGCTCACAGTACATACTAAATATTAGCTGCTATTATCATATTTTTCTCTATTTCTTTGTGTGGAACAGAACAGAAAATTTGGACCTAGATAAAAGTTATGAGCCATACAAGATCCCCAGTTGCCACCAGCAAAGACCACAGAGACCACAGTGTAGTTTGGACTAAAATGCTCTCAAAAGCCAAAAGCTGAAGCCAGAGACCACAAAATTGAACAGGTTTGTACTGGGCCTTGGTTTTAAGGAGCTCAGAGGTTTTACCTGGTTCCTCCTCATCAATCTTTATCACATTCAAGTTGGAGCGGGGAATGGATATAGTATGAAAACCTTTTTCATATGAAGACAGCTTGCATAGACAAAACGAATTACTCAAAGCCAGTGGTGACAACCCAATTTCCTTAATAAGAGTGTGCTTATCTACTAGCTAAGAAAAAGAATATCACCATTAATTAAGATGAAACTACAATAATAATACTCATTAAAGCACCCATGGCAGGTAAACTGCCTTGTAAATTACCCACCTGGGAATGCTTGACTTACTAGGTATTTGCAAATTGGTTAAACAACAACAACAACAAAAACTAGTGATATCCAGACCCCAAGTCCATTCTTTGGCCACCTACTTTCTCTACCTGGCAGCTAGAAGAGATTCACTGTGCTTGTTATAGAGGAATAAACTGAGATCAGTGGATGAAAGATGCATAATGGTAGATTTTGGCTCAAGATAAGAAAGAACTTTTAAAAAATTAGAGGTAACCAGTAACAAATGTGCTGCCAGCTCTGGTGGTGTGTGCTCTGCATGTCATCAAGGAGAGGCCCAATAAACACTCGAAGTGTAAGCAGTTATTGGTATCACAATTTTCATCGTCATTGTAATCATTATCTTATTAGCATCCTATCAGGTAGATGTAAACATTGATGAGAGTTGAAAATGGTTCCACTTAGAGAGGCCAAATAGCAGAGTGAAGACTTGCTCTTAGGTCAAACTTGAGTCTGAATCTAGAAACAGTTGCTTACCAGTGATGAAGTTTCAGAGTTGGCAATTAAACCACTGTAAGTCTCGGTTTCTGCATCTGTATGATAGAGATTATAATAACAACGTCTCCTGTTCATTTTTTCATTCACAAGTTACTCAAAAAGCATCTACTCTGGACCAGGCACTTTTCTGGATGCTGGGGGATGGACAAGACAGATAAGATCTCTCTTCTCTATGGGTTCACATTTCAGTGCGTGTAGAGGGATTCAAGTAAACATAAATATAACAAACTGACTAAATACACAGTAATATACATTATGAATTCAATAAAACAGGACGTTCAGGGTATCTTTAGTTAGGATGATCAAAGAAGACTTCTCTCAGAAGGTGACATACAAGTTGGAACCTGAAATAGGAGAAGGGGCCAGCTTTGATAAGCTCCGGCAGAGGAAGCAGCAAAGGCCCTATGATCTGACCCCAGCCCCCTAAGCTATATTGGTGTGTCTCAAGCGGGTTGGCATGAGCAGCTCAAGATGAGGTTGGCGGTGAGAATTAGAGGTAAGGTGGGAGGATCTGCAGCACAGTTCACAGGACAAAGGAAGCACCTGGCAAAAAGAACAGTTGGGTCATTATTCACATTCTGAAAACTCCATGACATAGCAATGCCGTTGTGTAGTGAAGGCAGACAGAGGTCATGGCTTCTCTGTCTGGTGACACCCCAAAATACCCAGGCCTGGACACAGGGACAAGTTTTCCATGCTACTCTGCTAATCTAACCTACTCAATCTAAAAGCATAATCTATATTTTAACCATGGGAGAGTAGAGAATTTTAGAGTGGGAAAATAACTGGGCCTGTTCATATATCAACAATCGTGATAAGGAATAATCTGAGGCTTTCTTGAAGCCCTGAGGAGTGGAAGAGAGTGTTAAGAGGCTGGGATTCTAGGCCACCGGCCCTTATTCCAATCAGAGGATTTCTACAGGCATCTGTTCTTTTGTTATATTTTTCACTTGAAAACTGAGTTGTGTTGCTAAAAACAACTCCAAGGCTTGAAAATCACCAATGGACACCAGTTTTGTTTTGTTTTGTTTTTAGAGATAGGAGCTCAATCTGTCACCCGGGCAAGAGTGCAGTGGCACAATCACAGATCACAGCAGCCTCGACCTCCTGGGCTCAAGTGATCCTCCCACCTCAGCCTCCCAAGTAGCTGGGACCACAGGCATGCACCACCGCACCTGGCCTGACTGTAGTTTTATAGATAAGGAACTTGAGCCTCAAACTGAGCCTGAAGGTCATTAGCTAATTAGCAGCAACCTGGGGCTAGGGTCCATCTCCTGACTTCTGATTTAATGTTTTCCATCTGCTTTATTACATTAGAGCACTTATTCTGATCTTTATAGATATGGCATTTGCTTCTCTTCAGCTCTATGTCAACCAGTATGTGTTCCCTTTCATAGAAGTGTGTATCTGAGTTCTGATGCTCTAATGAGTTCTGCTATTTTGGAAAGTAACTCTTCTATTTAATTAGTTTTGAACAACGAATACAGGACCAGTTTTCAGTATATTTTCAGCTCACAGAGGTTTCCTCAGAACCAAAAGATGTTTCAGCTAGGGTCTAGGAGTGAGGTGTGAGGGAAGAGGATTAAAGCAACAATTTCTGAAAGGATTATAAAAATGTCGAATTGTTCTGTGTTACCTGAGGGAAAACTAAAGCTGAAAATTGGTTAAAGAGAAAACTATGGGATCAGGGGTCAGAAAGTAGCAGAGGTTCAGGAAGATAATAAAAGACACAATTTTCAAAATGTTGAGAATGAATGAAGGGTCCTTCACTTTTACCTTTTTGCCAAGGGCTTCCTTTGTGCTGTGACGCCCATTTTTAAGAATCGCCATCTTAGATCATAAGAATGGTTTATGTTCTATCTACACTCAAGTTTTTGTGGTGGAGGATACCACCTGGATACTTTAAACCATTAGAAGCTGGTTTAGTGGAAGCAGGAAATCTGTAAAGATTTGTAAAGGGATATGTCAAACCCTTGCTTCAGGGACAGCAAGTTGGGCTCGAGATTTGGCTTAAATAGCAATGAATTTCCTATTTGGAAAAGAACAGTAACAATGGGAAACATATGATATTTGATTCTATTTTTGACCATGGAAAGCAATCCTGGCATGGAAGGAAAGGTGTCTAAAGTGTTTCCCAGATTAGCTGACAGTAACGGGTAAGATGCCTTCCTTTGGTTAATTAATGCTGGCAGCTAGGGCAGGTGACCCAAGCATTTTCACAAGGTTGGAAATTTTCAGAGTTCAAGGTTTTGGAAGAAGTTAAACAGGATTCTCTTCAAAGGAGAGTAAAGATGTTCCCCAAATATCCTACAACTAAATAGAAGAACAAACCCCAAGTGAGGACAATATTAACAGTCAGTATAAGTCAATATCTTCATTCTTTATGGAGTTCATTTAGGTTGCAAAAGACAAGTAAGTGAATTCACAAATGAGACGATGCAATTAGCAACACGCAAATGAGAAAACATTCACACTAAAATAACAATGAGCTGTTATACTTCCTTCTATTGCATGAGTGCTGACAGGGTTATAGGGAAACTGGTGATCTCAAGCATGGCATGGGGCACTGTAAATCAATATAGCCCTTCTGGAAAGCAGGTTGGTAATACATATTGAGCCATAAACAGGATCCTACCATGTGATCAGTAATCCCACTCTAAGTAATCAAAACTATGTGGAAAGTGGCCGGGTGTGGTGGCTCACGCCTGTAATTCCAGCACTTTGGGAGGCCGAAGTGGTCAGATCACTTGAGATCAGAAGTTCTAGATGAGCCTGGCCAACATGGTGAGACCCTGTCTCTACTAAAAATACAAAAATTAGCCAGGTGTAGTGGCAGGTGCCTGTGATCCCAGCTACCTGGGAGGCTAAGGGAAGAGAATTGATTGGACCCGGGAGGCAGAGCCTGCAGGGAGCAGAGATCACACCACTCCACTCCAGCCTGGGCAATAGAGCGAGACTCTGTCTCAAAAAAAAAGAAAAAGTGGAAAGATATAACCATAAAGACGTTTGTTAAATAGTGTTTAAAAGAATACAAATTTAGAATAGGTGAGAAATTTCAATTCAATTCAACAAATGATAATTGAATATCTACCACGAGTGGGGTGTACTAAGGCAGATTTCCATCCCTCAATAATTTATAATCACAATTTAATGACTGTACTCTTTAGAATATTATGCAACCATCATATCAATCCAAGTTTTTGATTGTAGGCTATAGAAACTGACCCTGAACATCATTAACATAACAACAAAAAGCACAATGATTGGAAGGTGACTGGGGCTCACAAAATTAAATGGAGTCTGAAGGATCAGGCTGGTAAAATGCCAGCAACAAGAGCTCTAGAAATTTGGTTGATGGAACACCAACAAGCTGGTTCTATTCTATGTTAGAAATAAATTATGAAAAATTAATGGAAAGTATAAAAACTACTCAATTGAATATGTCAAGTATTGTGTAATGAAGACTACTACTGTTGACTTCTAACAGTGGTTTTGCTGCTAACTAGTCATAGAACCTTGTGTGACTTATTTTACATTTCCCAGCTTTAATATTACAGCCATGTGTAAAATGAAGAACCAGATTAGAGATTATTTAAATGATGGTGCCCTGATAGCTTCCTTGTCGCTTGAGTCTATATCAAGAGAGGCAACCTGTTTGAGATTCCTCCTTTCCCCTCACTGCCCTCACGCAGCTGGGGAAGACACTGTAGGGAAGCATAGACCACTTCGGTTAAAACCTGGATGCAGCCACATAATCTCTCTCAATACAAAGCTCCAGCTATGTACTAACCATCAGTTGGAGTTTGCATGGAAGGAGAAATCAATTTGCCATTCCTGGTCTGTACTATGTTGTTCTGCATTCACAGGATAAGTTAAACCAGAAAAGCCAAGACATCCTAGCAGCAACAAGTAAAGTCTCTGCTGAAAAGAATCTCCAAGAGTAGCTCTGTCCTGCTGCTAAACATCAATTCAGCTTGTACAATCTCCCTGGTAACAGAGTACAATAAGCTATCATCCAGGCAGCCTGAAAGTTTTGTCATATAATTCAAACACATTTTAGGAGCTCTCAGCATGGTGTTCTTCATTCAGTTCCTACAGGCCTTGCCTTTTGTCCTCCATCCTCCCTGTCCATATAGCCTGTCCATATACCTGATGACTGTCCCATTTATATTCTGCTGGAATCTTCCAAACTGAACATAATGGAACTGAGAAAACCTAGAAAAGCCCTGGATCATCCAGTCTTAATAATCAAAAGCGTCTGGAAACAGAAATGTCAGAACTTTTTATAATCAAATAAGGATCAATTATGGGAGAAAGAGTCTACTGAAGGAAACGCTTTTTAAAATGAAACAAGAGTCTTGACAGTTTCTCTCTTTCAAATCAAAAGTTTCATCTCCCCGATAAGATGTGTTCATTAGGGTGAGATTTAGCTATATATATCACAAGGACTCAAAATCACAGTGCCTCGGAGCAGGGATCAGTAGGCTACGGTCTATGAATCAAATCTAGGCAGCCACCTGTTTTTGTAATTAAAATTTCATTCTAACATAGTCACTCATTTGTTTATGTATTGTCTGTGGCTGCTTTTGAATTATGACAGCAGAGTTGAGGAGTTGTGACTGAGACTGTATGGACTAAAAAGCCTAAAATGTTTATTTTCTGGCCTTTTACAAAAAAAGGTTTACTAACCACTGCCTTAGAGTGTTCATTCATTACTCTCTTATGTAAAGAAGTCTAGAGGCTGGGACTGCAGGATTAATAGTGCCATGAGAGAACCAACCCATTGCATCTTTTTGCTTTGATATCCTGGCACATAGGTGCTAGGATCTTCTAGGTCATCTCATGGTCCAAAGTGCTGCTGGGACTCAGCAGCCATACCTAAATATCTCAAATCCAGGCCTGAAGAAAGAGGAAAAGTGGACATTGGTGAAGGAGGGCTCCTCCTTGATGAGTCGGCTCTCATCAAACAGTCCTCTTGATAGTTCCACAAAACACTTCCACTTCTATTTTATTTGCCAGAACTTAGTGGTTTCCAATATCTACCTGCAAGGTGCACTGGAAAATACTGTTTTTTGTTTGTTTGTTTTATTGTTGGTGGCCACATACCTAGAAAAAATAAGAGTCTATTGTTCTGGAGAAAGGAGAGAGTGAATGCTGAGTTAGGCTGGCACAAGTCTTTGCTAAAGAACACTATTATTTAGTGACCTCAGGAATATCAGGATTCACAGTTCATCCATACCTTTTTCCACTTTGGGGGTGGAAATGTTTAAAGAATGAAGAATTTGCATTCTGACATCATAAATACAATTTATTTTGTCTTATGTTTAATCAGTTGGTGTGCATATTAGCCAATTATGAATCAGTCAGTGATTGATCAATTCATTAATTCAACAAGACCTACTGAGCACCTACAATGTTCCAGGCTGAGAGTGAAGCAAAGGGATATGAAGTGCAATGAACCCAATCTCTGCCCCCAAGAAGTCCCAGGTCAATGAAGGAGAAAGACAAGTAAATGGACAACGGCCATTGAGGGTGGGAAATTTCCCACACCACAGTATATTTGTACACCATGGAAAGCACATAGGAAAGGCTTACAATTTGAGGTGCATGCTGAAGAACCAGTTGGGAGGAGTTTGTGGGGAGAAACAGGAGCACAGCTATTCCAATATGAGGGAGCAGCAGGTGCCAAGACATGGAGGGGAAAGGGAGAGAACGGGCATGGAGAGGCTGGTGCAGCATAGGTGTGCAGGGGGAGGAAGGTGAGTAAAAATCACACCCAGAACAGCAGGGACTATGGCACCAAGATGTTGGGATTCATCCAGACAGTGATGAGTAGGCACTGAAGAGTTCCCTGAGAAGTGACAGGACTAATCTGTGTTTCATAAGGATCAAATTCTGGCCACAAAGAGGAGGATTTGGATGGCGGGGGAAGGCAGGAAGACAGGGGAGAAAACCTCTATTTACCCCATCACATATTCTGCAATGGTGCTTAGGTTAAAGTATGACCTTGTATTGTTGAACAAGAAGACCCACTCACCCAACAGCTAATTAGCAAAGAGGCCTAATAATAATAACCTAGATTTCATTTAATCCTCATAGCCATCCTGGGAAGCTCCATCTTACAGAAGAGGTAACTGAGGTTCAGAAAGGTTAAATGACTTGTGTAAAATGTCACAGTGAGTGAGTGACAGAGTGGGACTTGCATTAAGGTTTTCTGATCTCAAGTCCAGTTCTCTTTCTGCTGCACGTTGAGAGCAATGAGCATTCCAGACTCGACCAGTCAGCCTAAATTCAGTCCAGGCAGGACTATCTGCATGTTTTGGCAGTAACATATCTTGATGGCATTAAATGTAGGAAAACACGGAGGCATTTCCCTTCTGTTACTTTATGAGGCAAGTTATCAAGAGTATTTTACTAGGCTTTGGCAAAGTCTCTTAATAGGAAAAATCAAGCATATGTTTTATTATACTTTTGTTCAGTGTTGTGGCAATTATTCAGAAACTCATGAAAGATATGTTTCTCTAGCATTCCAGCTTTCTCTCTGATTATAGTCCATCTTGCATTATTTATATGGAGAGCCATAAGAATTATCAAAATAGACATATTAAAGTCTCAAGTCAACTATATTTAATACATTTAAATTTTTTAACTTGTTCTCATAGATTGTTGTCTTCTCAGAAAGAACTTCCCAGGCCAGGCATAGTGGCTCACCCCTGTAATCCCAGCACTTTGGGAGCCTGAGGCAGGTGGGTCACCTGAGGTCAGGAGTTTGGGACCAGCCTGGTCAACATGGTGAAACCCTGTCTCTACTAAAAATGTAAAAGCTAGTCAGGTGTGGTGGCGGGTGCCTGTAATCCCAGCTACTTGGGAGGCTGAGGCAGGATGATCGTTGAACCCAGGAGGCAGAGGTTGCAGTGAGCCGAGATTGTGCCACTGCACTCCAGCCTGGGTGACAGAGCAAGACTCCATCTCAAAAAAAAAAAAAAAAAAAAAGAAGAAAGAAAAAGAAAGAACTTTCCAGACACTTGTGCTCCTCTCCCAACCTTCATGTTTGAGTTAGATGCTGCCCATCATTTATTATACTCTCCAATGTGCAGTCAAAGCACTTAGAAACCTGCTTCATGATGGTCAGCTTCCTTGCCTGTTTCTCACCTCAAGGATGGTAAGATCCTTGAAGTCAGCAACAGGATATTTATTTATCTTTATATATCCAGCATCTGGCACAGTGATTGCCATTTAATAGCTCACAATAATTATTTGTAGATTAATAAAATGAAGCAACAACGTAACTAAACACATGCAATTATATTTAAAATGATACTGCATCAAAATCCTTAGCACATTAAAACGATTTTTACTTTCTCTGTAATTTTACTGCCAAAAAGAAAACACAAGCGCTAAGAACAACTTCAGAGTATTCAGGGGGCTATTATTTAGGGGTCCATTTTGATATTTGTTAAGACTGAGGATCACAATGCTTTTTCAGAAGTTGATCCAGAGATGGCTGCATTGTGGTTCCATTTTTTTTTTCTCCCTCTGTCATATCTCTCACAATAAGCACAGGCTTTGCAGATTAACTCTGGCTTGGTTTAAAATCAGAAATCTTACGTTGCTGTCTTAGAAGATGAGATGTTATGCTGGGCATATATGCGTTTCAAATTCACTGTGCTTTCTGTTTGTCAGCCCACCATGCTGCTACTTGATAGGAGGAAAAGGCTCCTATGTTTTGGTCTGAATAGCAGCTAAACTCAAGGGACTCACTGCCCACAGACACACACACTCAAAGCTCTCCTACACTCATACGTTTTACCTCTCTCCTGTAGAGTGTGGTACCCTGAGGCACCAAGTTTTCATTTTATGATTCAGTTTGAAGGCCTGAATGAAGTGCTACTATAAATTAATGAGACATTTCCACCAACAGGAATTCCTATTCAAGAATTCATGATCTGGTCAGTCACTTGCTTAAAACGTGTCTGGAAGTCATTGCCTTAGACCCTGTTCTAAGAGTGAGGTAGAAAACCCCAGACAAATCTTGTACTACCACAGGTGATGCAGAGGGAGCTTGAAGCCCTGATTAATATCCTCACATTGTGTGCTCCTTCCCATCCTGCAGGGAGGCTGGGGTAAAGAAGGGTTGGCTGATTTCAGAAAATGCTATCTGCTGAGCTTTAAAGACTATGTAGTGTGGTTGTGGGTTTTTGAGAAGATGGAGAGAAGAATGGGCTCGAAGCATGAGGCAATTAAAACTGGTCTTCGAGAATAGGTGGAATTTGAATTGTTGGTGGGTTGCAAGCATTTTTCAACCTAGGGCAATTTTGCTCTCTGGGGGACATTCAGCAATGTCTTGAGACATTTTTGCCTGTCACAAATTGTAGGAAGACGGGTTGTTACTGGCGAGAAGAGGCCAGGGATGTTGCTAAACATTTTACAACGCACAGAACAGCCCCCAGGCCCTACCCAACAAGAATTATCCAGTCCCAAATAGTCAATAATGCTGAGGCTGAGAAACCCTGGGTTACACAAAGGACATTCAGAACAAGTAGGATACCACAGGAAAGGAAAAATTTAGAAATAAACTTATGTTGGAATTTTTTTTTTTTTTGAGACAGGGTCCCGCTCTGTTGCCCACACAGGAGTGCAGTGGTGCAATCTCAGCTCACTGCAACCTCCACCTCCTGGGTTCAAGCAATTTTCCTGCCTCAGCCTCCCGAATAACTGGGCTTAAAGGTGTGTGCCACCACATCCAGGTAATTTTTGCATTTTTAGTAGAGACAGGATTTCACCATGTTGGCCAGACTGGTCTTGAACTCCTGACTTCGAGTGATCCACCCGTCTCAGCCTCCCAAAGTGCTGGGATTACAGGCATGAGCCACCACACCTGGCCAATTGTTGGAACTTTTAAAAATTGTTTAGGCTCCTTCTCATCAATCTCCACTTAACCTAATGTTCACATATGAATGACTTACGGGATATTTTCACATTTAGATATCATTTGCTCTTGGTACAGAGTATAAACTAGGAAATTTGCAATGTGGTGGGGCTCTGTGGTTCCTAGAAATGGATTAGCCCACACTAGAATTCACTCTCAGGATCCTGTGGTCCATGTCTCCTTCATAGCACCAGCCGCAATACACATCAATGCAATTCTTATTTATTATATGCCTCCTCTTCTAGAATATAAACCTCCCACAGCAAAGGACTGGATCTGGTGTGCTTCCGGTTTATCTCAGAGCCCACCAGTGTCTGGTGGTAGGAGGGGAGCTAAAAGAGTAAACTCTTGAGTCAAACTGCCTGGGTTTCAATCCATACTTCACCACTAACTCACTCTGTCACCTTAGGTAAGTCTTTAACAAAGGCTCAGTTTCCACAGCAATATAGAGAGGGATATCTGGTGCCTACCTCACAGATAAAACTAAATAAGTTAATATGTGCAAAAATGCTTACTAAATTTTGTTGACGAGGGAAGGATCCAAAAGCAAGCAAAGATAGGGTTAAAAATCTGTCTGCCCCCTACAAAATTAGGAAGAAAAACCTTCATAAAACACATTGGCTTCTACCATTTTGGTGTTCAAAAAATTTAAGACTTTTCTTCTTTGTGATCTATGTGGAAGGCTGTATGTTAATATTTTTAGTCAAAAGGCCTTGAAAGTCATAGCACAAGACACAATTTTGCCATACTGATTCGACTTAATAAATGTTCCACCCAGTTTCTCTGCCATGTCAGTTTCTCTCTACGTATTTTCTCTAGGTTAATTTCATTTTTTATTGCCTCCTGATAAAAACTGATTTACGGCACTTTGGTAAGTCTACCTAAGAAAGGAACTGAGTATTCTGTGGTTGAACCCCACTAGTCTCCTTCCTGTATACCAGCAGCCTCTTTCTACAGTGTTACATTCTTCAGCATCACAGGGCTCTTTCAAGTACCAGAGGGTTTACACTTTGTTTTCTAATTCAAATTTTCTGAAACTTTACTGTGTTCTGTACATCTACTACTCCTTCAGGTTCCTGACCTCTTGCTACTTTTCATCTTTCCTTCACTATTTCCTATGTTTCTACCTTGTGGAAGCCCTGGGGAGAGAATCATGGTTTCTGGTCTTTCACTTAGGTGTACAATTATTCACTTGACACTCAAGAAGCATTTACTGAGCACCAGTGTATTAGTCCATTCTCATGCTGCTAATAAAGACATACTCAAGACTGGGTAACTTATAAAGGAAAAAGGTTTGACTCATAGTTCAGCATGGCTGAGTTGGCCTCAAGAAACTTACAATCATGGCAGAAATGGAAGCAAACATGTCCTTCTTCACATGGTGGCAGGAGGAGAAGAATGAGCAGAAGGGGGAAAGGCACCTTATAAACTCGTCAGATCTCATAAGAACTCACTATCACAAGAACAGCATGAGGGTAACTGCCCCCATAATTAAATTACCTCCCACCAGGTCCCTTCCATGACACGTGGGGATTAAGGGAACTACAATTCAAGGTGAGATTTGGGTGGAGACACAGCCAAACTGTATCAACTAGTGTATTTGACGCTCTGCTCCTGGTTTGTGGGATACAGCAGTGAACACGACAGGCAAGGAAGGCCTTGCCCTCCTAGAAGAGATGTTCTTGAGTGTGAAGGGAGATGATAAGAAATAAGCAAGCTAATGAACAACGCAATTTCTGATATTCTTACAAAAGAAATCAACAGTATGATTGTACCAGTTATCTATGGATGCTATTACAAATTACCATGAACTTGGGGGCCTACAACAATACATATTTATTATCTCACAATTCCAAGGTCAGGAGTCTGACATGGGTCTCACTGGGCTAAAACGAGGGAGTTGTCAGGGCTCTGCTCCTTCTGGAAGCTCTAAGGGAGAATTCATTTTCTTGCACTTCCCAGTTCTAGAGTGGATCCACATTCCTTGGTTCATGGCCCCCTCCTCCATATCCAGAACCAGGAATGGCCAGTGAAGTTTTTTTTACATCGTATTACTCTGACATTGACTCTTCTGCCTCCCTTTTACACATTTAAAGGACCCTTATGATTACAATAGGCCCACTGAGATAATCCAGGACAATCTCCTTATCTTAAAATTAGCTGATTAGCAATTTGCATCTCATCTACAACCTTAATTCCCTTTTGCCATGTAACATAACATATTTACAAGTTCCGGGGATTAGGACTCCTTTGGGGGACATGAGCCTGCCCATCACAATGATATAATGGGTGACCATGATTTTAGTATCCTGTTCAGTACCTACATAGAATAGATGTTTGGTAAATTCAGTACGTGGTAAATGGATCACAACTATATACATTTGCTTCTTGTGAAAGGATCAGAGCAAGGGCTGTGTTTTCTTTATTGCAGGAACTGCAGGGGTGAGGTGGCTTCAGCCAACCTTCTAGGTTAACTAACAGTTTTCCCAGTGCAGAGAGACACTCAGGGGTCCCTGCTATTAATACCTCAGGCCCCAGAGACGAAACCCCTCAGCATCTCTCCTGCTTGTCCTCTATGTCTAGCTGCTGCCATTTGGCTACTGCAGGACCCAGGGTGGTGATCCTCCTTCATCTCCTCTCAGCAATCGCTTCTCCCTGCAGCTTCCCTGAGCACTCCACCACCTTCATTTCTGTCGGCTATGGCAATTTTCCTGAATTATAAATGGAGATTTTTTTTTAAGGATCCTAGGAGATCATTTTCCAGATAAGGAAAGTGAATTTTAGAATAGCTGGAGGAAAATATCTAAAATGGTTTAGAAAGGCTTTTGATGGATGAAGTGTGAGATTAGACAGTTTTATGGGGTTGCTTTTATGCAGTATGAATATGGTAAGTTTAATTTTTAATTTCTGCAGCGTTGCTTGATTTTATGATGCCACTATTTTGCTGGATGTATCTGACAAATGCTATTCTTCCTCCTCACTAAATTACAGCCTTCTGTTCCTTAAAATGTCTCATAAGAATTAAGCCTTGACAGTCTAACAAGACCTAGCATCACTGACCCTTCCTGCCCCAATTATATAACAGAGTTGGCTGCCTATGTGTCACTTTCCTTCTTTTATCTGTATGTATTTATTTTACTCTGAATTCATGGCTGTGTTCTCCATGCAAATGTAAGCTCTCAGCAGGAAGGGAGAAAGTGGCCCATGGCTCTTATTTTGCTTATACTTCTACCCAATGGCTACAGAGTTCTGTGGCCAGAAGTTGCTAAGTTAGATTATTTAATAAAGAGTGTTGCTTGAAAATACTATAGAAAGATAATTTTATTTCCTATTTACCTTTTACCCGTGCAATAGGACATGGGCAGTGTTCATCAGAGAGATTTCAGAATTCATTTTTCCAGAGAAAATTAGTAACACCAAGGCACACTGGAACATTCAAGAAGGCCAGTCTACTCACATGAAGAAAACGCCTCTACAGTGCATTCCTTAGCATGCTTTAGATGGCATTCTGGTCTCATTTCATATTGAGTTACAGCCTATTAGAAATTACCCTTTATCTCTTTTCATCTCTTCATAGAATGGCCACTAAAATCTCTCACCTAGAAGATGGTAAAGCAAGTCTGAAATATCCTAAATTAAAGACATAATTCTACTGACTGAAATTCTGAGGGCAACAAACCTTTTAGGCAAAATTAATTATGTCTGTCAATGTTATGTTTTATGCTTGGCAAAATGTACTGTGAAAAAAACCCGAGGATTTATTTTCTTCATTTCCTTTCTAATTTTTCCTTAAATCTACCCTAAGGATCAGCACAAACTCATTGATTTTATATTCTACTCCCATTTGGAATCTGAGATCAGGAAAGAACTCACCTTCTATGACCAAGAATGTGAGTTGCCTGAGTTTTCATTCTGCTATGGAAGCCCAAAGAACCAGTTCCACCCTGCTCCTGGACACGAGGATATAGCTGATGACACTGTATGTATGACACAAATGGGAAGGAGTAGGGGTGTGTGTGTGTGTGTGTGTGTGTGTGTATTGTAATGGTTACGGGAAATCTAAATTGAAAGTTTGCTGCATGTAGCTATAATGTTCACTTAGATAATTGCTTTTTGTAAACATAGTTTCTTACAAAGTCTTAGCTTGCTGCTATGGAAGCAATGACATTAACAGAAATAACAGTGGTGCCACAAATCTTCAGGGATTTTTTTTTAATGGAAAGGAAAATTCTAAAACTAAAAATATACTTTTTATTTGCAACTATGGGAATACAAACACCAGAAAAACACAAGAGGACTGTATAGTTGGGACATGGAAGGTATTCTATCTGGTGGTTTTAGCGAGACACTCATGGAATGGAATCTAAGTCTTAAGTCATTGCAACTGGGGCAAAGGAGGGGAAAAAAACTGCATTCACAAAAAGAAGATATCTGGAGGGTGTGATACAACTCCCCTCACTTGCTCCTCAACATGCTCTGTGTACTACTCTTATGGATACAGGGGCAGCACCTTAATATCTCTTGAATTTATATTACTTATGACATCTTGATTGACATTTACTTTGCAGGGCCCATTAAAAATGTCCAGATCTAAAAGCACTGAAATATAAGAGAAATGGCTTCTATTTTATCTCCACTCTAAACATCAACACTAGTTGGACTTCTGAAGGCACATTATTATAATCACTGGACTAGCTCATTTAAGTTGGCCTCTATCAGCCCTATTACCAAAGACCATGAAATGGTTTTCTGCATGCTTGAACTTAATGATCTCGTAATTAGTGCTGTAAATTATTTATATCAAAATGCTGACTCATAAAACTTGGTTACAGAAAAACTGTCTTTAAATTAAAGACCTCTATGCTTTTTTGTTTTTGTGTCTTTTTGCTTTCTTCCTGATCTCACAAGTTGTAGAGCGTTAAAAGGAGAAATATTACTTTCTGTATTTTAAATCCACTATAAGGCTATGGTAGACTGCCAAAAAAGCAAAGATTTGCCTCTGTTTCTCTTAACAAATGGATATTTGAAAATACTACCACCAACCTCTGAAATCTGAAAATGAGGGGTTGGATTTATGCTCTTCTGTTAGCAGGCTGGCAGTGGCACCTATATTTACAAAGTTGAGTATATTATACCAAGGATATTTTTATTCACTTAAATTTTACGTCAGTTAATTGATTTAGAAAAATATTATTCCAGATTTTTGTGATAGAAAAAAATGAAATGGTTAAAGATTAAGAACTACCTTGAGAAGGGAAAAAATAGTTGTTACTTAAAATAGATCCAGAATGACTCCATGTCAGAATTACATCAACACTGCGTTGTAGAAAGTTGCCTGCCAGCTATTACAATGGACAGTGACGGATTCAATTTTAATTTCTGCAGTTTATGCCATGTCACACATGTGGTTGTGTCAGCCTTCACTGACTTTTTGGATCTGATAGTGTGTCTATACAAGCACTGGAGCAAGTGGAAACTTAATAAGAAAAAGAGAAGTCATGGATCAACACAATCATAATACCTTGGTCATTTAAAAACACAGATTCAATAAATGAATAGATATATAGATGATCTTTAATGATTTGGAGGGGAATGAAATAATATAACAATTACACAGTATTTCCATTGGCGAGGCCATCAAAAGTTGATTCCTCAAGCACTTCTGCTATCCATAAATTCTCACGGTTGATACTTTTCTTTGCCCTGCAATCTGTATTTTATTAAAAGCTTTTGTTTGGGGAATTCTTTGCTGCTGGCTGAAAGACCTCATGAAGGCCCTAGAGTGTTGTAATAGCACATTAATGCAATATTACATTAATCAATAGCACCACAGACATATACAATTTTAAAAACGAAACAACTGCAAAATCCACATCTGTGTTGTATGGGCAAGTGTGATGTTGACTTGGCAAAATGTCACATTCCAAATTCAGCTATCCTGAAACAAATCCAATTTGTGTACTTTACATCAACAACAGAAAACCCTGATTGAGCAAAGGTAATATATTTATGCATCCATCATTTATCACCGGAATATATAATGTGAAAAGAATGAGACATGAAGCCAAAGAGAAACATTCCTTTAAAATGAATTAGAAGCTTCTAAAGATACTTATCAAAAGGATTCATCCAGGAAAAACTGTATAAATTAACCCAATCAAACAGCTCTGTGGATACAACAGGAGCCAATCCATGGTCACTGCAGCTTTGAATACCTGCCAGACTGTCACCCTCATGCGGCTCTGTTTTTCATCCAGAAGGGGATTGGAAGAGATTATCTGGATAATTTGTAGAAAGCAGATTTTATGTTTTGCTACTCCAGCCTTGGTTCATGGCTGGTGTGCTCTATCCCTTAAAAGCATGAACCAGGAATAAGGCACACAGATGGACACATTTTCCAGGGAAGCCAATTTACCTGCCCCACTGCCCTGGACTACACCAGAGTTTGGTGTGCTACATGTGTTTGGTACAGAAACAGCATTGAACAAGTCAGCCAAAAATCTTGCAGACAGTGTCTTCAGACAGAAATCTGTGGAAGACATGTCTGGTAAAAATCAGTGACAACATATTATCAGAATGAGGAAGCAACCCAGAGGTAAAAGACATGGATGGTGGGTAGCATAATTTTTATTATGCGAAACTCCTCTTCTACTAGATAGGCTTGGATTACTTAACAGTAGAAATGACGCCTTCTCCTTTCCCTCATCTTCATCTCAAAATTTCTGTTTCCACCGTCTGGAACCCCTTTTCTTTGTCCTTATCTCTGAGGTGGACATGTCCCTCCCCCATTCTAAAGATAATCACTCTACCTTTGCTCTCAATTTGGACTCCGCACATTGTTCAGGATCTTGTTCTATCAATTGTCTGTGTGGGTGATGAAAGATGGCTATACATTCTTTGCTACTGCTTCCACTGAGAGATGCATCTAGTTCTTATGCTTGAATCTGAGCTGGCCTTAGGGACTTGACTGATGACCAATAAGAAGCAGCAGAAGTGATGCTCTGGCTTTCTGAGGCTAGGGCTTATGAAGCCTGGTAGTTTCACCTGTAATACTGCTCTGGGAACTGTAAGCTGCCAATAAAAAGTCAGATTACCCTAAGAGGCTGGTGGAATTCACCTCCTGGAGTACTCCTCTGGGAACTATAAGCCACCAAAAAAAAGTCAGAGTACCTTAAGAGGCTGTGGAGGCCACATGTAGGCACTCTAGTCAACAGTTCTAGCTTAGCACAGCCTTCCAGCCATTCCCACCAAGGGCACAAGACAATGTCAGCCAAAGACCACAGAGTCACCTCTGTCATCCACATGTGGAACAGAAGAATCACCCTGCTGAGCATTGCCTCAATTCCAGACCAACACAATCCTAAGCTATAACAAAGTGATTATTGTTTAAAGCCACTAAGTTTTGAGGAAGTACATTATACAACAGTGGATACTGGAACAGGGCCCTCTCTAACCTTTAGTTTTGCATTTTTTAACTAAGTCCCTTCCTTCTTCTCTCTACAAATCTGTTCAATTCTTCCCAGTGTTAAAATCTTCCCTCAGTCCCACCATACTATAAAATAAAACTCTGCTTCCCTCAGTGGTAGTCATCTCTAAAAGACTACTTTATACCTACTGTCTTTATTTTCTCACTTCCCACTCTGTAAACACAAGGCAATTTGGTTTTCACAACCTCCATTCTAAAGTGGCAGAATTTCAAAATTGGAAGAGACGTAAAACGCTGAAATCATCCAGCCATGTCTTCCGTCGAATTCTTCTTCATAAGGTCCCTTCTTTGTTGTAGGTGTCTCATCCATGATACAGCATCTCAAGGCATATGGCTCATGGTTCCAACCAAGGATGTTCATTTTATCTCTGGATATCTGAGACTGTGAGAAACTCTCTCTGATTCTATACAGAATTCTGTGTTTTTAAAGCTTCCATCCATTGGTCTTAGTTTTCTTGTTCCTAAGTACATAGATAAGCCTAATCTCCCTAGTTTAGAGGGCACAGTCTAGGTAAGACATAGATTAGGCACTGGTAGTAGAGATGGAGAGATGAGAATATATCTTGCACTTCTTCCAGTCTAAAACATTTTATTGATATTGAAATTTACATGCGTCTTGAAATTAAGGTGGAAAGTCAAAAGGTGAATTTTCTAATCAACCTTTATCATTCTTGAATGTAATTTAACTTACGGTCTTGAGCCACTATTCCATTTGGCTGTGGGAAACATGGAGATAGTAGAGTATAGAACAATACAATACAGTGTGGAGGTTTAGAGACTGTGAAGTCAGACTGCTTGGACTAGAATCCTGGCCACAGGACTGTCTAGCTATGAGACCTTCAGTAATTTAGCTGCTGAAGCTACCGCCATTTCCAAGAGATTAAGTCTTGTTCAGTTATTTTGCAGTCATATTCAGAATTTAAACATGATCAAATTAGAGTTCTAACTTTCCTTATCTTTTCCTGGGATAGTAATTTTAAGAAGGCCCATATGCATCATGGCATCATAGGGGAGGTACGTGGTTCATTACCTGCTCATCTTTGATGGAGACTTCTACCCACACTGCTTTTGCTGTAGACATTGTTTCTGTTTCCACAGTCTCCAGCACAGAGAATCCACATCAAATTTACTGATGATGTTCCCTCATCAGGTCACCAATGCCCTTCTGACCCTCTCAGGGCAGCCTCTTGGGACATGAATCTTAAAATGTTTTCCATGTTGCTGGGACACCTCCACTAGTGATTGTGGCCTTCCACTCCTCTGTGATGCTGCTTGCTTCCTCTCCTGGGAAGTGATGCTCTAGAAATCAAATCCACGTTCCCTGTATGCTGGGATTTCTCAAAACACTTCTGGGGTTTCAGTGATCTCCCATTCCAGGGGCACAAGGGAATGCAGAACCTTCTCAGGGTCCTTCAGCATCTAAAACGCAGATTCTCCTCCTGCCAGCAGCTAAAACATAATCTCTTTTGGGACAAGAAGCTTCTCTGACATCATCCTTAATTCTCCCCAAACTCTACTGTTGATGTGAGAATTGTCAGGCTTTAGTTCTTGATATACAAAGGAAACATTAAAGAATTTTTTTAAGTTTATCTTTAACAAATTCTGTCTTATAATTCAAACCAAACCAAAAACCAACCCTGGCTCCTGGCTATCTTTTATGAGTTGCATGACCCAATTTTAGAAGTCAATAGCCAAGAATCTGCCTGTTTTTTGTGATTAGCTGTCCCTGAGGATTTTAGCTTCAGGGACATGAAGTAAAAAAGGAATTACCAAGAAGGAAACAAATGTTGGTTAGAATTTTAAAAGACAGGCCCACTATAACTACACTTGATTTGGTAGTGCTTACTTTATTTCCTGAAAACTGTTATTAAATTAAATTGATGGTACCTCTTACATCAATGGCACCGTAGGAATGAGAGGAAGAAGAAATCCAGAAGTCGTTTCTCTGCAACACGGTATAAGAGAGTTGTGAAGAGTAGACTTGAATAGCCTGGATTTAAATTGTGGGTTTGCATTAACTGGGTATCTTTGTGCCATTTACTAACTTTCTAAGCCTCAGTTCCCTCATCTGTTATTTAGGGTAGCGTCTGGCACAAAGCAAATACTCGAGCATAGTTCATTGTTCTGATGTGTTTGATGTGGAAGAAGGTACAGAAAAGAGGTAAGGATGGCTGTATTAATCAGATTTACAACTAACTTGCTAGTTCCTGAGGTGGAACTAGAAGCAGGCTCTCTTTCCACCAAATCATTGTGCCTTTCCAGAGAATGCAGATTCATAAGGCATGAACAAAATGCAAGCCTACTTTAATTTCATTCTCTCAAGACCTAGTGGGATAGGAAGGAAAGGATCCCCAGGTCCGTAACAAAGAGGAGAATTAAGCGTTAGTAAAGGTTGGGCATAGTAAAGGTTGTGGAGATGTCCACACCTGTGGATTTCTAATCTGATGGATAGAAGAGCAACATCTGCATCTCTCAGATTATTCGTGGGGTCCCTTCTACTTGTGGGACCCACTGAGGATAGTCCTGTCTGTAACCAAGTGTGATCAGACTCAAAGAGCTGAGCTTCTCAGTATAAGTGGCCCACAGCATCCTTTAAAAATATATAGCGCAGGCCTGGCGCGGTGGCTCACGCTTGTAATCCCACCACTTTGGGAGGCCGAGGCGGGCAGATCACGAGGTCAGGAGATCGAGACCACGATGAAACCCCGTCTCTACTAAAAATACAAAAAAAAAATTAGCCGGGCGTGGTGGTGGGCGCCTGTAGTCCCAGCTACTTGGAGAGGCTGAGGCAGGAGAATGGCGTGAACCCGGGAGGCGTAGCTTGCAGTGAGCCGAGATGCGCCACTGCACTCCAGCCTGGGCGACAGAGCGAGACTCCGTCTCAAAAAAAAAAAAAAATATATATCTATATCTATATCTATCTATCTATCTATCTATCTATCTATCTATCTATCTATCTATAGCGCAAAGCCAACCATAGATTTAAATTTAAAGCTAGCACTGGTGCCTAAATCAAACAGCTATGTAGCAATGAAGTGACATCAGAAAGATTTATCTTTTTAATTTTTAAGATTTTTTTTTTTTGAAACAGAGTCTTACTTTGTGACCTAGGCTGGAGTGCAGTGGTATGATCATAGCTCACTACAGTCTCGAACTCCAGGGCTCAAGCAATCCTCCCACCTCAGCCTCCCAAATAGCTGGGACTACAGGCACAAGCCACTGTACTCAGTTTCGGAACTTTTCTTTTTAAGGCCTACAAACTTCAGCTACTTTGGGAACAGTCTGGGGTTCAAAGAACATTTCATAATAAAGTGGTATCTGCTTGGGCTTCCTGATAGAATTGTCCCATGGACTCTTTGCAAACTAAATGACTTACTTTACTGCCTTAAGCAGCAAGGTAGATGGCAATGACTGATATTTACTGAGATGGGAAATAGGTTTGGGAGGGATGTGGGAGTCCAAATTTCGGTATGGATGTGTTACATAGTAAATGTCTATGGGAAATCCACATGAGATACTTGGTAGGTTTAGAACCTAAATGAGATATAAATGTGGTTGCTTTGTTGACTTTTGTTGGGTGAAACTGTGGAGTAGGAAGAAATCCCTCCAGAAGAGATTGTAGGAAGAGAAGGAGAGTCCAGCAGTGGTCCTGAGGCAACACAATACGTAAATGTCCAGGAGAGGAGGAGCCTACAAAGCAACGGAAAAGCAAAACCAGAGGCCAGGAAGAGAGAGTTCCAAGAAAGTGGGACTTGCCTGATAGGTCAAGCATTGCTCAGAGAGTCAAAGGAACTGAGGAGTAAAAAGTGTTCATGGAATTGGTCAATGCGGCAGTCACTGATAACTAACAGTTTCAGTGGCGTGGTAAAGGAATTCTGATTCAGAGTCGGTTGAAAGATGAATGGAAGTCAAGCAGTGGAAACATTCTGGGTTGACAACTCTTTGGAGAAGCTTAGAGTGAAGGAGAAAGGAGAAATAAAGTAGACGTATGGGGGCACTGTGTGAATAAGGAAGTACTGAGAATTCAGTAGAGGGGGTGGGCAGGGAATACAGCTCTTGTTACACCAGTGACTCATAGTATCTTTAACGTGAACTGAAATCATTATGTCATCTTCACAATGATGTTGTCATAATTTCCATCCTCTACTTACTTCAATAAAACTGGCTTAAAAAATATTTTCTCTATTCTCCTCAGTAGTAAACTCATGCTCTACCTACAGCTTCAACTTTCAACTTCGGCAGCTGACTATCCACGCTAATCTTTCTCTGTGCTCCAATACTGTATTTTGAGATGAACATCTCATCTTGAGATGCACCAGTGTCTCAAAACTACACATCCTTATAAAAAGTATCAGTTTTCTCAGTCAGATCCTCTTTACTTCCTGATTTACTCTAATGAGACATCCAGATACCCACGCTCAAAACCATATCATTCTTTCCTGTCACCAGGAAACTATCACATGTTCTTTGGCTTGGAGCTATTCTCCTGGTGGTCCTACTCTCTCCACCACTTCCATCTGTCAAAAGCCTGCCCTTCCTTTAAAGCTTATAATATCTAATCCAGGAAACTCTTCCTGATCCTTCTAATTTGATGTGATCTCCTAACATTTAAGCCTTCTTGTATACTTCTCTTAAATTAGATTTATCTGAGGCACTGTCTTATTTGCCTGAGTCGTCTTTAAACTTGTTGAGAGGGGCCTTATCTTACTTGCTTTTTACATCCCTTCTATCACTGGATGAAGTGGCCACTCACCAAAATCTTGCTTAGTTGACTCAAAAGCAAATTGTTAATGAATTCTGTAGATGAAAATAAGTTTTCTGGGTATATGCATGCAGAATAAATAATACACTGGAAACTTAAGAAAGCACTTAACTGGAGTACAGAAATGAGCTCATATGAAAATCAGGGCACAGCCAAAAATTATTTTTGTTTCTTGGAACAAGTATTTATTTAACTTTTTATTATGGAATATTTCAAATACACATAAAAGTAGAAAGAATAGCATAATAAACCCCATGAACCCATCATCCAGCTTCAACAACTAACATTTTTCCCAATTTAATTTCAACTATCCATCCCCCCCCATCTTTTGCTGGACTATTTTAAAGCAAATTTCAGACATCATATCATTTCACTTATGAATATCTCAGTAAATCTCTCTACCAGATGAGGTTTTGTTTTGTAATTTAGTCACGTCAAGCCTAATAAAATTAATTCTAATCATTTAATATGACTTAACATCTAGTCTTTGTTCAAATATTCTCAATTCATTGCAATCATTTTATTCAAAGAACACTGATTTAATAGTTATAGCATATTTTAAAGCGATTTAATGCAAGAAACGAACTGTTGATTCTTTTAGCATATGCACTGCAAGAGGTTAAGTAGAAAGGAGACCTTCAATTTCTGAATTACTTAGTTTCCATGATTCATTTCCTTCCCTTTTCTGCTACTGCAGTTTTGGATCTTTCTTATTTGTAGGTTTATCAAAGATTGGGACAGGAAAGAAGGCATGGCAAAGGCTGCTATTTGTCCCACAATCTCTCTTGTCTCCTTCTTCCACAAGAATAGACATACTGGCACTTACAGATGACGTTTCTTAGACTTACTTGCGGTTAGATGTCCATGCAACCCTGCAACTTTTGGGAGCAAAAGTGATGTGTGCAATTTTTGGGTCATGCCCTCAACTGGAAAGAAATGTGCCCTTTCCTCTCATCCCTTCTTTCCTAATGGCTTAAATGCAGACGTGGTGTGGTAGGCCATCTGCCACTATGCAGATGAGGAACAACCTCAGAAGATCCACAAGCAACCAGATGAAAGAGCCTTCGGGCCCTAGATGACCTCATGAGGAAGAACTGGCCTGCCAACCTCCAGACCATCGGTTTTAAACGACTGTTATTTTGGTATCTGTTAAAACAGCTGTTCTGATATCTTAAGATAGAATGTAAAACTCAACAATGTCAGTTTTACACTTTTTCTAACAACTAATAAGAGCATCCATTCCCAACACCACAGATAATCAAATGTTGTCTGCATATGTTTCCAATTATTACTAGCTGTCAGATTCTGTCCTGGAGCATGGTGATCAACAGACATTAACTGAGCATACGCCACGGAAAACAGCAAAGTAGAAAGGCTGGCTGGGTTTGGTTCTAGGCAAACTTTTGTTTGCATTTTCCCTCGCCACCTCCCAGCCATGAAGAAGTTATTTAAAGTATATGACACTTTAAAAATCTGTAAAATGGAATGATAGCTGTTCATAGCAGATCAATTATAGAGAGTAAATAGAGGACTGAACATAGTACTTGGTACACAGAAGTATCCAGAAAAGATTAATTTCCTTTCCTTTGGTTCTCTGTGCACGTAGGTCACAGGGTCTGATAATTTTCAAAATATCCACTATTGCTGTAGCCATTCAGGTCTCCACGACTCTTCCAAAACAGCAACATTATCACAGGACATTGATAGGAAAGTCCTGGGGTATACAACACCAACTTCTTTTTTAAAGGCTCTGAAAGAAGTTATGGGAGATACTCGTGGATGAAAAATATGGACTATCTCCCAAAGATCATATGGCCCACTTAGAAGAAATGTTGACAAGCAATGCATCAGTTAGGGCAACAGCAGCTGACGTAATACACAACGCTCACATCTCAGAGGGTTTGTCTCCTTTCTGTAACAATAGATGTTCCTGACCTACAGTGAGGCTCTGTTCTTCCCAATTATTCAAGGATCTAGGCTGGCAGACTTACCAACCAACCTGGAAATAAGGGACTAGAGGATCTGTGGGAGGTGTTTATGGGCCAGATCTGCAAATTATTACATAATGTCCACTCACATTCCATTGTCTTATGATTTTCATGGCCAGAACCAACTGCAGGGGATGCTGAAAAATGTATTCTGGTTGAGTGCCCAAGAAAAAGAGAAATGAATATAAGGATCACTATGCCCTAAGCAGTTGGCCTGACAGATAAGTTAATGAACTATGTTATTTAGCTTCTTCTTGAGTAGTGGGAGAATACACTTAGAAAAACTTGCTCAAAACCTCTACTAACAGTGTCTCCCAAAAGCCCTTCTATGATACAAGAAACAAATTTAATAAAGATCATTTTAAAAAGAATTGATCAGAAAAAGTTTCCTGAGCACTTCAAAGTGACTTTAGTAAGTAAAAATAATAGCTTTAAAAAGTTTTAATGTAAGAAAACATAAATTATTTTAGTTAGAAAAAGAGTAAAGCCTTGGATTACTGTCCTACAGGAAAAAAAAAAAAAAGCACTTTTGTGTCGAGAAACATTTGAACTTTCAAGGGATTCTCAAGAGTCATTAGCTTCAAGTTGTCTTTTCCTAAACAATGATGTCCCAGCTGCTGGATCATCAGTATGCAAGTGACCCGGAAACCACACACACATTCATCACAGCCATTGTCAGGATCTCTGAGATACACAGAGAAACTTGCTAAGAAGCTGCAGACTATTATGTTTCACTATAATGATATTTCCAGAAATAAGAGGAATTACACATTAATAAAGCAATGAAACTATGCAGGTAACCATGACAACTGCTGCAAATTCAATAACATTTTATGCTCCTGAAGAGTTTTTTTTTTCTTTTTTTTATTGCCAGTAAGATCAGAGAAATTATGAGAAGGAACTGAGAAGCATTTATGTCTCATCTGTATGCTCAGACCTCCAAAGACGTCAGGGGTGTGCTTAGCACATTATAATACCAACTCACAGCAATCCTTGAAAATGCCCTTCTTGATTCCTAGATGCATATTTGTCTTGAGAAAACAGTCAACGCCTGGAGCCCAAAGTCCAATGCCTTTAAATGACATCTGGTCAGAGAACCATTTCTCCAAGTTGAGTCCAATTTCAGCTCTTTAGATAAAGTACATTTCCCTTTTTGAATTCCCTTAAAATCAAATGGCTTATCTCTAATGGTATGCCCATGGAGATTTCTGAAGGCTCTTAAATATCTACATCAGATTTCAGAAAATTTTAAAGAAAGACATATAATCTAAGTCGTACAGCCACTTTTCCAATTTATCAAATCATGGGTTTGGGGGTGTGTGTGTGTGTGTGTGTGTGTGTGTGTGTGTGTGTGTTGGTTTTGTTGCTTCTGATGTGCTGACAAATGAGAAGGCACAAACGGGAGATTATTTTAAAGATTCTCTCTCCTCCCCTCCAGAAATGTGTGAAATAAGTAACTACTTTTTCCCATTTTTCTGCAAGTTCTCCTATGATTTCCCTTTTTATTTATAGATTACCATTCAGATCAATATAGAAAAGAATTATTCTGGATGACAGTACATTAAGCAGTAGAAAGAGCACCAAAGGCCATTATCATGAAGCTGGGAAAAAGTTCCGAGCCTGCTAAATAAGGCCACAGGCCAGAAACAGCACCTCTTTCACTGGGAGAAAATAGAAGGTCAGAAGGAGCCAAGGCCAGAGGGGAAAATCATCTGTCCCTCAGACTCCGCTTCTCAATCTGCCCTTGCTTCGGGATCAAGTAAAAGATGAAGCCATCCATCATCTTTCCCCTAAAAACATGCCACATGACAAGATGTTTAATTGCTTTTTGTTTTCCAGGCAAGGCTCCTCTTTTCTTCTGGCGGCTTTTCTTGTGGTCACTTTGGCACTCAGGAGCACCTGTGCCAGCCACTGTCCTTGTCTGGTCAGACCTCCATATGCCCAGGACGTTGCCAGCCCTGCCTCCTTCTGGAAGTGCTCTCCTCAGCTACCCCGCACTCCTCCTCCCTAAGATATTCTCCCTCCCTGGCGAGGGCTCCCTCCCAGCTTCCCTGCATTGTGTCCTCCCCCGTGCTCCCTCAGGGTGGCCAGTCGCCAAGGTTCCACTCTCAGCCTTCTTCTATCCCTTCCTAAATCCAGCCTGTGCTTGTCAACGTTTCCCCGCAGCCCTGGAGAAGGAAGCCTTCTAAAATGTTAATCTGACCCCATCTTCCCCTTGTTTAAAACTCTTCAACAACTCCCCAAAGCTATCAGGATAACACTGAGTCATGTTTCCATTCTTTTCCATTTCTCCAGTGTGTAAACGAATCATTGTACGCACACAACTTAGCCTTGCTTCTTGTTTCCTAGAGGGTAAAACCTAAACTAGTTTTTGGTATGGAGGAGTCTCCAGGATCTGAACCCCTGCTCATTTCTCTAACCACACCTCCAGCTATACTCCACCTTTACCTCCTCTTCCAGCTATATGTAAATATTCCAAGTTCCCTAGACTCAGCATGAAACGGAAATTGCTCCCTAAATCACCATAGCCACCCTAAACTCCCACCTTCAGCCTTTAGAGTGGTCCCAGAGCTCTTCACTTCTCCACCCTTCCAAGGAACTTTAATTTCCCCTCTTTTATTGGCTGTTCTTTCTCAAGAAGAACACAGTCAGTATCCAGAACAATCCCACAAACAAGGGGTTAAGTAAATATGTGTTGGGCCAATCTCCATGAATGGGTTAATCTCTTACTATGACTCCTCTTCATTCTTTGGGTGAGGCCCACTTTCTAGGGACTCCCCCATAGTACTGCTCACAACGGGGCTTCTCCCTCTTTCCAGTGGGACTAGACAGAGAGAACCTTGTTTCTTTATGGTTCTGGTCTAGAGAGCTGCAGATGTGCCCAGAGAGCCTTGGGGTGCTGCTGCGGGACAGCATCAGGGACAGTGATGACAGGCAGCATGCTGGGGGCCACCTGCCATGATGTGGAGAGATCGAGCACACGTTCAGGTTCTCCGGGGGTCCTGGGGTTACAGCATCTTGGGGGAGTCCCAATAACACAAGCCAGGCCAGAGGAACCACAGAGAAGACCTTTAGGTTTTTATACACACATAAACTACTCAACTTGAAATTATCCAAATAAATAGATGGATTCGAGAAATTTATAAGTCAACCCAAGTTATGATCACCTGACAAGAGAATGTCTCATATTTAAAAACAGCAGTTTGCACAGGACTTTTCCGTGCTCATCAACATAATAGGGCAATTTGGTTTAGCTCTGTGTCCCCACCCAAATCTCATCTAGAATTGTAATCCACATAATCCCCACATGTCGAGGGAGGGACCCCATGGGTGGTGATGGGATCATGGGGGCAGTTTGCCCCATGCTATTCTCATGATAGTGAGTGAGTTCTCATGAGATCTAATGGTTTTGTGAGTGTTTGACAGTTCTTCCTTCACATGCTTGCTCTTTCTCACCTGCCGCCACGTAAGACATGCCTGCTTCCCTTTCTGCCATGATTGTAAGTTTCCTGAGACCTACCCAGCCATAGAGAACTGTAAGTCAATTAAACCACTTTCCTTTATAAATTATCCAGTCTCCAGTAGTATTTTTATAGCAGTGTGAGAGTGAACTAATATACAGGGGATAAGCAGGAAGAATCATGCCCTCATAAATCATTTGTGATTTTCTCCAGCCTCTCCTACATTTTACTGATTATACTTAAAGCAATTTATCTCTCATCTATACCAAAATATATATCCTTTTTCGTCCCCTATTTTTTTTCCTATTTCTTGCTGAATCATCAGGAGAAAATTTATTTCCTCACTTTCCTCCTAAACCCCTGAAATTCTCTAACCTTCAGTATGCCCTTCCATGAAATGGGATAATAATCAGGTTGTGAGGATTAAATAAATACTATCTAAAAGGGCTTAGCACAGCAAGAGGGAGGAATGTGATGCATGTGAGCTGTGATCATTGTCCTTCACATTCCATTTATGAGCGGTAAACAGAAGAAAATATAAGAGACAAATCTCTATTAAGGAATAGGAAAGCAGAAGTACATTTTATGATGACGTTCACATATAAAGCCAGAGCTGTCAACTTCTTGGTCCTCCTTAAAATAAGCAGAACTGTCCTTCAGAATTGCTATAATCATTTAACAACCAATAGTTATTGTTCACTTCTAAGTGCAAGGCCCTGTTCTAGGTCATGTGGAGGATATAAAAAGAGAGCTTTGTGGAATTTACACCACAGAAGTCTATTTCTTTTCTATATATTCTCACTACTTCTCAAAAGGTCAAGGTAGCTTGCAATAAAAGGCTCAGGGTGGTGAAAATCAAGACAAAATGAAGAATCAGACAAAATATATGGTAGGAATGAAAGACAGAAAACTGTATTGGAAGCCACAGATAGGCTGGATATGGCTTAAGGGCACTAACCGTGTCAGAGGAGAAGTGGAAAGAGCTCTTATTAACAGAAAGGAATGCATCAGTATCAGATGAGGCAATATGGCTTCTATTACTAAATTTTAGAAAGAGATTATTGCATGGATACCCTCATATTGAGTAAAATAACAGAAAATCTCTTCAGAGTGGTTTTGCAGAGCAGGCAGTTTAGATGGGCAGAAAGTGCCTGGAGCTGGACACACTTGATTTGAACTCAGGCTCTTGGTTGGACCATCATGGACAGATTCCTCAACTCCTTTGAGTCTCAGCTCCTCACCTGTGGAATGGTGGTGATGTTCCTTCCCCCTCAGGGCTACTTAGGGAACAAACGTGACAGCATATGGAAGTAGCTGGCCCCTAGCAGTTACTTAAAGATTTATGTACTCCACTCTCCAGATCCACCCTCTATGTGTCATCATTATTCCTTGTAAATTTGTATGGACTTGAATGTTCATACAGTAACTTTTTATAAAAATGGATGGATCATAGGTCATCTACTTGTGCAGTTATTTGGATATTTGTCTCCTTCACTAGATTATAAACTCACAAGGACAGGAGTTCTTTCTGTTTTGCCTGCTAGCATAAATAGAGAGGAACACCTAGCCATAGTATGTGCTGCATTGATACTGGTTATAGGAAAAAAATAAGACTTTTTTTTTTTTTTTTCTTGAGACAGAGTTTCACTCTGTCGCCCAGGCTGGAGGGCAAGTAGTACGATCTCGGCTCATTGCAACCTCCACCTCCCGGGTTCAAGTGATTCCCCTGCATCAGCCTCCCAAGAAGCTGGGACTACAGGCATGTGCCACCACGCCTGGCTAATTTTTGTACTCTTAGTAGAGATGGGGGTTTCACCATGTTGGCCAAGCTAGTCTCGAACTCCTGACCTTAAGTGATCCACCTGTCTTGGCCTCCCAAAGTGCTGGGATTGCAGGCATGAGCCACCACGCCTGTCCTAGGAAGAAAAGAAGGCATTTTTGTTGAGGACTTATCCCTTCAGTCTAAGGATGTGGCTTTTTAGTGACCAGACTGAAGCACATGCATGGCTGCAGAGGCCCTCCGGAGAGAATGGCTGCTGCTGCTGCTTTGACGGATGCTCTCAAATATCAACCTTAGATGTCTTGAACATCCTCAGACTCCTCAAATTAAATCTGTTTTCCCTCCAGCACCAGCACTGAAGTTAAAAGTTTAAAGCAATAAAACAATTGATTTTATCACTTTCATGTTTTTTACATCTACAAGTTTTCAACTGTATAATCTACTGTTTATCATTGTAAATGCATGATAATTCAGCTTCAAAACAGAATGAGGAGAGTTTGGGAACTAGCCTCAAAAATGAACTACCACTTATATAACAAAACTTTCGTGGGAAAACGTGTTTCCAGTTCCAAATAACTGGCTCATGAACGAACTTTTGAAACCCAAATTCATTTGCACCTCAGGGTTGTCTAAAACACGCAAATGAGATACCAGGAAAGTTTTACCTTTATAAATGCCATTAAGATTTTTTAAATGTAATCTAAAGTAAAATGTTTTTGTGTCCTTCCTTCCTCTCCCTTTCTCTTTCTTTTCCTTCTTCCTCCTTTCCTCCTAGACTCCCACCCTTCCTTTCTTTCCCATACCTTCCCATGTTCCCCAAACACAGTTTTTGAAAATCCTCTATATTTCAAGCTGCTTTGGCAGAAGAAGCTCCAAAAAAGTGTTAAGACTATGACTCACCTCATTGTAATTCTGCTTATAGGATTTATGGAAAAGTAATGAGATCCAAGAAAATAAAATAAAACTTTAAAATCCCACTGACAAGTAAGTTTTTTTCTGTAGGAAATTGAGTTATATAAAAGATTTATATTTTGTTTCATATAACCCAGAAAAAACTCATGTCCCCTGTTAACTGCAGTCTTTAATTAGTTATGGATCATTTAACTCCATATTTTAAAGGATTAATGCTAACTGAAACTTGTAGTATGCTTTTAATCTTATATTAAATATTAATTAAATTTTCTGAGAATCTTGAGACGGTGCCAGTATTTTATTGCAATAGAAACTGAGGCAGAGATACCACCCTATAACCAACCCATTAGAGTTAAGTGTGCGTGATTACGCAGATTAACTCAGGTTTGTCTCTTTGCCATAAGCTCCATTCAGCTCAGATCTAGATATCACCAGGACAGCTTCCCTCACTTTGTGTTCCTCCAACAACCACATTTTTTGAACCCCAGGGATGCTTGTGAGACCAACAAATTCAAAGATCTTCAAACGTGGCTCAGAACTATGTAAGGGAGCATTAAAAAAAAAAATAGTATCTCGGTCTTATCCCAGACTGAATCCATCAGAACCTCTGAGTATAAGACCTGAGCCATCCAGGGTTGACCAACATTAATGCAACTTCAATGTCATGGAAAGAAGAAAGCATCATCAAGACCTCTAGAAATGGGACTGACTTTTAAAGGAAAAGAGTTTTCAATGGGGATCATATCTCTTTCAAACATGTGTGCTAGTATAAATAAAAATGATGATAATGTAGAAAATGTTTGAGAGTTTGCAATGATAAGATGGGAAAGCAAAGAAGACAACATCCCATCATGTTAGAATACAGGTTGAGAAAGTCCTTATCTGAGGCTTTGGAAAAAAGGCCCCTGTTCAACTGGAGGAGCTGTGCCAGGACACTGAATTAAGTTTTTTGTAAGAAAATGCTTTATAGTTTATTCACATACACAAAAATAATCTCATATGATTCTTAAAAAGAACAGGACAATGAAACTCTGAATATAACTTAAAAGTGAAGATATTGTCTGATCAGACTAAATAATGATAAGCCCCCTACTTCTCTCATCGCTAAAATGTTTACACCAAAAGATAAATGGGAAATATCGCCAGGAGAAGAAAGCCAGTGCTGAGCACTGAGGTCAGTGGGAGAGCAAGGGCATGAGGAGCCTCAAGCATCAAAAGCTCAATGGGCCTGGGCCTTGTCTTTTTATTCTGTCTCTCGACTCCTACGATCTGTGATCCACGATATTAAACATCAGAAGTCATGGTGTTCCTTACGGTTGATGTTCTTTGTTGTACTTTCCTTTCTTTTTCTCATCTTGCTATGGGCTGAATGTTTCTGTCCCCTCAAAATTCGTATGTTGAAACCCTAACCCCTAAGGTTATGGCATTAGGAGATGGCCCTTTGGGAAGTGATTAGGTCACTGGGGTGGAGTCCTCCATGAATGGGATTGGTAGGCTTTTAAAAGAGGCTCCAGAGAGATTCCTTGTTCCTTACACCATGTGAGGACACAGCAAGAAGCTGGAAGTCTGTAATCTGGAAGAGGATCCTCACCAGAACCCAACCATACTGGCACCCAGCTCTTGGACTTCCCAGCCCCTAGAACTATGATAAATAAATTTATGTTGTTTACAAGCCACCCAATTTGTGCTATTTTGTTATAGTAGCCTGAATGGACTAAGGTATATCTCTTCTTTATTTACGAAGTTGAGAAGTGTTTCAGGAAATACATTTAAAATGACTCATATTAATATAAGAGGGCTCTAAATTAGGGATGGGGTTTTGAGGGAAATTGTGTTCTTCAGTTAAAAACATTTAGGTACAGAAAAAAAGGATGATACTGCAATTTAAAGCAAATCACCTTTAAGACACATCAAAAAAGATAGTAAGGTAAAACAATGAAATATTTCTGAGTTTCCTGTCAGAACTTTCCATGCAAACTTACCAAATACAGGCAATTAGGGAAAAATTCATAAGCAAATAATTTAGTATATGACACTTAGCAAAGCCTAATGAAAGATCATCAAGCTTGATTTCAATATACAATAAATGACTGTATTAAAAAACTATTTAGCAAATACATTACTGTTCTTAAAATAAGTTACTATATAAAATGTGAGCAGGGGCTGGGTGTGGTAGCTCATGCATGTAGTCCCAGGACTTTGGGAAGCCTGAGGCAGGAGGATTGCTTGAGGCCAGGAGTTCGAGACCAGCCTGGGAAACATAGTGAGGCCATTGTCTCTACCTTGGGAAACATAGTGAGCCCACCGTCTCTACAAAAAATTTTTTAAAAAGTAGCCAGGTGTGGTAGTCCACATCTGTGGTCCCAGCTACTTGGGGGGCTGAGGCAGGAGGACTGCTTGAGCCCTGGAGTTTAAGGGTGCAGTGAGCCATGATAGTGCCACTGTGGACTCCAGCCTGGATGACACAGTGAGACTCTTAAAAAGTCTCCAAAAAATAAAAAAATTAAAAATGTGAACAGTTGTGCAAACAATTATAATCTATAACTTTGACTTTTATCTCAGTTGCATGGCTTACTTTTGTAACTCTACAAAATGAGTCTGGAAGGCTTGAGCTTTTAAGAAAAAAATGCATTAATTTTAATGAATACACTTTAAATTTACAGAAATACCAAATTACTTATTGAAAAATCCCAGGCAGTGTAAAAAGGAATGTTCTGGGAAGTTGCTATTGCAGTATGTTTCCCTGGTCTTACAGATGTATGTTTCCCAGGATTACTTTGTGGAGATTATTAGAATTTTTAAAATGAGAGTGGCCATAAGTCTTCTACAGTCTCCTTAGAGAGCTCTAGAGGGGTTGGATAGTCCTATTTATTTATTTATTATTTTCTAAAAGAAGTGTAGAATCATATTTTCTATAAAAATCTGAGAGCTGGCGTAAGAGAATAGATGACTTGTACCTCGAAATCTTCTGCTGTCCCACCTGGACTGCCCCAAACTTGGACTGTCTCAGCCTTGCCAGGGTTATAGAAGGCAGGTCACAGGAAGGGAAGGAGAAGGAGACCTTCCAGTGCCACTCTAACCCTGACTTCCAAATAAGGTTAAAGCATAGCTTCATGTTATCCAGAGCCTGAAATGTCAGCCAACTTCACCAGCATGAGAAGTGCAATCAGGCGACATTATGCAGCAACATAAATACATCACTCAGTAAAATGGAAAACTGTATAGCAACAACTGGTGTCAACATCAATTAACATGTTTAAACAGCGGCAACAGTTTACTCTATGAGTGTGCCTACTGAGGAAAGAAACGCCCCCCTCCTAGACTCTAAATCATATCGATGGGCAGCTTACAAGTAAAGAGAGATACCTCTTCCTCCCATCTTTTCTCTATCCATTAACTTCATCCTCATTTGCGGCTTATCTTTCATTTTAAACTCCCATCTCTCCATTTATCATTGTACTCTTTGAGCATCAACCTCTCCTTCAGCAAATGTTTTTTAAAAATCACCTTAAAGAAACAACAGTGGTAGGCCAATGTTCTCCATTACCTAATTTTTCCAACCTGTTACAAAATGCAACTAATAAAATCAACAGCGATTATCATTCCTTATGGAGGTTAAAAATTCATGTTCATCCAACACCAAATTAAGGGGCAATTTTTGACAATGCTGCGGATACCCTTCTGTACATCACTTGTGAAATGGCACTTCTTGAAGGCCCGTATTTCATCAACTTGGCAAAACTTCGTGTCAAGGTCATTTCCAAATGCCCTTCTTGTGCAGAGCAGCATGCATGGCACCAGGTCAATCCTTTAGTCATTGCTGGAGCAAGCTTTCTGTGGAGAGGCAGCCTGCTTCAAAGTCAGATGGGCGTTTGAAAAGCATGCCAAAAAAACTTTAAGCTTTGAAATGCTGCAGAAAGAAAGGTCGCAACATCTTTTAATTGCCTTCTCTCCCCGCTGAAGGTTGCTTTTCATATTTTTATGCAAATATTACAGACCTTCCCAGTGTGAAAAACAGGTTAAAAAATGTGGTAAGTGATTTTGTGCACATGTCTTCAATTGAGCAGAGTGTCGAGTGCCAAACTTCAACCAAGCTGATCATACTGTAGTTCTGTGTAAAAGCCCAAAGTGGTGGAATCTAGTTGCTATAGCTGCAAATTAAACAAATAAATGAGACACCATGGAATGCAGCAAAATATCTGTGGTCTGATTAGTTCATATTTGCCATATGTGTGAATATTAGCAGTCAAATTCTGAGTTTAAGCAAAGATCTTTCAAATAGGTATGACGAAGGAGGAATTCTTAACAATAAATAAGGAAGATTTCAATTCTTTGCCCAAGGATAAGTAACTTACATTTTTTATCAGCTTTTAAGGAATTTCATTAATTTTTTTGTTAGGAGTACAACTTCAGTGTTATTAAAAATACAGGATTTCGGCTGGGCGCGGTGGCTCACGCTTGTAATCCCAGCACTTTGGGAGGCCGAGGCGGGCGGATCACGAGGTCGGGAGATCAAGACCACGGTGAAACCCCGTCTCTACTAAAAATACAAAAAATTAGCCAGGCGTGGTGACGGTCGCCTGTAGTCCCAGCTACTCGGAGAGGCTGAGGCAGGAGAATGGCGTGAACCCGGGAGGCGGAGCTTGCGGTGAGCCGAGATAGCGCCACTGCACTCCAGCCTGGGTGACAGAGCGAGACTCCGTCTCAAAAAAAAAAAAAAAAAAAAAATACAGGATTTCTACCAGGGCAGGTTTTCTTGAAAATTTAGATTGAGATTGACACTAACTTGCTAGTTATTATATGGTAATAAGTTAAAATCGTTAGCTCTAGGGAGGCTTTAATTTTGTTTAAATTAACTTTGTTTAATTTTGTTTTATTTATTGGACCTACTGTGTGGCAGGCATGGTGCTCTGTACTTGCAAGGGCAACCTCGTGAATCCCACAACAAGCTCTGTGTTTCCTACGAGTAGAGCTCAGTACAGAAATTTAAGAAGATCATTTGAACAGAGAACTCCATTCTGACTAACCTCTTAAATCATTTATACCAAACTATCTTCACAGAATAATAAAACCGAAGAAAACTCGAAAGGTTATCCAGTTCAGGCCCCTTTCAAATGTCTGCATTCATTAGAAGTGCAGCCTAAGGAAATGAAGTGGCTCTTTTTGGGTTAAACTGGTGTGGGAAAAAGAACAGAGCAAAAAAGACGTATTAGTACGTGCGTAGTGACGGCAGAGGGTAGGTATCAGAAGGAAGGTTTACTAACAGCGGTTTGTTTATCCCAGCACACGGAGATAGCAGCAATAGCAGCAGCAGCACCTGGATATACAGGATGATTAGCTATATTACAAGAGCCAATGAATTAATGTACTTGATAAGGATGAAATGGGTTGCGTAAAGGGGAGACGTGTCCACAAATCCAGGCTAATTATTACACCCAGGTTTACACAAATCTGAATTAGATCATTACCTGTAAGCTCAGTTCCTGGATACAGATATAGAGATGGTAAAAACAATAGGAGAAAATCATCCTTGCTTGGATGAAAAGGAAAATAATAAAAAATGCCAGGAATGTTTATCAGTGACTTAATGAAATATGTTTGGTGAAATATAATGATAATTTAAATTTCGCAGCATCTCTAGATGTTTACAAGGCTCCATGGAGAAAGGCCCCATGGCACACAGGTAGAGACAGCAGCTCTTGAGTGGTCCACTCCCAGCTTGGCTGCTCATGGGCTGTGAGCACTTGGGCAAGTAATTAGGCTGGACACTTGGAGGACATCAGATATAGCTGTGCTGTTTGTTTGAAAGAAGAATGTGGATCCTGAAAATTATAAATCAATCAGCTTGACAAGGGTGCTATAAGGCTCTACAATGAATTACTGAAAGACTAGGATGGCTCACTGAAGGATGTAGAAAATTAAATGACCATAGTACCAGTTTAGGTTCACTTAGAGAAAATAATTTTATTTCCTTTCCAGAAAGTGTTACTAGACTTGGAGAGTAAGAAAATGTGATAGAAGTTCATTCACTCAACCATTCATACATGCATTCTTTCAAAGAACATTTCTGAGACCTATTATGTGCCACTGAGCCAGATAATGGAATATGCAGAGGATGCTAAGACCATGTGCCTGCCCCCAGAGGACACCCACTTCCAAAAAATGTAGCAACAAACTACAAATACAGCACAACGGATGCTACAGGAGAGGAACCTGCTGGGTAAAGAGGCTCATAAATAAGGGATAGGCAGGGGAGAAGCAATGCATGCATGAGCAAGTGATGTCATGGGAGAGGTGATGCACGCATGAGCACACTCGGAGGGTAAGCAGAGTTCTGAATGGGAGACAAGGGCTCTGTATCCACTCAGCTCGGGAGCGCAGTGTGCAGGGGCTGTGTCAGTGTGGCTGGAGTGCTGTGTTAGCAAGAGTTGGGTTAAAGGGGGCAGGGAGGATGCTGAGGACCTCCTGGACAAGCTGCACCTTAAGAAGAGGTATAAATGGGCTCAGGGAAGTCAGCCAGCACCTGAGTATCCCTCAAGGACCAGGCAGTTTGGGGACAAATTCAGTAGATCAGATGCAGGATCAAAGGGTCATGAAAAATATATGAGATTGAATTTTTTTTTCTTTTTTTTTTGAGATGGAGTCTCACACTGTCGCCAGGCTGCAGTGCAGTGGCACAATCTCGGCTCACTGCAACCTCCACCTCCCGGATTCAAGCGAGTATCCTGCCTCAGCCTCCCAAGTAGCTGGGACTACAGGCATGCACCACCACACCCAGTTAATTTTTGTATTTTTAGTAGAGACGGGGTTTCACCATGTCGGCTAGGATGATCTCGATCTCTTGACCTCGTGATCCACCCACCTCAGCCTCCCAAAGTGCTGGGACTACAGGTGTGAGCCATCACACTTAGCTGAGATTGAATATTTTCTATTGGGGGTTGCCACACTCTTATCCTGGCTTCTCTTTAGCTGACCATCTTTCCACAAGACCCGGATAAAGAAGCATAAAAATAAGTTGAGAATGGGAGGCCATCAACACATTCTTGCCATCTCCATGATCTGGAGAAGGTAAACTTGGAAGTAACATGGAAAAGGGACTGGTGAAGAAAGACGGCAGAGGCCAGGAGATGAGAGATGAGGCTGCTGCCTCAGTTCAGCTGAGAGACGACCAAATCTTAAACTAAAGCAGACATGGTGGACATGAGGAAGCTGGGGCCAATCTGGGAGCTATTTTGGAGGTGCAGCTGATAGGAACTGTCCCCTAACTGTGGGGGATGTGATAGGAAGAGGAGCTTTGAGATGCATCTTGCCATTTTTGAAATGGCAACACAAGACAAATAACAAGATTTAAAGGAGGGGTTAGCTTAAGCAGTCAGTTTGGTTTATCTCAAGGTCCTTGTATCAGAGGCAGAATGTGATGCCCATGGGGCAGTTGGATCAGGAAGCACAGACCTGGGAAGGACGCATGTAGAGCAGAACCTGAAATCATGGGAGAGAGTGAAATCTTCATGGAAAGAGAACATAAGGGGAACACAGAGGACTGGTTTTAAATCTTGCTGAATGGATGAAGGGACTGGAGAAATTTGGGCTGCAGAAAAGAAGACTCAGTTCCTTCTGAGAGTCTTTCCTATAGCTGAAAGCCACCCGTGACTGCAGTTGGCTATTGAAGCTCCATCACTGGAGTTGCTTAATCAGAGGCTGAAAGGTAATTAGCCAGGATACTGTCCAGGTGATTTAAGGTTCACATGGTAGATGAACCAGATGATCTTTAGAATCACAAGTTTAGGATTCTAGGATTCTGTGGTTCTATGATAGAAAATGCAGCCTCTTTCCACTTTACTTTCTTTGGCAGCAACAATGATGTGTGTGCTGAGGTTGGAGCTTCAATTAAGAGGGAACTGGAAAGGATGCAGGTATGGACTTCTGCCAAGAAACCGGGTCTGTGGCTAATGAATGATCTGTCTGCGGCAGTGAAGAAGGAAGCCAGTTCCTAGAACAGTACCTTCCTGCCTTCCACCACCCCCCTCCCCTAAATATAAAGACCTAAGGGCAAATGAATGGAAAACATATGAATTAAGTTTACTTTGAAATATCTATGGATTTAAGGATTAGGGGAGAAAGCACTTGTGTAAACCACACTCTGGGTTTTGCTGACCTCAAACTATCTGAATATAACTTATAGACTTTTTGATGAACTAATACTATTGCTGGGCCTACTCATCATTTAAACAAAGCATCAACAAGGGCAGAGTACAAGCCAAATAATAGGATTAGCCTTGAATTCTACCCTAGCATGGCAAATTAGTTCTCCAAAGGGATTTGTGATGGCATGAAATTGCCTTAAAAAGCCATTGTCTGACCAGGCGTGGTGGCTCATGCCTGTAACCCCAGCACTTTGGGAGGCCAAGTCGGGTGGATCATGAGGTCAGGAGATCGAGACCATCCTGGCCAACATGGTGAAACCCCCTCTCTATTAAAAATACAAAAATTAGCTGTGTGTGGTGGTGCATGCCTGTAATCCCAGCTACTAAGGAGGCTGAGGCAGGGGAATCACTTGAACCAGGGAGTCGGAGGTTGCAGTGAACCAAGATCGCGCCATTGCATTCCAGCCTGGCGACAGAGAAAGACTCTGTCTCAAAAAAAAAAAAAAAAAAAAAGAAAAGAAAAGAAAAAAAAAGAAAAAAAGCCATTGTCCAATTATTTCCTTAGAGAGAGAATAACTAATACCCAGATAAAACAATTAATATGTAGAAGAGCTTTTCAACAAATTTGAGCCAGGCTGACCTGTAGCTCTGCAGTGTTCTGGAATGTTCTTTGGACATCAGTCCAGGCCTTCTCAGGCAATAATGGCAATATAATATGCACAAAAAGACCCTTTCTGGGAACAGCAGGTCATGTGTGCAGGATTTTGCTGCAATGCAGCTGAAATTGAAGAGTGAGGTTAAATACAAGCTAGAAAATAAGTAAATGCTTTGAGGTTGTATTCTCTGTCAACTATTATGAAGGGGAAGAGAGAATGAATGAGAGAAAAAGAGAACAAGAGAAAACATGGACATATATTGATAAGGATGATTCACTCATGTTACAAATATTCATTGTCCATTTTGTACAGGCATTGTTCTAGGTATTTGGGATAAATCAGCAACTGAAATAAAGACCCCTACCCTATGGAAATTCCATTCTAGCAAGGGAAGATAGACAATAAACCATAAATATAACATATAAGCAAAACCACATTATATATCAAGAATGATTAGTGCCATGGGAAGGGGGAGCAGGGTTAGGGGATTTCAGTGAGTGGGGAGTATGGGGTTAGCTGCAGTTCCTAATTGGCTGCTTGGGGTAGGCATTACTGAAAAGGTGAGGAGGAGGTAGAGGAGTGAGCTAAGCAAATCTCTGGGGACACAGTCCAAGAAGAGAAGGGTACCTGGGGTGTTCAAGGAACCAGAAGGAGGCTAGCTTGACCCATTAACATCTATTGATTCATCAAATGGTTATTGAGTACCTATAATATACCAAGCACTATACCAGGCACTAAAGAGACAAAAGGCCAGGCACAGTGGCTTATGCCTGTAATCTCAGCACTTTGGGAGGCTGAGGCAGGAGGATCGCTTGAGTCCACAAATTTGAGATCGGCCTGGGCAACATAGTGAGAACCTGGCTCTACAAAAAATTTTAAAAATTAAAAATCAGCCATGCATGGTGGGGTGTGCCTGTAGTTCGAGCTACTCAGGGGGCTGGCATAGGAGGATCCCTTGAGACTAACAGTTTGAGGTTAAAGTGAGCTACGACTGTACCAATGCACTTCAGCCTGGGCTGTGCAACAAAGTGAGACTCGGTCTTTAAAAAGAAAAAAAAAAGAAAAAAAGAGAGAGAGAGAGAGAAAATTAATCCCTAAACCTTAAGTAGCCGGACATGGAGAAGGTAGGGTATAAAGAAGTGTATGATTTGACTCTGCCATTCTGCTTTCTTTATTCTAGAACATTTTTAACCCTCTTTCTCCTCTGGTCTCCCCCTTTCCCAACTCCTTATCCTGTCTTTCTCTTTTCTACAGCCGTCTCACATCTTCTCATTCATGATACTATCCTTCTTTCTTTTCTCTTTTCCTCTATCTTTCTTCCTTCTCCATCCTGGCCTCTCCCTGTCTCCCCTTTCTCCCTCCAGTTTTCCTTGTCTTTCTATCTCACAAAGTAGTTCACAATTTATTCAGACATCAGCTTAAAAATAATACATTTTTTCCAGTTTATAATATTCTGGTTAAAATAACAAATAAAAAATATCATTGGCAATAGCTAAAAGTAAATGCCTTGAAATTTATTACTGATCTGAATAAACAGAATAATCAAATCTTCACATTAAAGTTCAAATCTGCAAAATCTAACATGGGAGGACTGGACTTGTTAGAACTAATGATCAACAGATGAAAATTCACAGTGGAAGAAGCTATCATCATCCATAAAATTTGGTAAGAAAAAAGCTTACGTACAGGAATAGCATGAAGCAGTTCTGAAAGCATCTGACTCGTTGATGTAACTCTCCTTGTTCCTGGTTTTTGGGGGTCTTATTTGTTTTCTTTGGGAGGTCCATTTGAGAGTCCTAGAGAGAGGTTCCTAAGAAATTTCTGATCTCTGTTCCAGTTTCTTACTTTCATTTTTGAAAATTTCTAGATATCTTAGTTACTTTAGAATATGTGTGGAAAATTGGAAAAGGCCAGTTTTTTTCATATGAAATATTTAAGATATTCTTCTTTCAACCAATAGCTTATTTTTATGAAATATCTAATATCAGTGTGGCACAGACTCCATGAGTAATGAAATGCACAATCTGTGTATCCCAGAGCTGGAAACTTACCATAAGTCATGCTATCTACCAAAAGAATAACATCAAATCTGAGTTCCTGCAAAACCAATGATCATCCAAGTGGCATTTAATGCCTTCTCTTCTGGGAAAGACAGATGCACAAAATCTGTAGTAATTACCAAATGTCAAAATAATATTGAAGAGAATAAATCGTTGCCTAAATTAAGGTTCTCTTGAGGATCAGTTACATATAACAAGAACAACTGACAAATCAAGCCTGAAGAGGGGTGGGGTTTATCATTTTTTTCTCCTCACAAATTACACGGGAAATGAACAACTCCTGCTGTGATTATAAGAATATCAAGATCTTGTCTGCTTAAAGATCTTTGGTAATAATAATAATATCCTAACCTTCTTCGGTGCTTTGCATTCTGAAAGCACTTTATAAACATGAATTAGTTCTTCAGTAAGCCGAGGCACTATCTGATTGTTGGTATTTCCTGTAATGGCATCACTGAAGCTCAGCAATCTTTCTAGAGTTTAAATATTTATTTATTTATTGCTTTCAGTATATATTTACTTCACTGACAATGCTTTAAAATTATAATCAGCAGAAGAGAAAGGTTCATGGTTCTATTTTTGCAATGAGGAAACAGGCCAGAATAACAATAGTGCTTCTCCTTGTCAAACTGAAAACGGCCCTTTGGGGACTATGCTTTTGGCTTGTGGAGCTGTTTTCCTACTTGCCCTCTTCCGTCTCAAATATGCCATTTCCAGCCTTTAAAACTGCATCTGTTTTGTGTTTTTCTCATCCTGCAGCCTCACAATATCTATCAGGGTGATTTGCAGATCATAGGTTTACAATACATGTTTGTTAGATTGAATTATATCAAAGTCCATGTCCACATGTTGCAGGCCATGCAGAACTCTGTCTCCTACAACTGTCCATGGCCACCTGCATTACAGTTTGGAAATTCTGATTAATTTGCTAACACCACCTGTGCTTTTCTTTCATCTGATCGTCAGTGGACTGAGGACAGAAAGATGGTGGAAGGATAGAAATGTAAATGTGACATTCTTCCAAGTTTCAAAAGCACATGCATAAACATTCTTTTAATCACCAACATTTATTGAATGCCTAATATTTGTCATGTGCTGCAAGTTGCTGAGAATAAAAATTAAATAGGCTACAAGGAGAGAATGATTTTTGATTTTAGATATTGAGCCGGCTCCATTTAAATGTGCTATATTGTATATACTTATATTTTTAATTACAATAAATTAAAACAATAATTCTCTCTTTTGATATTTTCATAGAGCCTGGAGATAACTTAGTATTTATACAACAAGATTGCGTTACTTTTCTAATTCATCGACTTACTCATTTCTTCTCCTCTTCAAATAAATTCTAGGATTGGTTGCTGAGGAAAAAAAAAAAGTAGACAATAGAAAGGAAGGGATATGACATTCTCCTTTCATGATAATCATGTCTAACTTCTAAAACTTTAGTGTAAATCAAAAACGAAAGCCCTGTGGATTTCAGATCCTGTAAGTTTTCTTATGCCTGTTTTCTGACTAATTTTGTGCTGGGCAGTTGAATCCTGCAAATTCAAGACCGAGTTGATGACGTGATCTGAAATGGTGTCATGATATACTTAACTATATCTCAGTTCTGTGGTCCTGAGCTCTAGATTCCTAGAAACTATGTAGAGACTCTTCAGATAATGAATGTGATTCTGCACATAAGAAGAGTGTGCATTCTTTCTTGGAATTCTTTTAATTATAAAGATCTCAATAGGCAATGACTGTATACTGTAAATGTTTAAAACTTCATATTTTCCCAATCCCTCAACATCCCCCACCAACAGGTTATGAGCACTCCAACCAGGTGACCAGGTGCACCAATGTGATAATGTTGGTACTTGTCACAAGTTCCCATTAGCCCTCTCCTGACAGTGACCTAGTGACATTCAAACACACCAATGCAATCCCCTCACACCTTTTGTTTGTGTATTCTACTCTAGCCCCAAATAAAGCCACTTATCCATGGGTTTTCTCTCTCTCTCCTCTCCCCATCTACCTGGTTGAGCCCACTCCCCAGAGCTCCTATATGGGCCCTATGTGGTGGGGATTGCCATGCCTCTTGTCTCTAAGTCTTGTGAGTATATGTAACAGATCCTTTAATTTCTTATGTCTCTCCTAGTGTGATTTCTGTGGCCATAATGGAGTGATCCTTACAAACTCCAACAAAGAGACCTACTCCCCCATTTATAGCACAGGCAGCCAGGCCTACAGTATCATAACCATTTGAAGAAATAGCGAAAAGTTACAGAAGACATCATCAAGATGGCTGACTAGAGGTACCCAGCATTCACCTCCTCCAGTCACATGTTGAACAGAGAGTCTAGGGGAGAACACTGGAATTCAGCAAAGAAGTGACAAAGCCCCTCTAGGGCATGAAGACTTGGGACAGCAGCATAGACAGGGAAGCAAAGCACCTGGCTAGGATCGGCTCAGAGCCCAGAGAGACCTCAAGCACAGGAAAAAGGTAAGGTGAAGATCCCCAGCAGTCCACATTTCCACGCTGGATGCCTGTAGTCCTAACAAGAGGAGAGCCCCCAGCCCTGACAGACCCCGAGCCCAGTATAGGGAGCTACCTGGAAACCATGTGATTGCATTGTTCTATAGAAGAAATCAAGCTGGGTCCCAAGCCTGCAGGACACAGGCTGCCACAGCACATTATCATGTTGAGAGCAGAGCCACCACCAGTGTGCATCCTGCCCTGGGGCCCAAAAACCCCTGAATCTCCACATCCTTGGGGTCCCTGGGACATCCACCACATCCACCCAGAGGGATGCAGAGTCATGATAGCAGCTGTGCAGCCAAGACCCCAGCATCTGAGCACACACAGTATTCCACACCCTAGAAAACAGGCAGTCTAATACAGTGGGAAGGCTGCCCATGGAAAAGTGGGAGGCAACGCAGGCACTCCTGAGAATCCAAGAGCTGCCTGCCTGAAGCCTGCTGCTGCTGCCACCAGCAACCCCAACATTTGTAGTAGCAGAGCAGGCGCCCCTCCCACAGGACTGTGGATCCGCCTGACCAGGCCCACCACTGATGGCAACCTGCTCCCTCCAGAGCAAAACTGCTGCACACCCACACATGCCCTCCAGGGGCCAAAGAACCAGCCTGGTCAAGATATGCCACCACTGGCGACCCCACCCCCTCCAGCAGCAAATCGGTTTTGTGCTAAAGCGCATCCCTCAGGGACCCAAGGACCAGCCTTCCAGGGCTGCTGCCATCACCAGTGACCCTGACCCCTCCAGTGATGACGCCACCCAGACCCACTGTTGTCAGAGAACCTGCCCACTCCAGTGGTAGAGCTGCCATACACCCATGCTCCCTACTGCCGGAGCCCCCAAACTGATCTGCCTGGTGTCCCTGCTCCCAGCAAGGCCGTGCAATAGCCTCTACAAGCAACCACAGCACAGGCCACTGAGGTACTCACAGACACCAATGATGCTGATTAGAGCTGAAGAAATCAGAGACTACATTACTGCCCCATACTGAACCAAAGCCAAAGCACCCTACCCAACTGCATATTTATGATACATATACATATACATATACATATACATATACATATACAGAAAAACATTTTTCCTTATGAAAGCTACTCCATAAAATCAGAAGAGGCAGTGTCCCACCAGACACACAGATATCAACATAGGGAAATAAGAAATATGAAAAAGTAAGGAAACGTGATGCCTTCAAAGGAACACAATAATTCTGTAAGTAACAGACCCCAAAGGAAAACCAATCTAAAATCACCTGAAAAAATGCAAAATAACAATCTTAAGGAAACCTGGCAAGATGAAAGAGAACACAAATAGATTCAATGAAATCAGAAAAATAATTCATAATCTGAATGAGATATTTTTAAAAATAGATATCATTAAAAAGAATGAAACAGAAATGTTAGAACTGAATAACTCAGTGAGTGAAATAAAAATAAAATTGAGAACTTCAATAATAGACTAGATCAGGCAGAAGAGTTTCTGAACTTGAAGACAGTTCTTTTAAAATAATCCATTTAGGGAGAATGTGGGGGAAAAAATGGCGGATAAGAGGCAGGACTAACTTGCAGCTCCCACTCAGACAAAGCCACGTGTGGAGACTCACATCATGAACTTGCTCCAAGAACTACTGCAGGAACATACCAGGAAAGCCAAGAGAAATCACAGACCCTTTGAAGGAGGCGGATTGCCGCTGCAGGCCCTGTGGGACAGCTGAGGAACTGTGAGTTGGCTTGCTTTCTCAGCTGGGAGGCTTGTAGCCTGGGGCAAGTTCTCAGCACTGCTCACCAGCTGCCTGGAAATAAACTGTGTGCTGTTGGGGGTGGCACAGTGGGAGGTGGGAGGGAGACCGGCTTTTCATGCAGCAGGCCACATGGGAGCTAAGTGAGGCCTGTGGCTGATGGCTTTCCCTCACTTCCCTGGTGACCTGTGTCACACAACAGAGACAGCCATAAACCCCCGGGGAAACTAACCCCCTTGGCCTGGGAACTACATCCCCAATCTCCCACAGCAGCTGCAGCAAGCCCTGCACAAGAAGAGTCTGAGCTCAGACATGCTGAACTCTGTCCCAGCCTGATAGTCTTTCTCTACCCATCCTGGAAGCCCAAGACAAAAAACATAATCTCTTGAGAGATCTATAACCCGGCCCCACCACCTGAGAAACTTCAATGCTTACCCAAAGGCGACCCTAGGGTAAGTTTGTATCCTCCCTATACTCCCGCAGCTGATGCACTCTTCATAGCGCCACCTCCTGGCTGGAGGCCAACCAACACAAAACCAGTGCACAAAAATACAACCAAGAACCCTCACGGAGTCCACTTCTCTTCCCTGCTACCTCCACCACAGCAGGTGCTGGGATCCACAGCTGAGAGACCTGGAGACAGGTCACATTACAGGAATCTGCAGACACTTCCCAGTACCAAGCCAGAGGCTGGTAGCTCCACTGGGTGGCTACATCCAGAAGATAAATAACAATCACCACAGTTCGATTCTCAGGAAGCCCCTTCCTTAGGGGAAGAGGTACAGCACCACGTCATGGGAGCACCCCGAGGGACCAAAGAATCTGAACAGCAGCCTTGAATCCCAGATCTTCTGTCTGACATAGTTTACTCAAATGAGAAACTATGTCAGTAGTTTCTGGAAAAACAGTTCTAGTAACATGACAAAACAAGGTTATTTAGTGCCACCAAAAGATCACAGTAGCCCACCAGCAATGGATCCAAACCAAGATGAAATCCCCGAATTGCCAGAAAAAGAATTCAGAAGGTCAATTATTAAGCTAATCAAGGACGCACCAGAGAAAGGTGGAGTTCAACTTAAAGAAATAAAAAATTGATACAGGATATGAATGGAAAAATCTCCAGTGCAATAGCATAAATAAAAAATAATCACAACTTCTGAAAATGAAGAAATCACACTTAGAGAAATGCAAAATGCACTGGAAGGTCTCAGTAATAGAACTGAACAAGTAGAAGAAACAACTTCAGACCTCAAAGACAAGGCTTTTGAATAAACCCAACTCAACAAAGACAAAGAAAAAAAGAATAAAAAAAAAATGAATAAAGGCTCCAAGAAGTTTGGGATTGTGTTAAATGACCAAACCTAAGAATAATTGGTGTTCCTTAAGAAGGGAAATCTAAATATCTGGAAAACATGTTTGAGGATATAATCGAGGAAAACTTCCCTGGCCTTGCTAGAGATCTGGACATCCAAATACAAGGAGCTCAAAGAACATCTGGGAAATTCGTCACAAAAAGATCACAGCCTAGGCACATAGTCATCAGGTTATCTAAAATCAAGACAAAGGAAAGAATGTTAAGGGCTGTGAGGCAAAAGCATCAGGTAACCTACAAAAGAAAACTTATCAGATTAACAGCAGATTTCTCAGCAGAAACTCTGCAAGCTAGAAGGTAGTGGGGTCCTATCTTTAGCCTCCTTAAAACAATTATCAGCCAAGAATTTTGTATCCAGCAAAACTAAGCTTCATAAATGAAGGAAATATAGTCTTTTTCAGACAAACAAATGCTGAGAGAATTTGCCAATACCAAGCCAGCACTACAAGAACTGCTAAAAGGGCTCTAAATCTTGAAATAAATCCTCGAAATACACCAAATTAGAATTTCATTAAAGCATAAATCTTACAGTACCTATAAAACAATAACACAATTAAAAAAACAAGGTATTCAGGCAACAAATAGCACGATGAATAGAATAGTACCTCATATCTCAATAATAACATTGAATGTAAATGACCTAAATCCTCTACTTAAAAGACACAAAATGGCAGAATGGATAAGAATTAACCAACCAAGTGAATAGTACCTCACATCTCAATAATAACACTGAATGTAAACAGCCTAAATCCTCTACTTAAAGACAGACACAAAAAGGCAGAATGGATAAGAATTAACCAAACAAGTATCTGGTGTCTTCAGGAGACTCATCTGACACACAAAGACTCACATAAACTTAAGGTAAAGGGGTAGGAAAAGACATTCCATGCAAATGGACACCAAAAGTGAGCAGGAGTAGCTTTTCTTTTCTTTTTTTTTTTTTTTTTTTTTGAGACGGAGTCTCACTCTGTCACCCAGGCTGGAGTGCAACGGTATGGTCTCTGCTCACTGCAACTTCCACCTCCTGGGTTCAAGTGATTCTCCTGCCTCTGCCTCCTGAGTAGCTGGGATTACAGGTGCCCGCCACCACACCCAGCTAATTTTTGCATTTTTAATAGAGACGGAGTTTCGCTATCTTGGCCAGGCTGGTCTTAAACTCCTGACCTCATGACCCACCTGCCTTGGCCTCCCAAAGTGCTGGGATTACAGGCGTGAGCCACCATGCCTGGCCAGGAGTAGCTTTTCTTATATCAGACAAAACAGACTTTAAAGCAACAGTAGTTGCTTTAAAGAGGGACATTATATAACGATGAAAGGACTAGTTCAACAGGGAAATATCAAAATCCTAAATATATATGCATCTAACACTGGAGTTCCCAAATTTATAAAACAATTACTACTAGACCTAAGAAGTGAGATAAACAACAACACAATAATAGTGCGGGACTTCAATACTCCACTGACAGCACTAGACTGGTCATCAACACAGAAAGTCAACAGAGAAACAATGGACTTAAACTATACCCCAGAACAAATGGAATTAACAGATATTTACAGAACATTCTACCCAACAATTGCAGAATATTAATTTTATTCATCAGTACATGGAACATTCTCCAAGATAGACCATGTGATTAGCCACAAAACAAGTCTCAACAAATTTAAGAAAATCTAAATTATATCAAGTACTCTCTCAGGCCACAGTGGAATAAAATTGGAAATCAACTGCAAAAGGAACCCTCAAAACCATGCAAATATATGAAAATCAAAGAACTTGCTACTGAATGATCATTGGCTCAACAATGAAATCAAGGTGGAAATCAAAAAATTCTTTGAACTGAACAATAATAGTGACACAACCTATCCAAACCTCTGGGATACAGCAAAAGTGGTGCTAAGAGGAAAGTTCATAGCATTAAATGCCTACATCAAAAAGTCTGAAAGACTGCAAATAGACAATCTAAGGTCACACCTCTAGGAACTAGAGAAACAAGAACAAACCAAATCCAAACCCAACCGAAGAAAAGAAATAACCAAGATCTCAGCAGAACTAAATGAGGCTAGCCATGGTGGCTGTCTAGGTGCAGTGGCTCACGTCTTTAATCCCAGCACTTTGGGAGGCCAAGGTGGGTGGATCACTTGAGGTCAGGAGTTTAAGACCAGTCCGGCCAACATGGCAAAACACTGTCTCTACTAAAAATACACAATACACAAATTAGACAGGTGTGGTGGTGCACACCTGTAATCCTAGCTACTCAGGAGGCTGAGGCATGAGAACTGCTTGAACCCAGGAGGCAGAGGTTGCAGTGAACCAAGATTGTACCACTGCACTCTAGCCTGGGCAACAGGGTGAAACTCTGGCAAAAAACAAACAAAAAAAAACCCCAAAAACAAAAAACTAAATAAAGTTGAAGTAAAAAAAATACAAAAGATAAATGAATCAAAAAGTTGACTCTTTATAAAGATAAAAAAAATTGATACACCATTAGCGAGATTAACCAAGAGAGAAGATCCAAATAAGCTCAGTTAGAAATGAAATGGGAGATATTACAACTGATACCACAGAAATACAAACAATCATTCAAGGCTATGGTGAACACCGTTATGCACACAAACTAGAAAACCTAGAGGAGATGGATAAATTCCTGGAAATATACAACCTCCCTAGTTTAAACCAGGAAGAAATAGAAACTCTAAATGGACCAATAACAAGAAGCAAGATTGAAATGGTAATAAAAAAGCTACCAACAAAAAAAGTCCAGGGCCAGAAAGATTTACAGCAAAATTCTATCGGCCATTCAAAGAAGAATTGGTACCAATCCTATTACACACTATTCCAAAAAATAGAGAAAGAGGGAATCCTCCCTAAATCATTCTATGAAGCCAGTATCACCCTAATACCAAAACCAGGAAAAGGCATAACAACAAAAGAAAACTACAGACCAATATCCCTGATGAACATAGATGCAAAAATCCTCAATAAAATACTAGCTAACCGAATCCAACAGCATGTGAAAAAGGTAATCCACCATGATCAAGTGGGATTCATACCAGGGATGAAGGGATGGTTTAACATTTGCAAGTCAATAAATGTGATGCACCATGTGAACAGAATTCAAAACAAAAAATTACGTGATCATCTCATTGGAGCCGTTCTAGAGGCTGGCTCATCAGCAAAACCCTTCTAGACATTGGCTTAGGCAAAGACTTCATGACCAAGAACCCAAAAGCAAATGCAACAAAAGCAAAGACAAATAGATGGGACTTAATCAAACTAAAAAGCTTCTGCACAGCAAAAGAAACAATCAGCAGAGTAAACAGACAACGCACAGAATGGGAGAAAATCTTCACAATCTATACTTCTGACAAAGGACTAATATCCAGAATGTACAAGGATCTCAAACAAATCAGCAAGAAAAAAAAATCAAACAATCCCATCAAAAAGTGGGCCAAGGATATGAATGGACAATTCTCAAAGGAGGATATACAAATGGCTAACAAACATAGGAAAAAATGCTCAACATTACTAATGATCAGGAAAATGCAAATCAAAACCACAATGCAATACCATCTGACTCCTGTGAGGATGGCCATAATCGAAAAATCAAATAATAATAGATGTTGGCGGGGATGTGGTGAAAAGGGAACACTTTTACACTGTTGGTGGTAATGTAAACTAGTACAACCACTATGGAAAACAGCGTGGAGTTTCCTAAAATAACTAAAAGTAGATCTACCATTTGATACAGAAATCCCACTCCTGGGTATCTACATATGAAAAAACTTCACATCATGTTTACAGCAACAAAATTGCAATTTCAAAAAACAGAACCAGTCAAAGCCCATCAATCAAGAGTGGATAAAAAAATGTGATTATATATATATATATATATATATATATATATATATATATATATACAACATAAAAAAGGATTAAAATACTGGCATTTGCAGCAAACTGGATGGAATTGGAAACCATCATTCTAAGTGAAGTAACTTGAGAATGGAAAATCAAACATCATTATGTTCTCACTCATGAGTGGGAGCTAAGCTATGAGGATGCAAAGGCATAAGAATGATACAATGGACTTTGTGGACTCAAGGGAAAGGGTGGGAGGTGGATGAGGGATAAAAGACTACAATTTGACTATAATTTGCTTCAGAGAGAACCTTTTTTGGTTTATCTACTTGTTGATTTTTCAGCTTTCTGTATCTGGATGTTCATCTCTCTCCCAACACTTGGAAAGTTTTTAGCTATTATTTCATTGAATAGGTTTCCTATGCCTTTTCCCATCTCTTATTCATCTGAAATTTCTATAATGGGAATATTTGTTTCCTTAATGTTGTCCCATATGTCCTGCAGGCTTCCTTCATTCTTTTTTTTGTTCTTTATTTCTTTTTTTTCCTTTTTCATCTGAATGGATTTTTTTTATTTCAATAGGTTTTTGGGAACAGGTGGTGTTTGGTTACATGAATAAATTCTTTAGTGGTGATTTCTCAGAAATCAGATTTCAAATAAACAAAGAAAATTTACAATTAAAGCTGATGAAGTACTAAAAAGAAAAGATGGCAAATAAACAACCTAAAGATGCACCTCAAGGAACTAGAAAAGCAAGAACAAACAAAACCTAAAATTAATAGAAGGAAAGAAATAATAAATACCAGAACAAAATTGAAATAGAGACAAAAAATTTCAAAAGACCAACAAAAGAAATACTTGTTTTTTTGGAAAAGATAAGCAAAACTGACATACCATTAGGTAGACTAAGAAAAAAGAGAGAAGACTCAAATAAATAAAATCAGAAAAGGAGACATTACAACTGATACCATAGAAATACAAAGGATTAGGAGGGGGTACAGCTCAGGGGTAGAGCATTTGACTGCAGATCAAGAAATACAAAGGATCATAACAGATTATTATGAACAACTGTGTACCAACAAATTGAAAAACCTAGAGGAAGTGGATAAATTCCTGGACACATATAACCTATCAACATTGAGCCAGGAGGAAACAGAAAACCTGAATAGACCAATAACAAGCAATGAGATTGAATAAGTAATAAAAAGTCTCTGAACAGTGTAAAGCCCAGGACAGAACAGTTTCACTGCTAAATTGTACCAAACTTATAAAGAAGAACTAACACAAATACTTCTGAAAATATTCCAAAAAATTAAAGAGGAGGGAATTATTCCTAACTCATTCTATGATGCCAGCATTACTATGATGCCAAAATCAGACAAGGACAGAACCAAAAAAATTAAACTATAGGCCAATACCTCTGATGAACACAGATGCAAAAATCCTCAGCAAAATACTACCAAACCAATCCAACAGTGCATCCAAAAGTTTATATTTATCCCAGAGATGAAAGGATGATTCAACCTACACAAATGAATAAATTTGATATATCTCATAAACAAAATGAAGAACAAAACCTACATGATTATCTCAATAGACACAGAAAAAAGTATTTGATAAAATTAAATATCATTTACAATAACAACTCTCAACAAATTAGGTATAGATGGAATATACCTTAATACAATAAAGGCCATATATGACAAACCCACCGCTAACATACTAAAGAGACAAAAGCTGAAAGCTTTTCCTCTAAGATCTGGAACAAGATGGAGCTAAAAGTGATGAGCTCATAGAAGTAATGAGTAGAATTGTGGTTATTAGAGGTAGGGAAAGGTAGCCAGGAGGGGAGATTATGGAGAGGCTGGTTAGCAGAGACACAATTAGAGCTAGATAGGAGGAATAAATTCCAGTGTTCTACAGCAATATAGAATGAATATAGTTAACAATAATTTACTGTATATTTTCAAAAAGCTAGAAGAGAGGATTTTGAATGTTCTCAACATAAAGAAATGATAAATGTTTGAGAAAATACATATGCTAATTACCCTGATTTGGCCATTACACATTATATACATGTTTTGAAATATCACTCTGTACCCTGTAAATATGTTAATTACACGTATGTTAAAATTAATTTTAAAAGGTACAACTAAAGGAAAAAAGAATTAAGTAGCTGGTATACAAAGGAGGCAGGGAAACATTTAAATTTTATAGCATATGTATGTGTTACCCATTGAAAATTGAAATAAGCATATACATTTTTGAAAAAAGCTACAAATAAAGCTAATGAAGTACTAAACAAAATGTTTTATCCTCCTACATTGTGACATGTCATTTTACAAAACAAAATAGAAAATATGTGATTGGATAAGTAGTAAAACATATATTTATAAGCTACAAATCTAAATATTAAAATATTTAATATAATATGAATATAAATATTCTAAAACTATATTTTCTTACCTTCATTTCAGCAAAATTACTAAATATGCTATTATAATGGAAAATTTCACAAAATTTTCACTCTACTGATAGTAATAATCTAAAAGATCCACTGAAAATAAAATTATAATCAAAATGTATGCAATTTGAATTTTCAATTAAAATACATACATTAAAATACATGTGAGAATTTTTTTGTTCTTGAGACAGGGTCTCACTCCTGTCACTCGGGCTGGAGTGCAGTAGCATGATCATGGCTCACTATAGCCTTGACCTCATGGGCTCAAGCAATCCCCCCACCTCAGCCACCTGAGTAGCTAGGACTACATGTTCATACCACCACATCCAGCTAATTTTTTTTTTTTTAAGAGACAGGGTTTCACCAAGTTATCCAGGCTGGTAAGAAATTTGGAATGGATTGAGTTCATGTCATTTGTAGGAATATGGATGAAGCTGGAAACCATCATTCTCAGCAAACTATCGCAAGGACAAAAAAACCAAACACCGCATGTTCTCACTCATAGTTGGGAATTGAACAATGAGAACTCATGGACACAGGAAGGAGGACATCACACACTGGGGCCTGTTGTGGGGTGGGGGGAGGGGAGAGGGATAGCATTAGGAGATATACCTAATGTTAAATGAAGAGTTAATGGGTGCAGCACACCAACATGGCACATGTGTACGTACGTAACAAACCTGCACTTTGTGCACATGTACCCTAAAACTTAAAGTATAATAAAAAAAAAAAGAAATAAATTTGGAATGGACTTATTTCCATATATTTAAAAATGCTATTTTTAAATTAAATATTAAAAACCAATTAGAATTAAAAGCAAATACAAATTAATAGTTATTAAAACTTTAAATATTATTTAAACAAAGAAGAAAATGCTCATTTATTTGAAATGTCATTTTATTATACATTTTATGAAAATTATTCATAATTCCAGCACTTAATGTTCATATTTTAATTGCCTGTCTAAAGGATCAACATCATGGTTTACCCATTTTGTATCTATAGTTACACAGATACAGAATTCAAGTAATGTAAATTGTTTAATATTGCAAAATACGCCTCAGCCACCAGGGGCAACTTCTTTTTTCTCAGTAATTCTGGAACTATCAATTGGAACATGAGGAAAACCAAAGAATTGGTCATTAATCACTATTAGGACACAAAATTCCTTGTGAAAGAATCTATTGAACTCATACTATCTCAGAGGATTTGACATATTAACTAATTTATCTTTTCTCTTTCCTAAATATTTGTGTCATTCAATTCCTCCTTGTGTTTCTAAGTAGTATTTGTCTCCAGGAGTAAGAATTTTAAGACATCAAAGTGAATCAAGGTAAAATTAAGAGAGGCAAGTCAAAGTTCTAATGGCTGGATACATGCTTAATAAGCCATTTGTTCAAAACATTAAAAATTTAGAACCAGGATCCACAAAGGCTGTTATTCATTCTCTGGCATGAAGGTAATATTGTGCAGTTCAGGCCTGTTAACAATAGGCCAAAGTGGCCAAGACTTTAATTCTATAGCACATGATGCAATTATTTGTTGTCAGCAAAGTCTCTTGTAATGTCAGAACAAGGTAACTGACATCATTTCACATTCAACTGGAGGCAGCAACTTCAGGAGTCTCCCTTTAATACTCACAATTTGGACACTCTAATTAGAGTTATCTAGGTGATATTACTCTTCCTCATATTTGGAGATGTCACAAAGGATACTATTTCTATAAGAATATGCCTGCCCTTTGGCCAGAGCCTGCTCCTGATTGAGCACATGACAATGTTTTTTGGTGTAATGTTTGAAGTGATGATTTACAAGGCCTATCTCCACTTACAACTCAGCTCTTGGAGATCAGGAATTTCATAATGTCTTTTTCTTAAAAATAAGTATCTAATTATTGACTGGTTTATCTTAGACAGCTGAAATACGAAAACAGTTTGAAACTAAGCTTCAAAATACCCTGAAGATGTTTCTCTTCTATTTTGTTAACTTACTGTTGTAAAAACCACACAATGTTACTCTTTATCAAGAATCAATTAATGTTTTGCTTGTTCAGATAAAATGTGGCCACACATTTGAGGCCAGATAGGCCTGGGTTCAGATCCCACTTCTACCATCCTGAGCTACGTCATTTGGGCAAATTATATAATGTTTCTGAGATTCAGTTTCTTCATTTGTAATTGTGATCATTCCTTATTTGTAGTGCCATTGTGAAAATTTAATGATACAATCACTGTAGAGTGCCTGGCACACAGTATATTCTCAAAAAAAATAGTAGCTATGTAACTGGCAAAGAATTATGGAAATTGGCTAAATTCATTCATCGATTTAATAAATACGTATTGATCCTACTGTATGCCAGACAACTGGGCAAAGTGCTTGGAATTCAAAGGCTGTTTTGCACTAGGAGCTTAACATTTTTGTGGGGATACAGACATGCATAATAGAGATATGAAAGCGCTGTGCAAGCACAAGTAACGGAACAGCTAACTTTGCTAGGGGAGTTAGGAACGGCTTCTTAAAGAAGATAGGAACTAAGCTAGCAGGAATTTGTCAGCAAAGACTGAGAAGGGCATTTGGGCCAGAAGATTGCAAAGCCACGGAGTTACGACGTGCTTTTCACATTCAAGAAAAGGGAAAAGTTGGAGAAGGCCATAGTAGCCATGCCAGGCCCTGTGGATGGCTAAATTGAACTGACAAGACCCAGCTGATGTGTTTGGAAATAGACCAGAGGTGCCATGTTAATCCTTCAAAAGTGTGGCTCTAATTGAACTAAAAAAAATCCAGTTCTCTGAGATGTGCCACTTTTGATGAATTGGCTTAAGAAAGAATTGATCAAAACCCTTCAGTACAGTGATGTTTGTTTGTTAGACACACCACTTTTCTTCAAACATACCAAAATTGGGGGCAGAAGGGAAACTGTTATTTTGTACTCAAAACTCATGATTTCCAGCTTCTCCTTCCCCTATAATTTCTTGTGATGGGCTGCCATTTCACCAGGAACACCCTGGGACATATTCTAACAACTGTTGTAACCAAAATGTATGCTTCTTAGTTAATAACAAAGTAGTGTTCAATCCCAAAAGCTGAAAGGGAAGATGAGACAAAATTTCACTGCAGAAAATAGATCCTCAAATATTGTAAAACGATGTGAAAACCTTCCAAAGCACTGGATTTGAAACTAGTGAGGGTAACATCATGGCTAAAGCATCAGAAATAGACTGAGAAGAAGGAAAAGGCCTCAAAGCCACAGGCAAACACCCTAACTTGGGCAGAGCCCTATGAGGTAAACAATTCCATTGCAAAAGACACCTCCAAATGCCTGCAACAGATCTCTGAGAGAAAGTAACAGCCTTGCTGCCCATCTGAGGGAAACTGTCCAGCTGCAATAGTTACTTCAAACAAAATCCCATCAATGTGAGGTGCAGGTGGAGTGGAGGGCTGGTGGCTGTGTAGATGGGAATCCATCCTTGGGCTCTGAGGACAAACCTTCTAATGGCACGGAAATTAAATTCATCCCAGAATTGGCTATATTATTTAACACCACTGACACACCTACCTTAATAATCTGTGGATTCATCTACTACATAGTTTGAATAATGACTCAATTCCATGGGAAGAAGTTTCTATTTATATTCAGTAAATATTATAGTATTCTCTAATTTGAATCTCCCATTATAACCTTCCAAGATTTCATGGCTTTTTAGGCAAATTCTATGGAAGTTCTAAATAGCAGATAATAGCTATTTAATAGATTTTTTAAAATAAAAGAAAGCCGTTTGTTTTAATCCACTCACCATTCCGTGATTCAGCCACCCTGGGATAAAATTATCCAGCAGCTTCGGGTATATCATCTCTCTGTCATAGGCATAAATGATCCAGAACACTGCTACAACAAACTGGAAGGAAAAAGAAATCTTTTATTTCAAGTTCATCGACTATCCACAACATACAATTTATTGGTTAACAATAGTTAAAAGAATCCAACAGAATTTGGAATCTATGATGAAAGACAGATCAGTAAACCAGCTAATGATTGGAAACACAGGTCTAGCTTCATTCCATTAGTAGTAAAAGTTAAGGTGCCTCCTCTCTCTCTGATCTCCCAATTGTGTTCTTTCAGGCAAAGGGATTGGTTTCTGAGGGAGAGATAAGAGGCCTGTTTTCATGTACAGCTCCGTTTCAGGGCTAATTGTGCTGGTTTGATTCCTCTCAAGAGGGTTTAAAAGTTCACTGGTGGTTTTTTCAGATCCCATTACCCACTATCTAGAGTTAGCACACATTCAGGAAACTGCCGGCTATGTCCCTTTTCCTTGAACCCATCATGTGGTTTAAATTAATCTTCACATTCTCAAATTTCCACTTCACCACTAGCAGCATTGAAACCACTGCTATAAAATCTCCTAAAGTCACATTTCCAGCAAATGTATTAATTTATACAGACTAAGCAAGGGCTTTAGCTGCACTGAGAAGCTGGGTCCATGGAGGGTAAAGGAAGATTCCTAATTCTCTTGGAATAACTTAGAAGTTCATCTAGGTTCCAAAGGTTTGCTTTGGCCCAACGGCAACATAATCATCAAAAGAGAGTAGAGTACTCAATGTATTATTTTACCCTTCTTCCAACTAATGGTGAGAAAAGAAGTTCAGATAAAATAATGAATGGCCCAAGGTCTTAACCTTCAGCACTGAATTTAAAAGAAAAAGTGTATGTTTTTGTAAATGTCAAAAAATGTAGCATAGAAAGGGAACCATCCCACAGGAAGAGATACAAGTCTCTGTAGAATGATGTCTCAAAATAAAAAATGCTACAAAATGGAAAAATACAGCATAAATATTAGAAACAATTTTGACTTTATTTTATCTCATTCATACTCCCATATTTTATTAATAAAAATAATAAATAGTTTAATGCCACTTCAAATTGGTGGTTTCGTAGGTTGGTGGAAGAAAAGGCCAGAATGCAAGAGATTAAAGTGGTTGCAGGTGGCAGGTAGAGGCAGTAAAACGTGACTCCTGTTTCATGGCAGTGGGCAGTGAGGGAAGGCAAAGGAGGTTGGCTGCCTGAGACATGTAACAGGGATTAGGAGGGTGTGTATGATCTTACAAAATAGGAGATCCAGGCAGTATTTTGATAGGCTAAAAGTCAGAGTAAAAGGAGATAGAAAGACAGGGAATGACTGATAAGCGAAGCCCAGGAAAAGAAAGGGATTAGAATTATAAACACAGATTAAGCATTCTTCCCTTTAAAGTGAAATGCAAGCACTTTTGCTGACAGTTGGAAATAGAGCTGAGCACAAAGAGTGGATTTGGGGCACTGCTGTGGATAATGTGCTAGGAAGTCCATAAAATATTTAAAAGGAAGACTGTCAGGAATCAGGAGGACCCCACAGAGATCTAATAACAAGATTTTGTAGTAGAACCAACCAGGATGTTTTCCCAGGCTGTCTCGAGGTCCATGAATATGAGGATTTAGGAAAAAGTGGGTTTAGGAAAACTTGAGGATCCTAGGGATTTTGTAGCACAACGGCTTGGGTAACTGGGACAGATAAAAGGTTGAAAATAAGGGATGCTATGAGATCAGAAGAATGTCTTTAAGCAATTGGCTAGCGTTTCTAAGCTGGTACTTGGCAAGGGGTGGTTACCGATGAATTACATGAGTTATCACACCTAAAGATATTAGTGACAGATAGTAAACAATTAAAGATAGCCATTCCTGTTTTCACTTCTTTTGCTGGACAGATTTGACAAGTGACACCAAACCAATTAGGGCTGATCATGTGCTCCGATGCCAGGGATGCACTGCCAGGCATCACAGCAGTACTACCCCACCCCATGATTCCAGCCTTGCTATTCAAAGTGGGTCGGCAGCACTCATGTCACCCGAAAGCTTTTAAATGTGCAGGATCCCAGGTCTCACTCTGATCTGCTCTGATTCTGCATTTCAATAAGATCTTATGCACATATAAGTTTGAGATGTTCTCCTTGGGGAGGCTCTACTTCAGCCACCTTGAGCCTCCTCCCTTCCCATGGAGTGAAGACATCCCGTGGCCAAGTGGCTTGCCTGTGCGGAGCATGCACCTCTTCCCTTCGAGATCACACCTGGAGTAACTGTGAGCCTGGAATTCCCTGCCCACATAGTCATGAGTATGCCTCAGGGCATTTGTGGACCTCCTCCCCAAGTCTGACCCCGAAGGTAGACTGTGAGATAAATGTGTGTTTGCCTTAATCTGAGGGGTGGTAAAGGCACATCTGTTTCTGGAGGGTGAGGACCAAAGGTTTACATTTGGTCTGGGTGCCCAAACACAGGCAAGAAGCCACTTCAGTCTTGGATGGAGCCACTGATGCAAATCTCTACACCTTTGCCATATAACATAACCTAATCAAGAAAGTGACATCCCATTATATTCACAGGTCTCTCTCATACTCTACAGAAGGGGACTGTACACGCTGGTGCAGCAGGGGATGGAATCTTGGCGTCACGTTGGAATTCTGCTTATCATAGGCTCCCACTGTGTTCTCCCTTTCCAAATTGTTTTGACTGTTTTAAATCCTTTGCACTTCCATTTAAATGTTAGAATCTCCAATTGTTAATTTATACAAATATCCTGCTAGAATTCTCATGGTGACTGGTGAGAGCTAACATTTTAACAATATTGAATCTTCCAATCCATGAAGATCATTTGTATCCCCTAACTTGGGTCTTCTTTAATTTCTCTCAGCAATGTTTGTGGTTTTCAATGCACAGATACTGCACATATTTTGTTGAACCTATCCATAAATATTTCATGTTTTGTGATGGTATTGTGGAGAGTATTACATTTTTTACATTCTTTTTTGCTAGTTTATAAAAATGAACTGATTTTTGAATATTGACATTGTATCTTATACCTTTGCTAAATTCACGTAGTAGTTCTAGTAGCTACTTTAGAAATAGTTTTGCATTTTATACTTACACGATCTGAAATAAACACAGTGTTTTTCCCTTACAATTTTATGCATTTTACTTCTTTTTTTTATTGCACTGCCTGTGACCTGCAGCAATATGTTCAATAGAAGTGATGGAGAGTGAGCATCCTTGCCTTCATCTCCATCTTAGGGAAAGTGTTCAGACTTTCCACACTTAAGTCTGATATTAGCTGCAGGCTTCTTTTAGTTGTCTTTTATCAAGTTGAGAAAAATCTCTTCTATTCTTACTTTATTTGGGAGTTATATACATACACAAGGAATAAGTGTTGAATTTTTGAATTTTTTCAGATGGTTTTGTTTCATATCTTGAGACTATCATACAGTTTTCCCTCTTTAGTCTGTTAATATGGTGAATTATATCAATTGATTTTGAAAGTCAAACCAACCTTACATTCCTGGTCATCATATATGATTTTATATATATCTATATATACACATACACACACACACACATACACACACATATATATGTTTTTACTGGATTCAATCTGCTGATACTTTGCAAAGAATTTTCTTAATCATCTCTATTCATGAAGTATACTGATTTCTGATCTGTAATTTTCTTTTCTCATAATGTCTTCACCTAATTCTGGTAATAGTATACATTCTGGAATCAAAAGGTGAGTTGGGAAGTGTTTCCTCTCTATTTTCTGAAGGGTTTTGTGCAAGATTAGTGTAATTTATTCCTTATGCAATTGATATATTTCCCTAGTAAAGCCATCTGGACTTGCAATTTTTCTGGTGGGCAGATTTGTGAATTCATTTTCTTTAATAAATATAGGGCTATTTGGGCTTCCAACTTTGCTTGAGTTGATTTTGGTCATTATTGTCTATTGTGCAATTTCTATATTTCATCTATGTTTTTGAATTTATAAAATTGTTCTTACTATTCCATCATGGAAACTGGAAAATGCTATGAATCAGGTATTTTTTCCCTAGAGAGCCCATTGTTAAATATTCACTAACATATCACTGTTAGGAGTCACTTTCTGTTCACCACAAGTGATCATTCATAGCATCCACAACACATGAGACTCAGTGTGAAGCTTTGGTCAATACTTTGATCCCTATCTTATATTGGGGGAACTATATGGGTTATTAAAAGTGAAGTGACTTTCAAGAAAGTGTTAGTTACCTTTCTGAGTGTAATACTAGAAGGTCAGGAGGCCCAGCTAACTGAGTAATCAGTCTTCTAAATAATTCTTTAGATATAATCACAGCACAGATGGTAGCTTCTTGGCTTCCTGTACTGATATCCTCCTGATAGTATAGCCATCAGCAAACCCAAAATAAATTTGAACTCTCCTACCAGGGCATGGATATGGAACAAAAATAGTTTCTCTTGGACAGGCTAAGCGATACTGAAACCTTCCACTGTTGTGAAGAAGTGCCTTCTCTGGCCAGGAGCAATGGCCAGCTATTCCTCATCCTACACCTGCTGCTTCTTGGCTGCCAGGAACAGAATACTGTACTTGAATTGAGAGTGGAAGGAGCACAGTCACTTTCCAGTCCTTTAAGCTTTGAGATAAAATACTTGAGTGACAGCTAGTCATTGATGTCTTATTTGAACCCCCAGAACTACTCGGAAATTAATGCCAAAAGAAAACTGGATTCACGGTTTGCTTCTTTTTGAAAGGAGTCTCTCACATGTAGTCTGACAGAAGCTGAAACTTCAGCTTTAGTCCACTTCTAAGAAGAAGCTTTATTGATTAATGGGAAATTCTTTGGAATTGAGTAAGACCAATTAGAAATTCGCCATGAAGAAGGCTAAAAAGAAGAGTCACTTATCTATAGATTGATCTATAAAGGCTGGATAGCATCATCTCAAACATTCACTGTTGAGGGAGGGAAGGAAGGAGGGAAGAGGGGAGGAAATGGATACATCCTTAAAGTCTGCAGCTTCAACTGGATAAAATCCTGTATATATTCTGATATGTCAGTACTCAGACTCTACCAAATACTGATAGGAAAAGATTTAAATTCTGTTTGGGGCTCTATTACCTTGCTTCCAGATTTCTTTTTCATAACTTACTTTCCAGTCAATTCTTTCTGTTGCAGAAGGGTAATCTTTAGAAATGTTTCCAATGTGATTTCTCTTTGCAAACAGAGAAAGCATGGGCGTGAGAATAAGCTGGGTGTTGTGCACGCTATCTGGCTTCGTCTCTGATGGCCCCCATGCAAAGAGTGAATGTCTCCTTCAGCACGGCCCTTGCCTTCCCACTTTCCAGATCTATGGAATCCTGAGTGTCCAAGTCCTTTCCTTCTGGCTAATTTTCCTCAACCATATCCTCAAATTCAGAAATGCATAGTGAAGCTTAGGGCTCTCTAAAATGCCGCGGTCTCCTTTGTTCCGGAGGACAATCAGTTCCCAGGATTCATTATTAAAAGCATGACATGGAATTCCTCTCCTTAAAATGTAAATCTGTGAGTAATGTTAATTTTTTATGCTATGAATTCTGCCCAAATTATCTTAAAACCCGAATCTGCATATAGAGAATTGCCAAAGCACTTGTTGATGTTATGCTCTTTTTTTCATGGGTTTTAACTATCATCATTTTGGTACATTTATAATTTATCCATATTTGCCTAGACTTCTGTTCTTCATTATCTCTACTGACTGAGGAAGTAATGATAGAATACAAACTCAGCTCCTACAAATGCCTACATGATTTGGTTCCTTCCTTTCTCTCCAGCCTCGGCCTGTGCCATGTTCTGTCTTGCTCCTTCAAGTCCAACCAGTAATTTGTTTGTTCCTGAAAATTATTAAGCTCTTTCCTGATTCAGGGCCATAGCATTTTCTACTCTGTGCCAGGAATGCTCTTCCCCTCCTTTCACACGGCTGGATTCTCTGTTCTTTCAGGTCTAGCTTAAATAGCACCTCCACATGGAAGCTGCCACTAGACTCTCCACTGCTCTGTTGTCTATTATAGAACCTGGCAGAAAACAGGCTCTTGCTGTTGTTGCTGCTGCTCAGTTCTTCCTTGTTCTGTGGCTCCTCTATGAGAAAGTGAAGTATCAGAGAACAGGAATTGGTTTGTCCTGTTCATTACTGGTTCCCCACTGCCTGGCATATGGCATGGATGTGATAAAAATTTGCTGAATAAATGAATAAGGTATATTGCTTTTCCTTGTACATGCCAGACTCCATGTCTCCCACAGGAGCAAGTACCTTTTTACTCCTTTTCTTCCTATCGACCTAAAATTCCTCCTGTATGTTCCCTGTGGATTTCTGTCCTTCTGTATGTAAGGAAGAAATCTCCTTCTTTCCAGGCTACTCTTATGACCCAGCCCTTCTCAGATCATCTATGAGATAGCTCGTCCCTCACCTGCTTAAGTCTTCTATCATCCTATAATAATCCTCTGGACTTCAAGATCAAGTGCAAGACTGAAAGCTCTCTTTCCTTAAGTCAACCAAAAATTAGGAGAACGAGAAACAGAAGTGAAACTGACGAAACAGTAGGAAACACCCATAATCCAAACATCACTCTTTAAAAGGCTGCCAAGTGTTAGGAAAATTAAACGAGGACATGGGGAGACTCTGATGGAAGAAACAAGATCCTGCAGCTCTCTGGTTGAGTGAGCAGAACAGAGAGGTCTTTACAGGTGGCAAACCCTGAAGGACATTAAATGACCCTTGCTGGGAACATGAGGTCTCGATGCATGGGAGCACTGGGGAAATGCTCTGACCCATTTGGCATTACGGGTCAGAGATGATGATGCTAAATGTGGAAACAGGCTAGTGTGTCATCTCTGCCAGAGCAGGATGTGGGTGTACTAAGGTCAACAAGAAAAGAGTGGTGGTACCAAGCCTGAATATATGGCTGATGCTCACCTGATGGAGACCAAGCTTTATGTCACCATCCAAAAGAGCTGTGATAAAAATGAGCTGAGGAGAGAGAAATGAGTTGAGCCCACACAGAGGCCGTTCTCCAGGACAAGGTAGTAGTGGAAAATAGATGGAAATTCAAGCTGCCCTAGCTCCGTTCCCTAGTCTGTCTCCAGTTCTATCCTTTCACAAATAGTTGGCTCGGTAAGAACAAACCAATTTAAGAATGCATAATCACAAGAAACGAAACAGTATGGAATGTAGTCATAGATACCACAAAAAACACAGTGAGGAATATGATTTTAAACAGTCAGCTGAATGATACAAACCAGAAAAGTTTGCCCCAATAGGTATAATTCATGATCAAATAATTCTCCATTAAAGAAAAGAGGTCAAAGAAGAAAAACTGAGATTCAATAGAAGATAGAGCAAGAGGAGAAGAGGATAAAGGTGAATGAACTTATGAAATAAATAAAATATAAAAAATAAAACTGAAAGTCACATTAGAGGCAGCAAAAGGAAAAATTGCCTTTGGTGAAGACAGTCGGGGTTTAGCTTTCTGCAGAACTGTGGACCAGATACACTGAAAAACCTTCCCGCTGCGAAACACTAGGTGCTAAATAAATTACAACAAATATACTTTTAAATGTATTGCTGAGCACACAAGAAAGGAAGGGAAATCACTAGGAGCCACAAAAAAAAAAAAAAAAAGGAAAAAAAAAAAGAAGAGAGGAAAAATGAAAACAGAAGCAAACTCAGAAACTGGGACTGCCTGGAGGCAAATACCAATATGAGAATCAGAGCACTCTGCAGATTGTGGTCAAGGAGATGGAAGGCAAGGCCTGAGGCCACACAATGTGGTAGAGGAAATTAAGCCAGAGGAGCCTGGCCCGCAGAGGGCCTACACCTTCAGAGAAAGGGGAGCCTGGAGAAAGTACTCTTTATCAGGTCAAATAAATTGCTTTTTACTCCTAATTGCCAAGACTCTTTTAATCAAAAATGTTTTTTAATTTCATTTAATTTTTTTCACATTGAGATAATCATTTTTTCCTCTTTTATCTTTGTATTAGTGAAAGCGAAGCTAAGATAATTAAGCAAAGTCTGCAAGGTCTGAAAATAAATTTTAAACTTACACCAAATAACTGTAATGCATACTGTAGTGCTTTCCCAGATTCCCTCTTCAGAGTCAGGGCATCCGTTGGCCAGTGCATAGGACTATCAGTTGCTGGCCATTCTCAGCTGCATCCTTCAACAGGAGTTGCCCTCAGCTACAGGGAATGGACTAGCCAAGGTCATGCTCCCTCCTCAAGGCAGTCCAAACCCAGTGACTGGCTAACGCAAGGATACAAAGACAAAGACCCTGCCCCAATTTAGGATGACTGAAGGGCCATCCCAGCTCAAGAGCTCCTAGTATGTCTCAGTTACAAGTGCAATATGGGTGAGCTTCCCTCTCTGTCCAATGCTGTCTTCCTTACTTCCTAACAGGTGCACCTCCCAAGGGCTGCCTCCTTCTGCATGTGGTCTCCATTTCAAAGCCTGGTCACAGGAGTCCAATCTAAGACAATGTCGTTCACGTAGAAGTGCAACAGACAGATATATTAAAGCATGAACATATTTGTAATAAATAAGTCACTATAAGGAAATGTATAAAAAGTAAACATTCTTTACAATCTCCACCTGCAAAGATCTTTATTGCCAAAGGAAGAGGTATATCTTTTTTTTTTTTTTTTTTTTTTTTTTTTTGAGACGGAGTCTCGTCTCGCTTTATCGCCCAGGCTGGAGTGCAGTGGCGTGATCTCGGCTCACTGCAAGCTCCGCCTCCCGGGTTCACGCCATTCTCCTGCCTCAGCCTCTCCGAGTAGCCAGGACTACAGGCGCCCGCCACCACGCCCGGCTAATTTTTTGTATTTTTAGTAGAGACGGGGTTTCACCGTGGTCTCGATCTCCTGATCTCATGATCCACCCGCCTCAGCCTCCCAAAGTGCTGAGATTACAAGCGTGAGCCACCGCACCCGGCCTAGTAAGAGGTATATCTTTCAAGATCTTTTTCTATGTATGTAAAATGCACTCTACACATTATTCTATGAAATTAGGTCATACTATACCTAGTCTTCTGCAATTCTTCTGACTTAATGTTTTAAGAAGACACTCCATGGTTCTTAAGTGCTCCATAGAACCCCATTGTAGGATTATGTACCATAGTTTACTCAAGTACTCACTAATGGATATATGCATTCTTTCCAATTTCCCAATTTCTAACAAGGCCACAGTAGATGTGTTACATGTATGTTTTTATATACCTACATGAGACCTCAGGGGATAAATTGCAAAAAGCACAATTACGTTTGCACCAACCTAAATACCAGGAGAGATGCTCCAGGATCTGAGGCACCCATTGTTGGCTGGGCCTGCTGACATGAGGCTCCTCTGTCACTCCCTGTCCCAGTACCACTCCCTTCACCCCAGCTTCAGGCTCTAATGTCCCTATCCTGGACTCCTGCAGTAGCCTCTTGGCCAGGCTCACTGGCTTCAGTTCTCTTTAACTCCATCTATGCTTCATCTTGGCCTCTGAGTAAACTTTGAAGAACTTGCCAGCTCAAAAGTCCCAATGGCTCCTCCATGCCTGCAGGACAAAAAATCAAACTTCCTTTGTGGTCAAGCCCCAAATGCTCTTCCCAGTCCCTTTCTGGCTCCTTCCAGGGACCTCTTCACCAGACTATGTGTGGCTTCCCAAACTCATCACACACTCAAAGTATCCATTCCTTTGTGCGTTTTATAACTGCAGCTTTAAATTCATTAAAAAACAACCCATTTCAAAATCTAAGCTTTATCCATTGCTACTATCATGGTGCACTTGTTTTCTCCCCCCAGTTTCTTGTCAGACATAATTACTTCTTTCCTTGACCCCCACAACACTGTGCTTGTAACACTGGCCTACTTAACTCTGGGTCCTGCACGGTGGCCAGTTCCTCTAAGCTGCCGAGGGCTCTTTCACCCTCCAGGTCCCCATCAATGTTGCTCCCTTTCCCTAGAACAGCTCTCACCATCCCACCCAGCTCACCCTACCATAGAAATGGGAGCTTAGCTATCTACCCCCACAAAAAGCCTCTCCTGAGCTGCCCCAGCTTCAGGCCCCCTTGTCTTCACACATGCTCTCATAGCACATTACATTTTTCCTTCGTAACACTGATCATAGTTACCATGAAATAACTGACTGTGTAATTACTGGTTTCTCTTCTCAGTAGAATGTAAACTCCATAAGGGCAGAGACAAGTCTATCTCTTCTCTGTTACACTGTCACATCTCTTTTCGTGCCTTATATTTTTAAACTATTTTGAGTGGCTCCCGCCTGTAATCCCAGCACTTTGGGAGGCTGAGGCAGGTGGATCATTTGAGGCCAGAAGTTCAAGACCAGCTTGGCCAACATAGCGAAACCACATCACTACTAAAAATAAAAAAATTAAAAAATAGCCAGATGTGGTGGTGTATGCCGGTAATCTCAGCTATTCAGGAGGCTGAGGCAGGAGAATTGCTTGAACCTGGAAGGTGAAGGCTGCAGTGCACCGAGATCACACCACTGCACTCCAGCCTGGGCTACAGAGCGAGACACTGTCTCAAAAACAAAACAGAACAACAACAAAACAAAACAAAATAACTCTCTATTTTGAAATAATCTAAGACTCATAAATTGAAAGATAACACAGTGTTCCTATGTATCCCTCCCCCAGCTTTCCTCAGTGATGTCATCTTACATAGCCGTGGTACATCCTCAAAACCAGAAATTAGCATTCATATGATACTATAAACTACAGACCAAATTCGGGTTTCACCGGCTTTGACATGCGCTTATTTTTGGTGGAGGTGGGAGCGGTATCACACATATATATTTGGATCACGACTGCCTGCTCAAGATACAGAAGCATTCTGTTATCACAAAGAAACTCCTTGGTACTAACTTTTTTTCTTTCTTTCTTTCTTTTTACACAGAGTCTCACTCTATGACCCAGGCAGGCCTGGTACTAACTCTTGATAGTCACACCCTCCCCACAACCTTAACTAACCCCTGGCAACTGTTGATTTGTTCTTCATCACTACAGTTTCGTCATTTTGAGAATACTATATGCATGCAATCTTTCTCAGTGCTTTATTAAGGCTGGCTTGCCTTTGTTTAGTCTTAACAATGTATGGGCCAGAGATTTCACAAGCAACATGGTCTTTCAGAATCATAACTACTTTAAGGTAGCTACTATTATTTTATCCAGTCTTATAGATGAAAAAAACATATCTTTAGAAAATTTTAATTTTAGTAACTTTCCCAGAGTCAAAAAGTTAATAATGTCCAAACCAGAATGTGAGGTCAGGCAGTGAGACCCCTATGCTTTTAACTTTTTTGCGGAGGGAGTAGAGACAGAGTTTCACTTTGTTTCCAATCTGGTCAGGAACTCCTGGTTTCAAGCGATCCTCCAGCCTTGGCCTCCCAGTGTTGGGATTATAGGCATGAGCCACCACACCTGGCCACTTTCAACCTCTCTAAACATTTTTTGTACATACCAGATACTTTTGAATCTATTAATAATTGGTTGAATAAATAAATTAAATGCCAGAGTCTATTATTTTATAGCTAGTTCTGGGTCCCCTAGAAGAAGCTGCATATAGTCGGAACTCAATTTTTGGCGAGTAAGTGTGGTTAATCATTCTAGAAAAAACTAAAGGCAAAGGAAAATGTTCATGAATGGTGAAAAATCATCAAGCTGGTCCTCTGGATTGAATATGCCTCAAAAGGCCACAGGGTAGCAGCATTCTTGTCTTTTATAGTAATAAATGCATTAATAAAATCTCAGCCAGGCACGGTGGCTCACATCTGTAATCCCAGCACTTTGGGAGGCCGAGGCAGGTGGATCACGAGGTAAGGAGCTCAAGACCACCTTGGCCAATATGGTAAAATCCCGTCTGTAATAAAATACAAAAAATTAGCCAGGCATGCTGGCAGGCACCTGTAGCCCCAGCTACTCAGGAGGCTGAGGCAGGAGAATCACTTGAACCCAGGAGGCAGAGCTTGCAGTGAGCCGAGATCACACCACTGCACTCCAGCCTGGGTGACACAGTGAGACTCCATCTCAAAAAAAAAAAAAAAAAAAAAAAAAAAAAAAGCATTAATAAAATCTCAAGCATTTCAATCAGGATTATTTGACCAGGTACATCTTCCCTCTAGGAAATTCATATCCATAAGAAAGAGAAGCAATAGTGACTTAGAATACTTGCTGGTCCTAACTGATACCTGGGTCTTGCCTTGTACCTTGCACATTTCCTTCCCTACTCAAATTTTAGTTAATAGGCTCCTATCATATTCTCACTTCATCTTTGAGGTGGAAATCTTTCCCCAGAATGCCAGCTTGCATGGACAGATCCCTGTGACCAGTTGTCTCTCTGGATTTGCAGATGGGGTCTCTGAGGTTGTACCCTATGTTATCCCTGTGACTTTAGGCTGAAACTGCACCAATCTTGCCATACGCCTCCAGTTCTGTCTCTTCTCACAGCCTCAGGCATCTCTATTTGTCCAGTTTTACCACTGATCAAAACATGAGAATGATGGCTATTAGGTTTGATTCTTTCCCACCTACAGAACCCAAATTGCCTGGGCTCGGCTTCTAGTGGTGGCAGTCTTATTTTGTGAAGAGTAATGTCTGAAGGGTTTGGTTAGCAAGGTGGTGTGCATTGTGAGAGGGTAGGGTGTGGCGAAAATAAGGCCTGGAGGGAGGAAACTTTTGCACATCTGGTGTCTTATGCCTCACACAGGTAAGATCAACCCATAAGGTGAAATTTTACCATTCTAATAACTAACCCTCCTGTTATGGGCTGAGAGTTAGATCCATTTAGAATTGAACTCCACTCCAAATAAACAAAGCAAGGCTTCTTTCATGATCTGTCAAGTGACAATAAATAAAATAATTAAACCAATATCTATAAACCTCACATAAGACTATTTTTAATATGTTAGGGAACCACTATCAATTAGGAATGATTTAAGTTTCTTTTGGAAAAAAAAACTATTTGGGCCTTTTCTCCACCATAAAATCACTGAATAATCAAACTCTTGCTGTCTTTCTTTCTCATTTTTTAAATAAAAGGGGACTATAGTTATTCGATAAAATTACATTAATATGAATATCCAAAGGGTAGCTATAAGTCCACAGGAGAGACACCCAGCTAAACACATCTCAGTTACCTGAGGATAAAAGTAAGAAAAATCTAATTTAATCCAATCTAGTAAAAGTTAATTAATAAATCAACCATGCTTTTTTTAGTAGCATCCTATGTTAGGTGACTATGTGTCAATGCCTATATTTGATGCCTTGGGTGTAGTAGCAGAGTAACAGAATACTACTGACCAGAATACTACTGTAACAGTGGAAAGTGAAGGCTAATCAATTGAAATACAGCCTACCCAAGAAAGATACGTTAACAGGAGAAGAATGATCTTAATAGTGAGTAGGTATATGGGCATTAAAGAGCAACAATGCATCACCAGCTTTGTAGACAGGGCAGGGTTCTCTGGCCACCCAAGAAAGCATTCTGGTCTACCCAGCCAGCCAATCCCTACTGTGCAACTGAATTCATCAGATTATAGTAATTTGACTACCGGCCACTAGTATCATCCAATTCAAGTTCACCCAGAATTTGGCTTCCCTTTTGGCTTCCTCAGTTATTGCCTCTAGGGAGAGTTTGGGCAATCTGACAATTTTTTACTCCACCTGATAACTTTTTCACAACATAAATTACTTATCTTTCTGATTTAATCTTTAGTCTATAATCATTTAGTTAGCATAAGTTCATTTACTGAGAGAAGGATTATCTCAAAATAGACTAACAAAACAGAGTGTCCTGGGCTACAAGAATATTTCGGGACTTCCAAGCACACTAGGACACCCAAAAATGACTATCTCACCGCTCTGGAATTGCTATGGGGCTAGGAGAGGAGGAAGGCTATGGTTTTCTGTTTTTGTTTATTTTAGATTATATACATTAAAAACTAGGAAAATATATAGCAAGTTATACACATAATTTGCAATGGGAAAATAACTTTTGGAGAGGCTGGCATATTTGTTTCTTGGTATTGTATCAATAACATATCAATGTTTTTTGTCTTCCTCTATGAACCATTCGCCATTTACATTTATAACATGAATGTCTCTAAATGGGAGCACACTTACAAACACAATTGTGATTTATTTCCCGAACATGAGTAGTTGTAGGAGGGCTTTTCTAATACCTTTCTGTGGGGCTTTCTTATTATAAGGGTAATAAGTGCTTATTGTGGAAATTGGTGTGGACTTTTGTATTTTGCCTTTAAAATTTTCCTACGATGATCTATGCTGTATAAATAAAGTGGGAGGAGTTAGCAAAAAAAAGGGTCATCTTTGGAACCAATATGACTCAAAGATAGATATATACTGTCCACGAGTCTGCAATCTTTCTGTTTGAGAGTACTTCAGAGCTTTTTTTCTTGGTATTTGGTCTACCTGAATTCCCTGTCACCTGCCTAGGCCCCATCTAGAATTGTGGACCAATTATAGATATTTTTGTTGTTGAAGAACACTTTTCATCAATTAAGAGACACAAAGTTATACTAAACTAATTAACTTTGAGTATCAGCAGTTGAGGAAGGTGCCAAGATTGGGGAGAAACATCTGCTTTGACGCTGATCTGTGAAGGGAACCTGGGGATCCAACGTAAATCTACTTCATGTGGGTGATTTTTTTCCCCCATGAGCTTTTATTTCTTTCTCCTCTCTTACTACCCTTTTTGCTTGAGACTTTTCAAGCACAAATGTCGTTCATCAAACATCACTGACCAGATCTAATAGGGCAGGCATTTTCTTGTGATAGGACAGAGGCAGAGAAAGAACCAGCTGCTACAGCCAGAATGGCAGTAGTTTTCCCACCCTAATGGGCCCCAGTCTTCTTCCTGACATCACAATCTGTAGGGACGAGTGGCTTCCTGTTGCTCAGTGTCTCTTATTTATTAGGTAAGATCCTCTTCTAGAGTCACTGAAATCACATGACAGTGGTTAGCTTAGTGACTGGCACTTAGCACTCAATATATGATAACAGAACTTGCCAGAAGGTCTATTGAAGGCTTCTTTCCATTTTCCTTACTTCAATCCCTTTTTAAGATAAAAGGCATAAGAAAGTTGCTCTGCTTTTCTTACACCAAAATATAGAAGGCACTTACCCAAACAGCCAAGATTAATTACAGAAGGCCTTTGATGAACAATAGGGCTCAGGATGCTAGAGTGTTTGCCTGAGTGACAGACTTGACTTACACCACCTCAAATCCTTGTTTAAAATGGGTGGATGAATCAATTATAAATTTAAAAAGAAAAGCAGATTTGACTGAAAACTCGCTCTTGATACAGCAGAATTTTGGGAATTCTTTTAAAATATTTCATGGTGTAGGTGTCATTCAGTTTTTCGGATGCTGCTACTTCTGTGGAATGCATTAGATCACTTCTTGCCAAAAATAGTTTTTTGCAATTGTGTAGCTACAAACTATGCCTTCTTGGAAGCCCAGGGATGATTCACAGATGATATACTGGATACATTTTGCAACCAATTTTTTGAAGGTAGTTAATTCTACTGATATAACCTTATTTTCACGTATTAGTAACAAGCACGTTAGGTAAACATGTGGTAGCTTAAATCTGCATGGAATATTCGAAATGAGAAGACAAAGCAGGAAAGATTTTCTTTTCTTCTCAAAACTTGCACTTTGCAAGCTGTCCTGTAAAACTGTATAAAACCATTGGCTCTACAGTGTGAAACAGTGTATCAAAGGGAAACAATAAAAGCACAAATGAGCACAGTCTTTGTTAAGCCACCTCAAGGAAAAAGATAAAGCAGTTATTTTTGATCCAGATTCTACACAACTCCTATTCTTATTCTTTTTTTATTTTTATTTTTTATTTTTTATTTTTGAGACAGAGTCTCGCTCTGTCTCCCAGTCTGGAGTGCAGTGGCATGATCTCGGCTCACTGCAAGCTCCACCTCCAGGGTTCACGCCATTCTCCTGCCTGAGCCTCCTGCGTAGCTGGGACTACAGGTGCCCGCCACCACGCCTGGCTAATGTCTTTTTATTTTTTAGTAGAGATGGGGTTTCACCGTGTTAGCCAGGATGGTCACGATCTCCCGACCTTGTGATCCGCCTGCCTTGGCCTCCCAAAGTGCTGGGATTACAGGCGTGAGCCACCGTGCCCGGCCTCCTATTCTTATTCTGACATATTCTCCAAAGTTAGAAATTTTGGTCAGCTCAGGCCTTATGTGCATAGCTAAAAATTTCTATCAGGCAAATGATGAAAAGCGAAATTAGGTTAGGTTTGTCAAAAAGTTTGGAGTACAGTCACGCATCATTCAACAACAGAGACAGGTTCTGAGAACTGTGTCATTAGGCTATTTTACCATCCTGTAAACATCATAGAGTGTACTTACACAAACCTAGGTGGTATAGCCTACTGCATACCTAGGCTCTATAGATGGTATAGCCTATTGCTCTTAAGCTACAGACTACTGAATACCACAGGCAACTGCAACACAGTAGTAAGTATTTGTGTATTTAAACACACCTAAACATAGTAAAGGCACGTTGTTGGTGGTTTTCTCTTTTCTCTCTTTTTTTTGGAGACATAGTCGTGCTTTGTTGCCCAGGCTGGAGTGCAATGATCACAGCTCACTGTAGCTCGAATCTCTAGGCTCAAGCAATCGGTCTTACTGCAGTCTCCCACATAGCAGGGACTACACGAGCATGCTACCAAGCAGGTTACTTTTTAAATGTTTTGTAGAAACAGGGTCTGGTTGTACCCCAGGCTGGTCTTGAACTCCTGGCTTCAAGCAATCCTCCCATCTCAGCCTCCCAAAGCACTAAGATTACAAGCATGAGCCACCACATCTGGCCCCTAATACAGTTGTTTTGCTTTTTGTTTTGTTTTTGAGACAAGGTCTCACTCCATCGCCCAGGCTGGAGTGCAGTGGCACTGTCTCAGCTCACTAAAACCTCCACCTCCTGGGCTCAAGGGATCCTCCCAGCTCAGCCTCCCGAGTAGCTGGGACTACAGGCATATGCCACCACACTTAGCTAATTTTTTTTTTTTTTTTGTAGAAATGGGATCTCACTGTGTTCCCCAGGCTGGTCTCAAACTCCTGGGCTCTAGTGATCTGCCTGCCTCGGCCTCTCAAAGTGCTGGGATTACAGGTGTGAGCCACCACATCCAGTCCATAATATAAGTTTATAATCTTATGGGACCACTGCTGTACATGTCATCTGTCACTGATGAAAACGTCATTATACAGCACATAACTGTGGTTGCTAAGAGCAAGCACTCCGTTAGTTGGAGTGTTAGGGTTCAAAGCCTGGTTGATTTACCAGCATCATTTACTTGCTGTGTGACCTCAAGCAGGCAAGCTATAAAATGGGAACCCCATCTGTAAAACTGCAAAACAGAAGAGTCTTCTGTGAAGTGAAAATGATGGAAATTCCTACCTTCTGGGGATGTGAAGATTAAATAAATTGTTCCAGTATAGCCCTTAGCACAGTGCCTGGCCCACAGCAAGCATGTAGTGAAAGTCAACTCTCATTATTCCATTTTTCAGGCTCTTGCGTTGTTTGTAGGTTTTGCCACCTTGGGAAGGGCTACGGTGAGAAGCCTCAGAAAGTGCAAGTGGAACTGCTCACTCACAGGCAGGAACTAAAACAGAGGTGACAGCAGAGGCTTCCGTGTGCGGTGTCTTCTTCAGAACTCTGAGCTAATGGGGTGGGTGCAGGTAGCATTTCTGACCAAAACGTTGCTTTATTAATGAATCTGGGGGCCATTTTCCTTTGTTGACTCAGTGCTAACTTTATTGTCTAGTGTAACAGCCACCCCCTGGGCCAGGGCATGCTCACAGTACCCTCTGGCCAAGGGAGTGCGGAGTCTTCTTTCTTTTGCGTTATGTATGCGTGTATCAATGCAGTCTTCTTATTTCATAGTTGATTTTTAAGTGAAACAAAGGGGAGGGGAGATGCCCTTAGGATCAAGTGGCAAGGTGATAAAATTCCTCTCCCGTCATACCTGTAAACTTGGGCATGCCTCTCCTTTGTGTCTAGGATTTTTTCTTATTTCCCATTCCTCTCCAATCTTTTCTGGTCAAAAATGCACAAAGTAGCAGAGAAGCCAGAGAAGCGCAAAAGCAGACCAAGGCTTAAGGGCTCCTTTCCCTCCCTCTGGGGCATAGCTTTCTTCAGTTTCCTCACATGGCAACAGCTTCACCAACACAGTCCAAACTCCTAGTATACATTTGTTGCTATGGGTAAATCAAGTACCAACGTAGCCTACCTATGTACAGACCTAACCCAAAGGGACATTCTCTGGTGGGAAACTTCTGGAAAATGTGCTCTTCAGAGGTGCTTAGGAGACTGTGAGCTGGCTGGCAGGGCTACACACTCTCTCTTCTCACCATCTGCCCTCTCCTCATCTTCCCACCTTCCCATCTGACTTTCGGCGTCACCTTCCCAATAGTCAGAATTATGCCTTAACTTTTGTTCCCTAAGAGGATTAGAAAAAGGTACAATGAAAGTTCTATCCAGACTGGCTATTTGTGGTAAAATAAGCAAATCATTAGAATGGTAATCACATGGGCACGATTAAGTTAGTAAATTTTGTGTAGGTGGAAGGTCCACTAGCTCCTTCCTTGAAGGGAAATGACTTTTTTTATCAGCTGATATAACAGTACACTTTGGTCCAGCTAAAGGAGTTAAGAGTTACCTCAAAACACCCACGGGGACAGTAGTAATTTCAGGATCACCCACACAGCCAATAAATTATTGTTTCCTTTTCTACATAGAAAGCAATGGTTAGGGTAGAGGGATGAGGTGAAAGGAGAAAGGTAGAGAGAGAAAGAGAGAAGAGGGTGAGGGAGAGAGAGAGAGAGAAAGATGGGGGTGTTGGGGAGATAGAGGGAAAGAGGGAGGGAGGGAGATACGCAGGGAAGGAAGAAATGTGAATCCTTTTTTTCTTTTCTTTTAAAATAAAGAATATTGCATCTTGTCCCTGGTCCCCAAAACAAGGGCATATATAAGATCCTGGTTTTGCAGGTTACATTGTTGAGGACAGGAATCAAATGTCTAGTGTTACTGAAAATCAATTCTACCTTTTCTTGATCTCAAATTTCAAATACATATTTTACTTATGACTATAATTATGGGAAGAAAATATCTTCATTTTGTGAGATATTTCTGTGATTTTTTTTTTCCCCAGAGAGAGTAGGAACTCTGTGAAATGATCTACAGGACATGATAATTTCTAGGGGGAAGTGTGTTCAAGGAAGATACTACTTATTGAACCCCATTATCTGAATCTCTTGAGTTTGTGGTCTAAAGCAAGGGACACCTCTGACAAATTTTATATGGAGCTTTAGAAATTAAACCATTTCATCAAATGTGTAAGAAATCTTTCTTTGAGAAGGACTTCTTCAAATATCAGATTCCAGTTGCTGTTCATGATACTACTGGTAAGAATGCACTAAAAATGATATTGGTAGAGAATGAGTGGGAAAAATATACCTTTTTGGCTACAACAGAAAATGTCCATGATTAGTCTTATCAGCTTTACTGTATGTATTTTTCATACTGACATAAAAAATAAATTACCTAGAATCCTACTAGTTTTTACTTATTTTACATATTGTTATTCCCTAAATTTGTTACTTATTACATTTTTTAAAACTCCTGATTTTGTTTGGGTAGCAATATGCCCAGCCCCTAAGGATAAACTATAATTAGTTTAAGCCCTCGTGGTAACTTCATTTCCTTCTGCTTCTTCTTGCTTTCCCAGGCTCCCACACTGCTGGTTCTAGCTATGTGATGGTTCTGACCAATGAGACCTATGGTGAAATCTGCGGGTGGAGCTTCTGGGAATAATCTGTTCACCTGATGAAGAGACATACACTTGGGGAGGGCTCCCTAGAGCTTCTTCCTTTTCTGTCCATGAACATGGTTGTGAAGGATGTGATGCTTGGTGCTTTATTAACCCTCTTGAGGATTTAGGTGGCAAGTCCAAGTACAAAAAGGTAATACTCCGAAGACAGACGTGTGGAAAATAGAAAATGTACAAGTCTCAAATGAAAATACTGGCTGGGCATGATGGTTCATGCCAATAATCCCAGCACTTTGGGATGCCAAGGTGGTGGACTTCTTGAGCTCAGGAGTTTGAGACCAGCCTGGGCAACATGTTAAAACCCCGTGTCTACAAAAAACACAAAAATTAGCCACACATGGTGGCACACACTTGTGGTACCAGCTACTTGGGAGGCTGAGGTGCGAGGATCACTTGAGCCTGAGAGGTGGAGTTTGCAGTGAGCCAAAATCATGCCACTGCACTCCAGTCTAGGCAACAGAGTGAGACCCTATCTCAATAAAAACCACAAAATATGAAAATACTGAGCAATACCACCCTGAAACTGCCTGTCAACAAGCTCCATGTCTTGTGAGATATTAAATATCTTTATTACTTAAACCATAGTTGGCTGGATTACACTCAACTAATATTGAATTATTTAGACACTGCTCCTAATGCTTGGGATAAAGCAGTAAATGAAACACACAACTTCCCTGGTCTCATAGAGTATGAACCAAATCAGAGAAGACAGACACTACAAAAATAAAAGAATAAACATAACATGCCAGGTAGCGGTCATCATCATGGATAAAATAAAGCAAGGTAAGGGAACAGAGAATAATGAGAGACTGATTCATACAGATCATTCAAAGCAGCTTTGCTGAACTTATTTGAGCCGACTTGAATGAAGTGAAAGAGTGAGACAGGTGGATTTCTGAGGGTATTCTGTTACTTGCAACTGAATACATCATTAACTTATACATCCAATAAGTTCTTAGTAATTCTTCAAACACAACTTAGATGTCATTATTTCTGAGAAGTCTTTCAGGACCTCCCATCCAGTTAAATTAACCCCTCTCTCTTTGGGGATACTTCTCTGCACCTTAAAAACATGAATTATTATACTCATCACACCCTATTTTAATTTACTTGTTGATATAGCTTATAAAGCCACCCTCCCTAGGCTGTGAAACCTTTGAAGGACAGATTGATTCTCAGCCAACACTATCCTGACTCTTAGCACTCAGTACTTGCTACACAGTAGGCTCCATGGGTCCATAAATAATCACTGATTTGACAAGAACTTCTGTCCTTTGAACAGTCTACATATAAATGTGCGGTTTTCCCTGTCATATATTTTAAAGTGGGCATCTATGTGAAATTTTGTTTAAGTGTGACTATTGTGTTTAAGAAATTTGTCTTGGAAGCATCAAAAAAGCTGACCACTCTGAGCTAGCATAAATGTGTGCAAATTAAATAGGTCACCTAAGCAGAAAATCTTTGGTTCTCATTTAGAAGAAAAGAATCTATGAGATGATTGAGAAGCAACCTGGTTTCTTATCAGGTATGTACATTTAAACATATGATGTCCTTGGTCTTTTGAAAAGCTATTAAAAAATAACTGTAAGACCACTCACCTAGTTTTGGTAATTACAGTTTTCTGAGCCTTTCTCCTGGTATTGGGAAAACATGGCTCATTTTCCTTACTGATCTTGAATAAATCCTCAACTATGAACCTTCCTTGTTAGGTAACTCAATTCACATTCCTTATTTCAGTGCAGGGGGCAAGCATTTGATTAACTCCACCTGCAGTGTACTGGGTTCTACCATAAAACACGACCTAGCTGATGTACTTTTAACTTCAGAGGTGAAAAGAAAGGAAAAGGACATTTAAAGAAACTTAAAACATCAGTTAAGGCTTAAAGAAAATAGAAAAGTCTTGACTTTAGGTACCTGTGTGAAAATTTAATAAAGAGAGGATCAGAAGATATTAAGTGTGTGTGTGTGTGTGTGTGTGTGTGTGTGTGTATAAAATATATATATTTTTTGAGATGGAGTCTCGCTGTGTCGCCCAGGCTGGAGTGTGGTGGCACGATCTTGGCTCACTGCAAGCTCCACCTCCTGGGTTCACGCCATTCTCCTGCCTCAGCCTCCCGAGTAGCTGGGACTATAGGCGCCTGCCACCGCGCCCGGCTAATTTTTTGTATTTTTTTTTTAGTAGAGACTGGGTTTCACTGTGTTAGCCAGGATGGTCTCAATCTCCTGACCTCGTGATCATTTTTAAAATGTGTATTTTTAAGTTGAATCCAGAGTTTGTGGAATAAGGTAGACACTTTATTTTTTAAAATTTCCCCCTTAATATCAAAACAGAAGGAAAGGCATTTGCTTTTATTTATAATCTCAGATAGAATCAAATTCTCTTCCTTTAATGTGTTATATTAACAGACCTTAATATTAGTCACCAATATTAATTTTCTGGTTTCCCATTTAAGCCAAACTCTTTCATTTAAAAATCAGTAATGAAACTGCAATTTTTAAGTTGTAGGTTTATGATTATCTAAATTTATATGCATCTCAAAACCTCTTAAAGATAGCTTAGAATTACCTACTATGTCAACAAACGAAGACTTTTGGGAATTACTTGTTTAAAACAATAGCAATATACTTTTTCTTTGAGTTTGCATTTGAGATTTTAAATCCATTTTCCATGTTTCCTAAGGAAGCAGATACCATACAGTCCCATTACAAGTAAAATCAAGTTTTAATTGGATTCTAGAATAGGTTGATACCTATAAAATCTTCACCAAGTCTTTACAAGACATGATTATAACACTAAAAATAGTTACTTAACAAACAGTTTTGAGTCTAAACTCAGATAAGAAGGTCAAATTTCTGAAAAGTTAATACAGGCACATGCCAGTTTGCTCCTAATAACCTGGACTCCCATCTCAGGTTAGAACTGATCAAAACCTCCAAGATCTCCTCAGGCCCACTCAGAAAGGGCTATTATCTTCATACCGGGACGCAGCAGACCAGCACTGGGGCTAGAGCAACCAAACCAACACGAGGGCAAAAGTGTACTGGTGAGGTTATGAGGTTAGATTACGTGCATTATTCAAGTTAAGCAGCTACAAATGAATAGGATGCACAATCTAGAATGAATAAAAAATGTATAATCAGCTGGGTATGGTAGTTTGTCCCTGTAATCTGGCTACTCAGGAGGCTGAGGCAGGAGAATCACTTGAGGCCAGGAGTTCAAGACCAGCCTGGGAAATTTAGTGGGACCCCTGTCTCCAAAATAATTTTTTTAACTTAGCAGGGCATAGTGGTGCATGCCTGTAGTCCTAGCTACTTGGGAGACTGAGGTGAGAGGACCCCTTCAACCCAGGGGGTTTAGGCTGCAGTGAAATATCATTGCACTACATTCCAGCCTGGGCAAGAGGGTGATACCCCGCCTCTATAAAACAAAGACAGGAAGTTTAAAATGTATAAAATATATAAATAATTGTTCTTTTTCATTAAAGGGCTGCTTTGGTAGGTAGTTGGAGACACATTTAAGATTCCTGAGAGGGGCACTTTCATAGTCATTAAACTGATACATATATATAATTTATTTATTTATTTATTTATTTATTTGCTGTTTCTGCTCTTCTCTCATGCCCCCTCCCCGCCTTTTTTGGTTAAAAGCCTAAGCCTAGTCTCTTAGCCATAATGGTATCTGCCAACACAAAAGTCAACAAACTCACAGGAGACAAAAGACATTCTTGGTCTGATTGCTGCTAATAAACTTCAGTGCTTCCAGACCACATAATGTCATAGAATTATTTGTAATGCTTCTTTAAAAGGGTGACAGGGTTCAGAACTAAACTGCACATGGTAAGAAGAGCCTCCCATGGGTTATCCCTGCAAAATTAGTTGCAAGGCTTTGGGAGTGGTGGTGGTTTCCGGCCATTAGCATTACTAATCAAGGCCAGCTTCGTATTTATGGGAATCTACACAAATCAGGATGATACACGCCATGTTCATTCAAGCAACCCTGCCTGATTTCTTCAAGGTTATGCTGAAATAAAACTTTCCTCCAATTATCTTTGATTGGAATGTTTCATGATTTTTATGTATCCTTGAGATGAACAGAGACCACGAAGTGGATGCATTAGGTGCATGGGTCACAAAATCATATTTAGGGCTTCATGCTCACATACAGCAATTACTGTCAACTCTCAATTAACCTCGTTACTGGAGGAAGCATTAATGTAGAAAATACAAATCCCAGATAACCCACCCATGTCTTTCTTGCTGCCATGGTTTCAGCTGAGGTGAGAGAGAGAGAAAGAGAGAGATAATGGGAGCATCAGGAAAAGCTCAGGGGCCAATAGGTCTCTTCAGGAAAATTTGTACAAAGTTGATAAATTCAGCTGTACAAAGGTAATGCATTCACTCTTTACTCTCTTTTTATGCCTGATGCCATTTTGCCTGCACCATGAAGCAAAAATAACTTTGCTTTCCCTTTCAACTCCTGACTGACAAAAAAAGTAGAAAGGCAGTAGGCAAAGAAAGACAGTAGATAGTAGCCAGGGAAGCACTCTGCAAGATTGGCAGTGCCCCAGCAGTCAGGGTGGTAGAGCAGGGGAGGCCTATGGGGACTGCAGGAGGACTCAAAGCTGAGGCTCTGTGCCTGCAGCTATAGGATGCCTGGTGCTTCCCTGGCACAGACAGGGTGTTTAAGAATTCTGCCCCTTAGGATTTTGACTGTGTCCACCAAAGTGATGAAGATGTTTACTTATAAATGTTATCACTAATCATCTGCACACATGATAAGCATTTTTATGCTATAGATTCCTACAGGCATAATTCTGCTTCCATCAGTTCCTGGCCATTAATGCTCTTCCATCCTTCTGATGTAATGAGCCGTCCAGGTTGGCACTTCCATTCCAGGCCAGGAGGCACAGAAAAAGTAAAAATGATGCTTCTTCATGTGATTCCTTGTGGCATTGCTCCAGGGAGAGTTTGCATTTTAATAAGGAAGAAAATCCAAATCATAAGAATGAAACTACAGCAGGATTCTAGACCCTTTTGAGCAGTTGGGGGAACAGGGAAAAAGGTACAGAAAGGACAGGGGAAGCTCTGAAGTCACAGTGAAGACACAGCACCTTGGAAAGGAAAGGTGGGAAATAACCTTAGAGAAAGAAATATGAAAAATCACAAAATTAAACGTTTTAGTGAAAAAAAATTTTGTGTTAAAATACTGATATAGTTTGGCTGTGTCCCCACGCAAATCTCATCTTGAATTGTGGCTCCCACAATCTCTGTGTCGTGGGAGGGACCCAGTGGGAGGTAATTGAATCATGGCGGCGAGTTTTTCCCATGCTGTTCTCGTGATAGTGAATGTCTCACAAGATCTGATGGCTTTATAAAGGGGAGTTCCCCTGAACACACTCTCTTGCCACCATGTAAGACGTGACTTTGCTCCTCCTTTGCCTTCCCCCATGATTGTGAGGCCTCCACAGCCATGTGAAACTGTGAGTCAATTAAACCTTTTTCCTTTATAAGTTACTCAAGTCTCGGGTATGTCTTCATTAGCAGTGTGAGAACAGACGAATACAAATACTTGTAAAGAGGCACATTCATATATTGTATAAATATGACTTTGCAATAAAATTAACGGGATTTGGGAAGGAACAATTTATCAGGCTTTTTTTGGCCTCAAAATGAATTTCTGTGTATTAGAGTGAGAAGTCTGGTGGAAATTGCATAAATAGATACAAAACATCAAATGACAGAGCAAGACAGAAACAGTAGAAAACATATGATGATTTCTAGAGAATACTGACCTAGATTCTTCTTAAAACAGGGGAGAGGAAAGAAAGGAGGGGGGAAAAAGAGAGAAAGAAATGTCACTTTCTTTGAAAGGAACATTTAAAAGTTTAGGAAAATAATAGACTAGTAGCTGTGAAGGGAACAGTGACTCACAGTAACAGGGATGATTATGAAAGATGGAAATAGTGACTACAAAATATCAATGGGCAAAAAAAAATGAGTTAAAAACATCAGTGAGTTACACGTCTCTAATTCCTTATCTGTTCTTTGATTTCTTTTGTGATTCTCAAGAGCACTGATCCCCTCCATGTGCTGGGTGACATGAGAGGCCCTGGTAACAGTGATGAGGACTGGCTGGGCTGTCAGAGAGCCACTAGGACAGCTGCACCCACACGCCATGACAGTGTGATGCTGAGACTTCTGGTTTAAGAGGGATGGGGTGGGTGGGGATGAAAGGCACTTTTATTCCTCTTTTTTCTAAAACATAGGCAAAACAACAAAGACAGTGATAGATGGAGGAAAACATCAGATGTACTAAAACAAATAACTAAACAAAAAGGCCACCACTTGTTTTATAAACCATGAAACATACATGGGATAACTTTAGGAAACACACTGAGAGTTGACATATACTTCAAGCTTCAGGCAGGTGCAAAAGTTTCCCCCAAAGGAAGGTCAAAAATGTCTAAAGAGCATATGCCATGAGTTTTTGAGGAGAGTACCAAAATTTACAACATAAGACAAAATTTTCCCTGTAGAGACATAATCTGATATCACATACAGAAGGGAGCTAAGAGAAAACATGTTAACACTGTACTCATGTTTACTTTTTTTTTTTTTTTTTTTTTGAGACAGAGTCTTGCTCTGTTGCCCAGGCTGGAGTGCAGTGGTGAGATCTCAGCTCACTGCAACCTCCACCTCCTGGGTTCAAGCTATTCTCCTGCATCAGCCTCCCAGGTAGCTGGGACTAAAGGAGCCCACCACCACACCTGGCTCATTTTTTGTATTTTTAGTAGAGACGGGGTTTCACTGTGTTAGCCAGGATGGTCTCCATCTCCTGGCCTCATGATCTGCCCGACTCAGCCTCCCAAAGTGCTGGGATTACAGGCATGAGCCACTGCGCGTGGCCTACTTTTTTATTGTATTACTATCGTAGTCCTTCTAGCCAATGAAGGCTTCCACAGGCAATGCCATGTCTATAGAAATTCCAAGGGAGTAAACGTTAAAAAAGAAAAAATGTATACACGATATATATAATATATATGCATATACTATATATTAGATATAGATGCATATACACGTACACACAGAGAGACTTGGCTTTTCTAGATAATTCTTTTATGCAGAAAGTATATATCTTTGTGCTTTATGCTAATGGGAATTTTCTCTTAGATGACTATTCTGATAGAAAGCATTTGAATTTTATATGGAAAGCCCAAAGAAGGAAATATTAAGTAATATGGAAAGCATTAAACTCTGCTATGCTAAACTATGGAATTTGAGAGATTTGCTGGTTAGCTTCAATCTGAGTACTCATTTATTTAAGTTTTCAGAGGACAAGGATGAGGGAAAGACGAATGTGAACAAATTATAATGCTCTCTGGCCATTGTATTGTTCTCAGGGTTAAGGGCTATTTATTTCATCCAAGAAAATATAATTTGGCACACAGAAAAAGCAATTCAGTGACAATCTGAGTTTAAAGCAAGCATGTAGGGCCTTCTACCAGCTACAAACCTGACAAATATGAGTAATCCACTGGAAGGACTTATGAACAACTTTCTGACTCTTCCTACAATGGACTTCGTGCATGTGCTAGACCACATCACTAAGACTTCTGTTTTTCCTGGAAATCAGCTGGCAAATGAAAGGTCTGAATTTGAACTAAATAACAACTTCTTACTCATCTTTACAGTTTGTGATATATATGAGTTCTCTTCTTCTTCTCCTGGCTATGCAGAGGTTAAAATCTGTAGTGTCTCTGAGGGCCTTTAAAAAAACATGGTTTATGTGCAGACAATAGAAAATTAACAGACTTGTGAAGGAAGTTGAGTTATGGAGAGAATCTAACAGAAAACAATGAAAATCAATGAAGTCAAAACAGAGCCAAACATTAAGAGACATTTACTTCAGTGATAGTAGCTAATGGCACAGCTGGGTAACTGAAGAAGTATGAGCTAATACTGATTTCCTCTCCCAAGTTCAAAAAATACTAGCCTGGTTGACCCAAGGACCCTACCTTTCAAGTTTGGGCTGCTTAAGAAACTGATAGACTGAGTTGTGTCCTCTGCAAAATTCATATGTGGAAGCCCTAACCCCCAGAATCTCGCAATGTGACTGTACTTGGAGACTGGGTTTTTAAAGAGGTGATCATATATGGTTGAATGGGGTCATTAGACGGCCCTAATCTGATTGCTATACCTTATAAAAATAGGAAGTTTAGGCAAAGACAGGCACAGAGGGATGAGCGTGTGAAGACACAGTCAGAAAGCGCTATCTGCAAGCCAAGGGGAGAGAGGCCTCAGAAGAAACGAACCCTGTGGACACCTGCATCTCAGACTTCAGCCTCCAGAACTACGAGAAAATAAATGTTTGTTGTTTAAGCCACTGCATCTGTGGTACTGACAGCTCCAGCAAACTAATAATACAGAAACCTCTTATAATGAACTCCTTTTTTTTCTCTTAGAAGTCTGAAATAAGAGCCAAGTTTCTTTTGTGGCTAAATGCATCCTCCATCATACTCACAACCCCAACAGGAAAGGCCAACACAGCTAACATCCAGTCCCGGAGAGAGATGAGCTTCTTGAGCTGCCTCTCTTGCTCCTGGTTCCCACTTCCTCGAGTCAGAAGACTGGAAAGATCAGTCAGCACACAGATGCCAAAAAAGACAGCCTGGATAACCTGTAGGGGGACAACAGCCGGTATGAGTCATTAAGATCTAGAGACCCAAGCTGTGGAACAGCAAATGAGCTGCTGGTGTACAACATGACATCTGATAAGAAAGGATCAGAAGCATATTTTAAAGAGCTGCTCCTAGAAATAGGGAACAGACATTTACAACTTGCTTTTATAGAGAAAGTTCATCTTTAAAATACCACTTCCATTTTCACTCCCCTCGGGACAAGCGCAAAACACGCATACACACACACATCTAAATAGGGCCCAACAGAAAGCAATATCAATGATCAAACTGGTAGGCCATTATTTTAAAGCATCATATCTATGGTTTGTCATGGTTTCTACTACGTCATGTCTAAATCACGTCTCTGGTTTCTACTAGTCAATATAACTAGTGAGTTTTAACAAATATCTAAGAAGTGAAAACAAAAGGGTGAGGACGGTCTGAATAACAAGACAATTCAGTCTAAATGTGAAAAACTTTCCTATGCTTCATCTCTTACATTTAGATATTTTGTCTACCAAAGGAAGTGGTAGGAAGTGGGTCTTTGAGTCATAAAAAAATCGACTGAATGTAATAATTAAGGCTGATATGAAACAAGTTTCTGTTGTCAAACTTGAACCAAATGACCTTCTACTCAGGTTTTTAGTATTTATGAAATAAAGTATTTCCAAAGTAATATAAACAGAGATACCCATACAGTTTCTCTAACCCCTCCCCCCCCCAAAAAAAACTACAGGTTATACATTCCCCAAATCAGTTATGAATGGAAGCATTTAGATCAGCTATGTTTTATTTACTTGGACTATTGCAGAGGGAGAACACTGCAGGCAGCATACTGTAATGCAGCTAGACAGATGATCATTCAAATTATGGAAAGGGCAGAAAATGTATCCCCTGAACACAAAGTCATACCCAATTAGCACCAACGATAGATTCAGGAAAATTTTTCTGCCTTTTTTTCTACTGAAAATAGTTTACAGATGATATCTTTGTAAAAGACACAATTTTACTGATTGCCTCTTTAGAAAAGACAGCAAGGACCTTTTTTGGTAAATTTCCTTATTGGCAGTAGAAAGAGTCTGTGAAAGCTCTGTGGATAGTGTCCTCATAAGGGAAGAAGGAGCCTAAAAAGTATTTAGTTCCATCACTTAGCATAGCACTAGAACACTGAAATTGTTAACCTAGGCTTTCTGGAGTTCATCAAATCTCACTATTATTAGTCAGTCTTAGGCAGAGTAATGTTCTATGTTTCCTCATAACGTAGCCTGTCTTTAGCTTCAGTGACTTAAGGTTTATTGTCATGCTTTCTACAGCCAGAAAAGCCAGAGTAAAAGAAGCTAAGACTGCCACAATTGAGAACGACACAATAGAAGTGTTGGCAAGAGTCACGTTTTGATAACTAGAAATAACTTAAATGACTCAGGGAATAATTTCATACTTAGAAACATTTTCTATTTTCTATTTTTCATATATTTCTATTCCTATTTTTCTATTTTTCATATCTTAGGACTTTAGATGTTTGAATCTCTATGTTGGCCCTAATGGAATTTGATTAAACTGGAGTGACCCTACCAGAGAATAATAATCTTCATGCTAATCTGGCTAGTAAACATAAAAAGGTAACTAATAACCAGGGAAATGCAAACTAAGACCACAATGAGGTAGCATTTCTCACCAGTGTAATTATTTACAATTTAATTCTGACAACACCAAGTGTTACAAAGATGTAGAACAACCAGAAAGCTTATGGTAGGAATGCAAATCTGGACAACCACTTTGAAAAACAACTGACAGTATCTACAGATGCTCCTCAACTTATGATGCAGCCACATCCCTATAAACTCATAGTAAACTGAAAATATCTTAAGTTGGAAATGCATTTAATACACCTGACCTATAGAATAGCATAGCTTAGCTTAGCCTATCTCAAATGTGCTCAGAACACACACATTAGCCTGTAGTTGGGTGAAATCATCTAACACAAAGCCTGTTTTATGATAAAATGTTGAAAATCTCATGTAACTTATTAAATATTGTGCTGAACATGAAAAACAGAATGGCTTCATGAGTACTCAAAGTATGGTTTCTATTGAATGTGATCACTTTCACACAGCATAAAGTCAAAATATAATAAGTCAAAAATTCTGAGTTGTGGACCATCTATAGTAATTTAAAGATGCATATACTCTATTTATTTTGTGATATAATTAGAAAGGGCATTCCCTACAGAAACTCTCATACATGTGTACTAGTCATATCTACCAAAGGTTAATTTGAGTGTTCATTGCTCCAAAAAAGTTGAAATAACTATATGTTTCTTAATAGTTGACTGGATAAATAATGGTGTTACATTCATACAATGGAAATCTAAACAAATATAAACATTTTATTTTCACAACAAAATGTTAAACCAAAAAAAAAAAAAAAGGAAACCAGGAAAGAATTCTGACACAATTAAAATCAATTTCAAAAAAAAATGTAAAGATAAATTTAAGGATGCAGGCGTATGAAGTAATACATGAAGAAATGCGTGGGAATTAATAACATTGCATTAAGGTACCTCTAGAGAGAGAAGGATAAGATTGGAGGAAATATTATCTGTACAGTGCCTCAATTGTACAAATAATATTTTATTTCTTAAGTTAGTTATTTGGCATACTGAAATTGATTGTATTATTCTCTCTATATTTCACTGGTGTAAAATATTTTCAAATAACTTAAAAGTTTAAAGAGAGTGGTTATTCTTTTGAAATATAGTTGGCTAGCCTCTTTCAAATCCTTCCCTTCTAATTCAATATCCCTTAGTTTTAAAGATTGACTAAAAAATAGGGTTTGGTAAGCTCAAAAAGCCTAGCTACTACATTATATGTAAAATATCTGTGGGATTTTTGTTTATAGGCAGAGGAAATAGAATATTGCCTTGGTACTGATGAAGTGTAAATACCTGGAGACCACTGAATTGTTTTATGCAGCCTGGAAAGCAAGGAAACATGATGGAGGATAAGTCCAAGAAAGAAAGCTCTGGTTAAAACTATTGCGATACCCTCCAAAGACAAGTGAATACACTACAACTGTTCACCTAAAAACTCCATGATATAGTAACTGGACCAGGTTTGCCTTCACACCATAAACAACTAGACATTTGGACTAAATATATGAACCAGGCTTTTCAGATATTGGGCTTTTTACTCAGCAATCAGTCAGATAAGTCTCTTTTTAAAGGGCTTACCAGATGAAATCAAGCCCATCTTAGATAATTTTCCTTTTTCCACATAAAGTAATGTAGTTAAAAGAATAATCATATTCACAGCCTTCCCAAACTCAATTGGAGGGGAATACACAAAGATGAATGTCTTTGGGGGTCATTTTAGAAGCCTACCTACTACAAACAATAGGCTAAACAATTCTCAAAGCTCATTCAGGATAGAGATGTATTCCAGTTCTGACTAATCACATAGAAGAGGCCATATTGGCTACAACAGGCATTCAGTAGAGACTCAAGAAGTCTCATGCCTAAATAGTGGCACTAACATAGCCCTGGTATAAAGGCTAACATAGATCCACCCAAACAATACTTAAAAATAGCCCTCAAACAAACAAAAAAAAGCTAATCTACAAGTAGTTTAAATGCCTATTAAAAACAAAATTCTACATTATTTAAAGGAAGACAACAAATTCCAGACATTCAACAACATAGTGCACAATGTCCATCATCCAATAAAAATTACTGAACATGTCAAGCAGTAGAAAAATATCCTTAACTAAAAGAAAAGCCATTCAATAAAAACAGATGTAGAAATAACAGAAATATTGGAATTGCTGGACAAGGGCATTAAACAACTAAACTAAATCAGTTCAAAAAGTTAAAGGAAGACATAAAAATAATGAGAGAAATAAGACATTAAAAAGAATCAAAGTTAATATTCAAAAGTTAAAAAAAATCTGAAATCAAAAAGTCACTGTATGGAAATAATAGCAGATTAGACACTGAAAAAGAAAAGATTAAAAATTGAATACATAGAAAACATGAAGACATGAAAAGAAACTTTCCAAAATTAATCACTGAAAGAAGAAAGACTTTAAATATTAACAATCTAAGTGAACTGTGAGAAAATATCAAGCAGTCTAACATATGTGTATTGGCGACCCAAAGGTCAGGTAGAAAAAAAAAAAATGAAGAAATAATGGCTGAAGTTTTTCGAAGTTTTCTGAAAACTATAAACCCACAGATCCAAGAAGCTCAACAGTGGAGTATACACAAAGAAAACCGTATCAATGCCCAGTGTAATCAAATTTCATAAAATTTTGACAAAGATGAAAATTTTAAAGCGACTGAAGGGAAAAAAACATGTCACCATACAGAACAAAAAGAATTAGCATATATTTCTTGTGTAAAATGATCCAAGCCAAGAAACAATGAAACAATATCTTTTAAGTCTTATAATGGAGAAAAAACTCTCAAAGGTTTTCGAAAGGCTTTTTCAGATAAACAGAAACTGAGAGAATTAATTACCATTAGGCTTTCACTGAAGGATATATTAGAGGAATGAAGAAATGATATCACATATGGAAATCTATATAGATCAATGAGAATTGCTGAAAAAAGATGTGGATAATATAGATATGAAAATAAATATAAAAGATTTTTACTTTTCTAATTTCTACATTTATTGACGATAATTAACTAAAGCAAAAATATAACTATTTTGTGAAGTTTTAAGAATATTTAGAAGTAAAATTTATAATAACAACAGCACCAAGGACAAGAAAGAAAGAATGGAAGGTATATAGTTGTAAGGTTCTTACATTACACATAAAGTTGTATAATATTAGGTCGCAGCAGACTGTGATAAGTTAAATATGCATATTGTAAACCACAGAGCAACCATTAAAAGAATAGAGGGGATCGGCTAATGTACTAGTTGTCCATTGTTGCATAACAAATTACCACAAACTTAGCAGCGAAAACACCACCAATATATTACTTCTCAGTTTGTAGGTCAGATGCCCAGGAAGGTTACTCTAGGTTTTATGGTTAGGGTACCACAACACCAAAATTAATGTGTTGGCCAAGCTAGGCCCTTATGTGGAGGCTGAAAGAAAAGATCTACTTCCAAGCTCATTCAGGTTGGTAGAATCCAGTCCCTCGACATTGTGAGACTAAGATTCATGTTTCTTTTATTTTATTTTATTTTATTTTATTTTTTCCATAATTTTTTTTTATTATACTTTAGGGTTTTAGGGTACATGTGCACAATGTGCAGGTTTGTTACATATGTATCCATGTGCCATGTTGATTTCCTGCACCCATTAACTCATCATTTAGCATTAGGTGTATCTCCTAATGCTGTCCCTCCCCCCTCCCCCCACCCCACAACAGTCCCCGGAGTGTGATGTTCCCCTTCCTGTGTCCATGAGTTCTCATTGTTCCAATTCCCACCTATGAGTGAGAACATGCGGTGTTTGGTTTTTTGTCCTTGCGACAGTTTACTGAGAATGATGTTTTCCAGTTTCATCCATGTCCCTACAAAGGACACGAACTCATCATTTTTTATGGCTGCATAGTATTGCATGGTGTATATGTGCCACATTTTCTTAATCCAGTCTATCGTTGTTGGACATTTGGGTTGGTTCCAACTCTTTGCTATTGTGAATAGTGCCGCGATAAACATACGTGTGCATGTGTCTTTATAGCAGCATGATTTATAGTCCTTTGGGTATATACCCAGTAATGGGATGGCTGGGTCAAATGGTATTTCTAGTTCGAGATCCCTGAGGAACCGCCACACTGACTTCCACAATGGTTGAACTAGTTTACAGTCCCACCAACAGTGTAAAAGTGTTCCTATTTCTCCACATCCTCTCCAGCACCTGTTGTTTCCTGATTTTTTAATGATGGCCATTCTAACTGGTGTGAGATGGTATCTCACTGTGGTTTTGATTTGCATTTCTCTGATGGCCAGTGATGATGAGCATTTCTTCATGTGTTTTTTGGCTGCATAAATGTCTTCTTTTGAGAAGTGTCTGTTCATGTCCTCTGCCCACTTTTTGATGGGGTTGTTTGGTTTTTTCTTGTAAATTTGTTTGAGTTCATTGTAGATTCTGGATATTAGCCCTTTGTCAGAGACATAGATCAATGGAACAGAACAGAGCCCTCAGAAATGACGCCGCATAGCTACAACTATCTGATCTTTGACAAACCTGACAAAAACAAGAAATGGGGAAAGGATTCCCTATTTAATAAATGGTGCTGGGAAAACTGGCTAGCCATATGTAGAAAGCTGAAACTGGATCCCTTCCTTACACCTTATACAAAAATTAATTCAAGATGGATTAAAGACTTATATGTTAGACCTAAAACCATTAAAATCCTACAAGAAAACCTAGGCAATACCATTCAGGACATAGGCGTGGGCAAGGACTTCATGTCTAAAACACCAAAAGCAATGGCAACAAAAGCAAAAATCGACAAATGGGATCTCATTAAACTAAAGAGCCTCTGCACAGCAAAAGAAACTATCATCAGAGTGAACAGGCAACCTACAGAATGGGAGAAAATTTTTGCAACCTACTCATCTGACAAAGATTCATGTTTCTTTATTGGCTGTTGGCTAGGGTCACTCTCGGCTCCTTGTGTCTGTTCTCCAGTCCTTGTACATGGTCCCTTCCATCTTCAAAGCCAGCAAGAGAATGTTGAATCCTTCTTATGCTTCAGATCTCTGACTTTCTTTTCTGCTTTCCTCATCTCTCACTGGCTTGAAAAAGCTCTCCGCCTTTAAGACTCATGTGATACAATCAAGCCCACCTGGATAGTGTTCATTTCTTAAGGCCATATATCATAACACAACGAAGGAATTATATCTCATCATATTCACAGGTTCCTGACATTAGTGTGAAACATCTTTGGGGGCCATTTAAAAATTTTTGTCTCCCACAGCTAATAAGCCAATTGTGGAAATAAAATGAAATACTAGCAATATTAAATTAATTCAGGAAAAAGTCAAAAATTGGGGGAAAGGAAGAAAGAATAAATGGAACAAAAAGAAAACTAAAATAAGATATCAGACTTAACCCAACAATATCTGTAATTACACTAAATATAAATAGTTTAAGCTCTCCAATGTAAAGGCAGGGATTATCAGATTGGATTTTAAAAACCAAACCAAAACAAAAAAAAGCACGTGCCGGGCACCGTGGCTCACACCTGTAATGCCAGCACTTTGGGAGGCTGAGGCGGGCGGATCACGAGGTCAGGAGATCGAGACCATCCTGGCTAACACGATGAAAACCCGTCTCTACTAAAAATACAAAAAAATTAGCCGGGCGAGGTGGCGGGTGCCTGTAGTCCCAGCTACTCGGGAGGCTGAGGCAGAAGAATGGCATGAACTCCGGGGGGTGGAGCCTGCAGTGAGCCGAAATCGCGCCACTGCACTCCTGCCTGGGCGACAGCGAGACTCCGTCTCAAAAAAAAAAAAAAAAAAAAAGCATGTAAATATAAATGTAAAGTTGGTTAAAAGTAAATGAATGCAAACACTAACCATAAGAAGGCTGAAGTAACTACACTAATATTAAAGTAGGTTTCCAGCATGTTCTCACTTATAACTGACAGCTAAATGATGAGAACACATGGACAGAGAGGGGAACAACACACAGTGGGGTCTATTGAGGGGTGGAGGTGGGAAGAGGGAAAGGATCAGGAATAATAACTAACAGGTACCAAGCTAATACCTGGGTGATGAAATAATCTGTACAACAAACCCCAGTGATGCACATTTACCTATGTAACAAATTTGCACATGTACTCCTGAATTTAAAGTTCTTTTTTTTTTTCTTGAGATAGAATCTCCCTCTGTCACCCAAGCTGGAGTGCAGTTGCGAGATCTCAGTTCACTGCAACTTCTGCCCCCTGGGTTAAAGTGATTCTCCTGTCTCAGCCTCCCCAGTAGCTAGGATTACAGGCATGCACCACCACACCCAGCTAATTTTCGTATTTTTAGTAGAGATGGGGTCTCACCATGTTGACCAGACTGGCAGGTTTCGAACTCCTGACCTCGTGATCTGCCCGCCTCAGCCTCCCAAAGTGCTGGGATTACAGGTGTGAGCCACCATGCCCGGCCCCAAAAGTTCTTTTTATTAAGCAGGTTTCCAGAGCAAGCTAAGCATACAGTAGGGAATACTTTTTTCTCTTTTGAGCCTTCATAGTCAGCAACACTGTACAGAGATATATTTTTCTTTGTCAGACCTTAGATTTTCCTACTTCACAAACATCAGGATAGCCAGGGTCTCAATAAAAAGATAACTTTAAAACTTTTTAAAGTATCTATCAGCTGGGCGCGGTGGCTCACGCCTATAATCCCAGCACTTTGGGAGGCTGAGACGGGTGGATCACGAGGTCAAGAGATCAAGACCATCCTGGCCAACATGGTGAAACCCTGTCTCTATTAAAAGTGCAAAAATTAGCTGGGCATGGTGGTGTGCGCCTCTGGTCCCAGCTACTCAGGAAGCTGAGGCAGAAGAATCACTTGAACCCAGGAGGCAGAGGTTGCAGTGAGCCAGGATCATGCCACTGCACTCCAGCCTGGTGACCAAGGGAGACACCGTCAAAAAAAAAAAAAAAAAAAAGTATCTATCTACATAAGGAATATTACCCAAAATAATGAGGAACATTTCATAATGATAAAAAATCAATTAATCAAGAAGACATAATGATCTTAAATATAGATGTACCTAATATCAGACCTTCAAAATAGAGGAAGAAAAAACTAAATTACTCAATAGTTGTTTGTATACACAAATAATTTACTAATTCTTGGGAAATAGTTGCTTTTATAAAGATTTAAAAGAAAAGAAATAGGAATAGGAGGGAATCTTAACATGAAAAAAAAAGGGAAAAACAGAATCTCGAATTCTAGGAGAGAGAAAAAACAAAATAATTTCTGCAAATCTAAATGTAATAGTCTAAGCAACACTTTCTCAGATTTATATAATTAACAGTATGTACAAATGAAGTCTTATACTTTTCTACAGTTGATTCATCTTCTTATCCAATGGTGTCATCTAACACAGCAGTCCCCTCACTATTACCTGTCACTCTCTGTAGACCTCCCTACTGGTTCTCCCCTACTTGGGACTATAGTACGGCCCCCACCTCACCTGAACTGCTAAGAAGACTTCCCCAAAGAGTGTATGTGGAGGTCAGGGAAAGGAGGTACTACAAAATGATTTTTTCCTATTTTGTTTCTTTTTTTTTTTTGAGACAGAGTCTCACTCTGTTGCCCAGGCTGGAGTGCAGTGGCACTATCTTGGCTCACTGCAAGCTCCGCCTCCTGGGTTCATGCCATTCTGCTGCCTCAGCCTCCCGAGTAGCTGGGACTACAGGTGCCTGCCACCACACCCAGCTAATTTTTTTGTATTTTTAGTAGAGACAGGGTTTCACCATGTTAGCCAGGACGGTCTCAATCTCCTGACCTCGTGATCCACCTGCCTCGGCCTCCCAAAGTGCTGGGATTACAGGCGTGAGCCACCGCGCCCAGCCATTTTTTCCTATTTTCTAAACACAAGGAGACAAAGAGGAATGTTTGGGTTTTGTTACTGTTTTTTTGACTTACATTGGTTAGTCCTCGAAAGATAATCTCTAAAAATTATGAAACAGTCTATCCTTCTCAGGAAAGAAGCATAAACTCACTTTTGGCTATTTGCTTATTTAAGAAGCAGTTTGCCAATACTATTAAAACACTTGAGGTTTCTGTCACTTTATAAGAGTTTGATTTGAACTGACAGTTAACAAATCCCATTACAGACATTTTATGTGTGTTTTTCTGTTGCCTACATGAATCCTGCTGACCACTACAACTTAAAATTCATTAAATTAACTGTCAAAAATGTAAAAGTTATATGGAGATGCACAAGTGGATCTTAAGCAGGATTACCTTGAAGTATTATTCGACTCCAGCCATTCTGCAGAGCTGGCACTTCCAAACCATCAACTCAGCATGACACACATATACACCATCTGGCTTTGGGTTCTTAGCAGGCTAGTTGCTCTTATTATTTTACATTCCATGCTGAAATGAAGTGGTCAAATGTATCATGTCTCTCCAAGAAATATAAATAGGAATAGATCAGAACGACAACAACAAAAATCCCAGGATTACTTTGGAGTCACTCAGTATTTGTTTCTCTAAAATCTTCTCTACTGTTTAATTCCTTCTCCATCTTTTTTCTACACCTCCCAACTCTCCCTGTCAGGAAATCATAGCTGATTTACTGAGTCATGTTAGATTTTAAATTCATTTTTGCAAGTATAGAAGTGTACTCTAATTCCATTCATGTCTTTATCTTTTTTGAAATGCACAATTGGTTTTGATTAAATTAATTTAATGGTCTATTATTTTTCTTCTCTGGAATGCACTAAACTATTACAATCCTGTTTGTAATATAGGACAAATTCATTAGACTTCTACCATTTATTCCTAAAACATATATTATATAATTTATCCAGAATTGCTTTTATTTCATCCCATTACATCATCTTCAACATCCTCAACTAAATTTAATTATGGCTGGATATAGTGGCTCATGCCTGTAATTCCAGCATTTTTGGAGGCCAAGGCAGGTGGATCACCTGAGGTCAGGAGTTCCAGACCAGCCTGGCCAACATGGTAAAACTCCATCTCTACTAAAAATACAAAAGTTAGCTGGGCGTGGTGGTGTGCACCTGTAATCTCAGCTACTTGGGAGGCTGAGGCATAAGAATCACTTGAACATGGGAGGTGAAGGCTGTAGTGAGCCAAGACTGTACCACGGCACTCCAACCTTGACAACAGAGCAAGACTCTGTCTCAAAAAAAAACAAAAAAAACAAGAAAGGTCGGCACCAAAAAAGAATATCAAGTTATGTCCTTCATTAGTTGCTAATTTGTACATTTCTATGTAATTAACTAAACTCAGGCAAAACACAAGAATGCATCAAATAAGAAAAGCAGCACTTTAAGTAAAAATGGAATCATTATTTGTATGAATTTTAAAAGGCCAGAGTATATTTGTCTTGACCTTTGGCCATATCCCCAGTGACTGGTAGCCAAGGTGTTCCACATTTTGATTATGTTGTACTTTTATAAAATTAATGTAAAGAACACCATAGATTTGTCTTGAAGGTGGTTCATGTTTTCAAGTTAATTTTAGGCACAGCAGACAGAAGAAAGAAGAAGATGGAATGCTGAGAAGGGCAGCAATGGAAACTGGAGTGACATGGATCATGGAATGAAGGAAAACTGTGGAGAGAACAGATGGGAAAGAGGCAGTGAGATTTATTGGTGTCATAAAGAAAGGCCTGGAAGAGTCCCCATATGGGGATAAAACCATTAATTAAAGGGGAAATGATAAGGAAGAAATGAAAAATCTACCCGGTCTCTTTTCTAACTAGAGAACATAAAGTATTATGTGACATTTAATAAATTTACATGTAATCCAGAGAGGAATAGTCTATCTACATATAAAATCTCTCTGTAAAAGTCACATATGTCTAGATAGATAGATATTACTCTGTAGACCTCCCTACTTCTCCCCTACTTGGGACTATAGTACCTATATAGTACTGAATATATAGTACCAAATATATAGGTACTATAGTCCCGAGTAGGGGAGCACAGGTAGGGACTATATATATCTAGATATATATATGATATGTACATATAAAACACACATAGTTATATACATGTGAAAGAAAGAGTAGTTTGTCATACGCAGAATGTAAGTAGCACATTCGGAGAAATGGTGTGAGCTTGAGACCTTCCTGTATTTCACCTACAGTCACATATCATGAGGTACTTTATAGCATAAACAGTTATTTTGTTTTCAGCTCATAGAACTTTCAGTGCAGTTCTTGCTGGAACCAACCTAGGCAGTATCTATGTTCAGCAAAGACTAAAAGAAGTTAAATAATGCACGGAAAGGATATAAGAGCCATAAAATAGCAGTTCTATAAAACACCATCTTCAAGGGATCCGCCCCTTTCCACAGATATCTTTCTTTTTAATAGCGCATAATTCTTTCTCCCTGTTATCAAGATCAAGAGTGAACTCCAACGGTACTTCATCCCGGTGAGACAGTGACACAGTATGAAACCAGATGAGTGAATCCCACGAGGATTTCCTTTGCCTTTGTTTTCACTGCTTTCCTTGCCTGAGACATCTGAGCACCCGGTAGCAATTCTATAACCAGGGGAGTCCATCATCACTTACCTGGAGTCCATGATCAGTTACATGTTTGAAGGCTACTCCGTAGAGAAATCAATGCATTTAAAAGGACCACAGGCTCTGTCTGCCTCATCCACTGAGACGATGACCATTAGACGCACCGCCTGGTGAATTATCCTCTTCTACCCTTGGAGTGGGTTAGCCTGACTGAGCCAAAGTGGACTTCTCACTGTAATGACCGAAATTCTTTCTAAATCTGTCATCTAAGTGACATGCTTTAAGCCCAAGCTTTTTCAAGGAAACTTCACCACAAACATTTTTGAGGAGATGGGCTAACTGCACCATCAAATGTGTGGTTTGCAGAATGTGATTTAGAATCCCTGCTTTTGTGCATAGATATTTACCTCATACTGCTCCATCTCATTACTGAAAATCGAAGTCACCAGTGGCAAGCAATTCATTCAGACGGGCAGGAAAAAAAATAAGTTTTCCAGTCAGAAATAATGTACATAGATAAGCAGCTTTGGGAATGAACGCTTGTCAACATAATTCATTACGATATCACATAATTGCTTTTAGTATATAAGTAGCAAGAAGAACAACCGTCTAAAGAAGGCATTTGGATATTCTTCACACAGTAATGGGTACAATCACGCCATGTTCCCTCAATTGCTGGATAAAAACACAGCAGGGACCTCCCCAGAGACTCCATTCTAATCTGCAAACAATGATAGAAAATTCCCCCCCAGGGTGTTCTGACTGAGCTTCCTCAGCTACCTGGGTGGAGCAGATGCTGACACTATGAGCTACTCAAAAATCTTACAGGCTTAAAGATTTTTATACGATTAATATTAGCATGAACTTTTTGAACACTGAATTAAATATACCATTGATTTTTTTAACAAATAATTATTGATTGCTATGTACAAAGCACTTAGTAAACTACTAATGCAGAAAGGCACACTATGAAACCAGTGTGCACTCTGCTACAAAGGTGAATATGCTTTAAAGTGCCTAACCTCTAACTTAGCAGTATCTCCTTTTGCTAAGTATATGACATTTAGATTTAAGCACAACAATAGTGATAAGCAATTATTGGGGGAAAAAAGATGCTGCATCTTTGATAATGTTCTGAAGTGCAGTAAATTTTCTAACTTTGTAAAATATTTCGTCCCACTAAATTTTTATTCATGGTGACAATTTTCTTCAACAGAAGATAATTTAACTGCTAAAAATATCATTAAAGAGCTAGATAACTCTGAAACCTAAATAAAATATAAAGAAAACTATAAAAGGTACCCTGGAGCTCAGGAAGAGTACCCCCAAAAAACAAAACTTGGAAGAGGACCTCCTCCCCAGAGATGGGCTTCAGACCTGATATGGTTTGGCTGTGTCCCAACCCAAAATCTCACCTTGAATTGTAATCCCCATAATCCCCATATGTCAAGGGCAGGACCAGGTGGAGGTAATTTGATCATGGGGGTGGTTTCCACATGCTGTTCTTGTGATAGTGAGTGAGTCTCATGAGATCCTATGGTTTTATAAGCATCTGGCATTTCCCCACTTGCACTCACTCCTGTCCTGCCACCCTGTAAAGAAGGTGCCTGCTTCTCCTTTGCCTTCCACCATGTTTGTAAGTTTCCTGAGACCTCCCCAACAACGTGGAACTGTGAGTCAATTAAACCTCTATCCTTTGTAAATTACCCTCGGGTATTTCTTCATAGCAGTGTGAGAACAGACTAATACAAGACCTCACTGGAAAAGGTGTGTTTGCAGTCTGCTGGAAGAGCCACAGCAGCTGGGCAAGCAGGAAGCAGCCTTCCCAGGGGCAACTGAGCCACCACTGATGAGCAGGTGCACAGAAGGAGTTCAGGGTCCACCGTGGGCAGGAGACCTAAAGCATGTAGTGTCCTTGTTGGGAGGGCTGCAGGAAAGTGGTCACCGGAACAGGCTGGGGCTGTGAAGTCACTGAGGGACTGCACATTCCCTTGCCTGTGGGTGGGCAGAGCAACACTGGATGTCCTTACACCTACACCACTAATGAGTGGGGCAGCAGCTGAAAACAGTAAGAGAGGCCCTTCCTCCTGCAATGGCCCTTCAGCACTCTTTACTGAGAAAGCTCAACATCGGCCTCTCTGTGAAGGAGAAATGCTCATAAAATCCAGTCTGCTAAGGAACAGAAGGTGTTGAAGGGTGATTTGGAGCTGAAAGATGTTATATATGATAGCATGTAATTCACCATGACTTTGTTGATTTTTAGTAGCATTGCTGACACTATTTCAGTTCTTCTTATGAACTGCAGAAGAATCATTTAAAAACATTTGCTTTTAAATTATTCAGACTGGCAGTCTGAGTTCTATCTTTCTGACTTTGGACATTGAATTATTTTCAATCCTCTTCCAAAGAAAGTAGATCAGGAAAACCTATGAAGACATTATCTTATTGTTTTAAATATGGTAGAACATTCAAAGTGGGCTAATTTATTAGTAATATGTAATGCTCATGTTAGATAAAGAAGGCTACAGTGAATGGCTGAAGGTAACTTTAACCTGTATATTGAAAATTAACCAATCTTTATCACACCTTTCCTGCTCATATCAGAATTCTATAAAGAATAACAAAAAATAGAAAGTAGCCCAAACATGTACAGACTCAACCATAGATAAATAAATAGAAATATTAAAAAATATATATACAGCAGTGAAAACAAACTGCCTAAAGTAACATGTATCAACATGGATGAACTGCACGGGCATAATGTTGAAAAATAAAAGCAAACTGTAAATGACTGAAAAAGCATAATATCATTTAAATAAATTTTGAAAAGAAATGAAAGAAACACAATATTAACCCAGGAATCCACATATAGTAAAAAATAAGGAAAAGTAAGGCAATAATAGTACGAAAAGCCTACACATAGCCAAGTTAGAGTCTGCCCGACTCTATCTCAATCTATTCAGGCAGCATTTTGTTTTTCACTGCTCGATTCAAGTGTAATGAAATCATCATTAGTGCTGCTACCTTATAAGTGTCTGACTCTCTTGCAGACTATGTGGGTAGAGTTTTTAGTTCAACATCATATCCCTAGAGCTTAGCACACATCTGGGCTATAGTATTAATGCATATTTACCAATTACAGAATTAATAAAGCAGTGAAGACAGCTGAGTGGAGTGGGAGGGGACCTGACTTGGGACTGGTAGAAGGACAGCCAGGAAATGTGAAGGGCCCCATAAGGAAGGATGCCATGATAGTATATTTCCACCTGTTACAGGATTGCTTTTTCAACAGTGCCCAGTGCCATAGTTATAGGGCATGCCAATGGGAATTAATGGGTCTGAGGGTTTGTAAGGAAACTCAACAAGACACTGGAGCACTGAGGGTATCAGAAGATGAATAATTAGAGACAGATCATAGGGCTTAGAATGATTAAAGAAAAACATGGAGTCAGGAGAGAGAGAAAACAAGAGTGCTTGGGTAGATCACAGGTATGGTGGGAGGGAACAAACTAAAAGATAGGAGTCTGTGGTGCCCGTAGGGGGTTTTAAAGGTCAAGCTGTTCTCAATGACAGTGAGATCCGGGGTGACCATGGTAGTAAGCTCCCAGGTAGATGAGATAAACCTCAGTGGATTTGAGGAGATAAAAAAAACACTATAAAGAACTAATCTCATGTACCCATTTTGTTACTGTAAATTGTAGGGCAAGAAAATAGTTAAGAGAAATTAGAATCAAATATAAAGAAACATATGTTCTACAAATTAGAGATTTTATAAATCTACCAACTAAGTACACCATTATTAATATAAACTGTATGTTTATAAAACAATGAATAGTAATGGAGTATCTTGCATCAATAGAAATATAAACAATGGCATTTTTTCTGTTGAGTTACATTAAAGTGATGCATATCCTTTTGATTTTTTCTACATTTCTATTCTCATAAACATACAAAGTATGTGTCTAAATTCTAATAAATAGAACCATCAATAGTCAAAGTTATACATGGACAGAACAACAAAAATTTTTTTGATGAATGCACACAATGAAAGGATAAGGTTGGTCTCATCACTTTTGTTGTGGATGGAAGAAATAAAACAAATCCAAAACCTTCCAGAGAAGTTCCAACAGGTATTAATAAAAATATACATTTCCCTGCACAGAACTGCCTATGCCCAACTCCAGTGGTGCCCAAATTATCTTTGTGCCTGAATCAATCCAATCCCTGATAGGAAAAAACCTTCAATTTTTCATGTCATGAAGACAGCATTTAGTAAACAACACAATGTTTCTGGAGGCAGCCACAGTGAACAGGGTGAAGGTACCTCATGAGGTACCACATTTTCCCAGAGGTGCACAATAGTTATAACTACTATCTACGTGAGAGTTTACCACAATGCTCAGTCGTTGGAGCTCTTCTCTTTTGTAGCTGCAATCACAACCTTAGAGATCTGATCTACTCTTGACTTTAGATGCTGTCTCTATGTTCATGATCCTGGTATTTTCATCCTTAGCCAGGACCTCTCCCTTGAACTCCAGTTAACCAGACTTCCGCATTTGAAAGTCAGACAGGCATCTCAAACTTCACTGGTGCAAATCTGAACTCCTTGAGCTCTCCCCCACAATCTGCTTCTCCCACTGTCATCCTCAACTCAATGGATGGCCACTCAGGCTTCATAGTAACTCAGCTCTAAAACCCGCTAATGCCATTCTTTAGCAAATCCTGTTGGCTCTATCTTTAAAAATAACCTCCAGAATCTGACCCTGTGCACCACATCTACTGCTATCTCATTGGTCCACATCATTACCACGTCTCCCTGGGTTGTGGGAAGATCCTCCCATCACTCTGTTCACATTCCTTCAAAGGCTTCCTATCTTATGGCCAGTAAAAGCCAAAGTCCTTAGCAACATGTCCCACAGGCCCTTCCCTGCCTGTTGACACTGCCACTTCCCCCTAACTGCACCCCATACACACTCTGCTCCAGTCTCACTGGTCTCCTGGGGTTGGTGCTGTCTCCTTGAACTGCACCCTCACTTGCTCCAGCTCTTCATTCAAATGTTAGTTTGTAGTGAGGCCCTGTATGTTAAAGGCACCTGACAGCAATAACTTAAGCACACCCTGAGAAAGACCCTGTATGGCAGACACACTGAATGTGTGTTCTGAGCTAGGGAATCTGGGAACGGTGAAACAGAGATTCGTTCCTTGTCGATGAGGAACATCTGAGCCCCCATACTGTCCCATGGAACACAGGCTGCACATGGAATCAAGGCCCCGATTTGGGGTTGCATGAAGGTTGCCAGATGGAGGTGGTTATGGGGAGGCTGCTAAGTGAAAATGCTATATAAACTGGATGCCTTTCACAAGCCATTGTGGTTTTCCTGTCCAGCCCACTTGCCGCCCCTGGACTGTATGTAAGGTGGTTCTCCTGTCCATCCCACCACTACTAGACTCTCTCCCCGGTATGAGAGTACCCCAATAAAACCCCATCTCGTGTGCTGGCTCTGGGTCTCTTCTGCCTCTTAACCTGGTGCCATCCCCACTGGATTAAAAAGGGATTTGGCAAAATAGGCCTCTGCTGCCACTCTCTGTAAACGTGCCACTCCTCCTCCCCAACTCTCCATAGCTCCTTCACTGCCTTTTAAAAATTTCACGGCAGCAGTTTTTACATCCTTCGTCACCCCCACTGAATCTATGCTCCATGAGGGCAGGGATTTTTGTATATTTTGCTCCCTGCCGAATCCCAGGTACTTGATAAATATTTGCCAAATGGATGAATGAATAACTGGATTTTAACTCTTTTCATTTTCTTGCTTAGAACACAAGGGCCTTCCTTGCCCAACCCATCATTCCACAAGTATGTTTTGAGGCCTGAATACGAACTAAGGTCTTCTGACTGAAAGCCCATTATTTTCCTACCACAGCATGCCAATTAACTGAACTACACACCACATTCTAAACATCTTAGGGGCACAGCCCGGCTTTATCATTACTTACTTTCACCTCCAAATACCTACCAGTGCATGTCTTATGGGAACAGCACAAATGAATGTTCAATAAGTATAAAAAAAAAGAAGAATTTCACCCAGAAAAGACGGTAACCACTTCCTGTCTAGATTATGAGCCCTTCGAGGACAAAGATTACCTTTTATTCATTCCTGTATCACCAATTCTTGATTCAGTGTCTGACACAAAGCAGGGGCTAGATGTGCACTAAGCCAAGTCATAAAACCATGTCATGTTAATGCTAACCAGGACCATCAAGTGTGTAGACAGTACAGCTGAAAAATGTCATGGATTTCTGCCCTCTCCTCATTCAAGACACAGCCAGTACACCTGTCCGGAACTCTACTACTTTATGAATCTACAGAGGCAATAAAGTGAGGAAAGCTGAAGGCTGGCTCTGCAGCAAATGATACTCATGGTCAATAAGCCTGTGATCAACTACAGGTGCTTACTATGTGCCAAGAACTTTGCTTGGTGCTTCCCATGCAGAATATTATTTAACTGCCACAAAAGTCCTATAGTATAGGTATGATATCACCATTTTGCAAATTGTGAGTCTGTAACTATGAGAGGTACAGTGACTTCCTCAAGCTGGTATTTAATCCTGTATCAGTCAATATAAGAAACAAGCTGCTTAAAGTTAATGCAGTGCTTTTACTTCATCACACAAAAGCTCCTTTTAAATATGAGAAATTATAGGAATTTATTTATCTTCCCTCCCTGGTATAAATAAATACCATGGTATAAGTAATACATAAATGCAAATATTCTGGCTCTAAAACTTCCAGCCTTCTATTATTTTCACCACATTCTTTTACATTTCCTTAGTTATTCTTTAAACATGGCAAGAGAAAGGGATACTTTCAAATGGCTACAATCTTTCAGGGATGGAATTTGGACACATGAATAAAAATGAAAGTCTTTAAAATATGTATACATTTTGACCAATCATTCTATTTTAGAGATGTATCTTACTTGGTCACAAAGACTTCTGCATAAGAATGTTTAGTTCAGTGGAATTTATGTTATTGCCAATCTGGAAATTGCAAAACTGACCAAAATGACATTATTTAAATCTTGAGAGAAAAGTGGGATGTTACATATCCATGAGACATCATGGTTTTGAATAATGGTTAGCAACTTGAGAAAATGCTTATGATATATAATAAAGTATAAAAAACAAGTAAGGCAACAACAAACCCTACTTGAATGCTGACTGGGCACCAGGCTCTGTGCTGGGCACTTTAGTCACCCCTCTCATCTACTCTTTGTAACAATTCCACGAGCCAGGACTCCAGCTATCTCTGTCTCACAGATGAAGAAGTAGAGGCACAGAAAAGCATATTACATATAACATAACCTCAAATTTATTAAAACACATAAGAAGAAATAATGATTTAGAAATAAAGCATTTAGCCAGAATACTCCAAATAACTGATGATCATGATACTCTAATGGTAGATAGTATGCCATGATACTATGTTCTATTGATCCAGAACCTGCAAGCTGACACCCATTGAACAGTTTCTTAGTTTAACTGACTTTTTCAAGTGGAAAAATACATACTTACAACCTGAACGTTTTATTCCAATTATAATGCTCTATGTCTAATCCTTAATAAAATAAAAATAGTGCTGCCCTCATATTGTTCATTTCTTCTTCTTTACCTGCCACCACTTCCACGTTGGTGCATTTTTTTCCCATCTATTTTAAAGTGGAATCAGAGATGTTCTTCCATTCATATGTCTGAGAACTTCTTGAAAACATGTAACTAAAACAGCAAGCTAAGGCAGTAAACTCATTATGTGAAAGGTTCTTGCAGCATTTTCCCTTAGGAATTATTTAGCATTGTTTTAAACTAGTCACACTGGTTTTTTAGGAGAAAACCAAAACCAAAACAAAACCAAACATTAAATATTTTACCCATACAAGATTTTTGAAAACAGATAATGTGTTTTGAAAGCTCAGCCTGAAGATACACTTTTCTACTAACTTTCCAGCCATTCAGGGCCATGAAATGAAAGCAGTTACCTATGTATTTGGGTTATTTGTTAGGTTTTAAATTCTGTTTGTTTAACAGGTTAAGAAAACATTTACAGCCGGGCGCAGCGGCTCACGCCTGTAATCCCAGCACTTTGGGAGGCCGAGGCGGGCGGATCATGAGGTCAGGAGATCAAGATCATCCTGCCTAACACGGTGAAACCCCGTCTCTACTGAAAATACAAAAAATTAGCCAGGCTTGGTGGCGGGTGCCTGTAGTCCCAGCTACTCAGGAGACTGAGGCAGGAGAATGGCGTGAACCCGGGAGGCGGAGCTTGCAGTGAGCCGAGATCATGCCACTGTACTCCAGCCTGGGTGACAGGGCAAGACTCCGTCTCAAAAAAAAAAAAAAAAAATTACCTAAGATAAACATAGATTAGGTTAAAAAAAAAATTTAGTTTGTCCTAAGAAAACTCACCAAACCAAAAAGTCGTTCCAGTAAGTTTCATAGCATAAGGGACAGCTTATGAATCTGCTTTGGAGAAAAGAAATCTGTAACTTTTTTTTATTTGTGATGGAGCTCTCTCTGTTGCCTAGGCTGGAGTGCAGTGGCGTGATCTCGGCTCACCACAACCTCCGCCTTCTGAGTTCAAGCGATTCACCTGCCTCAGCCTACCAAGCAGCTGGGACTACAAGCGCGTGCCACCATGCCTGGCTAATTTTTGTACTTTTAGTAGAGACGGGGTTTCACTATGTTGGCCAGACCGGTCTCTAAATCCTGACCTCGTGATCCACCCACCTCAGCCTCCCAAAGTGCTGGGATTTTAGGCGTGAGCCCCCACTCCCAGCCAGAAATCTTTAGTAATTTTTTAACATTGTATCTGAAAAAGTAGAATGGATCTTTCAAGGCTTTAAGTTGTTCTTATTACCACAAAGGCAAATGCCTTTTTTCTCTTTTTTTTCCTTTTCTTTTCTTTTTTTTTTTTTTTTTTTTTTTTTTTTTTTTGCGACAGGATCTTGCAGGGTCTTGCTCTTTCACCCAGGCTGGAATGCAGTAGTGGCATGATCCCAGCTCACTGCAGCCTCAACCTCCTAGGCTCAAGCCATCTTCCCACCTCAGTCTCCCAAAGTGCTAGGATTTCAGACGTGAACCACCATGGCCAGTCAGCAACATTTTTAGACAAAGTCAGGGTGGACTATGATCTCAGTCAGGCTTAGGATTTTGTCAGACAGCTCCTGAGCACACAAAATAAGATGCCTATTTTTTCAAGTCTCAACTAAGTCCTAAAATATGGCTTAATACAGTTACCTCTCCCACCAAACTTTATCATGTTTATTTACATGTTTGGGTCCTATTTGTTAATATTTTATCTCCCATGCAATTCTCTACATGTGAAGATAAAAATGCACAGTCTCTGGAGATCAACTGGTGAAATGGGTGATGGGGTTGCCAGGAGTTTTCCTGGAGAGGATATTTACTCTGAGGATTATTTGTCCATCCATATTCCTCAAACAATCCTTGTATACACTTAAATAGAACTCACTCAGACCCAGAATCAGGTGCTCTATCTTCCATGTTTTAAAAATACCTGTCATCTGGTACTTGTCAAACTGCATGGTAACTATCTTTTGATGTTTCTGTTTTACTTTCTATGCTATGAGAGCCTCATAGGCAGGGATGATGTCTTATTCATCTCTGCATCCCTAGAGCCTAACATAGTGCCTATTTCTAAAAGCACCTGCAGAGGAAGGATACAAATGTGAAAGATGTGTTTTTCGCCTTCGAAAATTTCAGAGTGGGATAAAGAAACACATATGATGCAATATAATATATTCCAGACTGGTGTGTGCAGGGAAATGAGAAGAGGTTCCTTCTAGAGCATGACATAACCAAGGTGAGTTTTGGAGAATGAGTAAGAAGCCATCCACAGAAGAAGGTTGTGGACAGAGGTGACTGTTCTGGGCAGAAGCAGAGTATTTATGAAGGGAAGGCACAGAGCGATGGAAGGAACTGCAGGGGCTCTGGATAACAGGTCAGGCAGGTGAAAAGGGGTAGTGTCAAGAGGGGACTAGAGAAGCAGAAGGAGCTCCCTTATGGCTAGGTTTGCAAAGCCATTTTGAAGGTCTTGGCTTTTGTGCTGAAGGAAAAATAGAACCACTGTGGAGTTTTAAATAGAGAAGTAGTACATTTTGGAAAGATCATTTTGAAAGCAGATATGAGATTGGAGGATGACCATATTGAATGGGCAGAGAGGCCAGTTAGAAGGCTGTTTTAAAAAGCCAGGTGTAAGGCTATTTGGGAAGAGAAAAAAGAGACAGATATAGAGAAGAGGGTCAAGACCGCAGAGATATTAAGGCTATTAAGGAGGAAGACGAGTTGGATGTTGTCACTAGACATGGGGAAATAAAAAAGAGAGAAGAATCAATAACCACTTCCAGGCTGCTGGCCCAGGAGAAAGGGTGGCATTCACCAAGGTGCAGAACATGTTAAGATGTTTCCTGTTCTGACATGTTAAGTTTTAAGTGTCTCTGGGGCACTCAAATGGAGAGGTCCAACAGGTAGTTGGACATACGTGTTTGTAGTGTAGGATATTTCAGGATAAGCCTTCAAAAACATCTAGCGTGAACGAGTTCCATCAGATTGAGAATTCACGATGAAGAAGCAATGAGTCTGAAGCAGGCCATGTGCAATACCGACATTTGTGGAATGAAGACAGCCTGAGAAAGAGTCAGAGAGGTAGGAAGGAGATCAGGAAAGGAGAATAAATATCAAGAAAGCCACAAAAGAAGAGTTTCAAGGAGAAGGAATAGTTCGATAATCTCAAATGTCAAAAGAACTGGAAGAAAACTTCTTTACTGAATCTGGCAATTATGAGGTCTTTGGGTCTTAAGGATGAGAACAGTTTTGATGGATGTCAGGAGTCAGGGGCTGGTATGAGAAGTGAGTTGGAGCTGAGACACTGGTGTCAGCAAGAAGGAGTATTCTTTCCCAAAGCATGATTGGGAAAGAGAAGAAAAACAGAGTAGTAACCAGCAGGAGCTCCAAGAGACTTTAACTCTAAAACAGTATGCTGTCACTGACTCACGCATGAGTTATTAAATTCCAAAGTGTTTTTTATTTAATGGGAAATATAATTGGTGGTAAATCTAAACCATGTATCCCTTACTCAATTATCTTGATAATATTTTAATCATTTAATTTGTAACTTTATCTCTGGCAACTGGGGATGGTAAATCAAAGATTTAAGAAGGTAAAACCAGGATATAACCTATGTTTAGAATGGTCATTTGCTTTGCATCAATGAATGTACTTCAGATACTTAAAATATGCATTGGTTTATTCATTCAACTATGCAATTACTCAAGGCATTAAGTCTGCTTCTCAATATACTCTGTCATTCTTCCCACACACATCTGCTGCCTTTAAGGATATTCCAAAGATTCCATCTGGACAAGACATACTGCATCTCACCTACCTCAAACCAACAACCAAAAAAAACTCCGCACCTCCTCCTCAAGGTTCAAGGGCACTTCCTCTCTTCAGCTTCAAAATAGTTCCTCTATAATGTTTTGTTTAAGGGTGTGACTGTAAAGGAAGATTTTGCTTCTATACAAACTAGAAGTAGCTCTCTACTAAAAAGAGGACACATAACTAGGAATAAAGCCAGTGAAAGATGTGCAGTCCTCCACAAAGACCCAAAACTTTACTGACAAGGTGAAAGAAGACTTAAGAAATGGAGGCATCTACTAGGTTCCTGGAAGGTACAATATTGAAAAATGTCAATTCTACTTACATTGATTCATTGTTATCCCAATTAATAATCTAAATCTTTATGTGTGAAATTTGGCAAGCTGATTCTAAAATTACAAGGAAATGCAAAAGCTCAAGAATAGAAAAAATTATATTGAAGAACAAAGTTGGAGAACCTATATTACCAGATATCAAGATTTAATTTACAGTTATAGTCATTGAAATGGTATGGTATCAGCACAAGGACAGGTAAATAGACCAGACCAGTGGGGCAGCACAGAGTCCAGACACAGACCCACACATAAACGGTCAACTGCTATACGGCAAAGCTGCCACTGGGAAAAAGAATGGATACCCATGTGAGAAAAAATGATCCTTGCCTCCTACCTCACATTATACAAAAAAAAATCACTCCCAGACAGACCAGAAATGTGAGAGGCAAAATGACAAAGCTTCTAGAAGACAGCACAGGAAAATATCTTCATGACCTTGGATTGGGTAGATATTTCTGAAAAGGACAAAAAACAACAATGCAATAATAGAATGGATTAATATGGTAAATTTCATTCAAAGTAAGAACTTCAATTGATCAAAAGATGTCATAAAGGGGGAAGATAAGCCATAAAGAAAGAAAATGTATTTGTCATGTATATAACTGAAAATTAACTATTTTTTTTTAAACTTGCCTTCTACAAGTCAGAGTAAAAGAAAGACTACCCAATATTTTTAAACGGCAAAGGACTTTAACACACACGTCATTAAAAAGACCAATATTCAAATGGCAGGTAAGGAAATAAAAATGATTAACAATATTAGTGATCAGAGAAATCCAAATTAAAATCACAACAAAAGATTACTGCATAGCCAATAGAATAGCTAAAATTTAAAAAAAAATCAGAAAAAAACGTTGACACTACAAAGCATTGGTGAGGACACAGGATAACTGAAACTTTTAAACACTGCTGCAGGGAATGTAAATTGTTAAAACCACTTTGGAAAACTGGCAGTCTCCACGAAGCCGAACATATGTGGACTCTATAACCCAGTAATTCTCTTCCTCGGCAGAAATGCGTATCCCTGTGTACCAATGTTACATGTATAAGCACGTTCATAGAAGCATTATTCTTGATAGCTGAAAGTTGGAAACAACACAAAAATGCATCAGCAATAGAATGGAGTATAAATTTTAAAACATACAAAATGGAATCCTGTATAGTAATGAAAAAGAACAAATGCAGTCCTGTATAGTAATGAAAAAGAACACGTAACCACAAGACTGAACCTCACAGACACACACTGAACAAAAGAATCTAGGAAAAAAAAAACAACAATGTAAGCTGCATGATTCCTACAGACTATCACAGGAATTTCTATGGAAATTCTCTAGAATTGAAGAATGAGCAGCAATAATCTACAGTGACAGAGGTCAGAATGGTGGTTACCTTTGAGGGGCTAATGACACAGAAGGGATAGAGTAGCTTCTGGGGTATTGGTGATGTTTGATATGTTGATGTGGGTGGTGGTTACATAGATGTGTTTCCTAAAAACTCATCGAGCTGTTCATATAAGACTTCTCTGTATACCTGGTTTGCTTTGAAAATAAAAATAAATAAATAAACAGAACAATGTAATCTGTAGTCAATTCATATAAGATGTGTGCACTGCTTTGAATATAAACAAATAAACAGGACAATGGCATTCCACAGGAAAACACCCATAGTCCAGGGGTTTCAAAGGCATTTCTAACTATAAATATCTTAGAAAGTTAAATACCTACATGCATCCCACATATGTGTCTGCTGAAAACTGGCGAAGGCAAGTGTTAATATCCTCACATACAGTTAAAAGTGTAATTTTATACACCAGAGCCAGATTCTGGGCCCCATCCCAGATGAAGTTAAGTGAGAAATCTCTGAGCTGCAAACTGCCCTTCTGTTTTTTTATTCCTAGAAACAGAGGTTAGATCAGGGAAAAGGAAAAGTTAAGGCATTCTATTTCATTTGTTGTGCTATCAAATAGACACCACAAACATTTGACCATCGTGGTCAGGAGATGTTTTCCAAGTCTTTTCACTTGGTTTTAGGTTTCGCAAGATACTCTCTTACATTGAGTAATTTTTCTTAAATGCTATGTAGCAAGTAAGAAATCTTAAAGAAAATTTTCTCTTAGTATTTTTAGTAGAGTAAATCCGGAATGTTTTTTAAACAGATTTGAGTCTAGTGCTTCTAAATCACACCCGTTACAATGTGCTTATGCAGTAAACAAACAGTAGAGAAAAGTGTCTGCAGAGTCACTTCTGTTACATAGGGTAAGACCTTGCCTATATTCTAAAACTATTTTTTACTTCACTGTCAGTTGAGAGATGCAATCTGGCATCAAAGCTTTGGGCGGCCATTTTGACAGGTCTAAACGTTTAAGCAAAACATATAAGCCAACTTAAAACAACAGTAAATCAAGAAAATCAGTTTCCAGAGAAAGTCTTATGTAAAATCATGCTGTCTGTCATATATTTAACTGGATCAGGAATTTAACAAATAATTCTCTTTTTCCCTCTGTTAGAAGAAACACAAGAAACCATGGAAAATGGAACACACAAAATATAAACGAAGTTAAAAATGTTTCCACCTTATCACGGTGGAAGGATATTTTAGTTGATCTCTAAGCTTTCAGAAATGACTTCTAACTCAAGGGCTCAGAAAACTATTACAGAATATGTCCCTTCCACCTCTGACCTAGAATTCTTCCCCTCTTTCCTGTCCTGTGTCATCTCATTCCACTCAGCCTCCTTTCCCTCTGCTTCCCAGCCCTTTGGCACAAAGGTTAAAACTCAAGTAAATAGATACTGAGGTTTCCAGATATAGCCAGCTGGCATATATATATAGATATATATTTTGCTTGCAGTTATGAAGGAAGCTTTATTCTAGTTTACTTTTAAGGACCTACATTTTCACTTACAGTTTAAAAATATCCCAGTTCACTCATGTATCACCATAATTTTATACAGCTAGCTTCTACAATCTAGAAGACAGATGTCTGCATCCATGGTAATATGTTTTGGAGACTTTTATCTGTCTAAATAAATTGTCCACTTATATTCCTTATTTATTCAAGACATGCCTTCACAATGAGTAGGTATCTTTATATTAAAATATCCTTCATTTGTGTGAAAATTAAATAATTTCTTTTCTTCTCAAGAAAATCTTAATCAAATTCGTGATACTACCTATACACATTTTTTTAACAAAGGCTTTCCTAAAACAGTGCTACAGTACAAAAACTTCACTTACCTATGGATACTATGAAAGTTGTTAGGCTTAACTTTTTAAATATAGTATAATGAGGGTCATTGATGGGACTTAGGGAGACGAAAAACTAATCAAGGTGCTACGGTTTGAATATGTGTGTCCCTCTAAATTTCATATGTTGCAACTCAACACCCAATGTGAGGGTATTTGAAGATGGAGCTTTGGGAATTGATTAGTCATGAGGGTAGAGCTCTCATAAATGGTATTAGTGTCCTTATAAAAGAGGCCCAAGAGAGATCCTTCCCTTCTACTGTCCATGAACTAGGAAGCCATCATTCCTTGTCCTCATCAGACAAGGAATCTGTACGTTCCTTGATCTTGGACTTCCCACCTGAGGGAACTATGAGAAATAAATCTGTTGCTGATAAGCCATCTAGTCTATGATATTTCCTTATAGCAGCCCAAATAGACTAAGACACAGGGAAGTCACCCCAAACCTAACCCAAGGTCAAGGTTGCTAAACTGAAATGAGTTTGCGAATTGGGAGAACAGTATATATGCTTTCCTACTTGAGAGATACCTAAATGTTTATTGGCATAAATCAACATACCTACTTTTTGTATTCGGTAAATATTTTGCAGAGGCCTCCTAAGTGTACCAGGACTGCTACACGTGATGAGGATTTGGAAATGATCAGGACACAGTCCCTGACCTCAATGAATGTAGAGTGCCCTAGAAGAGACAGACAAGTAACAGATAACCATGCATTTGTCTGCTAGGGCTGCCATAACAAAGCATCATACACTGGATGATTTAAACAACAGAAATTATTGTCTCACAGTTTTGGGAGCCAGTAGTCTGAAATCAAGATGTCGGCAGGATGGGCTGTGAGGGAGAATCTGTTCCATACCTTTTCTCTGGTGGTTTGCTGGCAACCTTCCGTGTTCCTTGGCTTGTAGAAGCATCACTCCATCTCTGCCTTCATGCTCACATGGTGTTCTCCCTGTGTGCATGTCTGTTTCCATACTTCTCCTTTTTATAAGAATACCAGTCACATCGGATTCAGGGCCTGCCCTACTCCAGGATGACCTCATCTAAACTTCACTAATTACATCTGAAATGAGCTGATTTCCAAATAAGGTTGCATTCCAAAGTACTGAGGTTAGGACCTCAACATGAATTTTAGAGGGACACAATTCAATCTTTAACAATTCATAAAGAAAATGAGAATAGAGCGGGAAAGCACACAAGCTCACTAGAACCATTCACCAGACCTTTGGGCATCCTTGTGGAAAAGCCACCATTTCCGTAATGGCCTCCATTCCTACCAACCATTTCCAAAAGTCAGTCCCCTGTTCCTGCCATCTGCCCATTGTAGAAGTCGGCTGCCTGCAGAGCTAAAACCTCAAGGAACATGTACTACCACCACTGAATGCATATGATAGCTGTGTGAGGGGCCTGACCTTGTCCTTAACTTTCAAAGCAAAGCCCCATGGCAGAACCCAGACTACTCAAAGTGTCCAAAAGACAAGTTAGAGAACTCAGCAATACATCCCCTAACCTAAAACGATCCACTTCGCTTATATTGCCAATTCAAGGATAGGACTGTGCTTGTGGACGCATTTTTTCTGGAGCTGTGGGAGAAATATTGATATCGTTCGGCAGTTTTTTTCTCAGTAAAACCCACTCTCCATAGTGTTTATAGTCAGCTTGAGAAAAGCATTCCAGCTATGATACTCCTAGACAAATATTTTGGACTTAAGGATGTGACCGATATTATTATTACAATGCACAACAGATTTCTGTGCTTCCTGGTGTGTGAAGGCCTATGCCCTACTGGCTCACTCTCATGGGTTCCTCAGCAACCTCATCTTGAACACTACTCACACCCGCTTCTGAGTGACATGAAGGGTCTTCTTTTGCGCTCACAAGGCTGTTTCAGTGTATCCGGCCGTGGTGGTGTCATGCACATTCCCTCAGTCTTTGATTTATCTGGCTTTTGTGGCATGGGACACTCCATCAACCATCTGTCTTACCCTGGCTTGACCACACCCTCACTACTATGCTATGATCTCACTGGTCTGTGCCATGTTGCCCTTATTTTTATTCAAAATTTTATCAAAATATAGAAATGCAGCAATGAGCTGGGAGGAATAATGAGATCTTACCTTAGTGGAGCTTAACTGTTAATATGCCATTTTATGCCCAGCATACACAAGCCTAACCTCTGGGGTTCAATTCGAGGCCTACTAGCTATATCTCTTGCACACATTCAGAATATTCTTTTTTTTTTTTTTCTTTTTTTGAGACAGGGTCTTGCTCTGTCACCCAGGCTGGAGTGCAGTGGCAGCATCACATCACACTAAAGTCTTGAACTCCTAGGCTCAAGCGATCCTCCTGCCTCAGCCTCCCAAGTAGCTAGGACATCAGGCGCACACCGCCATGCCCAGCTAATTTTTTATTTTTTATTTTTGTAGAGATGAAGCTTGCTATGTTGCTCAGGCAGGTCTTGAATCCCTGGCCTCAAGCAGTCCTCCCTGCCTCGGCCTCCCAAAGTACTGGGATTATAGCCATGAGCCCTACACTCAGGGTATTCTATAGTTTCTATATTTTCTCTGATCCAGCATTAAAACATAAAAACACAAACAGAAGAGTTCACACCTGGGAGAGGCTAAGATGTCTATGGTGAACAAATGTTACATACTCAAGGTCTTTGGAACTACAAAATGCCCACTTGGGACAAACAACCACTAAATTTCTGCACAGATGGCATCTTTAGCCTGGAAGGAGGGACTCTCATGGAGAAAGGAATCCCTTCACTATAGCAAGGTCAGAAAGAAGCTTCACCCTCATAATTAAAAGAGAGGCAGAGTCTTTCATATACTTCTGTGAAGGGATGAGAGGAGTATTAGGTAAAGACCTTTATGTAATAGGCTCTAAGCACAGTAAATTTTTAATGTTTCTGTTTTTAATTGTAGCATCATTTCTATTTCCACAGAATGGTTGGCTACAAGATTCATTCTTAAATTAAAAAGGTCCCAAAGAGGGACTAGTAAGGCAACAAAGGGGCCTTTCTCAGAAACTAGTATAAACCAACCCTCACCTCTAAATTTGCTGATCACATGGCTTCTGGGGAACAAGTCTGTGGTTGATTAAAATCAAAACAGAAATCTCTTCCCATCATCACCACCAGCAGCAACAGCAATCAGAAACATTGTCAATTCCTTCCATTCAGGGCAGAAAATGAAGGCAAATCATTTTGAGTAGAGTACTTTTCATTCACTTACTAATATGAATCCTGGCCAGTGACTAAACCTCTTCAAAGGCCCAGGTAATGCTCCTTTAAGTGAACAATTTTGTGTTAGAACTTATCAGGAAGAAGGATGTTCAGTAGCTCATTTTAGAAAACTTCTGTATTTATCACATCTACTTTGTCAATGCTATAAATGACCTCAAAGTGCTAAAACTGTGTACTTCTAAATACAGCCATTGACTTCCCCAGGGCAAAGGCAGAATGGATATATACATTCCACAAAGCAGTGTGGCTCCTAATGTGGGTGGACTTAATTTAGCTAATCAGTGTTACCTTAGAATCCAACAATAATTGGAAGGGGTAGAGTTTTTAATCATTTGTAATATACTGTACATGCCTCTTTCACTATACTTCTATGCTACTGTTTGGGCCTGACACCCCCATTACATCACAATATTTTTGAAGGCAGGGGCTGTGTGTTACTTGTCATTGTATTACTAAAATTAGCAGAGTGGCACACTGGTATTCAGAAAGCGTTTATCAAATAAATAAGTCAACTAATAAAAATGACTGTTCCTTCATTGCCCTTGTTCTGGTTTTAAATGTGTAATTTAGTGATACTTTCTGGAAGAACAGATTCTCTAGTAATGATTGTACTCTAATATCCATTTCCTAAGATATATATGTACACTAGATTTTCACCTAATGTAAATCTTCAGGATTCTGGGATAAAACAAAAAAATAAAATAAAGTAAAAATCTATTGTATGGAGTTTTATTTGCTTCTTTTAGTTTGCCTTTGGCTTGACATGGAAATACAGGACTATTTTGACATGTCTACATGTGTCTCTGCTCATAACTAACTTTTTAATTTTATTAAGTCAGTTATCTGTTAACCAAAACGAAATGTAAAGGAGTAGAGAGGGGATGAAAAAACAATATCAACCACTATTATTTTATCTAGAATACTGTTACATGTTAAATGCAAAGATAGACAATTAATATAATCTCCCCAGGATATGTTCTATGACCCTATATATATTATATTATATATTTATATATATAATTATATTTTATATATGATACATATTTATATATGATATATATTTATATATGATATATATTTATATATGATATATATATATCATATATATTTATACATGATATATAATATATGATATATATTTATATATGATATATATTTTATATATGATATATATTATATATGATGTATGTTTATATATGATGTATGTTTTATATATGATATCTTTATATATGATGTATGTTTTATATATGATATATTTATATATGATATATTATATGTATTTTATATATTATATGATATATTATATGTATTTTATATATTATATGATATATTATATGTATTTTATATATTATATGATATATTATCATATATTATATATTTTATATAATATATCATATATTATATATTTTATATAATATATCATATATTATATATATTTTATATATGTTACATATTTTATATACATATTATATTATATATATATATATATATCCTAAGAGGCCCTGAACAATGCATTTCCATTTAATATCTCATGAAATGTTTTAAGTCCTTCTGTTCCAGCTGAAAATATTTTCTCGGACATTAATTGAGGAGTCACATAGGTTTTTTTTTTTTTTTTAAGAATAAAAACCTTCAGTCTTATAAACTTAATTCTGAGAAAACATGGAACTAAATAGGTGTGCCAAAAGAGAAAAATATTAGCACCACATATCCACAAGATTGTGTTCAAAAGTAAACAAAGAACAATAAAGTCATATAAAATATTATCAATATAGTGAATAATACATCCATAAAGCAAGCTATAAAATATTTGTATTTTAAGTTCTCTAGGGATGAACATATTCTACAACAGGAAAAAACATCACTTTACTCTTACACATTTTCAGGAATATATTAATACCGTAGAAGACTGAATAGCATAAGCTAGGTCTGTTTCCCAAACTTTGCTAACACATTGGAATAACCTGAGAAATCTTTGAAAAATACTGATGCCAATGTCTACCACTAGAAATTCTTATTTAATTGATATAAAGGGAAACTCGGGCATTAGAAATTATAAAAACTCCCCAAGTGATTTTTTTGGTTTGTTTTCTTGTTTTTTAGAGAAGTCTTTATTATTATTTAATTTTTTATTTCCATTGGTTTTTGGGGAACAGGTGGCATTTCGTTACATGAGTAAGTGCTTTAATGGTGATTTGTGAGATTTTGGTGCACCCATCACCTGAGCAGTATATAGTGAACCCAATTTCTAGTCTTTTATCCTGCACCCGCTTCCTACCCTCTCCCCTAAGTCTCCAAAGTCCAACACAATAGGCAGTTTCTATGGTGTCACACCTGACAAACCACTCTGGATGCCGTCTCCCCAGTTTTCAGGGCTCTATCCCTCATGCCATCCTCTAAGAGTCTCCACTCTCCTCCCCTTCATCCCTACCTGCTCAGAGCCACCATTCACTGAAAGAATCTAGACCCTTAATCCTATCTTCCTCTCCTTGTCTATTCCAACTTATCCCTCTTTCCCCCAACCAATAATTCCTTGGAAATTCTTCTAAAATAGTGGAAGAAAAACAAAGTGATTACTTAATTAGTGTAATTTACACAATGTTGTGAATGTTGATGTGGATCATCCTTGCAGGCTACTCATACTGGAATTGATGGACTGTGCACTCCAGGATATTTTCATGCATTGGTCTCAGTGGTCTCCGAGATGCTACTATATGCACCACCTCATTATCTCATTTTCTCTCCTTATTCACCTAAAACAGACTCTTCAACAATGAAAGCCAGCAACCTGACATCTCACTTTAATAAACATTACCTACACTAGTTATTTAAAGCATCAGTAAGCAAAAAGAATTATATGAAAAATAACCTCTCAGGCATGCATAAAAAGATGACATGAAATAAAGCTTGAAAATTTTATAAGAGTGAGCTTAAATTAATTATATAAGAGAATAGGATGGGTGCGGTGGCTCACGCCTGTAATCCCAGCACTTTGGGAGGCCAAAGAAGGTGGATCACTTGAGGTCAGGAGTTCGAGACCAGCCTGGCCAACATGGTGAAACCCCATTTCTCCTAAATATACAAAAATTAGCCAGGTGTAGTGGTGAGTGGCTGTAATCCCAGCTCCTCAGGAGGCTGAGGCAGGAGAATCACTTCAACCTGGAGGCAGACGTTGCAGTGAGTGGAGATAGCGCCACTGCACTCTAGCCTGGGCAACAGAGCAAGACTTAATCTCAAAAAAAAAAAAAAAAAAAGAATAAGCTTTAAAACTTTAAGTATGACCATATTATTATCTTCTCTCCATTAGCATCTTACACAATCTTTACAGAGGGTTGCAATGTCTCTTTAAAATAAAGAGAATAAAGACATCAGAAGATTAAACTTAGTAAGCTTTAACTAACACATTTTCTAAAAATGACTCCTATTATTTCTTAAAGTAAGTGAATGCTTTTTAATTTTGTTGATTAAAGCTATGGACAAATATCAGTTCCTTCTTTTTTTCTGCTTTCTTTGTAAGAGCAATATTTTTAGCATTTTTCTATCCAAATCACATTAAGACAAAATAGTGAAATCAAAAGAATATTTTTAATGAGAACAAAACCTCTCCCATCCCTGAAATCAAAGGAAACAACCTAGGTCAATAAGCTACACGGAGTTTTCCAAGAGCAAACGGAAGCCCTCTTCATGTAAATCTTACGGTTCAGAGGATCCATTTGGCAGTAAGAATGGAGTAGAAACACTGACATTGGAAGAATAGAAAGTACCAGCACAAGCAGGGCCAAAAACCAAGCCAAGGCTGTCAGTGGGTGGCATCAGGACCCACGGGTTATATCCATACATGCTGAAATCAACAATGCTGATGGAAACTACAGAAAAGGTAAATATATTCTAAAGTCAGCATGACACCACTGGCAAGCAAACAAAACCGTACTTGAATGAAATTCAACTGTGGCTGAATTTTCTTATAAAGTGCTGGCCACAGGTCTGCCATTGACCCTTGTGTTTGGGTTTGGCACTGGGCCTCCCAAACAACAAAGAAGGTGAAACTCTACAAATATATACTTCTAATAAATCATTCTGTCAGTTAGACAGTAACATTTACATATCATCCTTCCAATTCCTAATTGGCTAATCAGTGACAAGACCAAATTACATAGTACTGAAAGCAATAAAAAACATAAGCATGTAAATGATATCACAATGGTCCATTGTTCTGCCAAGCTTACCCCACTTAAACACACTATTTCTATTTGGATAAACAAAGCTTTCATAATGATACCACTTTTATGAAGCCCCTAATCAAGCAAAACTAACCAACACAATACTTTGTTTAGGGGTATATACTACTAAAAAAGGAGGAGGAGATAAACACAAAATTCAGGATAGCAGCTACTTCAGGGCAGGAGGCAAAATTGTCTGGGAAAGTAACATGATATGGAAAACAGCAGTAGAGGTAAAATTATCTTTATAATTAGCTTTAAAAACTTATGCACATATTGTGCATAGTATTTTATGTTGATTATTTATTCCATGGTTAACTTTTTAATAATCCCTGTCTTGCTTAGAATATGGTGTGCTCTACGGAATAGAGCATAGCAAGTTTGGCTAATGCAGAGAGAGTATCTACGTTGCTAGTTAGAAACTCATTTGAAAGCTCTTTGATCTTTACAATATTTCTGGCTGAAAAGTTTATGAAGCTTTCTGCAGTAGTGGCAGCAAATAAAAAGAGCTGCTGATATTTACTACTTTTTAATAAAAAACAAATGTGGCCATTTTTGGTGGAATCAAAAAATATTATGTGGTTATTATCCTAAATGTAAGTGAAAACTGATGTTCTTTTTAAATCAAAAACTCTTCACTGAAATGTTTCCAAGATATGAAGTAAAAGTTAAAATTATTATTTTTTGAGTTATGCACTTTAGTCAATATGAAGATGGTTCTCTGATCTTTGGCAATTTCTCAAACAAAGGAATATTAGCTGATCATTTTCATCATGTAATTAGTATAGTAGCTACCTAGATAGACTGAAACTTTCAAGAGCTAAATACAGCTGCCAAATGGTTTGCATTTTTTAGTCCAATTCAAATAAATGAGATACCCATGGGAAAAAAATGCACAGAAGATGCTAACAAAGGTGCAATTAATCCATAAGAACAACACACCCTGGAGTTGTACAACACAAAAGTCTTGGATGATGGGGTGCTATTTATTTAGATAGAGAATAAGGGAGTAGAAGCAGGTTTGGGAGGTAAAATCAAGAAAAGTTTTTTAACATAAGTTTGAAAAGCAGGTGGTTAGATACAAGAATATAGAGTTCAAGAGAGACTGGGGCTCAAAATATAAATTTGGGGGACCATCATCACATAGAACGTATTTAAAGCCGCCATAATGCTAGTTGAGTTCCCCAAGGTAGTGAATGTAGACTACAAGGGGAAGACCGTCTAGAACTGATTTCTCAGGAATTAAACATTGAGAGGTTAAGAAGAGGAAGAGGAACCAGTAAGGGAGGCTAAGAAGAAACAGAAAATAGCCAGAATGGTCAGAAGAAAGCTAAGAGTGTCGCTTCCCAGAATCCAAGTTTTAAGAAAATGTTCCAAGAAAAAGAAGGTTAGTTACTAGGCTAGTCATTCCTGTGAGTTATTTAAGTAAAAAATCAGAATTAGCCACTGTATGTGTTGACGCAGTGGTTACTGATGACCTTGATTAGATATCCTTCACTGGGGCAGAGTGTGTTTCAGAGAGAATGGAGGAAGAGTAAGTGGAAACCAGAAGCGTAGACTTCTTCCAAGGAGTTTTGCTGAAAATAGAACCAGAAAAATAGAGAGACACTAGGAGATTTAAGACAAAGACAAATTTTATTTTGTCTTGTTTTGTGTAAGATGAGAGATGACAGCACACTATGTTTGTGGACTGATGGAAATGAAGCAGTTGAAATGGAAAACTGTAACACAGGAGGGAGGGGAGATACTCTGAGTAATAAAATGCTCGAGTAGGTATGAGGTTATAGATTTCAAGGTATACATGGAAGAGTTGTCCTTAGAAGCACAGACACTTTCTCTACTGCAATAGGAGAGAAAGTATAGTAGAGTTTCAAGTGGAGGTAGTTTGAGAAATTTGATGATGGGAGAATGTAGAAGCTTCTTCCGATTGCTTTTGTCATCTTATACTGAAACAAGCAGCAAGATCACCATGCCCTTTGGCTAATATGAAGATTGTTCTCTGAGTGAAAGAGACAGCTGAGTGAGAGGATTAGAGAGGGATGCCCAAGATTTGAGGATAGAGGAAAACAGGTGACAAAGAGGCACTGTGAGAATCAAAGATGAAACTGCCTAGGTAAGTGTAGTAGCTGGTTGGTCAGCACAGTACGGAGCGCTCATTGGATATCTGTGGTTAAAAACATCAAGCAAGATCACACAGGAGGCTTCTGTGATTTTCTGCAATCATTCTTAGCTGCTAGGGTACAGGCATGAGTAGACAAGTAGTTGAGTTTAATCCGGATTATAGATTTTTCAAATGAGTAAGACTGAAGGTAAACAGGATATGATGAGGGTATGCTGGGGTGTGCTTATAAGGTTGGGCCATGCACTCTAAGCCACTAAGAAAAATAAATGAGGAAACGAGGGGGTGTAGGATTGGGAAAGGTGATAAGGTCTAAATTTTTTGCTACAGCAGAATGTCTGAGAAATTCTCCCACTACAAAGTAACAGAGCAAGCCCCACTTCATCAAAAAGCAAGGGAGATTCTATCTGATAGGCATTCTCTTAGGAAAAAAAAAAAAAACTTCACTTTTCCTTTACAATGTAAGTCTGCTGGTACAGGGCTATTCTCTTTCTATTTGTGCCTAAGGTCACTAATGGCAATTTTTTAAATATCAAATTAGGTCATATAATAATGGTTTTCTGTGGTAATCAGATATTGGTTCATATATGTTGATTACAGTCAAGTTATGAGTTTAATTTGTGGTAATATATAGAAAAATTAAATGTATAAGATGGAAAAAATCATTTTAAAGTTACAATACTAGGTTGACTTTCAATAAAAATGTAAAGTAGGAATAAGGCAATTGCAATTGTATTACAGTATCAATGACACAGTCCTATTAACCTCTGGCTTATATTTGATAGAGATCCGTATCTGGATTGAAAGATATTCCTTCTTTTAAAATCATTTTTTTAAAGACAGAAGAGTCACTAAGAAATGATCAATTATTAATGTATACTTATCTATTGGCCATCCATATCAGCATGGCACTCTGATACTGTACCCATAAATGAAATCTCAAGGGAATTCACACTGTGCACTATTAAGGCTAAGTCTATTCACAGTGACAATAATACAACACTCTTCATCTTCTCTTCTTGATTCTGCTATTTAAAACCACCAATTTAAGAGCAAGAAGAGAAGCCATCTGATTGGATGAGATCTTTAAAATAACTTAGTCACTCTCATGCTAGATAGGCCTAAATTAGACTGCAATTTACCTTTGAAACTGACCAATGATAAAAGCATATTAAAATTTCAGAAGAGATACCTTAGCCAGCTTATCAATTTATATTCATTCATGTAAACAGCATCGAAGGCAGGAAAAGCCCATATTCAGATCAGTACTTTCAGGTGCTAATTAACAAATAATTCTTAAGTACTCATTAAAGTAGTATCTCTGTAGGAAATATCTGGCCAGAATTTCTCTATAACTTTAACCAGGAAAACAGCATTAAAAAGTATCTAGGGCCGGGCATAGTGGCTCACGCCTGTAATCCCAGCACTTTGGCAGACCGAGGCGGGCAAATCATGAGGTCAGGAGATGGAGACCATCCTGGCTAATATGGTGAAACCCCGTCTCTACTAAAAATACAAAAAATTACCTGGGCGTGGTGGCACATGCCTGTAGTCCCAGCTACTCGGGAGGCTGAGGCAGGAGAATTGCTTGAACACAGGAGGCAGAGGTTGCAGTGAGCCGAGATCAAGCCACTGCACTCCAGCCTGGTGACAGAGTGAGACTCCGTCTCCAAAAAAAAAAAAAAAAAAGTATCTGTAGTTAAAACCACACTAACTCAGCTCAATTTTTGACCAATAGTCTGCATTAGTGATATTTTAGCTTTATATCATTTCTACTTCATTGTTGAATTTTTTATTTTAATTCCTCTCTTGGCTTGTTCAATAAAAATGCAGTAATAAATAGGATGAAAAAACAAGATGAGGTATATGGACAGTATAGTATGTTCTGAAAACTTACATAACTGATAATATGTTTTAATTATCTTAGGAAGATAACTTGGTTAGGTATAAAATTTTTAGAAGACATAATTTTTGCCTCAAAATTCTTTAGGTGTTGCTCTGTTACTTTCTTTGACTCAGAGTCTAAATAATACACAATAAATTTAGATGATCCAAAAAATTGTAATTTTTGCTCCTTACTAGGTAATTTTCTGGAGTGCTCTTTGTGTATGTTTTATTTGGTTTTTCATGCATGGCTACTTATATGATAGCTAATCATTATTTTAAACCTCAAACTTTGCCAGGATGAGTCCAGCTAAATGTCATTTCTTACACATTTTGCCTGAAAGACAATTAACCTTTCGATTCATATACTAGTCTTTTAATTTTTTTTTGCTTTCTGCGCTAGGAATTTTCTTCAATTTTGTTTTATTATTTTTTTCTAATTACTATAGTTTATTATTCAGGAATAATCAACAATTGTTACTGAAGTTCCACTCTCTTTACCTCACGGGTTTCTCTTTCATTATTTTCCTTTTCCTTTTCTTCTAAATTCTGAAAAAATTTCTTTAGCTTGTTCTCCATCACACTGATCTGGTTTCCCACAGTATCAATTTTACCTTTTACTGCCCCCATTGTGGATGTTAATTTTGCTATTGCATTTCCTTTTTTGTTTTTGCCATTGCATTTTTAGAGTCTTACAACTAACATCATCTCAGCCACTCCCCTTTTCAACTCATCCTGTTGCCTTTTCATTTCTCAATTCTCAACTCATGGCATTGTGCTCTGTTTCACTGAGACTACACCTTTTTCAATATAGCGAGGATTCTGAACAGTTTTCTAAACTCTTTTGTTTCCTATTGTAAATAATTTTCACTGGTGTTCTCTTCTTTAGCGTTTTCAGGATGATATATATTTCCTTTGTTCTACAATAATTTTCAATGGTTGCATAAAGTTGTTATTTTTTTCTATTTGATCAACCTGGAGCAAGGAAATATTTGTCTAATGCTAGTATTAATATTTTTCAATAGATAGGATATGGAGACTTATCTAGCGGTCACTTTTTTACTTGGGTGCTATTCTAGTCCCAGATCTATGGTTGAAAATGTTTGTATGTACAATTCTAGCTCAATTTAGTACAATAGTGCTTTGCAGGCCTCCATGCAACAAACCTCAGCTCTATTGAGAAGGCATTTTCCCCTACTCACTGGCTGGTTGTCTCACTCTGAAGCAATGAAGTACATAAAATAGAAACTACAAGCCTCAGTGTACACTGCTGCTAACTCTTCCCATTAGCAACAACCTACAACACTTTATTTGTGTATATTACATCTCCCAGGATGTAATGTACTTCTGTTAGTGCTTTTACTACTTCTTCCTACCCATTTTCTAGGTTTCTGCCACCAATTTGGCAACACATTGGCTGCCTCCCAGATCTGCCACCCTGAAATGAAAAGAAGTCTTTCTAGATGCTTATTATCTCTGAGTCAAACAGAAAAGAATCTCATGGCCACCATCTCAGATTTTAGACCAGCAGATATGGGGGGACATCAATCACATAGAGGCACACCACATTTTACTGCACTCAATTCGCAGATAGTGTGATTTTCTTTTGTTTTTAACAAATTAAAGGTTTTGTGGCAACCCTGCATCAAGCAAGGGTATCAGTGCCATTTTTCCAACAGCATATGCTTACTTCCTGTCTCTGTGTCCCATTTTGGTAATCCTTGCAATATTTCAAACTTTTTCATTATTATTATATCTGTTATGGTAATCTATGATCAGTTATCCTTGATCTTACTATTATAATTGTTTTGGCGCACCTCAAACCTCACCCCCATAGAAGATGGCAAGTGCAATCCATACATGTTGTGTGTATTCTGACTGCTCCACCGACTGGCTATTCCATTTGTCTCCTTCTCTTCAGGCCTCCCTATTTCCCAAGATCCAATAATATTGAAATTAGGCCTATTAATATCCCTACAATGGCCTCTAAGTGATCAAGGGAAAAGAAGAGTTGCACATCTCTCACTTTAAAGCAAAAGCTAGAAATGATTAAGCCTGGTGAGGGAACCAGACATGTCGAAAACCTAGACAGGCCAAAAACTAGGCCTCTTGTGCTAAACAGTTACCCAAGTTGTGAATGCAAAGGAAAAGTTATTGAAAGAAATTAAAAGTACTACTCCAGTGAACACTGAAATGATAAGAAAGAAAACAGGCTTATTGCTGATATGGAGAAAGTTTGAGTGATCTGGAGAGAAGATCAAACCAGCCACAATATTCCCTTAAGCCGAAACCTAATCCAGAGCAAGGTCCTACCTCTCTTCAATTCTATGAAGGCTGAGAGGGATGAGGAAGCTGAAGAAGAAAAGTTGGAAGCTAGCAGAGGCTGATTTATGAGGTTTAAGGAAAAAAGCTGTCTTCATAACATAAACTGCAAGGTGAAGCAACAAAGTAGAAGTTGCAGCAAGTTATACCAAAGATCCAACTAAGATCATTGCTGAAGGTGACTGCACTAAACAACAGATTTTCAGTGTAGACAAAACAACCTTCTATTAGAAAAAGATGCCATCTAGGACTCACAGCTAGAAATGAGAAGTCAATGCCTGGCTTCAGAGTGATTTTTTTTGTACAGGGAGGGATGGTTGTTTTGTTTTTTCAGAGTCAGAGTCTCAGTGTGTCACCCAGGCTAGAGTGCAGTGGCGCAATCACAGCTCACCACAGCCTTGAATTCCTGGGCTCAAGCAATGCTCCCACCTCAGCCTCCTGAGTACCTGGGACTACAGCCACATGCCACCACACATAGCTAATTTTTAAATTTTAAGTAGAGATAGACTCATGCTATGTTGCCCAGGCTAGTCTCAATCTCCTGGCCTCAAGCAATCCTCCTGCCTCAGACTCTCAAAATGCTGGGATTACAGCCACAAGCCGCTGAGCCTGGCCTGACCTCAAAGCTTTGATGGACAGGCTTACTCTCTTGTTAGGGGCTAATGAGACTGGTGTCTTGAAGTTGAGGCCAATGCTCACTTACCATTTCAAAAATCTAAGGGTTCTGTTTACAGCATGGTTTACTGAATATTTTAAGCCCACTACTGAGACCTACTGCTCAGAAAATAAAAAGACTTCTTTCAAAATATAACTGCTCATTGACAATGCACCTAGTCACCCAAGAGCTTTGATGGAGATGTAAAGGAAAACTAAGGTTTTCATGCCTTCTAACACAACACCCATTCTGCAGCCCATGGATCAAGAAGGAATTTTGACTTTCAAGTCTTATTATTTAAGAAATATAGGTTGGGGATGGTAGCCGATCCCTGTAACACCAACACTCTGAGAGGCTGAGGCAGGAGGACTGCCTGAGCCCAGGAGTTTCAGATCAGTCTGGGCAACAAAGTGAGACCCTGTCTCTACAAAAAAAAAAAGAAAAAAAATCAAAAAATTACCCTGACATGGTGATGCACACCTGTAGTCCCAGCTACATGAGAGGCTGAGGCAGGAGGATCTCTTGAGCCCAGGAGGTCAATGCTGCAGTGAGCCATGTTCATGCCACTGCATTCCAGCATGGGTGAGAGAGATATATCCTATCTCAAAAAATAAACTAATAAATGTATTTCATAAGGCTGTAGCTGCCACAGGTAGTGAATCCTCTGATGGATCTGGGCAAAATAAATGGAAAACTTTCTGGAAAGGATTCACCATTCTATAAACTATTAAGAATATTTGTAATTTATGGGAGAAGTCAAAATATCAACATTAACAGGAGTTTGGAAGAAGTCAATTCCAAACCCCATAGATGATTTTGAGGACTTCAAGACATCAGAGGAGAAAGTTAACTGCAGATGTGGTAGAAATTACAAGACAACTGGAATTAAAAGTGGAGTCTGAAGATATGATTGAATTGCTACAATGTCATGACACACTTGAACAGATCAGGTATTGCTTCTTATAGATGAGCAAAGAAAATGCTTTCTTGAAATGGAATCTACCCCTGTTGAAGATACTGTGAACACTGTTGAAATGACAACAAAGGATTTAGAACATTACATACACTTAGTTGATAAAGCAGCAGCAGGATTTGAGAGGATTGACAACAATTGTGAAAGAAGTTCTATTGTGGGTAAAATGCTACCAAGCATTGCATGGTACAGAACAATCTTTCATGAAAGGACAAGTCAATCAATGCAGCAAACTTCACAGGTCTCCTATTTTAGGAAATTGCCAGTCACCCCAACCTTCAGCAACCACCACCCAGATCAGTCAGCAGCCATCAGCATCAAGGCAAGAGTCTCCACTAGTAAAAGACAATTACCCAATGAGGGCTCAGATGATCATTAACATATTTTAGCAATGAAGTGTTTTTAAATTAAGGCATGTACATTTTTTAGACATAATGGCATTGCACACTTGGTAGATTACAATAAAGTGTAAACATAACTTTTATATGTACTGGGAAACCAAAAAATTCATGTGTTTCACTTTATTGCAACATTCACTTTACTGCTGTGGTCTGAACCCAAACCCACAATCTCACCAAGGTATGACTATATTGGAAAACAATTTCACCAGATTTGGCTTCTGTGGGACTATGTTCTCACATCCTGAAAACTGATCAACTATAAATTCTAAGTTTTTGATATTATAATGAATTTTCATACTTATCTTTTTATATATACAGTATATAAACTTTTAAAAATATACCTATATCTATGGATGGATAGATAGATAGATGATAGAGCTATCAAACCCAATTTTCAGATGAAGAAATTAAAGCACTGAGAAGATGAGCAGATAAGTATTTGTCAAAGAAACAGCTAGAGGCAGAACTAGGCTGCAAACTCAAAAGATTTTACTCCAGAACCTGTGCCCTTAATCACTGAACTTTCTATCCTTTCTAAACACTAAGTTAAGCAATTAGTTTCATCCTAAAATGAGGAGAGTCCTCTCAACTCTTGGTTCTTGTCCCTGGTCACAAACGTGTAACAATTAGAATAACAGACAACATTTATAAAGTACAATACTTAATATGTGCCAGACATTGGCTTATGCAATTTTCATACTATTATAGTTTGAATGTTTGATCCTTCCAAAACTCATGTTGAAATTTAATTCCCAGTGCTGGAGGTGGGGCCTAATGGGAAGTGATTGAGTTATGGGGGTGGATCACTCAGGAATAGGTAAATCCCCTCTCTGGGTGGCAATAAATGGGTTATATCTCTATTAGTTCCCACAAGAGCTGGTTGCTAAAAAGAGTGTGGCACCTCTCCTCTCTCTCTTGCTTCCTCCCTTGCCATGTGATCTCTTCATACTCTGGCTCCCCGTTGCATTGCACCATGAGTTTATGTTGCCTGAGACTTTCACCAGATGCCCGGTCTTCCAGCCAGCAGAATCATGAGCCAAATAAATCTTTTTCCTCTACAAATTACCCCGTCTCAGGTATTCCTTTATAGCAACACAAATGGACTAAGAAAAATAAATCATCTAATTTAATCCTCACAACAATCCTATATGGTAGGTACTATTATATTCCTGTGTAACATACGAAACAAACAAAATAGAAGCTTTATGACTTAGAGAAGGTAATAAACTCACCCCAAGTCAGAGAGCTCGTAGATGGAAAAGCTGGGATTCAAACTAAGTGTAACTCCCAAGCCCAAGTGCTTATCTCTTATATTATGAAGCCTAATATATTCATCATATCATAGGTATTAATAGATGTATAATACACTATATATAATTCTCCAATAAATTGGTAGTATATTTCACTAAGCAGTCTTTTTTTTTTTTTTTTCGAGACATAGTCTCACTCTGTTGCCCAGGCTGGAGTGCAATGGCATGATCTCGGCTCACTGCACCCTCTGCCTCCCAGGTTCAAGTGATTCTCCTGCCTCAGCCTCTGGAGTAGCTGGGATTATAGGCACCCACCACCACCTGTGGCTAATTTTGTATTTTTAGTAGAGACGGGGTTTCACCATGTTGGCCAGGCTAGTTTCAAACTCCTGACCTCCGGTGATCCACCTGCCTCAGCCTCCCAAAGTGCTGCGATTACAGGCGTGAGGCACCATGCCTGGCACTGCTAAGAAGTCTTATGTTAAGAATTACCATTTTACATTCTACTATAAATACCTGGTGAAATAGAAATGTTCTTCCATCATACACAATTAGTTGCAAATTAGCCAGCAACATTTGTGGAACACATTTGTGGAAGGACATTTCAATCCAATGTTTCCTGTATTCACTTTGGTAGATCCGTGTTCACTGCATCGAGAGGCATGCTGACCCTCTGACTTCTGATAGGTTTAATCAATGAGTACTGGCAGGAAATTGGACAGAGAAAGAACAGGAAACACGAGGTCTTTGTTCTGTTCACACACCCTCTGAAGGCACCCTGCACACTGGATGAGCACCAAAGGTCAAAGCTCCAGGCCTGGAAGTGATACTCTCCAGTCCCCAGTTACTAACCTACATGTTTTGTGCTATATTTTGTGATCTCTACATCCTGCCCACAATTGTAAATGGTTCTTTCACTAAACTCATTCAAATTATCCACTTTGAGTGCACCATTTCTCTTCTCTGCCAGGGCTTGGGCTGACACAGAAGTAATCTCTGGCATAGAATATGCCATAATAGTTTAGAAGAGGATATTTTCCCATTCTATAGGGATTTTTAATGTTCATACGTCTATTTTAAAACAGCAAAGGTATACATATGTAATTACAAAAAAAAAGATGTATAGTGTTATAGAAAATACTCTTTTCTCAGACTCCTAAAGTTGAGAAGCCAACTCTTCAAATTGGACCTAATAAATCACTCATGACTAAAGCACAATTTTAATGCAAGATGAATGGAATGCATAAGGCAGACCCCATGATTACTGCACACAGAAAGCCATTCTTGCTTTCTTCAGCCATGCTGATTCTATCCTAATTAGGATGCTCTATGAAACTGAAGATTTATGTCTGGCTCAAGGTTTTATGAGCCCAAACTAAATGTGCCTGATATCACTGAATTTTATAAACATCTAGCCAAAGACAGCTAGTCACTTATATTTATGAGATATGTGGTGAAAGATCTGCAGTTAATCTACTGAACAGGAAATTGTAGGTTTACACACCCTGAGTGATCATTGCCATTATTTTTCTATCTATTCTATCCCATTCTATAGCAAGAATATAGAGAAATCAGTACTCCAAGTATTGGAGGGTGTCTAAATTGATTTAAAGTTAAGATATTCTCTTAAAGATGTCAGTATAGCAATTCTGCCTTTAAGAATTTATCCTAAGGGCAACCCCCTTTGGGTCCCCTCCCATTGTATGGGAGCTCTGTTTTCACTCTCTTAAATCTTGCAACTGCACACTCTTCTGGTCTGTGCTTTTCACAGATCGAGCTGAGCTTTAGCTCGCTGTCCACTACTGTTGTTCACTGCCATCGCAGACCCACCGCTGACTTCCATCCCTCTGGATCTGGCAAGGTGTCCGCTGCACCCCTGATCCAGTGAGGCATCCATTGCCACTCCGATCAGACTAAAGGCTCACCAATGTTTGGGCATGGCTAAGCACCTGGGTTCATCCTAACTGAGCTGAACACTAGTTGCTGGGTTCCACAGTTCTCTTCCGTGACCCACGGCTTCTAATAGAGCTATAACACTCACCACATGGCCCAAGGTTCCATTCCTTGGAATCTGTGAGGCCAAGAACCCCAGGTGAGAGAACAAAAAGGCTTGCCACCATCTTGGGAGCAGCTCGCCACCATCTTGGGAGCTCTAAGAACAAAGACCCGCTGGTAACATTTGGTAGCCCATACTGGGATTCTCCAAAGTGGTGAGTAATATCGGACCACTTTCACTTGCTATTTTGTCCTATCCTTCCTTAGAATTGAAGGAAAATACCAGGCACCTGTTGGCCGGTTAAAAACAATGAGCATGGCCGCCTGACTTAAGACTCAGATATGAGGCTTCCTGGGAAAAGGCTTTCTAACAACCCCCAACCCTCTGGGTTGGGAGCATTGGTCTGTCTGGAACCAGCTTCTGCTTTCACAATTTTTCTGGGGGAAGCTGAGGGCCGACTAGAGGCAGAAAGCTGTCGTCCTGAACTCCCAGCATAAGCCAGTTCAGATCATGGCGCAGCCAGAAGTCTCTACTCAACGGTTGCCCATGCGTGTGCCCCTATCTTTCCTTCTGACCCATACCTCCCAGGTCCCGACCACAACTTTCTTGAAAGTGTAGCCCCAAAATTCTCCTTACCTTTGAATCTACTTCCTCTGATCCCTGCCTTCTAGGTACTAATGCTTCAGACTTTCACTTCCTCTCCCAAGTATTAGAGCAAGTTGTATCTCCAAGGGGATCTAAGGAAGCTCTACGCTGTGTCCTTAGGCCCCTAGGCTATGAACCCAGGGAGTCTCATCCCTGGTGTCCCTCCCAATTTAGGCATACAGCTCTCAACATGGGCAGTTATGTGGGACCTGTTCCCCACCATCCTTGCCAGGGCCTTAGAACTGATGACCCAGTACTTTAACAACTGGAACTGGGTCTACAACAACATAACAGATCAGGATGAAAGCGAATTGAGTAAGTCAAGGCAGAGAGAGAGAGGGGAAAGAGAGGCAGCGGGTGGGGAAAGAGAGGCAGAGAGAGAGAAAAAGAGAGACAGAAGTAGTAAATAAAAAAAGTGTGCCCTATTCCTTTAAAAGCCAGGGCAAATTTAAAACCTATAATTGATCATTGAAGGTCTTCTCCATGACCCGATAACACTCCAATACTACCTTGTTGTCAGTGTAAACAAGGGTGTAGCCTGAAAACACTGAGACCACTGACAACCCATAGCCTTCCTATCAAAAACTCTTAACCCAGCCGTGGATGGCCCAAATGCATTCAATCTGTAGCAGCAACTGCTTTGCCAACAGAAGAAAATAGAAAAATAACCTTTAGAGGAAACCTCATTGTGAGCACACCTCACCAGTTCAGAACTATTCTAAGTCAAAAAGGCAAAAAGGTAGCTTACTAACTCAAAAACCTTAAAGTATGGGGCTATTCAGTTAGAAAAAGGTGATTTAACATTAACCACTGAAAATTCCCTTAACCCAGCAGATTTCCTAACAGGGGATTTAAATCTTAATTACCATACAAAGGTCCGACCAGACCTAGGAGGAACTCCCTTCAGGACAGGAGGATAGACGGCGCCTCCCGGGTGATTGAGAGAAAAACGACAATGGGTATTCAGTAATTGATAGGGAGACTCTTGTGGAAGCAGAGTTAGGAGAATTGCCTAATAATTGGTCTGCTCAAACGTGTGAGCTGTTTGCACTCAGCCAAGCCTCAAAGTACTTACAGAATCAAAAAAACTCTATCTCAATCCTGAGTCAAAAGGTTACCTACACCCTCTCTGAAATGAATTTGCAGAAGGACTATTGTTTATGGGAATGCATCTTGATGGAGCAGCTGGGTTGCTATGAAATACTCAGGAACTCACCCCAGCTCTAGGACTCACCCCTGAGCACAAAGGCAATGTTGGGCACGCTGGAAAAGGACCACTAGAATCCGGCAGCCTGGACCCCTTTCTTTGTGGTCAAGAAAGGTGGGAAAAGGGGTGCAGGACTGCTACATCAGTGAGCGTAACGAATCCAATAAGCAGAGGTCCATGGGTTGTTACACATCTTGGAAAGGAATAAGCATTAGGACCATAGAGGACACCTCTGACTAATGCTCATTAGAAAATGACTAGGGGTGCTGGCATCCCTATGTTCTATTTTCAGATGGGAAACGTTACCCGCAAGGCAAAAAACACCCCTAAGAAGTATTCTGGAGAATTCAGCCCAGTCAGAGTGCATGTACCTTTTTCCCTCTCAGACTTGAAGCAAATTAAAATAGACTTAAGTAAATTCTCAGATGACCCTGATGGCTATATTGATGTTTTACAAGGGTTAGGACAATACTTTGATCTGACATAGAGAGATGTAATGTTACTGCTAGATCAGACACTAACCCCAAATGAGAGAAGTGCCACCATAACTGCAGCCCAAGAGTTTGGCGATCTCTGATATCTCAGTTACAGTTAAGTCAATGATAAGATGACAACAGAGAAAAGAACAATTCCCCACAGGCCAGCAGGCAGTTCCCAGTGTAGACCCTCATTAGGATGCAGAATCAGAACACGGAGATTGGTGCCACAGACATTTACTAACTTATGTGCAAGAAGGACTAAGGGAAACTAGGAAGAAGCCTATAAATTATTCAATGATGTCCACTATAACACAGGGAAAGGAAGAAAATCCTACTGCCTTTCTGAAGAGACTAAGGGAGGCATTGAGGAAGCAAACCTCGCTGTCACCTGACTCTATTGAAGGCCAACTTATCTTAAAGGATAAGTTTATCACTCAGTCAGATGCAGACATTAGAAAAAAACTTCAAAAGTCCGCCTTAGGCCTGGAGCAAAGCTTAGAAACGCTATTGAACTTGGCAACCTTGGTTTTTTATAATAGAGATCAGGAGGAGCAGGTGGAATGGGACAAATGGGATAAGAAAAAGGCCACTGCTTTAGTCATGGCCCTCAGGCAGGCAGACTTTGGAGGCTCTGGAACAGGGAAAGGCTGGGCAAATCAAATGCCTAATAGGGCTTGCTTCCAGTGCAGTCTACAAGGACACTTTAAAAAAGATTGCCTGAATAGAAATAAGCCACCCCCTCGTCCACGCCCCTTATGTGAAGGGAATCACTGGAAGGCCCACTGCCCCAGGGGATGAAGGTCCTCTGAGTCAGAAGCCACTAACCACGTGATCCGGCAGCAGGACTGAGGGTGCTCGGGGCAAGCACCAGCCCATGCCATCACCCTCACAGAGCCTCGGGTATGCTTGACCATTGAGGGCCAGAAGGTTAACTGTCTCCTGGACACTGCTGCGGCCTTCTCAGTCTTACTCTCTGGTCCCAGACAACTGTCCCGACCTGTCACTGGACAACCGGACAACTGTCCTCCTCTGTCACTATCCGAGGGGTCCTACGACAGCCAGTCACTAGATACTTCTCCCAGCCACTAAGTTGTAACTGGGGAACTTTACTCTTTTCACATGCCTTTCTAATTATGCCTGAAAGCCCCACTCCTTTGTTAGAGAGGACATTCTAGCAAAAGCAGGGGCCAATATACACCTGAACATAGCAGAAGGAACACACGTTTGTTGTATCCTGAAGTCTGGGCAACAGAAGGAAAATATGGACGAGTAAAGCATGCTCATCCCATTCAAGTTAAACTAAAGGATTCTGCCTCCTTTCCCTACCAAAGGCAGTACCCCCTTAGACTCGAGGCCCAGCAAGGACTCCAAAAGATTGTTAAGGACCTAAAAGCCCAAAGCCTAGTAAAACCATGCAATAGCCCCTGCAATACTCCAATTTTAGGAGTACAGAAACCCAACGGACAGTGGAGGTTAGTGCAAGATCTCAGGATTATCAATGAGGCCATTGTCCCTCTATACCCAGCTGTACCTAACCCTTATACTCCACTTTCCCAAATACTAGAGGAAGCAGAGTGGTTTACAGTCCTGGACCTTAAGGATGCTTTTTTCTGCATCCCTGTACATCCTGATTCTCAATTCTTGTTTGCCTTTGAAGATCCTTCAAACCCAACGTCTCAACTCACCTGGACTGTTTTACCCCAAGGGTTCAGGGATAGTCCCCATCTATTTGGCCAGCCAGTTCTCATACTTGCACACTCGTGTCCTTCGGTACATGGATGATTTACTTCTAGCTGCCCGTTCAGAAACCTTGTGCCATCAAGCCACCCAAGCACTTTTAAACTTCCGCGTCACTTGTGGCTACAAGGTTTCCAAGCCAAAGGCTCAGCTCTGCTTACAGCAGGTTAAATACTTATGGCTAAAATTATCCAAAGGCACCAGGGCCCTCAGTGAGGAACGTATCCAGCCTATACTGGCTTATCCTCATCCCTAAACCCTGAAGGAATTAAGAAGGTTCCTTGGCATAACAGGCTTTTGCTGTTATATTCTGCTGTTATATATTCTGCCTGTATAATAGCCAGGCCATTATACACACTAATTAAGGAAACTCAGAAAGCCAATACCCATTTAGTAAGATGGACACCTGAAGCAGAAGTGGCTTTTCAGGTCCTAAAGAAGGGCCTAACCCAAGCCCAAGTGTTAAGCTTACCAACGAGGCAAGACTTTTCTTTATATGTCACAGAAAAAACATGAATAGCTCTAAGAGTCCTTACACAGGTCTGAGGGACCAGCTTGCAACCCGTGGCATACCTGAGTAAGGAAAGTGGTGTAGTGGCAAAGGGTTGGCCTCATTGTTTATGGGTAGTGGCAGCAATAGCAGTCTTGGTATCTAAAGCAGTTAAAATGATACAAGGAAGAGATCTTACTGTGTGGACATCTCATGATGTGAACAGCATACTCACTGCTAAAGGGGACTTGTGGCTGTCAGACAACCGTTTGCTTAAATATCGGGCTCTATTAATCGAAGGACCAGTACTGTGACTGCACACTTGTGCAACTCTTAATCCAGCCACATTTCTTCCAGACAATGAAGAAAAAATAGAACATAACTGTCAACAAGTAATTGCCCAAACCTATGCTCCTCTAGGGGACCTTTTAGAGGTTCCCTTGACTGATCTCGATCTCAACTTGTATACTGATGGAAGCTCCTTTGTAGAAAAAGGACTTCGAAAGGTGGCGTACGCAGTGTTCAGTGATAATGGAATACTTGAAAGTAATCCCCTCACTCCAGGAACTAGCACTCAGCTGGCAGAACTAATAGCCCTCACTCGGGCACTAGAATTAGAAGGAAAAATGGTAAATATATACAGACTAAGTATGCTTACCTAGTCCTCCATGCCCATGCAGCAATATGGAGAGAAAAGGAATTCCTAACTTCCAAGGGAACACCTATCAAACATCAGGAAACCATTAGGAGATTATTATTGGCTCTACAGAAACCTAAAGAGATGGCAGTCTTATACTGCTGGGGTCATCAGAAAGGAAAGAGAAATATAAAGGAATCGCCAAGCAGATATTGAAGGCAAAAGAGCCACAAGGCAGGACTCTCCATTAGAAATGCTTATAGAAGGACCCCTAGTATGGGGTAATCCCCTCTGGGAAACCAAGCTCCAGTACTCAGCAGATGAAATGGAATGGGGAAACTCATGAGGACATAGTTTCCTCTCCTCAGGATGGCTAGCCACCAAAGAAAAAATAGTTTTGCCTGCAGCTAACCAATGGAAATTACTTAAAACCCTTCACCACACCTTTCACTTAGGCAGTGACAGCACCCATCAGATGGCCAAATCATTATTTACTGGACCAGGCCTTTTCAAAACTGTCAAGCAGATAGTCAGGGCCTGTGAAGTGTGCCAAAGAAATAATCCCCTGCCTTATCGCCAAGCTCCTTCAGGAGAACAAAGAACAGGCCATTACCCAGGAGAAGACTAGCAACTAGATTTTACCCACATGCCCAAATCTCAGGGATTTCAGTATCTACTAATCTAGGTACTTTCACTGGTTGGGCGGAGGCCTTCCCTTGTAGGACAGAAAAGGCCCAAGAGGTAATAAAAGTACTAATTCATGAAATAATTCCCAGATTCGGACTTCCCCGAGGTTTACAGAGTGACAATGGCCCTGCTTTCAAGGCTGCAGTAACCCAGGGAGTATCCCAGACGTTAGGTATACAATATCACTTACACTGCACCTGGAGGCCACAATTCTCAGGAAAAGTTGAGAAAATGAATGAAACACTCAAACGACATCTAAAAAAGCTAACCCAAGAAACCCACCTTGCATGGCCTGCTCTGTTGCCTATAGCCTTACTAAGAATCCGAAACTCTCCCCAAAAAGCAGGACTTAGTCCGTATGAGATGCTGTATGGACAGCCCTTCCTAACCAATGACCTTGTGCTTGACCGAGAGATGGCCAACTTAGTTGCAGACATCACCTCCTTAGCTAAATATCAACAAGTTCTTAAAACATTACAGGGAACCTGTCCCCGAGAGGAGGGAAAGGAATTATTCCACCCTGGTGACATGGTATTAGTCAAGTCCTTTCCCTCTTAATTCCCCATCCCTAGACATATCCTGGGAAGGACCCTACCCAGTCACTGTATCTACCCCAACCGCAGTTAAGTGGCTGGAGTGGAGTCTTGGATACGTCATACTCGAGCCAAACCCTGGATACTGCCAAAGGAACCTGAAAATCCAGGAGATAACGCTAGCTATTCCTGTGAACCTCTAGAGGATCTGCGCCTGCTCTTCAAGCGACAACCGTGAGGAAAGTAACTAGAATCGTAGATCCCCTTGGCCCTCCCTTGTCATATTTTTCTTTTTACTGTTCTCTTACCCCCTTTCACTCTCACTGCACCCCCTGTATGCTGCTGTACTACCAGTAGCTCCCCTTACCGAGAGCTTCTATGGAGGATGTGGCTTCCTGGAAATATTGATGCCCCATTGTATCAGAGTTTTTCTAAAGGAAACCCCACTTTCACCGCCCACACTCATATGCCCCCGCACTTCAGGCCACACATCTCAATCCCTGTATCTTTAACCTCCTTGTTAAGTTTGTCTCTTCCAGAATCGAAGCTGTAAAACTATAAATCGTTCTTCAAATGGAGCCCCAGATGCAATCCATGACTAAGATCTACCGCGGACCCCTGGACTGGCCTGCTAGCCCATGCTCCAATGTTGATGACATTGAAGGCACCCCCCCCAAGGAAATCTCAACTGCATGACCCCTACTACGCCCCAATTCAGCATGAAGCAGTTAACAGCGGTTGTCAGCCAACCTCCCCAACAGCACTTGGGTTTTCCTGTTGAGAGATGGGACTGAGAGACAGGACTAGCTGGATTTCCTAGGCCGACTAAGAATTCCTAAACCTAGCTGGGAAAGGTGACCACACTTACCTTTCAACACTGGGCTTGTAACTCAGCTCACACCCAGCCAATCAGGTATAAAGAGGGCTCACTAAAATATAAATTAGGCTAAAAAGAGGAGGTAAAGAAATAGTCAAATCATATATCGCCTGAGAGCATGGGGCAGGGACAATGATCAGGATATAAACACAGGAATTTGAGCAGGGAGTGGCAACCCCCTTTGGGTCCCCTCCCATTGTATAGGAGCTCTGTTTTCACTCTATTAAATCTTGTAACTGCAAAAAAAAAAAAGAAATTTATCCTAAGAAAATAATCACAGATGTGTGTAAAGATTTATTTATTCATATATTCACTAAGACAATCAATATAAACACTCAAATGAATATGCAGTCTTAGAAATTATGTTATGGGAGAATGTATAATGGCATGGAAAAATGTTTATAAAATATTTTAAGTGTAAAAAATTAGATACTGAAAACATATGTAGGCTTCTGGTGCCAGCCCAAATGGAGGTAAGCTGACTACAGCCTATCAATCCCACTGATTACAACTAAGAACTCTGAACAGAGTACAAAAATCAACTGCCTGAGGACTCTGAAAAGTACACAATGACAGGTGCATTGGGAACTAAAGCAAAAATAAATAAGGACCCATAAGGGTACAGTTTGTGGATTTTTACTCTCCTTTTTTCCCATTATTTGATTTGAGTGCAGACTGCATTCTAGAACTGGGAAGCAAACACTAATAGCAAAAACTCCAGGAGAAGCCCCTTCCTTCCAGTCTGAAGATAGAGGAAAAGTCCTCTATCATAATCTCTGCTAGAGATTATGATTCCCTCTTTTTTTTTCCTTTAGCATGAGTACCTAAAACCCCAAGAAAAATCCATCTCAATGACCAGAGGAACCAAGCAAGAGGAAGTCCTGCTGTGTAAATGGTGGAGAGAAAATATGTTTTGTTTTGTTTGTTTTTTCTCTCTCTCTCTCTCTCTCTTTTCTCCTGCTGCCTCACTGTGAAGGCATTGCCAATTGTGGGAAATGCATGACTGAAAGGGGCCGGGTGGAGACCAAACTACACGGGTCGCAGTCAAGAGATCTTTATTGGAGGTATTGAGTGGCACCACGCAAGGAGAAGGAAGAGAAGAGAGAGAGGGCTGCTGGTGTGCTGGGTTTTATATCCCTTGGGCCTAGGTGGATTGGGCTAGGGGCGGGCCCAAGGGAAGGCGGGAGATGCTTCTTTCTGATTGGCCCTTCTTTGGCTGGTTCAGACAGTGCCCAGTCAAGGAGGGGAGAAGAACCCGGAACCGGCCCCATCTTAAGGTACGGGGCCATTTTAAGGTACCCCATGTTACCTAACAATGACATCATGGGAGGCTAAAAGTTTGAGAAGACTCTGGCTGCAGAAACCATAAAAAGGGACATCTTGAGAGCTGGAGAGTATGAAAGAAATCACAAGAAGAAGAGCTGAAAAAAGGAAACGTGGTTGGTTGCCTACTTAAACAGATAAACAAAATCAACCTTTCTTCACAGAATTTTAACAGGACCTTGAGCCTCAATGTTTGATATGGTTTGGCTGTGTCCCCACCCAAATCTCATCTTGAATTGTAGCTCTCATATTTCCCACATGTTGTGGGAGGGACCCAGTGGGAGATAATTGAATCATTGGGGTGGTTTCCTCCATACTGTTCTCAAGGTAGTGAATAAGCGTCATGAAGTCTGATGCTTTTATAAGGGGTTTTCCCTTTTGCTTGGCTCTCATTCTGTCTTTCCTGCCACCATGTAAAACATGCCTTTTGCCTTCCGCCACGATTGTGAGGCCTCCCCAGCCATGTAGAACTGTGAGTCCATTAAACCTCTTTTTCTTTATAAATTACCTAGTCTTGAATATGTCTTTATCAGCAGTGTGAAAACAGACTAATACAATATTCAAAATGTTCATGGTATAATCCAAAATAATTTGACATACAAAGAGCCAGGAAAAATGGATCAATATTAAGGGAAACCCACAATCAACAGATGTCAACCCTAAAAGGACACCAATGGTGGAATTAGCAGGCAAGGACTTTAGGGCAGCTCTTCAATAATCCTCCATAAGGTAAAGATGAACACTGTTAAAATGAATGAAAGATAGAAATTAATTGCTGAGAAACAGTAACCATAAAATGGAACCAGGTGGACATTTTAGAACTGAAATACACAATATTGGAAATTTAAAAATCCACTAGATGGATGCAATAGCAATATGTAGGTAACAGTGGAAAGAGTCAGTGAATTTGAAGATGGATCAATAGAAATTAAATAATCTAAAGAACAGAGAAAAAGAGAGACAGAAAAAAATGAACAAGTCCTCAGCAACCTGTGGAACAATAATAAAAAGATCTGACATGCATATCAATGGAGTCCTGGAAGAGCAGGATCTAAAAAGAGTACTCTTCAGTAGTACTAAAGGAGTAGGATCCTCATCAGTAGATAGAGACATGTAAGAATAGTCATACTACATCTACCAAGTGTCAATATCAAGTGGCAGCTTCAAAGCCAAAGTGATGGGTTGATGTAAAGTGGAATTTTAATTGGCAGAAGACGAGATGAAAGAAAGAGGTAATCATAGAAAAAATATTTGAAGAAATAATGGCTGAAAACTTCTCAAACTGAGTGAAAGACATAACTGGAGATTCAAGAAGCTCAGCACACTCCTACCAAAGTAAACTTATAAAACCATACCCAGAAACATCATACTCAGACTCCTGAAAACCGAAGATGAGGAAACAAAATATAAAGGCAACCAGAGGAAAACAACATATGCCTTTAAGAGCACAATGGCTTAAATAATTGCAAATTTCTCTTCAGAAATCACACAGGCTAGATGACAGTGACACATCTTTTAAGTGATGAAAGAAAAGAACTGCTAACCAGAACTTTATATCCAGCAAAAATATCCTTCAGGAATGAAGGCAAAACAAAGCATACTCAGATGAAGAAAAACCAAGAGACTTGTTGCCAGCAGATTTCTTAATGAAATGCTAAAATAAATTCTAAAGCTGAAGGGAAATGATATCAGAGGGAAATATCAACATAAGAACTAAAGAGAGCAACAGAAATGGTAAATATCTGGTAACATAATATTTTACTATACTAAGTTCTTTAACATATTTATTGTTAATAGCAAAAATTATAACCTTATCTATAGAGTTCTCAAGTTATGTAGATATAATGAAAATGACAACTATGACACAAATTGAGGAGGGTAAAGTGACAAGGTTTATATATTTCACTTGAAGTGATAAACTATTCCCTCTAAGTAGATTGTGTAAAGCTAAATTTGTATATGGTAATCACTAGAGAAACAACTAAAATAATTCAAAGAGACATATACAAACAGCCAACAGATAAAATTAAATACTAAAAAACACTCAAGGCCGGGCACAGTGGCTCACACCTGTAATCCCAGCACTTTGGGAGGCTGAGGCGGGGGATCACGAGGTCAGGAGATCAAGAGCATCCTGGCTAACATGGTGAAACCCTGTCTCTACTAAAAATACAAGAAATTAGCCGGGCGTGGTGGTGGGCGCCTGTAGTCCCAGCTACTCGGGAGGCTGAGGCAGGAGAATTGCTTGAACCGGGAGGCGGAGCTTGCAGTGAGCTGAGATCGCACCACTGTACTCCACCCTGGGCTAAAAGCAAGACTCCATCTCAAAAAAAAAAAAAAAAAAAAAAAAAAAAAAAAAAAAAATTCAAATAACCCAGAAGAAGGCAGGAAATGGAGGTAGAGGAACAAAAAAAGGATAACAAATAAAAAACTAATAATAAAATGGTAGCCCTAAGTCCAACTATTTTAATAATTACATTAAATGTAAACTACCTATTAAAGAATAGAGATTATCAAATTAAACTTTAAAAATAAGATGCAACTATATGTTATCTACAAAAAATTCACTTTAAATGTGTTTATAAAGATAAGTTAAAAGTAAAAATACGGAAAAAGACATACCATGCAAACACTAATATAAAGAAAGCTGGAGAAACTATACTAATATCAGACAAAGCAGACTTTGGAACAAGGGAAGTTAATTACCTAGGAAAAAGAACATTTTATAGTGATAAAGGGTCAATCCACCAAGATACATAGCATTTCCAAATGTGTATGTACTTTTACCAAGGTGTATGCTCCAAAATATATGATGCAAGAACTAATAAAACTGAATTAGGAAATAGACAAACCCACAATTAGAGACTTCGATTCTCCTTTCTCAGTTAATGAGAGACCCAGAAAACAAGCAAGAATATAGAAGACCTGAATAACACCATTAACAAACTTCTCCTAGTTGACATTTAAGAAACACTCCACTTACTAAAAGCAAAATACATATTTCAAGTGCACACTGAATATGTAACATGATGGCCCATATTCTGAGCCATAAAACCAAACTTAACAAATTTATAAGAACTGAAATCATGCAAAGAATGATCTCTGATTGTAATGTAATTAAATTAGAAGTAAATCATGAAAAGATATCTGTAAAAAAAAATAAACAGTGTACAACTCACTGTAAAATAGAATCAAAAGAAAATTTTAAAAATATTTTTAATTGAATGAAAATGAAAATAAGATGTATTAAGGCATGAGATACAGTTAAAGTGGTGCCTAGGGTAAAGTTTTTAGCATCAAATGCTTATATAGGAAAGAATAAAGGGTTCATATTAACCATGTAAGCTTCCCCATTAAGAAATTAAAGAAGAACAAAACAAACCCAAAACAAACAAAAGGAAGAAAATAATAAAGGTTAAAAACAGAAATCAGCCTGGCACAGTGGCTTATGCCTGTGGTCTTAGCACTTTAGGAGGCTGAGTGGGGTGGATTGCTTGAGCCCAGGAGTTCAAGACCAACCTGGGCAACATGGCAAAACCCCATCCCTACCAAAAAGTACAAAAAATTGTCTGGGCATGGTGGTGTGTGCCAGTAGTCCCTGCTACTTGGGGGGCTGAGGTGGGAAGATCACCTAAACCTGGGAGATTGAGGCTACAGTGAGCTGCACGCCAGCCTGGGTGACAGAGCGAGACCTTTCCTCAAAAAAAAAAAAAAAGAGAGAAATCAATGAAATTGAGAACAATAAAAATAGACGAAAAAAATCAAAAGCTGATCTTTGAAACAAATCAATAAAAATTTGTGTAACTCCTACCCGGACTGATGAAGAAAAAGGAGATAAGGCACAAATTACCCATATCAGCAATGAAGTATGATTATCACTACAGACCCTACAGACAATAAGAGAAAGATAAAAAGGAAATGCTGAAAGATGAAATTGACCAATTATTTGAAAGATACCAAATCTCAGTTTTAAAAATTGACATTAATAGTCCTACATTTTGAAATTGAATAGAATTTGTGAATAAAATTTTCCAATAAAGAAAAGCCCAAGCCCAGTGGTTTTCACTGGTAAATTCTACCAAACATTCTGGACAGAAGTAACACTAATTTTGCTTAATCTTTTCCAGAACACTTAAGAGGAATGAGGCCAACATATGCTAATATCAAAGCCAAAAACAAGAAAAGAAAAACACACTATTGACAAATGTTCCTCATGAACTGAGAGGCAAAAAAACTCAACAAAATATTAGCAAATTAAATCCAGCTATATCTAAAATGAGCAATACCTCATAACCAAGTAGCATTCACCCCACAAATGCAAGCTTGGTTCAAGTCAAAAATCATTGCACATCATTATTTTAAATTACACTACAAAGCTATGGTAATCAAAACAGTATGTTGCTGATACAAACATGGACCAGTGCAACAGAATCAAGAGCTCAGAAATGAATTCAAAGATATATAGTCAACTAATTTTTGACAAAGCCACCAAAAGAACACAATGGGGAAAGGATAATCTCTTCAATAAATGGTGCTGGAAAAACTAGATTTTCACAGGCAGAAGAATAAAATTAGACCCTTCTCTTGCACCATATACAAAATTCAACACGAATGCATAATCAACATCAACGTAAGGCCAGAAACTATAAAACTCCTAGAAGAGAATACATGGGAATAGTTCCCAGAAAATGGTCTTGGCAAGATTTATTTATTTATTTGGATATCATACCAAAAGCTCAGGCCACAAATCAAAAGTAAATAAATGAGACTACATCAAACTAAAAGTCTTTTGCACAGCAAAGGAAACAATGAAATCAAATGGCAACTTACAAATTGGGAAAAATACTTGCAAACCAACATTTGATAAGGGTTTAACATCTAAAATTCATAAAGAACTGACGCAACTCAATCATAGAAAAACAAATGACCCGATTAAAAACAGGCAAAAGACTTGAATAGATATTTGTCCAAATAAGACATAAAAATCACCAACAGGTCTATGAAAAGGTGCTCAATATCACTGATACAGTCCGAATGTGTGTTCCTGCCTAAATCTCATATTGAAATGTAATCCCCAATGTTGGAGGTGAGGCCTGGTGCAAAGTTATTGGATCATGGGGATTTCTCATGAATGGTTTAGCACCATCCCCATTGCTGTCCTTGCGATAGTGAGTGACCTCTCGCGAGATCTGGCTGTTTACAAGTGTTTAGCACTTAACTCTCTCACTCCTGCTTTTGCCATATAACATGCAAGCTTCCACTTCACTTTCTGCCACAACTGTAAACTTCCAGAGGCCTCCCCAGAAGTAGATGCTAGTGTCATGTTTCCTACACAGCCTGCAGAAACATGAGCCAATTAAACCTCTTTTCTTATAAATTACCCAGTCTCAGGTATGGAAACGAAAACCAAAACCACTATGAGATACTACCTCACACCCATTAGAATGGCTATTATCAAAAAGTCAAAAAAGAAGAAATGTTGTCAAAGGTGTGGATAAAACGGAACTCTTGTACACCGTTGGTAGGAATGTAGGTTGGTAGAGCCATACGAAAAACAGTATGGAGGTTTCTAAATAATAAAAAATAAAAAAAAAATAGAACCACCATATGCAACCCCTCTTCTGGGAATAGAACCAAAGGAAATGAAATCACCATCTCACAAACATATCTGCACTCCCATGTTCATCATTGCAGCATCATTCACAATAGCCAAGATATGGAAACAACCTAACTCTCTGTTGACAGACAAATGGACAATGAAACTGCAGTGTATATATACATACAGTTCAGCCCTAAAGAAGAATGAGATCCATTTGTCACAACATGAACGAGCCTAGAGGACATGATGCTAAGTAAAATAAGCCAGACAGAGAAAGAAAAATATTGCATGGTCTCATTTATATGTGAAATCCCAAAAAAAATCAAATATACAGAGATAGAAAACAAAACAGTGGTTACCAGGCACAGGAGTGGGAAGTGGGGAGGAAATGGGAAGAAGTAGGTCAGAGGACATAAAGTAGCAGATATGTAGGATGACCAAGTCTAGATATCTAATGCACAAAATGAGGACTCTATGTAATAAAATTGTACTGTATTTGGGATTCATGCTAAACAAGTGGCTTTTAGTGGACCTTGCCGCAAAATCAAAAAATGGGCAACTCTGTGAAATAATGGATATGTTAATTTGCCTCAATGCAGTAATCTTTTTACCATCTAAATATGTCCCATAACATCATGTTGCATACCTTAAATATACACAATGAAATTTATTTTTTTTAAATTTGGAAAAAAGTCAAGAAAAACCATATGAACAAATCAAAGCATAGGACAAAATTCAACATCCATTTGTAGTTTTTTTAAACCTCTCGGCAAACTTGGAATAGAAAGAAACTTACTCAACTGATAAGGGGCATATAAAAAAAATCTGTATCTAACATCATACTTAATTGCAAAAGACTGCATGTTTTCCCCTAAGAAAGGAACAAGAAACAAGAAAGGATCCTCCTAAGGATATCTGCTCTCTCCTCGTCTACCGAAAACCTACTAGAAGTCTTAACCAAGGCAATAAACCGTAAAAAGGAAATAAAAGCTATCCATATTGAAAAGAAAGAAATAAAATGTCTCTATTAACAGGTGACATGATAGTCTAAATTAAAAAAAGACTCCCATAGAATCTAAAGCAAAGCTCCTTGAACTAATAAATAAGTTTAGTTAAATCACCAGGACATAAGGTCAAAATATACACATTAAATATGTGTCTATACACTAACAATAAACAACCAGAAAGTAAAATTTAACAAAACAGTACTATTTGTTTCACTAAAGAGGATATACAGATGGCAAGTAAGCACATGAAAATAATATTCAACGTCGTTAGCCATTTGAAAAATGAAAATTTTTTTTTTATTATACTTCAGGTTTTAGGGTACATGTGCACAATGTGCAGGTTTGTTACATATGTATCCATGTGCCATGTTGGTTTGCTGCACCCATTAACTCGTCATTTAGCATTAGGCATATCTCCTAATGCTGTCCCTCCCCCCTCCCCCCACCCCACAACAGTCCCCCAAGTGTGATGTTCCCCTTCCTGTGTCCATGAGTTCTCATTGTTCAATTCCCACCTATGAGTGAGAACATGCGGTGTTTGGTTTTTTGTCCTTGCGATAGTTTACTGAGAATGATGTTTTCCAGTTTCATCCATGTCCCTACAAAGGACACGAACTCATCATTTTTTATGGCTGCATAGTATTCCATGGTGTATATGTGCCACATTTTCTTAATCCAGTCTATCGTTGTTGGATATTTGGGTTGGTTCCAACTCTTTGCTATTGTGAATAGTGCCGCAATAAACATACGTGTGCATGTGTCTTTATAGCAGCATGATTTATAGTCCTTTGGGTATATACCCAGTAATGGGATGGCTGGGTCAAATGGTATTTCTAGTTCGAGATCCCTGAGGAATCACCACACTGACTTCCACAATGGTTGAACTAGTTTACAGTCCCACCAACAGTGTAAAAGTGTTCCTATTTCTCCACATCCTCTCCAGCACCTGTTGTTTCCTGACTTTTTAATGATGGCCATTCTAACTGGTGTGAGATGGTATCTCACTATGGTTTTGATTTGCATTTCTCTGATGGCCAGTGATGATGAGCATTTTTTTCATGTGTTTTTTGGCTGCATAAATGTCTTCTTTTGAGAAGTGTCTGTTCATGTCCTTCGCCCACTTTTTGATGGGGTTGTTCGTTTTTTTCTTGTAAATTTGTTTGAGTTCATTGTAGATTCTGGATATTAGCCCTTTGTCAGATGAGTAGGTTGCAAAAATTTTCTCCCATTCTGTAGGTTGCCTGTTCACTCTGATGGTAGTTTCTTTTGCTGTGCAGAAGCTCTTTAGTTTAATTAGATCCCATTTGTCAATTTTGGTGAAAAATGAAAATTAAAACCACAATAAGCCAGGCATAGTGGCTCATACCTGTAATCCTAGCACTTTGGGTGACTGAAATGGGAGGACCACTTGAGGCCAAGAGTTTGAGACCAGCCTAGGTAATGCAGCAAAGCCCTGTCTGTACAAAAAAAAAAATTTAAAAAAAACGATCTGGGCACGGTGGCACATGCCTATACTCCCAGCTACTCGGGAGGCTGAGGTAGGAGGATCAACTGAGCCCAGAAGTTTGAGATTACAATGAGCTATGATCATGCCCCTGCACTCCAGCGTGGGTGACAGAGCGAGACTCAGTCACGCAAACACACACACACACACAAAAAAAAAAAAAGAAAAAGAAAGAAAAGAAAAAAAGAAGAACAAGAGAAGAAGGAGGAAGAGCAGGGGGAAGAAAGAGAGAGAAGGAGGAAGAGGAAGAACAACAACAAAAAGAAGAAGAAGAACCACCACCACCACGATGAGATATCACTATACACCAATTAAAATGGCTAAAATTAAAAATATTGACAACATCAAATAACTGGCAAGAATGGGGCTAAATTTTATCTGTCACATATTCTGGTGGAGACATAAAATGGTACAGCCACTCTGGACAACCATTTGGTAGCTTCCGGTAAAACTAAAAATTGCAACTATCATAGAATACAGCATTTTTCTTCTTGGATGTTTATATCAGAGAAATAAAAACTTATGGTCACACAAAAACCTCTGCATGTATGTCCACAGCAGCTTTATTTATAATAGCCAAAACTGGAAACAAGCCAGATATCCCTTAACGGATAAATGGCTAAACTGTGGTGTATGCATACTATGTAATACTACTAGCAATTAAAAAGGAACAAACTACTGATACATGTAACACCTTGGGCGACTTTCTAGGTAATTATTCTGATTTTAAAAAAAAGCAATCCCCAGAAGTCACGTATGTATGGTTATGGATACATAATATTCTTGAAATGACAAAAACCATAGAAAGAACAAATTAATGGCTGCCAAAGGTTAGGATGGATCAAAGGCAGAAGGTAGTTGTGGCCAAAAAGGGATACATGAGGTATCTTTGTGATAATGGAAAGGTTCTATAACTTTACTGTTTCAATATCAGTATCTTGGTTGTGATATTATAATACAGTTTTGCAAGGTGTAACCACTGGCAGAAAGTGGGTAAAGCCTACACAGTATCTCTCTGTATTTCTTACAACTGAAGTGAATCTACAATTACCTCAATTAAAATGTCAATTAAATATAAAAGGTTCGCTGCCATTGAATGTTTATGTCTCTAAAATTCATGTGGAAGCTTAATCCCCAATCTAACAGTATTAAGAAGTAAGGCCTTTTAAGAGGTGATTGAGTCACGAGGGTTCTGCCATTAATGGATTAATGTGTTAACAGATTATCACAGGAGAGTTAGTTATCACAAGAGTGGGTCTGTCACTAAAGCTAGTTTGGCTCTTTCTCTTATGCCCCTCTTGTCCTGTGATGCCTTCCACCATGGTATGGTGCATCAAGAAGGCTCTCACCAGATGCCAGCACCATGCTTTTGTACTTTTAAGCCTCCAGAACTGTAAGACATAAGTTTCTTTTCTTTATAAATTACCCAGTCTGTGGTATTCTGTGATAGCAACACAAAATGGACTAAGAAAACAAAAATTTCTAAAAAAATATTAAAAATACCATTCATAATAGCACTAATCAAAAATAAAATAGGTATAAACCTAACAAACTACATGCACAAACTATATGCTGAAAACTACAAAACACCAATGAAAGAAATTTAAAAATCTAAATAAATGAAGAGATATGTCATGTTCATGGGTTGGAAAAGTAAATATTGTTAAGATGTCCAACTTTCCCCAAATCGTTTTATAGATTCAATTAAACTCTACTAAAAAATCCAAGTACAATTATCTGTAGATATTAACAAGATTATTCTAAATTTAAACAAAAAGGAAAAGTAATTAGAATAGCATAAACAAATTTTGAAAAAGAACAAAGTTAGATGATTCTCACTACCTGCTTTAAAGATTTACTATAAAGCTGCAATCAACAATGTATGGTACCTGTGAAGGGACACACACATCAGTGGAGCAGAACAGAATCCAGAAACAGACACACAAATTTAGTCAATTGATTTTTGACAAAGGTGCAAAGGTAATTCAATGGCAAAATGATGGTCTTTTCAAGACACGGTGCAGGGAAAATTGCACAACATATACCAGAAAAAAAGGATTACAGATAAAAATGTAAAACCTAAAACTTTAAAACTTCTAGGAGGTTCCATAAAAAGAAGAAAAATGGTAAATTTTGTATCATCAAAATGAACTTTTGCTCTGTAAAAGACACTATCAATAAAATAAACTACAGACAGGGAGAAAACATTTGCAAATCACGTATTTGCCAAAGAGCTTTTATTTGGCAAACATAAAACCTCTCAAAGCTTAATAATAATAAAACAACCCAGTATTTTTTAAATGGGCAAACTTCACAAAGAACATAAATATATTATTAAAAGGCACAGGAAAAGATAATTAACAACTTCAGTTATGAGGGGAACTCAAAACCACAATGAGATAGTGCTACACACCTATTAGAATGGCTGAAATAAAAGAAAAATTGACAATGCCACACTCCAAAGATACAATGTGAGTTCCCATCTCACATTGGTGGAGCTCTCACACATTGCTGGTGGTAATGCAACATGGCACATCCACTCTGGAAAACTGTGGGGGTCTCTTATATAGTTAAATATATACTTACCATATGACCAAGCAATCCCACTCCTAGGCACATGACCAGTAAAAAATGAAAACATGTTTATACAAAAACTTGCATGCAAATCTTTACAGCAGCTTTTCTCATAATCACCCCAAACTGAAAAATGCCTCTAATGTACTTCAACTTGTAAATAAAACTGGTACATCAATACCATGGAACACTACTCAGTGGTAAAATGGAATAAATTACTGATATGTACAATAACATAGGTAAATCTGAATTGCTTTCTGCTAAATGAAAAGCCCAACTGAAAGACATACTGTATGCTTTATATATTTTTCTAGGAAATGCAAAAGTATACAAATGGAGAACAAATCTATGGTTGATAAGATTCAGGGGAGGGTTCTAGTATAAATAGGCAACACAAAGGAATGCTTTTAGGTGACTGTGGTGGTATTTGTACCGTTCTATGCATCTGTCAAAACGTATAGTATTGTATACTTAAAAAGAATAAATTGGCCGGGCGCAGTGGCTCATGCCTGTAATCCCAACACTTCGGGAGGCCAAGGCAGGTGGATCGCTTGAGCCCAGGAGTTCGAATCCAACTTGGGCAACATGGTGAAACCCCGTCACTACTAAAAATACAAAAAAATTAGCCAGGAGTGGCGGGATGCACCTGTAATCCCAGCTACTCAGGAGGCTGAGGCGGGAGAGTTGCTTAAACCTAGGAGGTGGAGGTTGCAGTGAGCCGAGATCACACCAGTGCACGCCAACCTGGGCGACAGAGTGAGACTCCATCTCAAAAAAAAAAAAAAAAAAAAAAAGAATAAATTTTAGTGTATGTGGATGAAGAATTTATAAAAACCATATGTTCATATTGAATTTTTTTTAACAGAAGTAAATATATGACTGAAAAGTCAAATATCAAAATACTAACATTGGTATCTCTGAGTGATATCCGTAATTTTAAAATAAGTTTTAAAGAATATGATTTTTCTGATATCTGACTACATACGTATGAACACACATATACATATACACTGTAGTCTAAGTATGTTCCTGTATGTACATAAAGTTCCAAAATAAATACCATCTTGAAGCCCTAAAATGCTAAGATGCAAGGAAAATTAGGGAGAATTAATTTCTTCCCTGTATTTCTATTGTTTCCTGTATTTGCACAAATTTTCTATAATATGTATCGCTTTTGAAATTAATTTTTTAAATTATAACACAGCCTGACAGACCTAAATACAAAACAATGTGAGTGTGCTAGTGCATTGTCTGACTTTTCAGAATTCCATGCTTCTGTCTTATATCTGGTTCAATTCCACAATGGATCTGATCAAGTGGTGTCTCACTTTCCAAGCAAGCTCTGCTTCTACCGCACTCAGAAGGGCTACCCTGCAGGTGAGGCACGGGCCCTTTAACTGTCTAACTACAGACTGCACAAGAGAGCTATGTTGTATGGAATCCTAAGCAGTAAGATTTTTCCAAGCATGCTTGGATCACATGAATATCTGATTCAATGTGGAAAATTGTACTATTGTTCATGCTTCCCCCAGAAACATATGACATTTCAGAGGAACACAGAGAAACAAATGAAAACCCTCAAGAGCAGTTACCAATTTTGCTAAATGTTATACCAGACATGGGGGGATGGCAGGAATGGGAAAAGAAGTGACCTCAACTAGTGGTCAGATGACTTTCTGTAATTTCAATACCATTTGCAACTAAGAGGGAATGGGTGATTATATCATCAACTATTTCCCCCACTCTAACAAAACCAGGCCCCTATTTTATGCCTGATCCAAAAGAAACATGCAAAGAAGGTGAAGAGGATTCTATGCAAAGCATTATTCTCACAATTCTTCCTCCAGGTTAGGAAAAAACATTATTTGAGCCTTCAAGTTTATATGCATATTTTAGGGTCAAGTCTGAGTCTCCTGAAGAAAAAATTTGCAATTTTACACTCTCTGTATAATATCCAAAACCCCAAAAAACAAAAAACAGAAAAAAATCCACCTAATTTTGTTCCCTGAGTACTCAATAAACTACTGGCCTTCACGTGGCACTGTGTGGTTTTGACTGGCAAAACTAAGCACCGTAGTTACATAATGACATGCAGAATCTCTTCTCAAGATATTTTATTTCCTATTTAAAATTAAGTCATGAACTAGAGCCAAGAATATGTTTTATAAGTATGTAAATAACCATAAGACTAACTCAAATGCAAAATGTAGTATACTTAAGCAGCTTGTTTTCCCTCTTTAACATTTTTTAAATGTCAAAAATTCTCAGCATGTCTAAAAGCAAAAATGGTATCGTCCAGATACACTTGACCATTTCCTATTCTTTGAGCACCCCAAGCTTTTCCACATCTGAGACTTTATTTATCCTCATCTCTCTCTGGTTTTCTGAAATTCTTTTGCAATACAGATTTAGATAACAAAAAAAGTACCTAGATTATATTACCTTAAACTTCTACAAAAATGCCTTCACCTAGCCAAAATATAAGACCATGACTTTGGCTTTCATAAAACCATCAAATAAGAAATATTAACCATAAAGATTTTTCTATATATTACACTAAAAACCAATCAAAGATATTATCTACTATGCTAACCAATGTTCTTTTTTTTTATTTTTATTTACAGACAGGATTTGGCTCTGTCACTCAGGCTGGAGTGCAGTGGCACTATCATAGCTCACTGCAAACTCGAACTCCTGGGCTCAAGTCATCCTCCTGCCCCAGCCCCCACATAGCTGGGACTATAGGCACATGCAAGCACCCCAACTAATGTTTAATTTTTTGTAGTGGGAGCCTTGCTATGATGCCCAGGCTGGTCTCGAACTCCTGAGCTTAAGCAAGCCTCCTACCATGGCCTCCCACAATGCTGGGATTACAGGTGTGAGCCACCATACCCACCCTTAATGTTCTTTAAATAAATATCTGAGTGATAAATTACCTTGAAAAGTCAGTGCCTGGAAAGAACTGTATTTTTCCCAATAAATTGTTATACCTCCTTTCTTTCAACATAAGGACAATACAATCAAATGTGTATTGTTTTTCACCTTAGTTGCCCTGAAGATTATTTAAATTTGCTTCTTATTAGCAATAACTAACCCATCTCTCGTATCTGAAACATATCTTTCTTTCTTTTATTTTCAAATTGTAATTTCTTACATGTTTTTTGTTATAGTGAAAGTCAATCTGTAATATGTTTTGAAAATAGGCAGAATTCAAGCCAGGCGCAGTGGCTCACACCTGTAATCCCAGCACTTTGGGAGGCCGAGGCAGGCAGATCACTTGAGGTCAAGAGTTTGAGACCAGTGTGGCCAACATAGTAAAACCCTGTCTCTACTAAAAATACAAAAATTAGCCAGGTGTGGTGGCAGGTGCCTGTAATCCCAGCTACTTGGGAGGCTGAGACAGAAGAATTTCTTGAACCTGGGAGGCAGAGGTTGAAGTGAGCCAAGATCACCACCGCACTCACCTGGGTGACAGAGTGAAACTGTCTCAGAAAAAAAACAAAGAAAATAGGCAGAATTCATATATTAAGACTGCTCTACAGGGTCCTACAATTAATCCATGTAAATTAAAAAACAAAAACAATGTGGCTTAGAGCAGCATTTATCAACCTTGAATGTGCATAGAAATCACCTGATGATCTTATTAAAATGCAGACTCTGATTCAGAAGCTCTGAGGTGGAGCTGGAGATGCCACATTTCTTACAGGCTCCCAGACAAAGTTGATCCTGCTGGTCCTCAGCCCGCACTTTGAGTAGGCAGGGCCTGAACAGTATTCTGCCATGACACGAATGAAAAGCCAGTCCAGGAGGAATAATGGGTATGATACGGCCCTAAAAGAGGATGACTCTCAAAATGGCCAGTACTACAAACTAGAGCCAATGGGATTCCCAGATATGTTTCAATTTTTAAAAATCAAGATGTCTTACATTCATCATCAATATTTTAAGTTTTCTAAAAAATCCAGTTCATGGTTTTCAAAGAAGTTGACTCTGAGTCATCTGTTAGACTCTACCATATACATATGAATAATGTTCTGGTTGATATATTTTTAAATTCCTATCATTTTGAATGTTTTTGGGAGGAGACAGGACAAGAAAAGAATACTCAATGAAAATTTGGGAAGAGAAAGCTTCCATTTACTTAAATGTTTACTAAACACCTATTATACCCCAAATACTACTTTAAGACCTCAAAATACATTTGCCTTTTTCTTTTCATTTATTTATATTGGTTTTATCCTAATTCTTCTTTATTATCTTTTGGAGCAATTATTATTCAACATGCAGAATAATCATTTTGCTAGTGAATGAGTGAATGAATCCACGTCACTTGAAGAAAATTCATCAGCTGTGATATTGACTAAGAAAATGTTAATATTTGAGCAACAGCTAGTTTAAATTTTCTTTCTTTCCAGCTTATTTCCAATGAAGTGTATTCCTTCTCCTGGCCTGACATGTTACATAATGATAGTCTCTGAAATACTTCACAGTAAAGACCTAGTTTTTCCAAAGTTGTCCATGTCAGGCCTCTAAGCCGAAGCTAAGCCATTGTAACCCGTGACCTGCACATACACATCCAGATGGCCTGCAGGAGCCAAGAAGTCTGGGGCAACCAAAAAACCACAAAAGAAGTAAAACAGCCAATTCCTGCCTTAACTGATTAACCAACATTACAACATTCCACCATTGTGACTTGTCCCTGCCCTACCTTAACTGATCAGTCGACCTTGTGACATTCTTCTTCTGGACAATAAGTCTTATGATCTCCCCACCATGTACCTTGTGACCCCCTTCTCTGCTAACAATAAATAACCACCTTTTACTGTAATTTTCCATTACCTACCCAACTCCTATAAAGCAACCCCTTCCCTGACTCCTTTCTCGGACTCAGTCAGCCTGCACCCAGGTGAATTAAAAGCTTTATTGCTCACACAAAGCCTGTTTGGTGGTCTCTTCACACAGACGTGCTTGACAGTCCAGTCTTTACAGATTCTCATATTGCCCACTGTTACACGTATGTATGTCTCCTCCACATAATTTCATGGATGAAGTAGGAAAAAACTTGCATTTTTGTTAAAGCTAAAATTAACCAGTTATCTACTATACATAAAGGGCTAGCTGAGTCACTGCATTTATTTCTATAAGTACAAAAAGAGTTAAGTTTTTTTTCTAAGTCAGAGGCTTTAAAGCCAAGTATACTAGTTTTCTATTACTGTGGTGATCAATTACTATCAATCAAATTGCCTAAACGACACAAATTTATTATTTTACAATTCTGGAGGTCAGAAGTCCAAAATATGCTATAATTAAGCTGTCAGCAGGTATGTGTTCCTTGAAACTCTAGGAGGAAAACCATTTTTTTGCCCTCTCCAGCTTCTAGACACCTCTCACACCCCTTGTCTCCTGGCTCCATCCTCCAACTTCAAACCCAGCATTGTCGTATCTCTCTCTTCCAGTCACATCTTCCTCCAACAAGCTCTTGTCTTCTGTTCCCTATTCCTTTTAAGGACCCTTGTAATTACATTGGGCCCAATGGGATAACTCAGGATAATTACCCTATTTTAAGGTCAATTGATTTGCAATCTTAATTCTATCTGCAACTTTAATTTCCCTTTGCCATGTAACCTAATGTATTCACAGGTTCCTGGCATGAGAATGTAAACATCTTTGGAGGCCCATTATTCGGCCTACCACACCAAGACAGTATTCTTTTTCCATTTACTAACTTCAGTTTTCCAAAAACGCCTTAGTTCTCTTACAGTTTCTCAATACTAGGAAAAGAAACCATTGGAGAATAACAGTATAAGATTACTGGTAGCAACAATGTGTATTTCAGTTTTTGACCATAAGCTCTGAATCTATTGGAATGACCCTCATACCCAAAGAGAGATATGAATACAACAGAATGGCCACTGCCACATAACCGTCTGCTCCTGGATGCATGCAGCCTGAGATTCCTGACTCAGATCCTGGTAAACTGAAGCCATGGAATATGGAATCCAACTGTGGCTATCAGGATAAGTGATTCCTGCAATCCAAGCTAGCTAGAAAAAAGGGCCTTCTCATTACAATTTAAAAAAGTTAAACTCTTGCAAAATTACTCCAATAAACTTAGACTCAATATTGTACAAGGCACTAGGTAATAAAGTTTATGGTCTTTTTAACATTAAAAGTGAAAAGTAAAATGGCTAAATTATAGTAGCCTAATCTTTTCATGCCATTACTGAGGATTGACATGTTGGTTGTTTTAACAGCTGTACAATGCTTAAGCTCTAAGGATTCTAAATCTCAAATAATAAAAAGAATAACACTTTGCATGAATGTTTTTATGAATATATCTCAGACATACTTTCTCACAGGCACTCTTGGTTAAAGATAATTATTATATTTCAATCAGGAGCCACAGAGTAAAATATTACAACGCTGGCTAAAGGTCCTATACAATCTGAAGCTAAATATGAAGCAAAGTAAATGTTTCACATTTGAATCTACTGTCTGACTTCTGGGATAGAAAAAGTCCTGTATGGTGATTAGTATTTAAAACAGGCAAGTCCAATTATTGAATGCTAAAAGATAAATTATATGACAGCATATCAAGCTGACTCTACTATGGTTTCATGTCACACAAAGGTTATGAGAGGTATATCGTTTCTTCTGAGCCTTGTTTTTTAATGCACAGTAAGCAATGCCAATTATGAAAAGCAGGCACCTCTTGGGTTAACCAACACCCTCAATTTCTACCTCTGTTCACCTGCTGACCCCTCCCCTTGCTCCCACAACACAGCATCTACCGCAAGAGTGATACTGAGGGTTGTTTCTAGTACCTATGGCTCCCAGAGCATCTCTATATTCTTGCCCAGCACTGCTCTTTAGCAACATTCAAATAGGCCAGCTCTAAGTAAGATCTGACTTAGGAATGGGATAAGGCAGTGTCCCAAAAGGAGTTTCGCTCACATAGCCCCTCAAAGAATTCCGAAAATCTATGCACATATTTTAAATAACATCTCAACATCCTTAACATAGTTAAGTTAAACACTTGAAAAAGGGACATCTTTCTGTCGCTCTATGGGTGGTATGCTTGCTTCATATACATATGCATCAGAACCTCAGGGTTGCAGATTTAGCTCATTCAATATACGGAAAATGTCTGCTACACAACATAATTGGCAAAGCCAATCCTCATTGACAAGCCAATCAACTCAATAAGACTTTCTGTCAAGACAACTCCTACATTGTTGTTCAATTAAATATAAAGATAGCCCTGGTGACAGCCATCTATCTTCTGGAAGCTAAAAGGAACAGACAGAAAAACACACCTCAGAGTCTTGTCACGGGCTCCTCACTTGGATGAATGGGGAGAATGAAAGGAGAACTGGCAGGCATCACGCATGTTCAGAGGGAAATTAGTTTCAAGCAGAGTTGGAAGATGAGGATCTGAAAATTAAAACCCTTGCAACATTCTATGCCCTGTGAAGTCTTGTGGGCCTAAGGGTATGTGCACAGTTTGGAGACTGCTGGGCAAAAGAATTGAAATTCCATTCTGAAAGTATCTAATATAATGCAAATATAAGGTGTTATTTTTAAACCAAAAGCCTCTCTGCATTTGAGGCATCCTAAGCCTTTGGAAAATTTTAAAACAGGTATCGTGTTCTCTTCATCAGAATGGAGGGTCAACAAGAGATTATAATCTTGCTGGTGTAGCCAACCTAGTGTATAAACAGTTCAGGGAGTCTCAGGAATTCGTTCTACAACTTCTCTGAGTGCTTTAGAACTTCATTGCTTTTGTTTTAAGCCTCTTCCTAATAATCTTTTAGCGTGTGTCTTAGTCACCTTTACCCTGAAATTCCTAGGTCCATCCATGAGTTCATTATTGGGCCTTATGCCCATGTTCTGTTCTCCAGGGGGGTTGAAGAGGGCCTTTTAGTGCCAGAAATAGAAGAACTTTCAAAATGATATACTAATAATAACCTGCACCTGTCAAGATTATCATATTGTACCAACAGAGGAGCTGCTTATGCAAACTACTGTAAATTTGTACATGCGAAGACAAAGAAGTGTGTACAGTCACCTTGGGAATGCACTTTGAAAATCTCTGTCTCCTAATATGTATGGGGTAAAGGTTGAAAGTAAATTATTGACAATGGGAAAAAAAAAAACAGATGCAAAGAAGACAACTTTATTAGGTGCTTTCTCTCCCTTATGAGAAGGATTTGGTTCTTTCAGGTGAAGTTCCAAACCACTAGACAATACCCGGTTTCCTTCAGCTGCAACAAGTTCATCCCACGGTGGGTGCTCTGAAAAGCACCTTGAGGGCGAATGGGTCTCAGGCCATTCATGCTCAGGTCCGATGCTTTCTTAGTTGAAGATTCTTCCCGTGTCACCTCTTAGAAGCAGTTCGGTGTCCCCCTCCAAAGAGCCCACCACCTGGCTGCGCCCCACCTCCATTTGTCCCCCAGCTGCCAGGTAAGGGTACCCAGCTACCAGGTAACGGTGAGTGGTTCAGAAGGTGCTACTGCAGGGGCAGCCAGGCCTTCACACGCAATCACTGGGGAAGAGGCGAGGACACGGGTGGATGCTGGAGGCGCGCACGTGCGCAGGTGCTCACGCATACACACACACACACACACACGCACACACACACACAGGCACGGGGTGCGAGGCGAGCAGGGGGAGGGGACGGCCTTACCAGATCAATGAACGTCAGGAATTTCCAGCTCCCTCCGTAGGTCTGGTGCGAGGGCATTTCTATGGCCTTGTAGTTACACAGGATAGAGCAGTAAGACAGCAGGATTGCCATCCGCAGCACCTGGCAGGGGACAAGCGCCATGTTCGCCAGAGGCCTGGACGGGCTGGGCGGCGAGGACGGCGGGCGGGAGGGAGGCGCCGGGCGCGCGGGGGCGGGCGCCGTGGGAACCCGGGCGCGGGCGCGGGCGCGGGCGCGGGCGCGGGGTGGGGGCGGGGCGGGGGCGGGGCGAGGCAGGGGCGGGAGCTGGGCGCGCGCCCCCGGGGACTGGCGCGGCCGCGAGCGCCCCGGTGACCTGTACTGAGTGGGCGCGGTTTGCGGACGCTCTCCACTGCCGGCCGCGGCCTGGCAGGAGGCGTGTCGTCATCTCTTTCGTCACCTTCGTCATTCTGCTCCTGCGTTCGCAGGGTCCCGGGACACCCGGCCAGGAGGCGCTCCCTAGGCATCCTGGGAGTGGGTGCGACCTCTGAGTGCTACGAGGGCTCGGGAAGTGCGCGCTGATCTCCAGGGGGAAGCGGGGCCTGTGGTTAGTGGGCGCCGGGCCAGGCGAGGGGGCGAGGAACCTGGACTGAAGGAGTGGACCCCAGTGTCCACAAATGTTCCCGCCCCGGAATCGCGGTGACGCTTCCTGGGGTAGTTGCAGTTGGCCGAGAGCTGGTGCCCCGTGCTGAGGGATCCGGTGGGGGTGTGAACGTGGGGTGTAAACTCCAGCACAGGCAGCCGCGAGTGACTTTCAGTATGTTGGGGCAATAAGGTTTTCAGTGTTGATAAACGACTGTCAATCACTAGGAAACTCTCTAAATTCTGCTTTTAATGGGTAGGCTACGCAGCACTTTTCCATGAGAGATTGATTAATGTCATATCAGTGTATAACATCAGCTAGAATATGAACTTTGGACAAGTGGTTTATAGATAAAAAGCTATAAAGAAAGGATTATCAAATAACTTTCTGCCATAGGATTGCATTCAGCTTTTAAAAAATTCCAATTTTGGATGTAAAACCCCTGCGTGTAATTTAATACTAATCTTCTGGTTGTTAAACTGGTTTTGCCCTGATTTTTTTTCTTACACAACTACCAGGGTTAATGGAAGGAAAATAAATATAAACTGGAGTCCCTCCTGCCTTCCAGTAAATGTTGTCACACTGAAGTTGCATCAGTCTGTGGGCAACATTTTCATTTCAGCCAACCAGATGCAGGGTCGGATTATGAAAAGGCAACATAGGTATTTCCTGTGGATCCATTTAAAACAGGTGTCCTCTTCAAATAGTCTCTGAGTCAGAGGATGTGGAGGGAGGGCTGGTGGGGAGAAGCATAGTGCTAGAGGTAAAGTGAAAGTAGCAAGCCATGGATGTTTTCCTGAATGTTTCCAATCAAGCTCTAAACTAAAATGAAGAGACCCACTAGATTTTTTAAATTGGCATTACAATTATGCTAATAGAACTGATGTCAGAATAAGATTCTACTAGCATTAAAACGATGTATTATTGATGATTTTTTGGTCAAATCTTAATGTAAAAGTTGGGTTTACTTTTTTTAATTGTGCATCCTTGGTACATGGTTATAAAACTGCCAAAAAATAAAAATAAAAAAGAGTAGATCTATTGAAGATCTGCCTACCTTAATAATGTGTCTGGAGTTGGTTCCTGCCGGTAGGTTAGTGGTCTCACTGACTTCAAGAATGAAGCGGCAGACCTTGGTGGTAAGTGTTACAGCTCTTAAAGATGGTACAGACTCAGAGTGAGCAGTAGCAAGGTTTATTGTGAAGAGCAAAAGGACAAAGCTTCCACAGCATGGAAGGGGACCCGAGCGGGTTGCCGCTGCTGGCTGGGGTGGCCAGCTTTTATTCCCTTACTGTCCCCTCCCGTTTTCCGTTTCTGTCCTATGAGAGTGCCCTTTTTTCAGTCCTCCCCGCGATTGGCTACTTTTAAAATCCTGCTGATTGGTGCGTTTTACAGAGTGCTGATTAGTGTGTTTTACAGAGTGCTGATTGGTGCTTTTTACAGAGCGCTGATTGGTGCGTTTTACACTCCTCTTGCAAGACAGGCAAGTTCCCCAAGTCCCCACTTGACTCAGGAAGTCCAGCTGGCCTCACCTCTCAATAGAGCCTTAATAAAGTTTTATGAGTTAATGTGATATTTGCAAAGTTTAATATACCCTTCCTACTTTACATGTTAGACAATTATTAAGACTCCCCAACCCCATTGTTACAAAATGAAATAATATTTTAATAAAGCCATTTTTAATGGTCAGGGTTTTGTTTTGTTTTTGTTTTTGTTTTTTTGTGAGACAGAGTCTAGCTCTGTCACCCAGGCGGGAGTGCAGTGGCATGATCTCAGCTCACTGCAACCTCTGCCTCCTGGGTTCAACTATTCTCCTGCCTCAGCCTCCCAAGTAGCTGGGACTACAGGTGCATGCCACCACACCTGGCTAATTTTTTTGTATTTTTAGTAGAGATGGGGTTTCACCATGTTGGCCAGGCTGGTTTTGAACTCCTGACTTCAAATGATCCGCCTGCCTCGGCCTCCCAAAGTGCTGGGATTACAGGTGTGAGTCACCGCGCCTGACCAGTTTCTTTTAAATAAATAACTATAACTCTAAGTATTTAGAACCTATTCTGCTGGGTTTGCTTTTGTTTTTGTCATGATTTGCCAACCATGATGAGATAGTTTTGTGCTTTAAAAAATGAAGCGTTTGTATAAACTTGACTCAAATACTATTTTATGAGAATGTCAGTTCACAATTTTTGGAACTTCTTGATAACTATTAACATGTCCAGACTTGCTTTCTCTGCTTTTCAGACCATATCTAACAATCTTAGTCATGTTTTACAGATACTTTTGTGGAAAATATTAATCTACACACAGATTGTGTTTTTACAGCATAAACAATACAATGGCTATTATTGCTTTTAAAACTTCATTAGGTAAGTTATTACTTTTTATCAACTATAATACATTATTCACTTCTAAGTATTCTTATGATGATTCCATATTTGATTTAGATAATACTGTTTTCTATGTATAGAAGAAATATTTGCATGTCTTTTTTTTTTTTTTTTATCTTTTTCATTCTACTACACAGTTAGTGAGACTGCAGGAGAAAAGCCTTATCCAGCTGAATTTCATGAATAGCAGTAAACATAAGAAACACCAAGGGAAGATTTCAAGAATCCGTTTTAGCTTCAAGCTATATTCTTTGATTGTTGTAATATTTCTTAGACTATATATGGGGCTGAAGATATCCTTTCTTAAGTACTTCTAATAATTGAGACAGACTGTTCATTCCTTTTTTTTCTTTTGGAGGGGGGGTGTATTAGTCCATTTTCATACTGCTATGAAGAAATACCTGTGATTGGATAATTGAGAAAAAGAGTCTTAATGGACTCACAGTTCCACATGGCTGGGGAGGCTTCACCCTCATGGCAGAAGATAAAGGAAGAGCAAAGTCACATCTTACATGGTGGCAGGCAAAGGAGTGTGCAGGAAACTGCCCTTTATAAAACCATCAGATCTCGTGAGACTTATTCACTATCACAAGAACAGCACAGGAAAACCTGCCCCCATGATTCAATTACCTCCCACCAGGTCCCCCTCGACAATGTGTGGAGATTATGGGAGCTACAATTCAAGATGAAATTTGGGTGGGGACACAGCCAAACCATATCAGGGAGGATGTCTGTCTGACATACTGATGATAATACCTGTTAATTTGGGAAATGACTGAGACTCCTATGTCATCCTTAAATTGTATTCCAAGAAGCCAACTTTATATAACTATTGGTCATTGCTTAAAAGTTCAGGAGGAAGAATTGTGTTTATACATATCCTTACAGTATTCGATAGTTACACATTTCCTTTGGTTCTGCATTTACACCAGATAAACATTTTCTAACAATATCAATATATTTGGAACAAATTTTTTCTTCCCATTTATCTGTACTTCAAGGGTGAAAGTTAGGACATGTGCCCCTCAGAGGCCTGGGCATGGAAAAAATCTTCAGTATTACAGAAAAGATACCTCTGAATTATTTTTATTCATTATAAATGTAGCATATTTATGATACTAAAATGGAAACGCTTTTTTTAAAAAAACATTTTCCCCACTCTCTCCACCCAGAGAAAACAATGAACATTTTAGCATATTCCTGCAAGTCTTTTACAATATAGATTTAGCTGATTTGTGATGTACTATATAACAACTTGCATCACAGAGATTTCTTCTGCCTCAAGTTTAACAGCAATTTTCTCCTATTTAAAACATTGTAAAAATCATGTTTAATGATTGCGTAGCACAACATCATATGGACATATATTTTGCTTAAACTTTTTTTCTTTTTGGATATTTATGTTCTTTTAAAGTTTTCACCACTAAATACACAGTAATGTCTATATTTTGAATTGAGAAAGCTACTTTTTAGGATTATATGGAACTCAAAACCAATTAAGAAACTACACTTCTAGAACCTACTGTGTGTTGTTCATGTGTGTTTATATGAACTGAGGTGACAAGGAGAGTTCTTTTACCCTGGAGGACAGTTGGGAAAGATTAAGAGAAAGAAGTACGTAAAAATTACTCTTTTTTTTCCTTACAACTGATGCTCATTATAGCTTTTTCAAATTGCCATGGACACAAAATGCAGTACCAATGCATTTAATTTAATTAGTCAGGTGTTTTTTGTGTTTGTTTTGGGGGGTGTTGTTTTTTTGTTTTGGATTTGGTTTGTTTGTCTTGTTTTTGCTATTAACCAGTAAAAGTTGTTCTTTACAGGCCAAATGAGCAGCAGCTACTAGTGGTTGTGTTGATGCTGCAAGTTTTCACTGATTTTAAAATGGACTGTATTGGCTACAGAGAACTCTGCAAGATTTCTAAACACTGAGGATTCTATGGAGGGTCATTGAAAAGTATTAGAAAAATTAGTGTCTAGATGAGTCGTGAGTCATTGCATGATCTCATACAGATGTGAAACATCTCTGTCACTCTCTAGTACTAGAAGTGCATTTACCAGTGCTCCTCATCAAGCTTGGAATGCTCTCTCTTCGTTTGCATGTATCCAAACCCAACACGTCCAGCAAGACTCAATTAAGTCCACTTCATCTGACAGTCCCTCTTTGAGACATATGTTGTAGCCACCCTGCTCTGAATAGTCCACCTGGATGGCTTACTGGTGATGCAAATCCTACATGCATTCATTATACTCATTATTTCCTCCTCAAAAACTGACCCACTGCAGTTAGAAAAGTCAGGACAGAGCCAGATGGCCTGGAGGTGCCAGTCTCTTAATGGTGCTAAAATGTCCCTGGAAGCTAGCAAGTTGAAAGTAATATACTTACCCGAATTCTTCTCAGGGAGACTACTGTATGATGTTAAAAGAAATGTTATCACAAGCTACTTGGTTGGATGGATGGTGGTGACTGGTGAGAGAGACTTTGTATAGCATTCTAGAGTGACAGTAAATGGTTATAAAATCTCCACCCCCAATGGGTGTACATTGCAGATGTAATTAGTCAAGATGACATAATGCTAGAGTAGGATGAGCCCCTTATGCAATTTGACTGGTGTCCTTATTAGAAGACAGAGATACACAGGGAAAATGCAATGTGAAGGCAGAGACAGAGATTGGAATGATGAGGAGCCCAGGAATCCCAAGGACTGCTGCTGTCATTCGAGTAATTGCACAGGTTTTGTTTTGCTGAGTGAAGTGTTTAGGAGTTGGAGCAGAGCTAGATTGCTCTGAGTAGTAGAGAAGAGGTGGGCATCACTACCAGAGGATCTTCCTTCTCCAATCCTTCTAGATCCTTCTAGAATAGAAGCCTTCAGCCTGTATTCTAAATAACTGTTGAATATTTAAAGGATATAATAGTCAAATTCTTTAAAGATCAGGCATGTATCATAAGTAAATCTAGATGTAAGGTAATAGGGCATGATTGGGTCTCTGAAAAAGTGGAGCAAATGCCATTTACTCTTTAGTAAATACATTTCCATTCAAATATTTTAAAATTGTGTCAGCCAAAAATTAAAATTAAAAAATGCCCACCTTTGTGCTAGTCAGCTCATGGTGGACTGCAGTTGGGATTTCTGGATTATTTTTTGAAAGAGTGCTTTGTGAATGTCTTACCCACAGTGTCTGCAGGACCCTGGCAGGCACAGTTTGGAATCCTACTCAAGCCCTCCTCCTCATCTGTAAGAGTTAAGGCTACTTTGGCTGAAATTGACAACTCTGTTTCTTAAAGCAGGGTGGAGGAAAACATGAAGATGAGTCAAAAAGGGCATGTACACTGACCCTTAAGAAAGGTTTGCAGAAGATACTGTCACACAACACTTCTACCTTCACTTCTTGGGCCCACATTTATCCATGTGGCCACAGCTGGGAAAAGCAGCCTCCTTTCTGGGTGGAAATGTGCCAGCCGGAAATCAGAACTCCATTAGCATGGAAATGAGATGTCGTGGATGAATTGTGTCCCCCAACAAGATATGTTGAAGTTCTAACCCCCAGTACCTCAGAATGTGGCATTATTTGGAAACAGGGATATTGCAGATATAATTAGTCAAGATGACATCATACTGGAGTAAGGTGAGTCCCTTATCTAATATGACTGATGTCTTTATAAAGGAACAGAAAAGGCCAGGTGCGATAGTTCACACCTGTGATCCCAGTACTTTGGGGGGCTGAGATGGGTGGGGATTGCCTGATCTCAGGAGTTGGAGACCAGCCTGGGCAACGTGACAAAACCCCATCTCTGCAAAAAATACCAAAATTAAGCGAGTGTGGTGGCACCTGCCTGCAGTCCCGGAGCTACTTGGGACTGAAGCAGGAGTCCTGAAGTCAGAGGATTGCTTGAGCCCAGAAGGTAGAAGCTGCAGTGAGTTGGTTTTGTACCACTGCACTCCAGACTGGGTGACAAAGTGAGACTCTGTTGAAAGAAGAAGAAAGAGACAGAGAGAGAGAGAAAAGGAAGAAGGAGAAGGAGAAGAGGAAGAGAAAGGAAGAAGAAGGAGGAGGAGGAGGAGGAAGAAGAAAAGAAGAGGAAGAAGAAGAAGGAAGCAAGAAGAGAGGAGGAACAGAAAAGAAAAAAGGAAAGAGAAAAAAGAAAAGAAGACAGAAACACACAGGAGAAACGTCAAGGACTGCCAGCTGTCAGCAGGAGCAAGGAGAGAGGCATGGAACAGATTCTCCCGCACAGCCCCCACAAGTAACTAACCCCACTGAAACTTTTATTTCAGAGGTATATCCTCCAGAACTGAGAGACAATATGTTTCTGTCACTTCAGCCACCCAGTTTGTGGTACTTTGTTGTGGCAGCCCAAGCAGACTAATGCAAGAGAGAAAGTAGATATTGGGAGACCACTAACAGTTGTTACCACAATTTCCCATCAATAGTATAATTCCAGTAATTTGTTCTCTGAAACGTTTCTCCAATTTGAACCTTCATGTCTATTTTTCCTACTGTTGCCCTATTGAGTAAGCTCTGTAAGTGGTCTTACTGCCTCCATGTTTGCATCTCCATGTCACCCTTATCACTACCACTAGGATTATCTTCCTGAATTTTATAGATCAGATTAGATTACTACTCTCGTAAAAACTTGTCAGTGATTTCTCACGACCTGCAGGAAATCTCACTCCCTTAGCATGGCATTCAACATCTTCTGTGGTTTGGCTGACCTTAACCCCGTTTTTGAACTTCTGTAACTGCATCTTTCTAAATAATTATGTATTCCTTTATTATAGGAATACATATTTTCTCCCAAAACTCAGCATTTACGTTTACTTTTCCACACCCCTCAAGCAGTACTGATTCATATTACCTTCTCCATCTGCTGAAATTCTTCTCATCTTCCAAGGGCCAGCTCTGGTTGAAATTCTATAATAATGCCTATATTTGCACAGTACTCTGCCATCTAGAAAGCACTTTCACATTATACTAAATGCAGTCATGGCATCTTCTCAAGATATCTATGGCATCTCAACCCTTGGGCATCCTGCACAATGGCCATGCCCCATATAATAGGAATTGCCCTGGGATGCTCTTCACATCCAAGTAGCCAGTCCACAGTTGAGGCAGTTATCGGCAGGCATTCCCTCTCTTGTGTAAGATGGAAAGCTTATTTCCCAATAGTTTGAGACACGTGAAGCAGCTAATTAAACTATCCTCTTTGTACCCAGACTCTGCCCATAGAAGGCAAGGCTTTGGGGAAATTGACAGCCTCTGCACAAAGCAGTATTACAGAAATGTGGAATGCAAGGATGATAGGATGGGTTGATACTTCTTACCATATTAAGTAACTTTTTCCCTTGAATTAAAGTCGGCTAAAATGCCTGCAGTCCATTTATTGGGCCCCTGTGTTAGTCATCCACAGAGCCAGTTGAAAGTCAGTTTTAGAAACTAGCATAATAAACATCCAGCACAAAAGAACAGTGCAACAAAATTAAACTAAGCACCATTATTTTGTTTTCAAGAGACATGGGATTTGCCATGAGAGATGTCAGCACCAAGCTGCCCTGCCAAGTGCCAAAAGCCAGTTTAAATTATCTGTGACGCTAGCCAACTGAGAGCCCAGAGAACTCCAGCTTCCCTCGCCCGAGGTAAGACCTTAGCAGGCCTGTCAGAACCAAAGCTTGTTCTGACACCTTGTTCCCCCAGGAGCTGAGCATCCAGTTTCCATTCCCCTCAAAACGTCACCTGTCAAAAAAAGCAGATGAATGGCTCACATCACTGATGTCTAGGCTCTGGCTGTAGAAGATGATCAGACCCACGAGGACGTTTTGGAAGATTACCTGGAATACAATGAGGTGGCTGGGCCAAGCCATGATTCTGAGTCAGGTCAGAATCTGCTGGAAGGACTGCTGAGAAATATTTTACTAGTGTAGTCCTTTTCTTTCCGTTTTTTGAATTCACTGTGCATATCATGGCTGGAGGTGCAGTTGCCATCTTGTAAGCGTGAGAGAAAGAACAGAGAATTTCATAGATATTTGCCCTGATATCAATAACCTGCTGAACCAAGTGGGCAGTCACCTCCTTCCAGACTTCTTGCGATTTAAGAAAAACAACCCCCTATTTGTTTAAGCCAATGGAGTACAGTATTCTCTTATGTGCAGCAAAATGGTGGTACAAAGAGATATGTGGGGTTATTTCCTGGTATCCTTTTTTTTTTTTTTAATGAGACGGAGTCTCGCTCTGTTGCCAGGCTGGAGTGCAGTGGCGTGATCTTGGCTCACTGCAACCGCCACCTTACGGGTTCAAGCAATTCTTCTGCGTCAGCTTCCTGAGTAGCTGGGACTACAGGTGCCCACCACCACACCTGGCTAATTTTTGTACTTTCAGTAGTGACAGAGTTTCACCATGTTGGCCAGGATGGTCTCAATCTCTTGACCTTGCGATCTGCCCACCTCGGCCTCCCAAAGTGCTGGGATTACAGGCATGATTCACTGAACCCTGGCCTTTTTTTTTTTTTTTTTTGTGAGATGGAGTCTGGCTCTGTTGCCCAGGCTGGAGTACAATGGTGCAATCTCAGCTCACTGCAACCTCTGCCTCCTGGGCTCAAGCAACTCTCCTGCCTCACCCTCTTGAGTAGCTGGGATTACAGGCATGCACCACCGCGCCAAGCTAATTTTTGTATTTTTAGTAAAGATGGGGTTTCCCCATGTTGCCCAGGCTGGTCTTGAACTCCTGACCTCAAGTGATCCACTTGCTTCGGCCTCCCAAAGTGCTGGGATTACAGGTGCGAGACACCATGCCCGGCCTTTATTATTATCCTTTTAAAAAGTACTGAACTGACTGGGTGTGGTGACTCACGCCTGTAATCCCAGCACTTTGGGAGGCCAACGTGGGTGGATCACTTGAGGTCAGGAGTTCGAGTCCAGCCTGGCCAACATGGTGAAACCTCATTCCTACTAAAAATACAAAAAATTAGCCGGACATACTGACACATACCTATAATCCCAGATCCCAGCTACTTGGGAGGCTGAGGAGAATCGCTTGAAACCAAGAGGCAGATGTTGCAGTGAGCTGAGATCACACCACTGCACTCCAGTCTGGGTGACAGAGCCAATCTCTGTCTCAAAAAATAAATAAAATAAAATAAAAAATGCTGAATTATAAGATAGTGGGCTAGTCCTAAGGAGACCAGGATTCAAATTTTATGCATTTTTAAAAAAATAACAAACACGCATCTAATACTATGGGTCAGGCTCTGAGCTTTACACTTTACAAATTTTAACTCATTTTATCCTCCTTGAGGATGGTTACTATTATCTCCATTTTACAAAAGAGGAAATGGAAGAACAGAGTAAATTAGATAAACTGCCCAAAGTCACACAACCTGTCAATGGCAGAGCTAAGATAGGAAACCCATGCATTTTGGTTCTTAAACATTACACCGAGCTGCTTGATAGGTAGTCAGTGCATATCCTATTCTAGGTTTTGATTCACATTCATATCGGGCAGAAACAATGCCTGTATTTCAGCATCTCTGTAGACATAATTGTCTGATTCATAAGGATGAGAAAATTCTAGATAATAATTCCAAGAGTCACACATCATTTCATCATTTTTGTAGACTTTCCATGTATTGACAAGCTTTTTGTTATCATTTGGCAATGCCATTTTGTTTTATGATATCTGAGCCATCTGGTGTTACCTTTCTTCTTGAAATGAATGCTTCATCAAATTCCTGTGTATGCTCCATTTCCCCATTATTTCTTTCACATAGATTATATTCCATCATTAGATTCATCCAACAATTATATTCATTTTCATTTATTTGTTAGAATTTTAAGCAAATTTTAATTTGCCGGATGTCCTTTTAAGTTTTACTTAAATTGACGAATTATATTTTTTCAAAATCCTCTTTCTTTCTACCTTAATATATGTCAGAGGCCAGACATCTTTATATTGATAGATGCAGAATGACAAAATCTTCTATGGAGAAAAACTTAGAGATCATCTAGCTCAGGTATTTCATTTTATAAATGATGAAACTGAGGCTCAGAAGAGTTAAATTACTTTCCTAATGTCACAGTCAGTTGGTAGTGATGACAGCAGGAGGGGGGCCAGAAGCAGGCAGGGTCTGCCCTCCTGGGTGCCGCTGCAGCTGCCCAACCTGCAGCTGCAGACCTGGGTGTCCCGCTCCATCCACGGAGCAGGCAGGAGCCGGGGACAAGTTGGAGACCTGCCCCTTCCGAGTTGGTGGGGCAGGAGCTCTCTGGGTGCAGCTGTGGCTGCCCTCCCAGGTGCAGGACCTAGTCGTCTCTACAGCCTGCATCCCCAGGAGCCTGGAAAAGCCCCACCCATTCAATTTCTGCTGGCTCTGGGGTGTCCACTCCCACTGCCTGGCTTCTCTCCTCTCCTTGTGCTCACTGTAATCTCAGAGCGGGGTTGGGAGCAAGCCCCCGGACCATGAACGGCAGGGGAGACAGACAGATTCCTGAGCGGAAGTGGATGGGTCCCCAGTAAGGCCCCACCTTCAAGCCAAGGAGGGCCTGAAGGCTGAGAGCCAGGCTTCCAGTCCTGCAGACTGGAGTAGGGACTTGTGGTGCCTCCTCCAGGCCCACCCATGGCCACCCATGGACCAATCAGCATGCACTTACTCCCCTCTGAGGTCCATAAAAGCCCTAGCTCAGCAAGAGCAGGGCAGAGGGCAGAGGATGGAGACAGGGTGGGAGAATCAGCAGCATAGAGGAGCTACCCTCTCAGGGCCTCCTCTCTGCTGAGAGCTGAACATTCCACAAGATGACCTGTCTACAGAGAGGAACTGCCCACTGTGGGTTTCCTCCGAGCTGTTGTAACACTCAATAAAGCTTCTCATCATCTTGTGCACCTTCCACTTATCTGGTACCTCATTCTTCCCAGATGCAGGACAAGAACTCAGGCAAAGGCTCCACTGGCCACAGAGATTTCTGGCCAGAAAAACAACACCCCAAAGATCCTGCAGCAGTAGCAAAGCTGGGTCTAAAACTTTTATTAGGGTAGCTTTTCTTTTTGTTTGAAATAATAAACTATTTGTAGAGCAGTTTTAAGTTTACAGAAAAATTGAGCAAAAAGTAGAGTTCCCATATTCCCGTATACTCCATCCCCACCAACTGCCCCACCTTGCATAGTTTACCCTAATATCAATTCGTTGCATTAGTATGGTACATTTATTATAACCAATGAACCATATTGAATTATCATCACTAACTAAAGTCCATAGTTTACATTAGAGTTCACTGTTTGTGTTGTATAGTTCTAAGGGTTTGGACAAATATGTAATGTCATATATTTACTATTAGAGTATGATACAGAATGCCCTAAAAGTCTCCTATGTTCTGCATGCCTCCCTCCCTTTCCCTGGGACCCTGGAAACCACTGATCTTATTACTGTCCTATTGTGTTGTCTTTTCCAGGTGTCATATAGTTGGAATCATATTGTATATAGCCTTTTCCTACTAGCTTCTTTCACTTAGCAACATTTAATAGGTTCCTGCATTTAAGGTTCCTGCATGTCTCTTTATGGCTTGATAATTAACTAATTAGTTTTCATAGTTGAGTTAAATTCCATTCTATGGATGTATCACAGTGTCTTTATACCTTCACTTAAGAATATCTTGGTTGTTTCCAAGTCTTGGTGCTTATTAATAAATATTTATTTGCAGGTTTTTGTGTGAACATAAACTTTCAATTCATTTGGATAAACACCAGGGAACACAATTGCCAGATCATATGGTAAGATTATTTTCAGTGTTGTAAGAAACTGCCAAACTATCTTCCAAAGTGGCTGTACTATTTTGGATTCCCATGAGAAAAAAATGAGAGTTCCTATTGCTCCACATCCTTATCAGCATTTGGTGTTGTCAATGTTGCATTTTAGCTGCTGTAATTAGTATATAGTAGTATTTCATTGTTATTTTAATTTGAAATTCCCTGCTGAGATATAATGTAGAGTACCTTGTATGCTTATTTGCCATCTGAATGCCTTTTTTGGTGAGGTGTCTGTTCAGATCTTTTGCCTATTTTAAACTTGGGTTCGCTTTCTTACTGTTATTTTAAGAGTTTGTTGTATATTTTCTATATGAATTCTTCAACAGCTATGTTTTGCAAATATTTTCTCCCAGTCTATGGCTTGCTTATAATTTTCTTGACAGTGTCTTTTGCAGAGCAGAAGTGTTAAGTTTTAAGGAAGTCTCACTTAAAATTTTTTTTCATGGATCATGCATTTGGTGTCTTATCTAAAAACTCATTTTCAAACCCAAAGTCACCTTGATTTTCTCACTTTGATGTTGTTATCTTCTAGAAGCTTTATAGTTTTTCATTTTAAATTTATGTCTATGATTCATTTTGAGTTAATTTTTGTGAAGGTATAAGGTCTGTGTCCAGATTAATTTTTGTTACCACATGGGTGTCCAGCTGTTCCAGCATCATTTGTTCAAAAGACTATTTTTGCTCCATTATATTGCCTCTGCTTCTTTGTCGAAGGTCAGTTGACTATATTTATGTTGATTTATTGGCTCTCTGTTCTGTGATATTAATGTATTTTTTTTTCTCTAATACTACAGCTGTTTTAAGGACTATATAGTACATTTTGAAATCAAGTAGTATCGGTCCTCCAACTTTTGTTTGTGTTAGCTTTCTGGTTCTTTTGCCTTTTCATATCAACTTTTGAAATAGCTTTCCAAAATAACTTGCTGATATTTAACTGGGATTGCATTGAATCTATATGCACAATAGAAAGAACTGACATTTTAACAATACCGAGTCTTCTTACCCATAAGCATGAATATCTCACAATTTATTTAGATCTCTGATTTCTTTCATCAGAATTTTGTAGTTTTCCTCATGTAGATTTTATGCATATCTTATTAGACTTGTACCTAAATATCTCATTTCTTTGGTGCTAATGTAAATGGTGTTTTGTTTTTCCTTTCCAATTCCAATTGTTTATTGATGTTTTATAGAAAAAATAGACTTTTGTCTATTAATCTTTTATCCTGTAGTTTTTTTAATCATTCATAAGTTCCAGAAGATTTTTGGTTTATTCTTTGGGATTTTCTATGTACACAATCATGATATCTGTGAACAAAAACAGCTTTATTTCTTCCTTCCTGATCTGTATACCTTTTATTTCCTTTCTTACCTTATTGAATTAGCTAGGACTTCCAGTACAATGTAGAATAGGAGTGGTGGGAGGGGACATTATTGTCATATTCTTGATCTTAGGGAGAGAGTATTTAGTTTCTCACCATTAAGTATGATGTTAGCTGTATGTTTTTTAAAGCTATTCTTTGTCAAATTGAAGACATTCCCCTCTATTCCCAGTTTGCTAAGTCTTTATTATGAATGAGTGTTGGATTTTGTGAAATGCTTTTTTTGCATCTATTTATATAATTATATGATTTCTCTTCTTGTACCTATTGATGTGATAGATTACATTAATTGATTTTTTAATGTTGAAGAAGCATGGCACACCTCAAATAAATCACACTTGATCATGTTGTATAATTCTTTTTCTACATTGTTGGGTTCAATTTGCTAATAATTTGTTGAGGAATGTTGCTTGTATTCATGAGAGATATTGCTCTGTAGTTTTTTTTTTCCCTTGTAATGTCTTTTTCTGTTTTGGAATCACAGTAATATTGCCCTGATAGAATGAGTTAAGAAGTAGTCTCTCTGCATCTATTTTATGGAAGAGATTGTATAGAATTTGTGTCATTAATTCCTTAAATGTTTCATAGGATGTACTAGTGATTCCTCCTGGCCTGGTTCCCCCTGTTTTAGAAGATATTAATTATTTATTCAATTTCTTTAATAGATATAGGCCTCTTTAAATTGTCTATTTCTGGTTGTGTGAATTTTGATACTGTGTCTTTCAAGGAGTTTGTTTATTTCATCTGGGTTATCAAATTTGTGGGCATAGAGTTGTTAATAATATTCCTTTATTATTTTAATGTCTATGGGATCAGTAGTGATGACTTCTCTCTCATTTGTGATATTAGTAACTTGTGTCTTCTCTCTTTTTTCTTGACTAGTGGGACTACAGACTTACCAAATCTATCGTCCTGTGAAAGAACTAGCTTTTGGTTTGCTGATTTTCTTTATTGTTTTCCATTTCATTGATTTCTACTCTAATTTTTATTATTTCTTCTGCTTACTTAGTATTTAATTTGGTCTTCTTTTTCTAATTTTCTAATTTGAGAGCTTAGATTACTGACTGATTTTAAGTGTCTCTTCTTCCCTAAATTCGTATTTAATGCCATAAATGTCCCCCTAAGCACTGCTTTCCCTACATTCCATAAATTTGGATAAGTTGTACTTTCATTTTTTATTTAGTTCAAAATATTTTTCAGTTTCTCTTGTGACTTCTTCTTTGACCCATTTGTTGTTTAGAATGTGTTGTTTACAAAAACTATAAAAACTCTAGAAGAAAATCTGCGCAATACCATTCAGGACATAGGCACAGACAAAGATTTCATGACAAAAACACCAAAAGCCTTTGCAACGAAAGCAAAAATTGTCAGATGGGATCTAATTAAACTAAAGAACTTCTGCACAGCAAAAGAAATTATCATCAGAGTGAACAGACAACCTACAGCATGGGAGAAAAATTTTGCAATCTATCCATCTGACAAAGGTCTAATTTCCAGAGTCTACAAGGAACTTACACAAATTTACAAAAAGAAAAAACATTAAAAAGTGGGCAAAGGACATAAGCAGACACTTCTCAAAAGACATTCATGCAGCCAGCAAACATATGAAGAAAAGCTCAACATCACTGATCATTAGAGAAATGCACACTGGGTGCAGTGTCTCTCGCCTGTAATCCCAGCACTTTGGAAGGCCAAGGCAGGCAGATCACTTGAGATCAGGAGTTTAAGACTAGCCTGGCAAACACGGCAAAACCCTGTGTCTACTGAAAATTACCTGGGCATGGTGGTACATGCTTATAATCCTAGCTACTTGGGAGGCGGAAGCAGGAGGATCACTTGAACCCGGGAGGCAGAGGTTACAGTGAACTGAGATCATGCCAGTGCACTCCTGTCTCCAGTGACAGAATGAGACTTGGTCTTAAAAAGAGAGAGAGAGAGAGATGCAAATCAAAACTACAATGAGATACCATCTCATGCCAGTCAGAATGGCGATTATTAAAAAGTCGAGAAACAACAGATGCTAGCAAGGTTGTGGAAGAAAAGGAATGCTTTTACACTGTTGGTGGGAATGTGAATGTTCAATCATTGTGGAAGTGTGACAATTCCTCAAAGATCTAGAAGCTGAAATATCATTTGACCCAGCAATCCCATTATTGGGTATATACCCAAAGGATTATAAATCATTCTATTATAAAGATACGTGCATGCATATGTTCATTGCAGCACTATTCACAATGGCAAAGACACAAAATCAACCTAAATGTCCATCAATGATAGACTAGATAAAGAAAATGTGGTACATATACATTATGGAATACTGTGCAGCCATAAAAAGGAACGAGATCACATCCTTTGCAGGGACACGGATGAAGTTGGGAGCCGTTATCCTCAACAAACTAACACAGGAACAGAAAACCAAACACCGTATGTTCTCATTTATAAGTGGGAGCGGAACGATGAGAATACGTGAACACATGGGGAGAAACAACACACACAGGAGCTTGTTGAGGGGGCAGGGAGAAGGAAAGCATCAGGAAGACCAGCTAATGGATGCTGGGCTTAATACCTAGGTGAGGGGTTGATCTGCGCAGCAAATCATAATGGCACATGTTTACCTGTGTAACAAACCTGCACATCCTGCACATGTACCCTGGAACTTAAACGTTGATGAAAAAAATTACAAAAATAAAAAGAAAGAAGTGTGTTGTTTAATCTCCAAATATTTTGCGATTTTCCTAGCTATTTTTCTGTTATCAATTTCTAGTTTAATTGCATTGTGGTCTCAGAACATACTTCATATGAGTTCTATTCTTTTAAATTTGTTAAGGGGTGTTTTATAATCCAGAATTTGTTATATCTTGGTGACTGTTCTGTATGAGCTTAAGAAGAATATATATTCTGCTGTTGTTGGAAGAAGTATTCTATAAATGTCAATAAGATCTAGGTGATTGATGGTGCTGTTTGGTTCAATTATGTCATTAGTTTTTTCCTGCCTACTGGATCTGTCAATTAGTGATAGAAGGTTGTTGACTTCCCCAACTAAAATAGTGGATTTATTTATTACTCCTAGAAATTCTGTAAATTTTTACCTCATGTATTTTAATGCATTTTTGTTAGGTGCCTGTACATTAAGGGCTGTTATGTCTTCTTGGAGAATTGACCCCTTTACCATCATGTAGTACACCTCCTTATTCCTGATCATTTGTATGGTTCTGAAGTCTGCTTTGTCAAGATTAATATAGCTACTTCAGCTTCCTCTTGATTAGTGTTAGCATGGTATATCTTTCTCTATTCCTTCATATTAATTTATCTGTATCATTATGTCTAAAGTGGGTTTCTCGTATACAATATATTGTTGGTTCTTGGTTTTTTATCTACTCTGACAGTCTCTGTCTTTTAATTAATATATTTAGACTATTTATGTTTAAAGTTATTATTTATATAGTTGGATTGATATCTGTCTTATTTGTGAATAGTATCTATTCATTGCCATTGTGCTTTGTTCCTTTTATTTTTGTTTTCCACTGTTTTTCTGACTTTCTAACTTTGATTGAGCATTTTATGTTATGCCATTTTTTCTCATCTCTTACCATATCAACTATACTTATTTTTAAAATTTTTGTCAGAGGTTGTCCTAGAGTTTGAAATACTCACTTACAAATAATCCAATTCTACTTTTAAGTAACACTATATCACTTCAAAGGTAGCAGAAGTACCTTATCCTTGAGTGTTTCAATTTTTTACTTTCATCCCTTGTAACATTTCTGTCAGCCAGGCACGGTGGCTCATGCCTGTAATCCCAACACTTTGGGATGCCAAGGCAGGTGGATCAAGAGGCCAAGAGATCGAGACCAGCCTGGCCAACATGGTGAAACCCCATCTCTACTAAATATACAAAAATTAGCTGGGCGTGGTAGCACGTGCCTGTAATCCAGCTATTTGGGAGGCTGGGGCAGGAGAATCACTTGAACCCGGGAGGCGGAGGTTGCAGTGAGCCAAGATTAGGCCACTGCACTCCAGCCTGGCAATAGAGCGAGACTGTCTCAAAAACAAACAAACAAACAAACAGACAAAAAACATTTCTGTCATTCATTTCACTTGTCCCTAAACTATAATCACCAAATGCAATGTTGCTATCATTATTTTGAACAAACTGTTATCTGTTAGATCAATTAACTGCAGTGGCTCATGCCTATAATCTCAGCACTTTGGGAGGCCAAGGCAGGTGGATCACTTGAGGTCAAGAGTTCGAAACCAGCCTGGCCAGCATGGTGAAACCCCATCTCTACAAAAAATACAAAAATCAGCCAGGCATGGTGGCACATGCCTGTAATCCAAGCTATTTGGGAGGCTGCGGCAGGAGAATTGCTTGAACCTGGGAGGCAGAGGTTGCAGTGAGCCAAGATTGTGCTGTTCTACTCCACCACTCCACCACTGCAGCCTGGGCAACAGAGTGAGACTCTTTAAAAAAAAAAAAAATAGAAAGAAAGGAAAAAGAAAATAAAAAAAGTTTTATTTTACCCTTATTTATTCTTTCTATAACATTCTCCCTTTCCTCAATTATATCCTAGACTATATGTTTTTCTTCTATTTGAAGGACTTCTTTTAACATTTCTTGCAAAGCAAGTCTACTGACAACAAATTTCCATGATTTTTACTTGTCTAAAAGTATTACTTCTAACTTCTGAAGGGTGACCCAGGACAGAATCCTAGGTTGGTGGTTTTTTCTTTCAACACCTTAAATATTTCACTCCATGTTCATCTTGCTTGTATGGATTGTGACTTCAGGATAATTTTGATTCTACTTAGTCCCAATTTTCATGAGCAACTTTCAGTGCAATGATTTAGTATTTTTTTAATTTCATTTCCTTTCAAAAGGGTCTTATTATAGTAATATACAACCTCTTCGAAGTCAGAAAATACTATTTCTTTGTAGTCATTTTTCATTCTCCCTTTATCATACAGGAGAAAGGAAATAATAGAAAAGGTAATGAACTCCAGGTCCAAGTCAATCATCTTTGCTTTTCTCACACTGTCATTGACATTTACCCCAGCATTATCCTCATCGCTTCATCACTGCTGCCACCCCAACCAATCTGCCTCCTCTGTATAAGTATAACCTTCTTATTCTATTTATCTTTTATGAGCTTTTGCCTCCTAAAACATACACACTATGGGTCTTCAAGAGAAAGGACGATGCTTAAATAATACAAATAGCAGTAACGGGGGGAGATGTGGCCCTTAGGAGTTCTGGAGTAACTCAAAAATTTCATTGAGTGTCTTGGAGAGACCAATTGCCCCTTTTGTCTATAGGTTCTTAATCAGTGGAGAAGGGAGCCAGCTTGGAACCCAATATCAGTTCTGTTGTTGGTTAAGATGATTTAGAGAGTGTGACTTGGACCTCTGGCAAAAATGAATATATGTATGTAAAGATATTGACCCCTCTTATAAGGGCAGAGCTTGACCCAGTAAGTTTACCCTGGGCAGAAGAGAAAAATGTATTTTGTGAGAATGTTCATCCAAAAGAGAATTTAAAAATAGGCTTTTTTTTCCCCATTTTCACCGCTTAATCACTCTTCACCAAGAGTAGTGAGCATAGGAAGAAGGGTGTAAGTCTCCTTTTAATATTTTCAGAAGGTAAGAAGAAGTTCCTATTTCATGGACCAGCAAGAAATCTGAAAATTCTGGAAACAAAAGCAAAGACTGATCTAACCAGCAGAAACTGGGGAGATGTTACAACATTTGTATGGGATATACTCATAGGAGAGGGGAAAATGGCACCTGAAACTTAACTCCAGGGAATACATTTCTTAAACCAAGATATACAGACTATAAGAAATCATTTTCCTTATTCCTGTACATTACAACATTTTCAACCTTCCCAACTTAAAACTATAACCATATAAGTTTTATAATATATAGAGAAAGAACTTTATCAGTAGAAATAGAAGAGCTGAATACTACACCTTCATTAATTGTTACAGGTAGTCCCCACCTATCCTACCCTTGAAGAATCTTGGGGTCTTGTCCAAGTCCCTTACAGACTGTAGGGCTTGGATTTTATGACATTTTATTTCTGTCTTGAGTGTCTCTCCCGTATTTAAAATACACATGCTTGGAATTATATGTCTACTATGAAGTGTGTTATTGCTTTTGTTTATTGTTTTCTCTTCCTACTACAAAGTAATCTCCATAAAGATGAGGAGTTTGACTACTTTTTTCACTGACAAATCTCCTATGCTTAACACATAGCTGATATGAAGTGACTGAATGAAAGTGAAAGAAGAAAAAATTATGAAGCAATGAGAAAGCCTGTGTTGCGTCTTGTGGCCCTGTTTAATATAAGAAAAGAGCGGGCTGATAATATGTGTCAATGCACACAGGCAGTGAACTAAAATATTGCAGGATCTTAGCCGAGGTATGATTTCAAATACTCAGTGCTAGAATGGGGAACCTGTACCACTTCTCTAATTGCAACAATGATCAACATAACTATTTATCCTTTATTCACATAAATCTAATTTACATTAGTCAAATTCAGCTTAATTCATTTTTACGGGATCTGAAAATACATAGAAACCAATTCCAGAACTTCTGCTTCCAACAACGGTAGAAAACATGTTTTGGACTAAGAATAAATGATAAAGTGGTATAAAATTTTTTTTAATTCATTAAGGGCAACAGAGAGAATTTCTATTTCCAGAAAGGATATAGTCAGTGTGGCAGGCCAACACTTGGACTAACAACAATGAGAAAAGCCTAGGTAAATTATATATTTATAAAGGAATCAGAGGGTTTTAAAAACAAGAACTAAATGGATTAAAATTCCAGAGAAGTGAGAACTTTCCAGTAATGACTTGATGATGTCCACAATTTTTTCCCCTTGGCAAAATTGCCAGTTTGGAGTGCGGGCTAAGGATGAGGCTGAGTCCAGGCAGAAAGATGCAGCTGGGGAAAAAAGTTAAACTAACAAAACCTTTAGCAGTTATATGGGGCTTTGGTGACTCACTGAAGATGTGAGAAACCCTAAATACACGACTAAGACATTAACTGAATTCTGAGACTGTATGGAGGCTAAAACAGTAGCCCCCAAACTTCTGAAATGCAAAGTGAAATCCCCCACAGTGTCATGGTGCTAGAGAATCAACGAACTGCTATGGAAAAGAGGAGCCCCAAAACAAAAGAAGTAAAATATGAAAACATAAAAGGGAGTAGGGAATTGACATTGATAATCTACAGGTGGTTTTTTGATGGGACTATTTACAGATTCTGAGCAAAGCTACAGGCTGTCCCTCAAAGAAAACAACAAAAGAGATCTCTAGTCTTCACAGGAGACTATAGAGTGTCCCAAACACATTGCCAGTCTTCCTTTCAAGAGAGTTGCTGAATTTTGAAGCTTTATGGAGCAGGAGGTTAAAGAGCTAAACTGAAAAATTGTTGTTATATTTTAGGGCTGGAAGACAGAGATCCACCAGGCTCTCAATTGAAAGCCCTGGAGGGCTACACCCTAAGAACAGAAGTGAATCAGAGGTACACTTAGCAAAACTGAAACCAACTTCTAATTCAGAATAATCTCTGACTCGATTGAGGTGATCAAAGGCTATTCTACTGCCCAACAGAAGAAAAAGGGAACACTTTTGGGTGGAAGGCAGTATCATCTGGACCCTTTGTGGTTTTATTATACAAAATGTCTAACATTTTTTAAATTACTAGACATGGAAGATCAAGTTCATTTGCCCAATAATCAAGAGAAAAAAAACACACAATAGAAACACAATTGTAGATCATCGAGATATTGTAATCAGCAAACAAGAATTTACAAATAATTTTTATGAATATGTTTAAGAAATAAAATGCAAAGTCAATGAGGAAATGGACAATTTTCAGTAAAAGTAACCTATAAAAAAGATTTCTTTAGGCATTCTAAATTTGAAAAAATATAGTATCTTCAGTTAAGAAATCAATATATGGAGAAAACTGCAGTGGAAGGGATCAATAGAGATAGCAGTGTGTCCAACAGCCAAGAAAGTAGGGTGGCAGGCATACAGATAGTGATGTGCATAGCAGCAAAAGAAGTCATAATGGGAAAGCTATGTGGAGGCAGCAGAGTGCCTGGTGTCCAAGGAAGCATGTATAGGGGGTACATATGGTGGCAGTTGTATGCCCAGCAGAAGAAGCACTAGGGAGGTGAAGGTGAGAGTAAGTTGGGGTGCACAGTTAGCAATGTGTCTAACAGCCAGAAAGGTGGAGGCAGGGGCATGGAGGCAGTGGCATATCAACCAGCCCAGGGTTTGGTGGGGAGAAGAGTTCAAAAGTGACAGCAGGAGTGATGAGTTGGCCATGGTAGTACCTAGCATTTTCAGGAAATTAATTATGTAAAGGAGGATTGATCAAAAAAGTATCTATATTGAAGCTAATGGAAGCTGGATTTCTCTCTGTGGGAAAAGAAATTTACAAATTTGAAAAGGGGAAGAGAAAAAAATGACTCATTGCTATTGTTATGGTAAGAAGGAAGAAGGAAGGAAGGAAAGAGCAAAAGGAAGGAAAGAAGGAAAGAGTGAAAGGGAAGGGAGGAAAGAAACAAAAAAATTATCAATGCAAGTGAGTATGTCTGTGTACATATACATGAATACATACATATGTTTCAAAATTCTGACCATGGAGAGAGCCTAGGTGCAATGACACCCCAGTAGCAATTGACATACCAAGTATGTAGGTTCCAATTTCCATAATAAACAACAAGGACTCCTTGTAAAAGTGGATGATTCAAGGATGGACATAGGGAAATTTCAAGATAAGCCTGGAACATTGGATAGTAATGAACTGTGGTTTGAATGGTGGTATTTATCACTGTCCATTTTCTGATTTGAAAGGCTTGGTAATTACTCTGTAGGAGAGTGTCTTTGGGAGAAGTAGTAATAGGAATATTTAGAGATGATAGGACATAAGGATTTCAACTTGCTTAACTTGCTCTCAAAATATTCAAAAAAGGTATCATATCCTTGAAAATACACATCTATCTATCTATCTATCTATCTATCTATCTATCTATCTATCTGTCTATCTAATCTATCTATCTATCTATCATCTTTACAAAGAGAGATGGAGCAAATATGAAACTATTAACTGAGGAATCAGGATGAAGAGAATGTGGGAGTTCATTCTACTGTTCTTGCAACTTTTCTGATAAAAATATTTCAAAGTAAATTATTTCAAAATTAAATTTAAAAACTCAATGTATGAGTTTAACAATAGGTTGGACACGATTGAATACAAGACTTGTGAACTGGAAACATATCAATGAAAAATATACAAAGTGAAGCATGAAAGAAAAAAAGAAAGAAAAAAAAAGAAACAAATGTAAGAGACATACAGGACAAGTATGAAAGGTCTACCATGTAAAACGGAAGTTTCAGAGGGCAAGGAGAAAGAAATAGAGCAGAAGCAATATTCAAAGGGATAATGGTTGGGAATTTTCTAAAGCAGATAAAATACATTTAATCCACTGATTAAGAAGCTCAGCAAACCCTCAAGCAGGATAACTATAGAGAAAACCACAATTATGCAACTCAAAATAAAACTGCTGAACCAAAGATAGAGAAGATGGAAAAACCAGCCAGAAGAAAAAAGACACATTATCTACAAAAGAGCAACAATTAGACTGGCAGCTGTCTCTAATAGCAACAATAGAAGCCAGAAGATAATGGAATGCTATCTCTAGAGTACTGAAAGAAACTAAAGGCCAACCTGTGAAAAACAATCTTCAAAAATGAACATTAAATGATGACATTTTCAAGCAAACGAACAACAAAAAGAAGCAAAAAGTAAACAAAAAACCAAAATTCACATAATTTATTGCTAGGAGTTTTACACTGAAATGCTGAAGGGATTTCTACTAGCAAAAGTAAAAATGATCTCATTTGAAAAAGATGGAAATTCAAGTAGGGAATGAAGAATATTGGATGGGTAAATATGTTGGTAACTATAAATGAATATTGACTACACAAAATTATGTTGAATAACTGAAAGATGAAAACACAGTAACTTGAAGGAGAAATGTATGGTCAAATTGCATGCAGGAAAAACTTCTATAAAAGAGTTACTTCATGCTCTGGGTTGGCAGATGCAATGAGCAGGGGTGCATCAAAAGTAATCGAGAAGGTGATTAGTTGGTGTAATTCAGCAGGAGCAACCAGATGAATTGACTTCTCCATATCCCCGTATTAGCCACAAGCTAGGCAGCAGCCTGCGGGTAGGAGCAATGCCCATGCATGCATGGGTCAGTGTGCTACATACAGTATGTACAGGATGGTGCCAGTTCCTGGTGAGAGGACACAGATGAATAGAAAAGAGACTGAAATGATATGCAATAAGCCAGTAACTAAAGTTGCCACTAGAGATGGGGTTAGAGGAAATAGTTTTGTCTACATTGTATGAATCTTTCACAGTAAAAATGTATTCATGTGCTACTTGTATAATTAGAAATGTATTTGAAAATGAATAATTTTGTATAGGAAATATATGTTAGACTCCATGCAATAAATACTGACATCAGCATCAAAATAAAGCATTTCTAAAAATCACCTGGAAATAAAAATACAGTCTTCTAGATAACTCCTGTATCAAAGAAGAAAAAAGAATCCTGATAACATAATATAATCTTGTGAATTGTAACCAGATCTTACCTTATGAAAAATTTTGTTTAAAATAACATAAATGTATAACTCAAGAAATTAAAAAGAAGAAAATAAATCAAAAGAAAGTAAAAGAATGTAAAAGCAATGACTTAAACATGAGAAAGCCAAACATTACAATTTATTGATAAAAACAGTGATCTTGTAATTGAAAAGTTATGAAAACAAAACAAACCAACCAATCCCGGGCAAGTCTAGCCAAAGGAAACCTAGGAGAACACAAATACAATATTAGAAAACAGAAAAGGGGTATAATCAAAGGAAATTATAATTTTTAAATATAATTTTTGTACTTTTCTGAGTATAAAATTTTAAAATAGATATTTTTAAGGAAACTACAAACAACCAATTTGCCTGAATAAAATATAGGAAGCCAAAATAGATCAATATCCATAGAAAAGTTGAACATTTTGTAAAAAAAATACTGTAAAATGGCTCTGGGCCATGTTGGTTTTCTCAGAAATTTTTACCAAATACTGATGAATAGTTAAGTTCTGTAGTACTTAATTGTTACAAAGGTATAGAAATTATAACTTTGATACAATAAACCTGATAAATATGTCACAAAACCATGGGCCAATCTATCTAATAAGCACAAATAAAAAGTCTATTATGAAATATCAAATCCAACAGTATATTAAAAGAGCAATACACTTTACCTGATCAAATTTATTCAAGAGTACAAAAATTGTTCAAAGTTAGGAAATATGCTAATGTAATCTTGGTAGATGCTAAAGGACATTTTATAAATGTTAACATTACTTTTGATTAAAATTCCTAGCATGCCAAGGGAAAAGCAGACTTTCTTAACTTGGTAACGAGTATTTTTTAGAAATCCAAAGCCAATATAATACTTAGTAATGAAATACCAAAAATAATCACATTAAAGTGATAAATAAGAGGACATGGGAGCACAAGAAGAAAAACCAGGGACTCTTCCAAGATGGCCTAATAGGAACAACTCTAGTCTGCAGCTCCCAGGGAGATCAACACAGAAGATGGGTGATTTCTGCATTTCCAACTGAGGTATCTGGTTCATCTCATTGAGACTGGTTGGACAGTGGGTGCATCCCACAGAGGGCTAGCCGAAGGAGGGTGGGGCATTGCCTCACCTGGGAAACACAAGGGGTCAGGGGATTTCCCTTCCCTAGCCAAGGGAAGCCATGAGAGACTGTGTTGGGAGGAACAGTACACTTCTGCCCAAATACTGCGCTTTTCCCATGGTCTTCACAACTGGCAGACCAGGAGATACCCTCCAGTGGCTGGCTAGGTGGGTCCCATGCCCACAGAGTCCAGCAAGCTAAGATCCATTGGCTTGAAATTCTCACTGCAAGGGCAGCAGTCTGAAATTGACCTGGGACGCTGGCTTGGCAGGGGGAGGGGCATCCACCATTGCTGAGGCTTGAGTAGGCAGTTTTATGCTCACAGAGTAAACAAAGCTGTCCGGAAGCTCAAACTGGGCGGAGCGCACTGAAGCTCAGCAAGGCTGACTGCCTCTCTAGATTTCACCGCTGTGGGCACGGCATATCTGAACAAAAGGCAGCAGCCCCAGTCAGGGAATTATAGGTAAAACCCTCATCCCCCTAGGACAGAGCACGTGGGGGAAGGGGCAGCTGTGGGCACAGCTTCTCCAGACTTAAATGTCCCTGCCTGACAGCTCTGAAAAGAGCAGTGGCTCACCCAGCATGGTGGTCGAGCTCTGATAATGGATGGACTGCCTCTTTAAGTGGGTCCCTGACACCCATGTAGCCTGCCTGGGAGACACCTCCCAGTAGGGGCTGAGAGACACCTCATTAAGGAGAGCTCTTGCTGGCATCTGGTGGGTGCCCCTCTGGGACAAAGCTTCCAGAGGAAGGATCAGGCAGCAATATTTGCTGTTCTGCAGCCTCCGCTGGTGATACCCAGGCAAACAGAGTCTGGAGTGGACCTCCAGCAAACTCCAACAGACCTGAAACTGAGGGACCTGACTGTTAGAAGGAAAACCAACAAACAGAAAGGAATAGCATCAACATTAACAAAAAGGACATCCACACCAAAACCAACATCAAGACCAATGGTAGATAAAAGACCGAAGGTAGATAAAACCACAAAGATGGGGAGACACCAGAGCAGAAAGGCTAAAAATTCCAAGAACCAGAATGCCTCTTCTCCTCCAAAGGATCACAACTCCTCACCAGCAAGGGAACAAAACTGGATGGAGAATGAGTTTGATGCGTTGACAGAAGTAGGCTTCAGAAGGTGGGTAATAACAAACTTCTCCGAGCTAAAGGAGCATGTTCTAACCCATTGCAAGGAAGCTAAGAACCTTGAAAAAAGGTTAGAAGAATGGCTAACTAGAATAACTAGTGTAGAGAAAAACATAAATTACCTGAAGGAGCTGAAAAACACAGCACAAGAACTTCATGAAGCATACACAAGCTTCAATAGCTGATTAGATCAAGTGGAAGAAAGGATATCAGTGATTGAAGATCAAATTAATGAAAAAAAGTGAGAAGACAAGATTAGAGAAAAAAGAGTGAAAAGAAATGAATAAAGCCCCCAAGAAATATGGGACTATGTGAAAAGACCAAATCTACATTTGATTGGTGTACCGGAAAGTGATGGGGAGAATGGAACCAAGTTAGAAAACACTCTTCAGGATATTATCTAGGAAAACTTTTCCAACCTAGGAAGACAGGCCAAGATTCAAATTCAGGAAATACAGAGATACTCCTCAAGAAAAGCAACCCCAAGTCATATAATCATCAGATTCACCAAGGTTGAAATGAAGGAAAAAATGTTAAGGGCAGCCAAAGAGAAAGGTTAGGTTACCCACAAAGGGAAGCCCATCGGACTAACAGCAGATCTCTTGGCAGACACCCTACAAGCCAGAAGAGAGTGGGGGCCAATGTTCAACATTCTTAAAGAAAAGAATTTTCAATGCAGAATTTCATATCCAGCCAAACTAAGCTTCACAAGAGAAGGAGAAATAAAATCCTTTATAGACAAGCAAATGCTGAGAGATTTTGTCACCACCAGGCCTGCCTTACAAGAGCTCCTGAAGGAAGCACTAAATATGGAAAGGAAGAGTGGGTACCAGCCACTGTGAAAACATGCCAAATAGTAAAGTCCATTGATGCTATGAAGAAACTGCATCAACTAACGGGCAAAATAACCAGCTAGCATCATAATGACAGGATCAAATTCACACATAATAATATTGACCTTAAATGTAAATGTGCTAAATGCCCAATTAAAAGACACAGACTGGCAGATTGGATAAAGAGTCAACACCCATTGGTGTGCTGTATTCAGGAGACCCATCTCATGTGCAAAGACACATATAGGCTCAAAATAAAGGGATGGAGGAAGATCTACCAAGCAAATGGAAAGCAAAAAAAAAGCAGGGGTTGAAATCCTAGTCTGTGATAAAACAGACTTTTTATTATTATTATACTTTAAGTTATAGGGTACATGTGGACAAAATGCAGGTTTGATACATAAGTATGCATGCGCCATGTTGGTTTGCTGCACACATCAACTTGCGGCACTATTCGCAATAGCAAAGATAAAACAAGACTTTAAACCAACAAAGATCAAAAGACACAAAGAAGGCCATGACATAATGGTAAAGGGATCAATTCAACAAGAAGAGCTAACTATCCTAAATATATATGCACCCAATACAGGAGCACCCAGATTCATAAAGCAAGTACTTAGAGACCTACAAAGAGACTGAGACTCCCACACAATAATAGTGGGAGACTTTAACACCCCATTGTCAATATTAGACAGAACAACAAGACAGAAAATTAACATGGATATCCAGGACTTGAACTCAGCTCTGGACAACGCAGACCTAATAGACTTTTACAGAACGCTCCACCCCAAATCAACAAAATATGCATTCTTCTCAGCACCACATCGCACTTATTCTAAAATGGACCAGGAGGACTGTTTGGAAGTAAAACACTCCTCAGCACATGTGAATAACAGAAATCAAAACAAATTGTCTCTCAGATCACAGTGCAATCAAATTTGAATTCAGGATTAAGAAACTCACTCAAAACCACACAACTACATGGAAACTGAACAACTTGCTCCTGAATGACTACTGGGTAACTAATGAAATGATGGCAGAAATAAAGATGTTCTTTGAAACCATTGAGAATGAAGACACAGTGTACCAGATTCTCTGGGACACATTTAAAGCAGTGTTTAGAGGGAAATTTATAGTAGTAAATGCCAACAAGAGAAAGTAGGAAAGATCTAAAATCGACACTTTAACATCACAATTAAAAGAACTAGAGAAACAAGAGCAAACAAATTGAAAAGCTAGCAGAAGACAAGAAATAACTGAGATCAGAGCAGAACTGAAGAAGATAGAGACACAAAAAAAACCTTCAAAAAAATCAATGAATCCAGGATCTGGTTTTTTGAAAAGATCAACAAAATTCATGGACTGCTAGCAAGACTAATAAGGAATAAAGAGAAGAATCAAATGGAAGTAATAAAAAATGATAAAGGGGATATGACCACCAATCCCACAGAAATACAAACTACCGTAAGAAAATACTATAAACACCTCTATGCAAATAAACTAGAAAATCTAGAAGAAATGGATACACTCCTGGACACATACACCCTCCCAAGACTAAACCAGGAAGAAGTCATGTCTCTGAATAGACCAATAACAGGTTCTGAAGTGAGGCAATAATTAAGAGCCTACCAACCAAAAAAAGTCCAGGACCAGACGGATTCACAGCCGAATTCTACCAGAGGTACAAAGAGGAGCTGGTACCATTCCTTCAGAAACTATCCCAATCAATAGAAAAGGAAGGAATCCTCCCTAACTCATTTTAGGAGGCCAGCATCATCCTGATACCAAAGCCTGGCAGAGACACAACAAAAAAAGAATTTTAGGTCAGTATCCCTGATAAACATCGATGCAAAAATCCTCAATAAAATAGTAGCAAGCCAAATCCAGCAGTACTTCAAAAAGCTTATCCACCATGATCAAGTGGGCTTCATCCCTGGGATGCAAGGCTGGTTCAACATATGCAAATCAATAAACGTAATCCATCACATAAACAGAACCAACGACAAAACCCACATGCTTATCTCAATAGATGCAGGAAAGACCTTCAACAAAATTCAACAGCTCTTCATGCTAAAAACTCTCAATAAACTAGGTATTGATGGGACGTATCTCAAAATAATAAGAGCTATTTATGACAAACCCACAGCCAATATCATACTGAATGGGCAAAAACTGGAAGCATTCCCTTTGAAAGCTGGCACAAGACAAGGATACCCTCTATCACCACTCCTATTCAGCATAGTATTGGAAGTTCTGGCCAGGGCAATCAGAAAAGAGAAAGAAATAAAGGGTATTCAATTAGGAAAAGAGGAAGTCAAATTGTCTGTTTGCAGATAACATGATTATATATTTAGAAAACCCCATAATCTCAGCCCAAATCTCGTTAAGCTGATAAGCAACTTCAGCAAAGTCTCAGGATACAAAATCAGTGTGCAAAAATCACAAGCGTATCTATATACCAATTACAAGCAAATAGAGAGTGAAATAATGAGTGAACTCCCTTTCACAATTGCTACAAAGAGAATAAAATACCTAGGAGGGATGTGAAAGACCTCTTCAAGGAGAACTACAAACCACTGCTCAGTGAAATAAAAGAGGACACAAACAAATAGAAGGACATTTCATGCTTATGGATAGGAAGAATCAATATCGTGAAAATGGCCATACTGCCCAAGGTAATTTATACCTTCACTACTATCCCCATCAAGCTACCACTGACTTCCTTCACAGAATTGGAAAAAACTACTTTAAAGTTCATATGGAACCGAAAAAGAGCACGCATAGCCAAGACAATTCTAAGCAAAAAGAACAAAGCTGGAGGCATCATGCTACCTGACTTCAAACTGTACTACAAGTCTACAGTAACCAAAACAGTGTGGTACTGGTACCAAAACAGTTATATAGACCAATGGAACAGATCAGAGGCCTCAGAAATAACACCACACATCTACAACCATCTGGTCTTTGACAAACCTGACACAAACAAGCAATGGGGAAAGGATTCCCTATTTAATAAATGGTGCTGGGAAAACTGGCTAGCCATATGTAGAAAGCTGAAACTGGATTCCTTCCTTACACCGTATACAAAGATTAACTCAAGATGTATTAAAGACTTAAATGTAAGACCTAAAACCATAAAAACCTTAGAAGAAAACCTAGGCACTACCATTTAGGACCTAGGCATGGGCAAAGACTTCATGACTGAAACACCAAAAGCAATGGCAACAAAAGCCAAAATTGACAAATGGGATCTAATTATACTAAAGAGCTTCTGCACAGCAAAAGAAACGCTCAGCAGAGTGAACAGGCAACCTACAGAATTGGAGAAAATTTTTGTAATCTATCCATCTGACAAAGGGCTAATATCTAGAATCTACAAAGAATTTCAATAAATTTATAAGAAAAAAACAACCCCATCGAAAAGTGGGAAAAGGATATTAACAGACACTTTTCAAAAGAAGACATTTATGAAGCCAACAGACATAGGAAAAAATGCTCATCATCACTGGTCATTAGAGAAATGCAAATCAAAACTGCAATGAGATACCATCTCTCACCAGTTAGAATAGTGATCATTAAAAAGTCAGGAAACAACAGGTGCTGGAGAGGATGTGGAGAAATAGGAATGCTTTTACACTGTTGGTGGGAATGTAAATTAGTTCAACCATTGTGGAAGGCAGTGTGGTGATTCCTCAAGGATCTAGAACTAGAAATACCATTTGACCCAGCCAACCCATTACTGGGTATATACCCAAGGGATTATAAATTATGCTGCTATAAAGACACATGCACATGTATGTTTATTGTGACACTATTCACAATAGCAAAGACTTGGAACCAACCCAAATACCCATCAGTAATAGACTGGATAAGGAAAATGTGGCACATATACACCGTGGAATACTATGCAGCCATAAAAAAGATGGGTTCATGTTCTTTACAGGGACATGGATAAAAGTGGAAACCATCATTCTCAGCAAACTATCACAAGGACAGAAAAACAAACGCCGCATGTTCTCACTCATAAGTGGGAATTGAACAATGAGAACACATGGACACAGGGAGGGGATCATCACACACTGGGGCCTGTAGGTGGGTGGGGGACTGGGAGAGGGATAGCATTAGGAGAAATACCTAATATAAATGATGAGTTGATGGATGCAGCACACCAACATGGCACATGTATACCTATGTAACAAACCTGTACGTTGTGCACGTGTACCCCAGAACTTAAAGTATAATATAAAAAAAATAGAGAATGCTGTCTATTAATACTTCTATTATTCAACAAGATTCTGGAACTTAAGGCCAATGAAAGAATATAAGGAAAGGAAAAAAAGTATATATTGGTTGTAAAATGTATGATTATTTACCAAAAATTATATAACTACCTTGGAATAAAATCAAGAAAACTGTCTGCTACAGCAACAGAAAGTATGAGAAAGCAAACTGTACTACAAGTCTACAGTAACCAAAACAGTGTGGTACTGGTACCAAAACAGTTATATAGACCAATGGAACAGATCAGAGGCCTCAGAAATAACACCAAAAAATATACCAAAAATCAATAAAAGTTAGAAAATGAAGTGGGAAACAAGACTCATTAATAATGCTAATAAACATACCTAGAAATAAATCCAATAAGAAAGATCCAAGATTTTCAGTTAAACACAAAAGAAAGGCTAAATGAGGAACCATAACTATATTGAGGGAAGAGTCTAAAGTAGTAAGTTATAATAAAATTATTGCGATTACAATTAAAAACTAAATTAAGCATTTTCAGAACCTTGAAAAATAAGTTTAAAATTTCATTTGGAATATAATAAATAATTTATAATGCTATGAGCAATGTGAAAATGATTAATGAAGCCTTGATCTGTAATTTATTAAAACATTATAAAATACAGCAATTAAAACACTCTGACACTAATAGAGATAAAAATCAATAGGTCAATGAGTTATTCATAATAAAAAATAGACCTTGATATATATGGGATTTACTATATAATAAAAGTGATATTTCGTATTAGTGGAGAAAAGACATATTGTTCAATAAATGGGCTACAGAATTTTCCTACCCAATTGGGAAGAAATGAATCTTTCCCAAAGAAATGAAGTATTCCTACTTCAGAACCATATCCTAAAAGGTCTCTAGATTGGTTAATGTTTTAAAAATAACAAAAATAGTAAATGTACCAGTGGAAAATAATTTTTATGTAAGGAACACCTTGCTAAACACATCAGATAAGTAGAAACCATAAAGAAAAAGATGAATGAAATGACTATATAAACAAGATAAAAGACAGATGACAAAATGAGGGAAATTGCAATGACACCCAATGTGTTAAGATTATCTTTCACAAATCTGTAAGATAAAGGAAAACACCACTACAGAAAATAAACAACAAATATGAACACAGAATTCACAAAGACGTAACACAGATGTTCATTAAACATAGCTCTTAAAAATTTACAAACTCACTTATAATTAAGTAAAAAAAATTAGACTAACAAAGACCAAAATGTATTAAAAATTTACATTGTTAGGTATGACAATAGGAAAAAATATGGACTTTAATCATTCTTGATGGAAGCATACATTGATATATTTTGTCTTTCTCTTCTAGAAATTTATTATGCAAAAATATTTCTCCAAGTAATCACAGATATATGTATAATGATACCACTTTTATTACAAGTGTGAAACTAATCCAAATGCCTATCATTGGGGGACTGGTTAAATAGATTATAATAACTCTGTATAATAGAGTGGAATACTATGTGGCTATTAAAAAGAATGAAATGACTCTGTGTGTATTGATATAGAAAGATACCCAATGTATTATATTGTTTAGTAAAAAGGCAAGTGCAAGTTATACATACACACACAGTATGATATATTTTTTGTAGCATATTTATGTACATATTTGCATAAACACAGTCCCAAAACTGGATGGATATAGACCAATTGCAATCAGTGGTTTTCTCTCAGGCATGGTGTAAGGATGGGGTGGAGATTTTCATTATTCCTTTTGAATAAATTTGTTCAATGATGGCTATGTTATTTGTATACAGAAACAAATGAAAATGAAGAAGTATATTGTACAAATAGGGAATTCAAAGCCAAACTTGTGCCTAACTCTGACTTTAAATACCTGAAGAAAACAAATTTTGAAAGAAAATTCCTCAGGTTAGTCCTATATCTCTGGAATATGATAAGTTTCACAGGGATTTTTACGTTGTTTTCTCCATATGTTTCTCTGTGATGATCTGCGCTGCACTGCTTGATGGAGTCCAAAGGGCTTTGCTGATGATGAGGATGCCAGAGTGTGGCGCCAGTGAGTCACCAAGCCCCAAATTAAACTTAGGAGCTATGGCAAGGTAGGGGCCCCAACCAACAAATCCAGGAACCCAGGCCTATAATAACTGTAATGTGACCTGTCAAGCCCTATTTTCTTTCACTTCTAAATACCCTTCCATTTTTCCTTGAACCATCCCTGGAGGCCACGTAAGATGACAGCAGCTGCTGTCAGGGAAACCGCCCCTGGTAGCTGTAGTTTGGGGATGGGATGGGTACAGAAGAGATGCTGTGAAGACATGAAAACACCTCTTTAATGTGGCAAGACATTGACTTGTAGGCAATGGAAAGAACATTAGCACTAAACTTTGGTAGCTGTTTTGGAACACAGACCGCTTGGAATGGAAACAGAAATTCCCTCAGGGAAAATCATAGCAAGCAGACTGCAGCCACAAAATAAAGAACAGCCCAGAATATACAAATGAACATGTTTCTTCCTACACATAACTGTATATCTTTATAGCATCACCTTCAAGGCTAACATATTTCATTTCCTTTACTGCTTTATAATTCTTTGGAGAGCTAATTTTAAGAACAACTTTGCTGTTTACACTCTTAAAATTTTAGCACATATATGCACTCAGAAAATTGGACTAGATGGGGGAAAATTCATATAGTAGTAAAATTATTTTATAAGTTATTAACTGGCTGGCATTTTTATCTAAGCATGAGAATCATGAATTTTTCTCAGCATTTCCTTTTAAAGAGGTTATAAAGTTAAGCTGTAAAAGGATTCACATCAGTCCTGCTGAAACAATGGATGATGAAGTCCAAGCAAATAGCCATTGACACAAACTTGTCTTTGTCTTTATAGGAAGGGAAACTTCAAGAATAACTCTCGAAACAAAGTAATTTTTATAGAGTGAAGGCAAGACTGTACATTAAAATGTGCTTTTTGTTAGGAGGTAGTCATACGGATTGGCTCTGTGTCCCCACCCAAATCTCATCTTGTAGCTCCCATAATTCCCATGTGTTGTGTGAGGGACCCAGTGGAAGATGATTGAATCATGGGGGCTGGTCTCTCCCATGCTTTTCTTGTGATAGTGTATGGGTCTCACGAGATCTGATGGTTTTAAAACTGGGAGTTTCCCTGCACAAGTTCTCTTTGCCTGCTGCCATCCACATAAAATGTGACTTACTCCTCCTTGCTTTCCACCATGATGTGAGGCCTCCCCAGCCATGTGGAACTGTTAAGTCTAATAAACCTCTTTCTTTTGTGATTGCCCAGTCTTGGGTAGGTCTTTATCAGCAGCATGAAAACCAACTAATACTGGTAGACTACTGGATCTAGGCCCGGTTTTGTTATTTATTAATACATGGAATTGCATAGCTCATTTTGGGTAGCTTATCAAAACCCTGAACCTCCATGTCTTTATCCAAAGATAGAATTGAAGTAGATGGTGTCAAAGATATGACAATTCTAAGCTTTTTATAACTATCAAATATAATTGTAGATTTTTAACAAAATGCAACAGGTAGAAAGAGAGAGAGATGAAAGAAGGAAGTAAGGGGATAAGTTAAATTTAAAATGATGTCAAGCATTAATTTTAAAAGTAACCTTTATTGACTTCAAAGTAAATTTATTCTGTTTTTAAACACTATTTTAAAAATATGCTTTATTCACAGTTATAAAATCATTTCTTCAATTAATATTATATCTGAAGTCATAGGACATGTTATTTTTTGTTATTGAACAATTTTTGTTATGCTATGATCTGAGTGTGCCTCGAAATTCAGTAGTTGAAAACTTCTCTTATGTGACAGTATTAGGAGGTGAGAGCTTTGGGAAATGATTAGATCATGAAGATGGAACCCTCATGAATAGGATGTGCCTTTTACAAGAGGCCCAAGAAAGATCCCTTACCCCTTCCACCAAGTGAGGGTGGAAAAGATGCCTTCTGTGAACCAGAGTGGGCCCTCACCTGGTAGCAAATCTGCTGGCACCTTGTTCTTGAGCTTCCTGGCCTTCTGAACTATGAGAAATAAATTCCTATTGCATAGAAATCACTCAGTTTATGGCATTTTTGTTATAGCAGCCTGACTAGACTAAGACATTGTAGTATGCAAGCAAAATGGGCTCATTTTCATATATGACATAGACAAAAAAACATAAACCATGTTACTGGAAAGATACTAAAGCACTCAGATAAAATGAAATGGAAATGCTATTTTCTCCATGAGAGAACAAAAAAGAAGAGGAAGATAATGAGGTGCCTGATTTTAAAAAAATAAACTTTTACTTTTGAATAGTTTCAGATTTACAAAAAAGTCGTGATGATAGTACAGAAGGTGGCTATATAACCTGTACCCAGTTTCTGTTATTGTTAACATATCACATCTCTATGATTCATTTTTAACAACTAGTGAATGGTTATTGACATATTTTAATTAACTAAAGACCAAACTTTATTCAAATATTTTTACTTTTTACCTAATAACCTCTTTCTGCCCCAGGATCCAATTCAGGGTGTGACATTACATTTAGTCATCACGTCTTCTGATTTCAGTCTCTATAATTCCCAGTTCCTCACAGCTGGGACTCCTGACATCCCATATACAAGAGCAACTTCACCCCTGTGTCAGGCCATATTTAAACTGTGCTAATCCCCCAGGCAGAAGCCTCGGTATCAAGTCCCATTCTTAATATCAAGTCCCATTAGGTTTGACCCCATACTAAAAGCTGCCAAGTTAGCCAGTCAGTACCAAATTACAGGCCTTCCATGTGCTCTGTTCCAGCAGCTACTTTTCTGAGGCTAAGACTCCTTTGCTTTTAATCTGATCTAGGATCAATGTCTCCTGCTGAATTTTGACTCCTATGCTCACACCCTAGCCACACATCCTTCAGTGTCAGGCTCTTAAAAGAAGATGGTCTTGTCCATAAGCTCAACCTTGCTATGTGCCACTGATTCTAAAGTTGAGCTTCTGCATTAATCTAATTTAAGATCTTTGTTAAATAACCTATCGGGTTTTCCTCTCAGAAACCTAGGAGCTTGTTTTTCTTCCAGACAAATTTCCTGGTGGGTATTAGGATCCTGTCCCTGAAATCCAGTCTACCAGCGAAGGCCTTGTTTCGCCATGGACACCTGCACCACCTGTCCTTAGGACCCGCATGATCACTGGTATCATGTCATGGATCTCCACTCTCATCCCAGTCCTCTGAAACACATGCCAAGTAGCTCCTATATGAAATGAATGACTGATCAGGGGCCATCATGATTATACTCAACAACCGTGATTGTACTCTACAAATTTTCTCTGAGTAAATGCCTGTGGGCCAAAGCCCAGGGCATAAGCCTTGGAACCTGAGTCAGCTTCCTAGGGGACAGAGTGGCTCTGTCTCTGGTCAGGCCTGGCTCTGCCCTGCCCCTTCTCACGGGGAGCCATCAGTCACACTCTCCAAATCAAATAGTGTTTTAACTGAACAACTCAGCAAAAGGGGGAAACTCAGTTTTTGTCTAAATGAAAGAAAATTGAGGACCATTTAGAGGCCATTTCCTGACTTTATCTGAATATAAGTTAAATTCTACACTGCATTTGGTAACGGATAAGCTTTGTTTGCAGCTATAGAAGTCATGATTGTTAAATTTGGTCAAGATAAACCATTTACTTTAGCTTTTTTTATTTGACATGACACTGATAAGATACAAATTTGAAAACCACATAAAAAATTTGGAAATACTAAAACATTGATTATGTAAATTTAAAATTTTATTCATATAGGGATCCTTTTTCCAGCAAAAAAATTTTAATTTAAAAAATCTGAGTTTTTTGTTGACCCAACTGTCAAAATCAGAGTTATCAGCTAGCATAAATCATAATTCCTATAACAGTTTCACAAAATAAACTAGGTTTATCAACACAATATATAGGGTGCTTTTTCTTATATTCCATTCATTTTAATTTTTAATTGATGCTTATTATTTAATAATGTTATTCTTTGTTATTATTGCACCTTTGAGTTTAAGTACTCTGTAGTCTAGACAGGATACACTTATTGATACTGTAAATAATAGATAAAGGATTAGTGTGCAATTTACTGTTAATGTGATTGATGGATTCGATTCTCCACTGTAATACTTCTCTGTTCTTATTTTAGCTCCAATGCCAATGGTCTTGATCATTGGACAATGCCTATAATGACTGCATAAAAATGAATGTGGTTCTTCATATTTCTTAAATTTGTTCTTTTGGTCTTGTCGTTTCATAAAAATGATGTTACAAGTGGAATGGTACAAAATGGAGCTTCAAATCAGGATGTGTCTTGCTGTTGTACTGCCTTGCTATATACAATTTATTTTTCAGAGGTGGAATCTTGGGTTTGTTTAATGGAAGATGTGAAGTTAGAGAAATGAGAATAGAAGTAGCTTTTCATGGCTGTGTTTACTGAGGTGAGGCAGAATGACAGAGTGGACCTTGTTCCTCCTCCTGTGCAATTCACAGAGCTTATAGGAGGTGACCCTAAGGCTGAGGCTGAGATTTCAGGTGAACCTCTGAAAGGGTGAAAAGGCATTCTGCCCAGCAGGCAACTATCTATGCATCACCCTTAGTCATATTAATATTAAAAGAAATCCAGCATATGCCTGAGAACAGCCTTGCTTTATTTCTGTCAAGAACAAGACACAAAGAATAGGCTTAATTGCAGATATTTTACATATCTGTATATGAATTTTTAGTTGCAATGAGAATGGGATTAAAATTAGAAAAAATATATCGCTGATTACAGGTTATAAAGTATTAAGCATACTCAGTTTCTAGATCTTGGTTTGTAATACTGTTCTCCAATAAAAAGCATCAGGCTCTGTGGAGAAACGCCGATTCTAGGAACGGGGCAGAAAATATACAAGACAAGTCTGGAGCATTGTGTAGTGTCATAAAATAAGGAAATGCTAAAAACAAAACAAAAATGGAGTATGTTAAAGGAATATAGAAGCCAACAGAAAGAGATTCCAATGGCCACGGCTGGGGTAATTGGAGCAAGAAAATAAATAGTTCAGTATTACATTATATCCCAATGTATAAAACAAATATTCATGAGTTATTGAATAAATAACATGTACAAAAGAATTCCAAATAATTTGTATAGCTATCCCCTCAAAGATGTGGAGAATAACTCCCCCCGCAACAACCCCCATAAGTATGGGCTGCACATAGTGACTTCCTTCTAAAGAACACAGCATGGAGGGAAGGGGAAAGAGTAACTCTCAGTGGAAAAGAACTCTGCTTCAGCCACATAATTGCATTTGACATCATCCATGACAGGTCATGTTGACAGTATGAACTTTCGATGTGATGTGAGGAAAATGGCATTCTACCTCTGTGTTCTTCCTCCCCAAAATTTGTAACCACCATCTAATCATGAGGAAAACATCATACATGTCCAAATTGAGGAAGATTCTACAAAATGCCTGATTAATATTCATCAAAACTGTCAAGGTCATCAAAAGCAAGGAAAGTCTGAGAAACTGCCACAGCCTAAAGACAGTTCAGGGAAACATGATGACTCAGTGGTATTCTGGGTGGGTTTCTGGAACAGAAAAAGGACAACAGGTAAAATCTAAGAACATACGAATAAAGTATGAACTTTAATTAATAATGATGTATCAATATTGATTCATTAGTTTTGACAAATGTACCATAGTAACAGAAGATGTCAACAATTAGAGAAACTGGATGCAGGGTTATGGGAACCCTGTGTACTATCTTTGCAACTTCCCTGTAAATCTAAGACTATTCTAGAATACAAAGTTCATTTTAAAATAAATTTTTAAAACATTTAGAATACTAGACCACGATATCAAAATAGGTAGAAATCCTCAGTCGTAGGACTCTTATAATCCAAGATGTAAACTAAAAATTATACATAAAGCTGTTCAAAACAGGATTAATTAAAATAACATAAAAAGGAAAATTAGGGAATGATTAGAATAAAATTATTGTATAATTATAGCCATTTGATGATGTCAACTTTTAAAAAGCATGGTGTGATATGTACGGTTTGGCTACGTCGTTACCCAAATCTCATATTGAATTGTAGTTTCCATAATCCCCATGTGTCATGGGAGGGACCCAGTGGGAGGTAATTGAATCATGGGGGTGGTTACCCCCATGCTGCTCTTCTCATGATAGTGAGTTCTCACGATATCTGATGGTTTTATAAGGGGCTTTCCCCCGTTTGCTAGGCACTTCTCGTTCCTGCCATCATGTGAAGAAGGGTGTGTTTGCTTCCCCTTCCATCGTGATTGTAAGTTTCCTGAGGCCTCCCCAGCCATGTGGAACTGTGAGTCAATTAAGCCTCTTCCTTTATAAATTACCCAGTCTCTGGCAGTTCTTTATAGCGGTGTGAAAATGGGCTAATACAGGTTGCATATAGGCAAATGCATGTGAAACACTACTGAATGAAAAAGACGAAAAGATTGATAACCTCTGGCCTTCTTGTGGTCTGAGACAAACAGACTTCTTACTTTTACTGCTGTGGTCAGGTTTTCTGTTCTCTGTGGCCAGATGCACTCCTCATAGTCACAACAAAGAAGTAAACAGACAGTGCTTGAAGATTGTAAATTGGGGTAAATCTTTCTAGAGGAAATACAGAAATATGTAACAAAAATCTCCTGATTTTGGTAACTTATTAGTAAATAAGTTTAAACTTTAATTTATACATACTTTACCTATTGTGAATGTACATAAAGATTCAAATATTTGAATATTAATTTAATCATTGTGGGTTTGGGGTTTTATTTGAGTCTCACTCTGTCATTCAGGCTGGAGTGCAGTGATATGATCATGGCTCACTGTAGCCTTCATCTCCCAGGCTCAACTGATCCTTCCACCTCAGCCTAGTGGGTAGCTGGGACTGCAGGTACATGCTACTATGCCTGGCTAATTTTTTAAAATTTTTTTGTGGAGATGGGGTTTTGCCATGTTGCCCAGGCTGGTCATGGTCATTGTTAATAGCATTAAAAAAACTACTTTATGTCCCAACAATATGTTATTTACATAAATATTATATAATATTTACATAAATTATGGTTCAACCATCCAATAGAATACTTTACACTCATTAAAACTCAGGTAGTATAACTTCACAGGAAAAGCTTCATAATAAGTGTAAAAAGGAGCTTTCTCAAAGAAGTAGGAATAATCTCGTATTTTAATATGAATACAATATAGAAAATAATATAAAATATATAAATATTTTTATATTACATAGGCAGAAAAGTTGGAGAATTTTACTAACCAAAACTATAGTAGTGATTATCTTTAACAGTGCTTTTTATTTTTTCACATTACATCTTACATTTTTGTATAATACATTTTTTCTACAGTTTCAAATTTTACATTGTTCTTGTATTGCTTTTTGAACCAAAAAAGAATAAATATTTTTTTTTAATTAAAACCATGGTTAGAACTCAGCTGATATGAGTGTAAAGTCATTGGCTATAAAATTATTTTTTACATTGTTACACGTGGGCTTACTCCTAAGTAAATGCATTTCCCCATGAGAAGAATTACTTCCGTCTGTACTTTAGTGTCTAGAATACTGCAATTTTGTGTAAATATGAAATTGGGTCTTGCTCATCTTCATACAACTTTCTTAGGTGCTCCATGGCGTCTGAGAGCCAGTAGTGTTTTAAACAAGAGTCCTTACAATCTGGAAATTTGAGTTCTAAGTTTGGATTATTTACATCTTCAGTTGTGTTTTCACTAAGTCCCTTCACTCTTCTGGAATTATAGTTTCCTACATGTAAAAGGATATCTCCTATGATTAAATCATGAGGTATCCTGGGCAGATGATGACTTCAGTGATGTTGTGCCCCCGAAAAAGAGTGTGGTTCAGAGTGGGACATGTTTTCCTTTCCTTTGAACACATATTACCTTGCTCATCTCCACGGCCTCCTACAAGGCAGATAAGCAACAGATGTGACCATTACAAACAATCATCAGATGAAGCAGTGACATAAACAGGCAGAGTAGGATGAGGGTGTGTTGTTTTGCAGACCACGTGGGAGGAGCAGCTTTCAGAGCCAAGAATGAATACTGGATGAAGTTATTAGGTAAAAATGGACTTGCTCAACATCCCAGAAAGGAAATTCCTCCTGTGCCCGAGTTCAAGAACAACTTCCTAGGGTGGAATGAGAGACTTCAGCTGATGGAGGGGAAAATGACATGCCACCTGGAGAAAAACCCAAGGAGAGACCAATATTCCCTTTGTTCCCCTTATAGGTCTTACACTTTCCCACTGAAACAGGAGTTAACATCAGCACAATTCAGGTGCCCGAGGAGTTCCTTTTTTTCAGAGGCAGGGTCTCTCTCTCTCTCTCTCTCTCTCTCTCTCTCTCTCTCTCCCCCCCCTCCTCTCTCTCTCTCTCTCCTCTCTCTCTCTCTCTCTCCACCCCCCTTCCTCCTTCCCTCTTTCTGTTTATGCCAAGCTGAATGAGAAAACGTGACAGGGTACACTTTCTGAGGGTTTAAAAAAGAAAAATAGTAACTTTAAGGTGAAGAAGCCTGGAAGACACCACCTTAACCTACTAATCAAAGTTAACATCATCAGTCAGAGACAAATCAATGGCCTGTGTCTCCCAATATGCTGCACTCAAAAGGACATGGCATAATTCCTGTGATTTTTTTACTCAAAATAATTAGTGTATATTTAATTGTGGAATCTATCAGCCCTAAATTTGGCCAGGCGCAATGGCTCATGCCTGTAATCCCAGCACTTTGGGAGGCCAAGGTGGGTGTATCACTTGAGGTCAGGAGTTCAAGACCAGCCTGGTCAACATGGTGAAACACCCTCTCCACCAAAAATACAAAATAGTCTGACAAGGTGGCACACGCCTCTAATCCCAGCTACTCAGGAGGCTGAGGCAGGGAAATCGCTTGAACCTGGGAGGAGGAGGTTTCAGTGAGCCGAGACTGTGCCACTGCACTCCAGCCTGGGTGGCAGAGTGAGACTGTCTCAAATTAAAAAAAAATAATAACCCTAAATTTAGAAATATTTCTGAACATAACTGACCAGTGCTCTTCAAAAGTGGCAAGAACATGGAAGACAAAGAAGCACTGAGAATCAGTTCTAGAATAAAGGAGAGTGGATATACATGGCAGCCAAAACCAGCATGTGATCATGGATTGGATCCTGGACAATAAAAATGACATTAGAGAGACAATTGGTAAAACTTTAAAGAAGGTTTAATAATTGTACTGAATCAATGTTTAATCTCGTGATTTTGATAATTTAGTTACCTAAGATGTTAACTTCTGGGAAATTTTGGTGAAAATATACAAAGATTTTTTGTAGCTGCTTTATAAACCTGAAATGATTGAAAAATGAAGAGTTAAAAAATTAAAAATAAACATTTGAAAATGGGCAAAGAAATAATTTCACATTTCACATAGAACTCAGAGTACTTTTAGTAGCAAGGGTCCTGTCAAGCAGTAGCCCCATTTTATAAAATTAAGGAACTTAGTCTGAGAAAGCTGAAGTCACATGCTTTAAGATCACAGAATTAGTGAATGTTGACTTCAGGTCTGTTATGGCTGATAACAGATATGGTATTTTGATAAATTGAACACTTTAGTCTCATGAAATTCCTTCTTTATCCCTGGTGATATTTCTTGTTTTGAATTCCCATATAATCTTAAAAGACACAGTTCAGCTTTATTATGATCAGTGTTTGCATGTTACGTCTTTTATCATCCTTTTACTTTTATCATTTTTTGATATTTAAAGTGAATTTCTTGTAGACAGTATATAAGTAGTAGGTCATATTTGTTTATTCAGTCTTACAATCTCTGCCTTTTAATTAGACTGTTTATACCATTTGGATTTAATGTAATTATCAATACAGTTATGTTGAAATTCATTGTCTTACTATTTGTGTTCTCTTTGACCCACTTGTTCTGAGTTCTTTTTTCTCTTTTCCTGCCTTCTATTATATAAATCAAGTATTTTTTATTAGTCTGTTTCATTGGCGCTATGACTTACTCTCTCCCTTTTTAAAAGTGTTTGCTTTAAGGTTTACAATATGCATCATTAACTTTTCAGTCTACATTCAGTTAATATTATGCCTCTATAAAAAGTAAGAACTGTACAACAGGATACATCTTTTTCATCTTTTCGGTCTGAAATTTGAAACGCTCCAAAATTCAGAACATTTTGAGCACCAAATTGATGCTTCAAGTGGAAAATTCCATACCTGACATCTTTGCCTTCTACAACTGAATGCATACAAACTTTGTTTCATGCACGAAAATATTAAATATTTTGCATAAAATTACCTTCAGGATATGTGCATAAGGTGTATATAAAACATGGATTAATTTTGTGTTTAGACTTGGGTCCCATTCCCAAGATACCTCATTATGTGTATTCAAATATTCCAATATTCAAAAAAATCCAAAATTCAAAACCCTTCTGGTCCCCAGCATTTTGGCCAATGGGTATTCAACCTGTATTTTTGCATAGACTTTACTTCTACATGTATTACAAAACATATAATATATTGATTATATTTTTTTACTGACTATTATCTTTTAAGGAATCAAAAAATGAGAAAAATATGTTTATTTACATTTACTATTTCTGTACTTTTCAATTGCAACACTTTGCAAAGATTTAAGTTTATTACATAATTTTCCTAAAGAACAACCTTTAACACTTCTATAGTACAGATTTGCTAGTGACAAATATTTTTCAACTTTTGCTTGTCTAAAAAAACTTTATATTTTTTCTTTATTTTTAAAGGATCTATTAAAGGATATTTCTGCTGGATATGTCTAGGTCGTGAGTGTTTTTCATTTGGTACTTTATAGATGTCTTTTGACTCACAGGATTTCTGAGCTGAGATCACGCCACTGCACTCTGGTCTGGGAGACAGAGTGAGACCCTGTCTTAAAACAAAAAATAAAAAAAAAACAAAAACAACAACAAGAAAAGTTTTTTTCTCATCATCACTTGTTATCAGCATTTTAATTATGATGGGCTTTGGCATGTTTGTGTCTTCATGTGTATATGTTTATCTGTCTTGGGATTTGTTGCGTTTCTTGAACCTTTGCATTTACAGTTTTCATCAAATTTACAAAAAAATTTTCCATTATTCAAGTATTTCCCCATAACTAAAATTACACATGATATGGTTTGGCTGTGTCCCCACCCAAATCTCATCTTGAATTGTAGTTTTCACAATCCTCATGTGTTGCGTTGAATCATGGGAGTGACTTCCCCCATACTGTTCTCATGGCAGTGAATAAGTCTCACAAGATCTGATGATTTTATAATGGGAAACCCCCTTCATTTGGTTCTCATTCTGTCTTGCTTGATGCTATGTAAGAAGTGCCTTTCGCCTTCCACCATGATTGTGAGGCTTCCCCAGCCACGTGGAACTGTGAGTCCGTTAAACCACTTTTTCTTTATAAATCACCTAGTCTCAGTATGGTTTTATCAGCAGCATGAAAAAAGACTAATACAACGCATATGTTAGATTAGCTTGCTACAGGTCACTAATGCACCATTCTTTTTATTTTATACTGTTTTATTAGGGATCACAAACATGCAGCGTTCATTGCCAAACATCTAAAGACAGTTGTTCATGTATTTTGCCCAATGCTCCAGTTGTTTGTGGTGAGAAGGTAAATCTGTGTCCTGTTACCCCATCAGGGCTGAATGCAAAAGTCTGTTTTTCCTTTGATTTGCTAAGTTATGTCTCAGAAAGCCACTGTTCCCTACACCTATTTTCCCAAAGATTGACCTATGTTTCATAGCCTGTGCTGCGCAGGGCTTTCTCCTTTACTTTTATGATTCAATTCCTTAGAGCAGAAACCTAAACAAGAACTGAGACCACATCAGGCTAGTGAAATGAATAATAAATAAAACATTGAGGCATGCTTACGGTCAAAGAGGTATTAAATAAACATAAAGATATGCTATATCTTGATTGTCCAATAACCAAACTCTTTACAGAAGAGAGTGCTTTCCTATAGTCGTGTAGTATTTTGTGAGTACTCACTAGGCACTTGGAGAGAATAATTAATTAAATAAGAAATGGTTCTGGACCATTTTTGGCTGTGTAAAAGTTGGAACATCAATAAAGTCGTATCTAAAGATAACAGTCACATTAAACAACCTATTAATATTATGTGCCAGAAAAAAGGATTATAATATACATTGCATACAGATACTTATGACCTTAAATGTGTTTATTTCAATCGGTATTTGAAAATCTGTTATGAATCCTCCATGTCCTCAGGGTCATTGGTATATAGACCCTTTAGTGTCTATCAACATCCTATTTTTCCTTGACTCTTCTTTTGACCTGCCTGCCCTATCGTTTATCTCCTGCCACTTAGAAGGCCCATCCTCTTCCTCTTCATCTGATGAGCACCTACACAATTTTTATGACCCAACACTTCTGGGAGGCTTTTCTTGGTTCGTTCAAATATCGTTTCTTTCTTTCTCCTTAGTGCTTCTTCATCAGTTAGCACTTTATCATATTGCATTCTGATGATTCTAAACCTGTATCACCATTAGTTTATGAAGGTGGGAAAATTTTCTTATTCATATTTTTATCTTCAGATTACAATATTGTAGTTGATGCATTTTGGTCAGATAATAAAAATTTGTTAGGAAAATCGATGAATGAGGGAATTCATATAAAACAACTATTAAAGAGACCTGGAATTTCATTTTTGGAATAAAACTAGAAGGAATTTTAGACCTGTAAATTTGTACTAGAAATAACAGAATCAATTATTGTTTTGGAAACCCTGCATATTTTTAGAAAGAGGTTTGTGGAACCAAAAAAAAAAAAAAAAAGCATGTGAAGAAAGGACTAGGGTAGGGAGCATTTACTTCTGTCTTTTGACTTCATAGGAATTTACTTGGCTGACTTATTGAAGGTATCTGCTTTTCAAGAGTCAATTGTGTGAAGGGACTCTTTGTGAATGACACGTAATTTAAAAAACTTCTCCCTTGTCATAACAGAAACAAAAGATCAAGCAGAGGAGTGCATGTGTAGGCAAATTATGAAAGAAGTTATAGTAAAGCAATTCTTTTGAAATTATAATATTTCAGGACACCAATTTTGCATGTCATGATTCAGTAGAAGACATTCATACATTTTAAAATATTAGCTTTATTTAATTATTACACATTGTACTCATAAATCATGATATCACTTTATTCTCCATAAATATATATATAGCTATAATCCATCAACTTACAATTAAATAAATATATAAATAAAAAGTAAAAATGTTGGCTTTTAAAATATAACGGTTTTTAAATATTTTAGTCATATTCCTAGGCATTTTTTCCATAAGCTGCCCACAGCTCAAAGGATAAAATTTTTATGCAGAAGACTAATAAAAGATATTATCCTCAGGAAACAAAGGAAGACTCAAAATTCAAGAAAAATCTTTATGTACCCATCCACCCTAATGTCTACATGAGGACTCAGCAGGTCAAACAAAAAGGCATGGTACCAGACAAATGGAAAATTAACAAGCATAAAACAAACATTTGTAATAAATACATTGGCAGAAAGTAATTTTTCAGGAGGAAAGAGGAGGATGTGAACAGATTTACCTTGGTCAAATGGAAGAACTTGGCTGAGCACGTTGGCTCATGCCTGTAATCCCAGCACTTTGGGAGGCCGAGGCAGGTGGATCACCTGAGGTCAGGAGTTCAAGACAAGCCTGGCCAACATGGCGAAACCCCGTCTCTACTAAAAATATAAAAACTAGCTGGGCATGGCAGTGGACGCCTGTAATCCCAGCTACTTGGGAGGCTGAGGCAGGAGAATTGCTTGAACCCAGGAGAAGGAGGTTGCAGTGAGCCAACACAGTGCCACTGCACTCCAGCCTCGGCAACAGAATGAGACTCTGTCTCAAAAACAAAAACAAAAACAAAAAACAAAAAACAAATGGGAGAACTTAGGCGTATATCAGTGCTTTGCTTACATAGGAATGAGATTTGCATTCTACATCTTTTACACCACGCCATTCATATATTTCTTAAAATATAAAAAGGGAATCCACAATAATGAAATTACTATGTATTAATAGTTAGACAAATGCTGCATGCCCTAAAGTCTATAAAACTTTATTAGAAATAATTTTTAAAATATCTTAATATAGCTTTCCACCATATTCAGGTTTTTACTCTGTTTCAACTCTAAGGACTATTTCATATTAAGTCTAAAGAGCAATATAGGTTGTTATAAAATGTTATTAATTTAAAAATATGACAGAAAAATTAAGGCATTCATTCCAACCACCTCAATATTCTGACTAACATGTCAAGTTTTGTTTACATTTTCTAGTGTTTACAAATAAGAATATCAGTTACATTAAGCTTGCACATATATAATCACAGAAATGGAACACAGCGGCACACAATTTTGCATTAAAAGCACTAGGGAATGTTGATGTTCCTTTATCATAAACTGTTATGCTTTTCACATATTGTGACATCATATCTTCTTAGAACTAGGTACAATTTTCACATAGAGTGAAGAAGCAGATGTGTTTTGTCCTTAATGAAAGCATTAGACAGTGTTACTTCTATTCAGCAAATGTGACTGGAGTTTTCTTATGGTGAGTTTCTTGGCCATAAGGCAACAGAGAAAACAGACATGAGTGAAGGAAAAAGCTATGCCAAGGACGGGAGGCTGAGCTGTTATGAAATAGGAAGTCGCTCATAGGAGTAATATGCCCAATAACTAGCTTGCATACCCTTGAGCAAATCACTCCCTTGGATTTTCAGTTTCTTTGTGCAAAACATATACAATGAGAGCCCTTTAATGATAATATAGCTACAATACAAAACATAATTTCTGTACATGAAAGACAAGAAATACAGTACAATTCTCAAGTGTGATTGAAAGGTATCTCTAAGGGTTGTTTATCTTTTCATAAGAGAATGTAGCATAATAGGCATAAGGCACTGGGTTATGGGGGATTCCAAGATGAATAAGACAGACTCTTTCTTCCTAAGAAGAAACTTCTTGAGAATAGCGAGCATTTATTAAGTACTTATTTTATTCCAGGCACTGGACTTCATTACTTCCTTACTGCAACCTGGTGCTTAAAGTGCTATCATCACAAGGATGAAGAAACAATTCAGAAAGGCCGATTGAGATGGCTATTGTCATGCCTTATACCACTGGCAGGTATAAGCAGTAACTCCAGACCCTGAGTGCTTCTCCATTGCAGCCCTGTGTCTTTTTTTCAGGCGTTGGTAACACTTCAAGGCAAAAAGTGATGAGTACTAAGACTCCTCCAGCAAAACGCTCAGGAATCCATGAGAAAGGAAGGGAGACTTTCTCTTTTAAACGTCACGTGAATTAGAATTGTAACATGGACAACAGTATGCCAAAATACTCCCATGTCAAAATGGCAAGGTCAAAGTAGCTGTACCAATGTGTGATGTGTCTGCCATCATGGGTCAAGAAGAAAATTTGATCCACTAGACAGGGAGAGATAGTCCCTGGGAGAACAGGGTTGAGTGTATAATTGACAGGAAGTTTGGGGACTTGATACAAAATCCTAGCTGTGGTGATCGGCCCCTAAATCTTAGATCTCACAGAGGAATGGTTCTAAACCTCAGTTAATGAAGGAGTGAAAGCTGTTTGACATTTTCTGGTTAGCCAGGACTGTACCTCTTTGTACTTTTCAATGTTTTTACCTCTCCTTAGAATGCCCCTCCTCTTCAGGGCAATTAATGAGTAACTATTACACATTAATTTGTGTATTAATTCTGCCCGTCCAGTACAAACAGGGCTTGCTCCGTGGAGCTCTCCCTAAGCTCTTTTCCTCTCCCAGATTTCCTTCTCTAAATAACCATAATCCTTACATTAAAAACAATTATTTTAGATTTTCAGAGAAGTTGCAAGGACATTTACAGATAATCCCTGTATGTCCACTTTTCTCAAACCCACTCCCTGGTAATCCCCTGTAAAAGTTAACAGTTAAATCTATTAATGCTTAAGTACTAACCTGTGCATGTCACAGATTTGAATTCTGAAGAAAAGAAACCTAAAAGGCAAGTCTGTGCCTTGAAAGTAGCACAATAATTTTGCTGTCACTTTAAAAATTCTGCTTTAAATTATTCAGATTTCAATATTCTAGTTTCTTTTCAGTTTGTAATTACCATTAGGATTCTATCAACAACAATATTTTAGCCAATTATACTACTGAATGCTGTGTTTATAAAAAAACAATTACAGATGGCAACCCACTTTGCAAATCTCCTCTGTAAAAATAAAATAATTTTTAATGTTGGTTTGCTGGTCAATCAGACAAATAATTAAAGCAATAGAGTTTTGGGTTCGTTTCTTATTTAGCAGTGGTCAGTTACACACAAGAAAACTGGCAGGAGAGACGGCAGTACTTTCCATTTTGTGAAGATTGCCAAGTAGAGCCAATTTATTTCCAGAATAACCTTGAAAATGTTTCTTTAATTTTTAGCAGATATGGTTTTGCTGAAAATTTTTTTGCTTTTAATTAGGATCTTTTAACGTCTTGTCTAATTATTTTCTTTTTAGAGATTACAGTCTTTTTAATAGAGTGATATAAATCTCAGTTCCTATCATAAATCAGCATATTCCGAGTGGAGTCACTCAATTCTATAAAGGATCTGACTCAGCAGGAAGAATAAAAATATGATCCACTTGTCATCTGGAATGCCCGTTGAAAACTTTATCATCCACATCTCTACAAGTTTTCTTCTAGAAGCTCATTGTTCCTTTAGATCCAAAAATTTTATTCAAAAGAATAAAAAAGGGGAAGTAAACAAAACAAACTGCATGAGAGAGAAGTATGTAGTAGGCATGGATCATCTGGGTCATGTAGGAGTTGGCAAAGTTCATACATGACCATATTGAATCATGTCTTGTTGAAAGTTGTGTGTGTGTGCACGTTGTGCATGAGGTCATGCAAATGCTTCCATTTCATGCATTTATCACTGATTTATTATAAATGATTTATCATCATTTATCTCAGTCATAAGGTATAGTGGACCTCTATGAGAATACCTTTCATTGTTTACCAAAATATAGCCTAAACAGGGGTGTCCAATCTTTTAGCTTCTCTGAGCCACATTGGAAGAAGAAGAAATGTCTTGGGCCACACATAAAATACACTAAGACTAACAATAGCTTATGAGCTAAAAAAAAAAAAATTGCAAAAAAACCTCAAAATGTTTTAAGAAAGTTTATGAAATGTTTGTGTTGGGCTGAGTTTAAAGCTGTCTTGGGCCACATGAGGCCCGTGGACTATGGGTTAGACAAGCTTCGTAGAACCATCCTTGAGGCAATATGGGTATTGTTTAAGCAAACCCATTACTGACCAATTGAACATTTGGGATTTTAATAGTAACCTTCTTTCCTGAAACTTTATTTATTTATTTATTTATTTATTTATTTGAGTCAGCATCTTGCTCTGTCACCCAGGCTGGAGTGCAGGGGCTCCATCTCTGCTCACTGAAACCTCCACCTCCAGTGTTCAACCAATTCTCGAGCCTCAGCCTCCCGAATAGCTGGGATTACAGGCGCCTGCCACCATGGCTGGCTAATTTTTGTATTTTTTGTAGAGACAGGATTTTACCATGTTGGCCAGGCTGGTCTCGAACTCCTGACCTCAAGTGATCCGCCCACCTAGGCCTCCCAAAGTATTAGGATTACAGGTGTGAGCCACCATGCCTGGCGCATGAAACATTTAAATATTACTTATGTACCACTCTACACATCCAATTTAATAATCTGAGTGATCATAGGTAATTGAATGCTCCCTTGAACAATAAGCATCATTTTTTATGTGTTGCAATAGTTATTATAGATGCTTCCAGCCGCTTAATCCCTGTGCTGTGAAGGTTACATTTCAGATTGAGGTTTCCAGTAAAAGTATAAGAAAATCTTAAATGAATACCCAAAGCATTATTTATTTTTTTTTTAGAAGCCAAACTGAATTTGTGGAAGAAAAATAAGTCAGCGTTTAATGGATGGAACAGAGAGTGGAAACATCTGACAGAACAGTAGGAAACTTTGTTCTGTTTTGAACGCCTCACCACTACTCATACCATCTGTCATGCATTTCTCATGAAATAAACAATTTTCAGAATTTTTTTGTCCAGGGAGGAGACATTTTGTGTTTTATTGATTTATTTATCCTATGTAGACTTAAGGTAATGACATTTAAGAAAATAACTTTTGAAGGAGATACTTTTATCAAAACAGGTAGTACTTGTTTTATTTGAAAGCCTTTCTCGAGGACACGAGATGGGGATACACATTATAATACATAGATTGAATGGGAAATGTGGGGGGTGGCTTGGAAAGAGAGGAAGTGATGCCAAGAGCAAATACTGAATTTGCTGCCGTTTTTATTTCCCGAAATCAGAGTGGCTGAGAAAGGGCTGGCTGAGAGAAGGAGCTGGGGGAAGGAAAAGGAAGGATGACTCTTCTCCGGGGCAGGGTGGGGGGAGTCTCCTTCATAAAGTTTTTGAACTGTCGCCACAATCTGGCAATATTTTTATGCCAGAGGAAAGAGGACATTCTCATTATTTATGGTTTTCATCGGATGTCTCAGTTGATTGTACAAGTTTCTTCCGATCACTCCGTGTGTGAAAATTAGCTTTTCTTAAATAGTTATCTCAATAGTCCAAGGCGTTTCCCATAACAGTCCAATAACACCCTTGACGTTGAACACTAGTGGCTTAGTATGTTTTCAACATCCTGTTTCTATGATTTTTTTTTCTGTGTAATAACTTTCATCTTCAGTTTTTGACTTCTTGTTTCTTCTATCCTACAAGTGCTATTTTTCCCATCTCGAGGAGAGGAATGTTGTGATACTAGGTTCTGAATGGAGTCTCAGCTTCAATGCAGTTCTGTGTTCTTGGGTAAGTTCCTCAACCTCCTCTTTCTTCAATTGTCTATCTGCTCCTCATGGCTGTGGTGAAGGTTGAATGAGATAATATATTTATAGCATCTGGTTTGTATTAGGAAATAAATGTTTATTCCCTCCCCACACTGTTTCCTCATTGTTCCTATTACTGAGTTCATCTTTCCTGTCCTGGCTTTCATCCCTGGGTCTCTCCTCTTCCCCTGTGTTCACGGCACCGCTTTGTCCTTCTCATGGATGGGACAACAACATCTAACAAGACAGAGGGGCTGTGGGCCGAGGTGACTCCCCGTACATTATGCTACGCGCAAAACAATTTTAAGACTTCACAATTTGTATTTCATAAAGCAATAAAAACACTGGGTGTTAAACCACCCGAGCTATTCTGGCCTTTGCTCATGGTTTTGAAATCAGATTGATCCTTCATCTACATACCTCACTATCTTCTGAAGTCCAGCCATATTTTGTTGCTTTCTTCCTTCAAATCCCACACCTTCATCATATCTTTATTTGTAATCTCATTATTCTTTTGCTTTCTATTAACATTCCCCCCCCCCCACTTTAGACTCTCCTCAAATTGGCTATCCATTTGAAATTAACAGTGATTTCTTCTGGTTAAATACGGTGGACTTTCACCTCTAAATTTTATCTACCTGTACTGGTGTGGATGAGAATTACCAGGATTAACACTACTCTGTTCTGTGGTAGCTCCTGTGTCTTTATACCTCTCACCCCAGCCCTGCATTCCCATACATGGCCCGGCTTCAAATAATGGTGTCTCTTTACCTAAAACACCTTTTGTAACCATTTCTTTTCTCTTTTTCTAGGCACTAAAAAAACCTCAAACTCCACTCATTTTCTATTTTATTCACAATGACATCTTCCTCTTAGAACCTCCTGTAAATCCTTCTAGTCTTTCCCTCCCCTCATTTACCTTATATTAGCAACTATACTTAAATATTAAAAGGCAATTTTTATTATTACTACCTTGTTCAGAAACTTGTCTCTCAATTGCCAGTTTCTTAAGGTTAGTACGGAAACCAAATTTCAAGACTTCCCAGCCAGTAATGCCCTATGATTTGCTTTGTCTTTATTTTTCTCTGAATACTCTTTTCCGGAAAGGCTTCTAGGTATGTAGAAGAGAATCCTGTAATGGACACATTACTTTGGCTTTTCCTTGGCCAGTGGTAACAGGTAGGGAAGCAGGTGCAGAATTATTAGAAACCATAGAGGAGAAAGTGGAGAAAACTTTGTGGCTCTGTTTGCTAATTTCCATCAAGATAACAATGTACTCACTAGTTTTTCTCAAAATCAGAGAATTGTTTAGGGCTATTTAAAACTATTAAGATTGTTTGCTATTACTTCATACAAACAAGCCCCTGGCCAAATAACAATAACTTAGCTTTCTAGCTCTGCTTTTTTTTTTTTTTTTTTTTTTGAGATGGAGTCTCACTCTGTCTCCTATCTCCTAGGCTGGAGTGCAGTGGTACAATCTCGGCTTACTGCAACCTCCGCCTCCTGGGTTCAAGTGATTCTCCTGCCTCAGCCTACCAAGTAGCTAGGATTACAGGTACATGCCACCACACCTGGCTAATTTTTGTATTTTTAGTAGAGATGGGGGTCTCACCATGTTGGCCAGACTGGTCTTGAACTCCTGACCTCAAGTGATCTGCCTGCCTTGGCCTCCCAAAGTGCTAGGATTACAGGCATGAGCCACCACGCCCGGCTTTCACTCTGCTTTTTAACAGCACTAAAGCCAAGTATTCAAAGCAAATGTTTCTCACGAGCCCTTTTCCAAGAACCAGTCTAATGGCTTCCATGCTGTTAATTGTGTTTATTACAAGGGCTGGTAACTTAGTACTCACATTCCTAGTAGACGCAAATACTTACGCTGACATTTGCATTGGTTTGGCATGATCCCCATAGTTTCTGCATGAGAATGACGCTGACTGGCCCATTTTCAACTAGCATTCCCAAGTATTCAGAAGGGCTTCTTCTCTCTCACCCTCCTTGTAGTTTCCCTCATTTCACATTCTCTCTAAATCCTTTCCTTCCAATATTCATCGAGCCACCAAGTTGATGCCTTTTTCACATTGTGTTTGCACTGTTGAAGCCAGGCTGGTCTCCCTGCCACTAGTCCTCAAGACTTTAATCTATGCCACCTGTCACAGCGAGCTTAGATTTCCTAGAGCAGAGCTGGAAGTCCTTCCTGCTTCAAAACTTGATTGTTCTCCATTCTGGAGGCCATGAGTTGTGGCAGTCAGGGTCCTGCACTTGTCCAGCATCGTGACCCCAGCTGCAAACAAAACTTATACTTTGTATGTATAGTGTCTTCTCCTGACCCTTTTCCAAGAGGATCCTTCCACCCTACTTCCCATTCTCAGTTTCTTAAACTTACTTATCCTTTAAAAACAACCCAGACAAAAATTCTACCTCCTCCATGAGGCTTTCCCAGTATTCCTTTAAAAATGGGCTCTTACGACTTTGAATTACAATTTTTGTTACCCATATTATAGATACAAGATTCTTTACGGCTCTAGCTCTATCAGGTGAGCTGACACTTTATCTTACATTTATAATTATTTTCTGATTACTTCAAGAGTCTCCATCAATTAAAGTCTTGCCTTATTATCTATAGTTCTTGTTTCACTCTTTCCCAATATGTTAATCAGGAAATACTGGCATATCTTTTAAAAATGCTTATGAGAGAGTGATATGTTGGGTTCACCTTGGCCAGTTAAGACGTAGGATTTAGAAAATAGGAAATGGCAGGTGAACAACATATAATGATTGAATAGATACATTACTATACAAACAATATATATGTTTTCTTTCTTTTAATTCGTTCTCCACACTGTAGCCAGAATGATGTTCCACCTGCTTACGTTGCTTCCCTGCTCAAGCCCTTTAAAATCTCGCCATTGCTTTTAGGATGCACAAACCCTTAAGATACCTCATTGTGATCTGGTTCCTATTTACCTCGGTAGCTTCCACTCCACTCCACTCCATGCCACTGATCTTGTCACATTGAACTTCTGTCTCTCTGACGAGTCCTTATCCTCTCCGGGCCTTTCTAAATGTTGTTACCTCTGTGGGACATAATCTTCCTGCCCCTCTGCCACCCTCATTCCCCAGCAAATTCCAGCTCATCCTTTGGATCTCAGCTTAGACATCATTTCCTCTGGGAATCTCCCTTGACTATCCAGGACTCAAATAAGTGCCCTTCCAAGATTCTGTGACAGCTCATGCACTGCTCCAGCACAGGTCTGTGTTATTATTGCCCATTTAGCAGCCTGACTCCCTCACTCGGCTATCTTTGTGAGGGCAGGGCTGTGCCTGTCCTGTACACCAGTTACACCCCAACATAGCCCAGGTTGGAAAGATTTAATTTTATGTATTTATTTTTAAAAAATAACGTGTAGCAAGATTTAGTTTTATACAAATAAGTGAATATATCTCTTTTCTACCTTTATATCTATCATTATAAATATGTATATATGAATACATATTAAATATAGACAAATATAAATATATGTTACATATATTATATTAAAAGTAATGGCAAAACAACAATTACTTTTGCATGAACCGCATATATTTCTTAAGATGATAGGTCTGGTGAGTGACAGGGTGGGTACTCCTGACGTAGGAGGTCGTCTAAATGTGTCTTAGACTAAATATTTTAGAACACTTATACGCTGTCTTAGGACTTCTATCTTTGATAACCCTTCACTTCTGATCTGTGTAAAATGTCTTTCTGATTCCTTTCTGACTTCCTCCTTTAGGGTTATTTTTAACACTACTCTTTTCCAAATATAGTTCCTCACTCTAATAGAATAGTGCTTTATTCTTTGGATACAGTGCATCCATTTTGCACATTATCCTAAGCAAATATTGCTTTCAATTTTGTTTGGATTTAAAATAAACTAGACTATGGAAGTAATGTTTTCAAATTATCCACTCTGTCTTTTATTTTTGCCGCTGTTGTTGTTATTTTACTTCTGCAAACTCTCTGTAGTCTGGAGCCTATTAGGAGGTCTTGGCAATCATTCACTTCCTCATAATTTGGAAAACTGTGGAAACTAGACCACCGTTACCATAGCTCATCCTGCGTTGGTGTTCTCTGTGAATCTTGAAAAAAGATTTTCCATCACTAGTAGATATAAACTAAAATAAAAGTAACACGAAGTATCCCAAAATACAAATAATGATTTATTCGTTGGCAATTTTCAATATTTTTTATCCATCTTCTGGCCCACTAGCAAAGAAACTTGAGGAAATCAGATGTCTTCATTCCTTATTTTTCAGATGCTGGATGGCACCTTTAAGAAATCATGCAACAAATATTCAGTGTTTGGTAGAAGGACACAGATCTAGGAGTCCCAACCCACATATTAAAATGATGCTGAGGCTAAACCTGTTCCACATTCTTTATCTTACTCCTTGTCCAACTAACTACTTTGTTAACCACCAGCAACAATTGTCCCCACCCCTGCCCCTCCTCAGTGGACTTGCCTCTCTGGCTTCTTGCCCTTCACTTCTTCTACAGGCTCATGATATATCTCCTGCCTTCTGGTTTGGCAAACTAGAAAGGACAAACTAATTACTTGATCTCTCCTTCTGAGCTAAGGACCTTTTCTCATAAGATTCATTCTGGGCCCTGTTGCCTCCCTGGTTCTGGCTCCAGATGGACAGATGCTGGCTTTTATCTTGAACCTAGGATCCGGAAATGCTGGAATTTTTGCCAATGTCACTATTCTATAATTGAAAACATGCAATTGTTGAACCCACCCTACTTCACAGGAGAGATGATTCTTGATATGGTTTGGCTGTGTCACCACCAAATCTTGACTTGAATTGTATCTCCCAGAATTCTCAAGTGTTGTGGGAAGGACCCGGGGGAGGTAATTGATTCATGGGAACTGGTCTTTCCTGTGCTATTATCGTGATAGTGAATAAGTCTCACGGGATCTGAAGGATTTCCGCTTTTGCTTCTCATTATTCACTTGCCACCATCATAGAAGAAGTGGCTTTGGCCTCCTGCCGTGATTCTGAGGCCTCGCCAGCCATGTGGAACTGTAAGTCCCACGAAACCTCTTTTTGTTCCCAATTTTGGGTATGTCTTTATCAGCAGCATGAAAACGAACTAATACATTCCCCTCTAGGGTTTTTGCTGCAATTGAAAACCTTTATGATCTTCTAGACCAGTCCTTGATCTTATCATGTTCTCTTTTGGTAATAAATAGTTCGTAATGCTTCTTTTATGATTCTGAAATAAAAATGATGGATAATATGATCTACCTACACATCACTTCAAAAAGATCAATATAATGCACAAACTAGTATGAAGAGAAATAAGAGAAAACTAATTTATAATAGATTAGTAGGATTTCATTATATAAATGTTTAAGAATGAGTATTCCAGAGGAATAAGAATATTGTCAGGTGGTTGCACCTATGTACCAAACCAACTTGTGATAGCTACAGAGGCAGATGTTTAGAGGTGGAAATTTTTTAATTTTTATTTTTAATTGACACATAATAATTGTACATATTTATGGGATACAATGGGATGTTTTTATACAAGAAGTGTGTTTTATTTCGAGGCAAAAATTGCATAAGTAGTGTTGCTATCAGAATATGATTTTCGGGGTGTGGGGAGGGGGGAGGGATAGCATTAGGAGATATACCTAATGTTAAGTGACAAGTTAATGGGTGCAGCACACCAACATGGCACATGTATACATATGTAACAATCCTGCACGTTGTGCACATGTACCCTAAAACTTGAAGTATAATAATAAAAAAAAGAATATGATTTTCAAAAAAAAGTGGTAAAATCAAAACAATACAAATACAATATTCTCCTTGGGAAATGCAATGTTGTTATATAAAATGAAATTAGCTTCCAGGTTCAAATCACATAAACAGGTTTGGTTGTTTTTTTTTTTTTTTTTTTTTTGATATAGAGTCTCGCTCTGTCGCCAGGCTGGAGTGCAGTGGCACCATCTCAGCTCACTGCAACTTCCACCTCCCTGGTTGAAGTGATTCTTCTGCCTCAGCCTCCCCAGTAGCTGGGATTACAGGTGCCCACCACCACGCCCGGCTAATTTTTGTATTTTTAGTAGAGATGGGGTTTCACCATGTTGGCCAGGATGGTCTCGATCTCTTGACCTCGTGATCCACCCACCTCGGCCTACCAAAGTGCTGGGATTACAGGCGTGAGCCACTGCGCGTGGCCCCACATAAACAGGTTTTTAACTTATACAGCTATCTTGTGGGGCAGTGAAAAGTTATGTGGGATACAAAGCAATTCTTTATTGTCTGGAACTGTCTCGTGTATGCAGGACATCTGGCATTCCTGGAACCTGCCAAAGATCTAGACAAAGCCAGTGGCTTCTTTGTCATGGCGACAACCAAAACATGTGCTCTTCCCCATTTTAAAACTGCCACCAAGGGGATGATAGAGCTCTCATTGAGAACCACTGTTGAAAATTACCCACTACCTGCCCAGGAATGTGGACAAGAAGAAAGAAGTTGTAGAAGAGGTGGTGGGTGTGAATTGACATTTATGTGTACCTACTATTTTGTGATGTCCATGAAACAATTTTATGTATTTTTTAAACTTCATCTCCAAAATCAACCCTTGAGGTAGGCAGGCTAGGGCAGTTTAACTTACTCAAAGTCATACAGCTGAGAAGTATGAGCTGATTGGAGCTTGAAGTCCTCCATAGCTAATAGCATTCTTCGCTCTCTGGCTTTACAGAAAATGAAGAAATTGTTAATACTGTACAAAAGGTGGAGAGGCCCCTTGGTGGAAATTTCAAGGGAGTTCCCAGCTGACCCGGGCCAGATGCATGAAAGCCCAGGCCAGGCAGAAAGTGTCAATCATGCTATTCACAAGCCCCGCTGAGGGAGGTCCTGTCCACTGCTTTGCAGCGGAGTCTAAAGCTTGGCCCGAGACCCAGCCCTGGAACAATGCCACTCTCTGTAGAATTTGTCTTTCTTTTTTTTAAAAAAAATCTTCATTGTTTTCTCCCTTATAATAGAAATGATAGATGCTCATTGTGAAATGTTCCTACTCAATCTAGCAATGTATAAAGCAAGAATGAAAGTTCTGTAGTCCCATCACTCAAAGATAATTGCTGCATACATCCTTTTGGGTTTTTTTCCTCAGTGTATAAAAATACTGATTGTAAAATGAGATCACACTATAAATAACGTTTTTTAACTTGCTATTTTTATTTAGCAATATATTATGGCTTTTTATCCTTGTCAATATACAAAAAACTTTCTCTCTCCTAATTTTTAATGACCACATAATTTAGAATTGTATGTCTACTTTTGCAGTAGGTCCATAAGGAAACTTCTCCTAGAAGAAAAAGACACAAAAAAACTTTTTTCTTTTACATTTTTGCTATCACAAACAATGCTATAATGGGCATGATTGGGCATATATCTTTGGGTAAAGACACACATACTTCTGTAGTATAAATTCCTAGAAACAGAATTGCCAAATTGCTATCTGAAAGGCTCTACCAATCTACAGTTCTATCAATGGCACTTAAAAATGTCAATTCCTTACACCTCAGCAAACTAACAAGTCTATTTTTCCAATTGGTTTTGGGGAAATAATGCATGCTAATTTATTTATTTTATTTTATTTTATTTCATCTTTTTTGAGACGGAGTCTCACTCTGTCACCCAGGCTGGAGTGCAGTGGCACGATCTCGGCTCACTGCAAGCTCCGCCTCCTGAGTTCATGCCATTCTCCCGCCTCAGCCTCCTGAGTGGCTGGGACTACAGGTGCCTGCCACCACGCCCGGCTAATTTTTTTGTGTTTTTAGTAGAGACAGGGTTTCACCGTGTTATTCAGGATGGTCTCAATCTCCTGACCTTGTGAACAGCCTGCCTCGGCCTCCCAGAGTGCTGAGATTATAGGCATGAGCCACAGCACCCGGCCGCTAATTTATTTTTAAAGTACATCAAAAAAATTATCTTCCAAAATAACATCCTTCAAACATTTTTCTGTTGGAACATTTTACTACATATCTGTCCTGTGATGAGTGGTGCCCTACAAAAGATATGCCCACTGGGAACCTGTGAATGTGACTTACTTGCAAAAAGTGTCTTTGCACATGTAAAGTTAAAGATCTCTAGATGAGATCATACTGGATTATAATGGGCCCTAAATCCAATGACAAATGTCATTATAAGAGAAAAGGAGAGAGGACACAAAGAGGTGACATGATGACAAAGGCAGAGATTGGAGAGATGCATCGACAAGCCAAGGAATGCTGAGATTGACCAGCAGCTGTCAGAAGCTAGGAGAGGTGCCTGATCACTCAGGCAACCTACAGAATGGGAGAAAATTTTTGCAATCTATCCATTTGACAAAGGGCTAATATCCAGAAGCTAGGAAGAACTTAAACAAATTTATGAGAAAAAAAAACAGATCAAAAAGTGGGCAAAGGATATGAACAGACACTTTTCAAAAGAAAACATTTATGCAGCCAACAAACATGAAAAAAAGTTCATCATCCCTGGTCATTAGAGACATGCAAATCAAAACCACAATGAGATACCATTTCTCACCAGTTAGAACAGTGATCATTAAAAAGTCAGGAAACAACAGATGCTGGAGAGGATGTGGACAAATAGGAACACTTTTATACTGTTGGTGGGAGTGTAAATCAGTTCAACCATTGTGGAAGACAGTGTGGTGATTCCTCAAGGATCCAGAACTAGAAATACCATTTGACCCAGCCATCCCATTACTGGGTATATACCTAAAGGATTGTAATTCATGCTGCTATAAAGACACAAGCACATGTATGTTTATTGTGGCACTATTCACAATAGCAAAGGCTTGGAACCGACCCAAATGTCCATCAATGATAGACTGGATTAAGAAAATGTGGCATATATACACCATGGAATACTATGCAGCCATAAAAAAGGATAAGTTCATGTCCTTTGTGGGGACATGGATGAAGCTGGAAACCATCATTCTGAGCCAACTATCACAAGGACAGAAAACCAAACACTGCATGTTCTCACTCTTAGGTGAGAGTTGAACAATGAGAACACTTGGACATAGGGTGGGGAACATCACACACCGGGGCTTGTAGTGGTGTGGGGGGAGGGGAGAGGGATAGCGTTAGGAGATATACCTAATGTAAATGATGAGTTAATGGGTGCAGCACACCAACATGGCACATGGATACATATGTAACAAACCTGCACGTTGTGCACATGTACCCTGGAACTTAAAGTATAATAAATAAATAAAATTAAATTAAATAAAATAAATTTTGTGTATTATACGTTAAGTTCTGGGATATATATGCAGAACATGCAGGTTTGTAACATAGGTATACATATGCCATGGTGGTTTGCTGTACCCATCAACCGATCATCTACGTTTTAAGCCCTGCGTGCATTAGGTATTTGTCCTAATACTCTCCCTACACACCCCAACAGGCCCTGGTGTGTGATGTTCCCTTCCCTGTGTCCATGTGTTCTCATTGTTCAGCTGCCACTTATGAGTGAGAACATGCGGTGTTTGGTTTTCTGTTCCTGTGTGTGTTTGCTGAGAATGATGGTTTTCAGCTTCATCCATGTCCCTGCAAAGGACATGAACTCATTCTTTTTCATAGCTGCACAGTATTCTATGGTGTGTATGTGCCACATTTTCTTTATCCAGTCTATCATTGATGGGCATTTGGGTTGGTTCCAAGTCTTTCTATTGTGAATAGTGTTGCAATAACCATACGCGTACATGTGTCTTTATAGCAGAATGATTTAAAATCCTATGGGTATATACCCAGTAATAGAATTGCTGGGCCAAATGGTATTTCTGGTTCTAGATCTTTGAGGAATCGCCACACTGTCTTCCACAACAGTTGAACTAATTTACACTCCCACTAACAGTGTAAAAGCGTTCCTATTTCTCCACATCCTCTCCAGCACCTGTGGATGATCGCCATTCTAACTGGCGAGAGATGGTATCTCATTGTGGTTTTGATTTGCGTTTCTATGTTGAATAGGAGTGGTGAGAGAGGGCATTCTTGTCTTGTGCTGGTTTTCAAAGGGAATGCTTCCAATTTTTGCCCATTCAGTATGATATTGGCTGTGGGTTTGTCATAAATAGCTCCTATTATTTTGAAATACATTCTATCAATACCTAGTGTATTGAGAGTTTTTAGCATGGAGAGCTGTTTAATTTTGTCGAAGGCCTTTTCTGTATCTATTGAGATAATCATGTGGGTTTTCGTTGTTGGTTCTGTTTATGTGATGGATTACGTTTATTGATTTGTGTATGTTGAACCAGCCTTGCATCCCAGGGATGAAGCCAACTTGATCCTGATGGATAAGGTTTTTGACGTGCTACTGGCTTTGGTTTGCCAGTATTTTATTGAGGATTTTCACATCGATGTTCACCAAGGATATTGGCCTAAAATTCTCTTTTTTTGTTGTGTCTCTACCAGGCTTTGATATCAGGATGATGCTAGCCTCCTAAAATGAGTTAGGGAGGATTCCCTCCTTTTCTATTGATTGGGATAGTTTCAGAAGAAATGGTACCAGCTCCTCTTTGTACCTCCGGTAGATTTCGGCTGTGAATCCATCTGGTCCTGGACTTTTTTTGGTTGATAGGCTATTAATTATTGCCTCAATTTCAGAACCTATTATTTGTCTATTCAGAGATTCAACCTCTTCCTGGTTTAGTCTTGGGAGGGTGTATGTGTCCAGGAATTTATACATTTCTTCTAGATTTTCTAGGTTATTTGCATAGAGGTGTTTATAACATTCTCTGATGGTAGTTTGTATTTCTGTGAGATCAGTGATGATATCTCCTTTATCATTTTTTATTGTGCCTATTTGATTCTTCTCTCTTTTCTTCTTTATTAGTCTTGCTAGCAGTCTATTTTGTTTATCTTTTCAAAAAACCAGCTCCTGGATTCATCTATTTTTTGAAGGGTTTTTTGTGTCTCTATCTCCTTCAGTTCTGCTCTGATCTTAGTTATTTCTTGCCTTCTGCTAGCTTTTGAATGTGTTTGCTCTTGCTTCTCTAGTTCTTTTAATTGTGATGTTAGCGTGTCAATTTTAGATCTTTCCTGCTTTCTCTTGTGGGCATTTAGTGCTATAAATTTCCCTCTACACACTGCTTTAAATGTGTACCAGAGATTCTGGTACATTGTGTCTTTGTTCTCATTGGTTTCAAAGAACATCTTTATTTCTGCCTTCATTTCGTGATTTACCCAGTAGTCACTCAGGAGCAGGTAGTTCAGTTTCCAAGTAGTTGTGTGGTTTTGAGTGAGTTTCCTAATCCTGGGTTCTGTCTTGATTGCACTGTGTTGTGAGGGACAGTTTGTTGTGATTTCTGTTCTTTTACATTTGCTGAGGAGTGTTTTACTAGCAATTATGTGGTCAATTTTAGAATAAGTGCAATGTGCTGCTGAGACGTATGTATATTCTATTGATTTGGGGTGTAGAGTTCTGTAGATGTCTATTAGTTCCACTTGGGCCAGAGCTGAGTTCAAGTCCTGGATATCCTTGTTATCCTGCTGTCTCGTTGATCTGTCTAATATTGACAGTGGGGTGTTAAAGTCTCCCATTATTATTATGTGGGAGAATAAGTCTCTTTGTAGGTCTCTAAGGACTTGCTTTATGAATCTGGGTGCTCCTGTATTGGGTGCATATATATTTAGGATAGTTAGCTCTTCTTGTTGAATTGATCCCTTTACCATTATGTAGTAGTCTTCTTTGTTTCTTCTGATCTTTGTTGGTTTAAAGTCTGTTTTATCAGAGACTAGGACTGCAACTCCTGCATTTTTTGCTTTCCATTTGCTTGGTAAATATTTCTGCATCCCTTTATTTTGAACCCATATGCGTCTTTGCACGTGAGATGTGTCTCCTGAATACAGCACACCGATGGGTCTTGACTCTATCCAATTTGCCATTCTGTGTCTTTTAATTGGGACATTTAGCCCATTTACATTTAAGGTTAATATTGTTATGTGTGAATTTGATCCTGTCATTATGATGCCAGCTGGTTATTTTTCCTGTTCGTTCATGCAGTTTCTTCATAGCATCGATGGTCTTTACAATTTGGCATGTTTTTGCGGTGGCTGGTACCCATTGTTCCTTTCCATGTTTAGTGCTTCCTTCAGGAGCTCTTGTAAGGCAGGCCTGGTAGGGACAAAATCTCTCAGCATTTGCTTGTCTGTAAAGGATCTTATTTCTCCTTCACTTCTGAAGCTTAGTTTGGCTGGATATGAAATTCTGCTTTGAAAATTCTTTTCTTTAAGAATGTTGACTATTGGCCCCCACTCTCTTCTGGCTTATAGGGTTTCTGCTGAGAGATCTGCTGTTAGTCTGATGGGCTTCCCTTTGTGGGCAACCCGACCTTTCTCTTTGGCTGCCCTTAACATTTTTTCCTTCCTTTCAACCTCGTTGAATCTGACAATTATGTGTCTTGGAGTTGCTCTTCTCGAGGAGTATCATTGCGGTGTTCTCTGTATTTCCTGAATTTGAATGTTGGCCTGCCTTGCTGGGTTAGGGAAGTTCTCCTGGATAATATCCTGAAGAGATGTTTTCTAACTTGGCTTCATTCTTCCCGTCACTTTCCGGTACACCATTCAAATGTAGATTTGGTCTTTTCACATAGTCCCATATTTCTTGGAGGCTTTGTTCATTTCTTGTCACTCTTTTTTCTCTAATCTTGTCTTCTCGATTTATTTCATTAATTTGATCTTGAATCACTGATATCCTTTCTTCCAGTCGATTGAATTGGCTACTGAATTTTGTGCATGTGTCTTGAAGTTCTTGTGCCATGGTTTTCAGCTCCATCAGGCCATTTAAGATCTTCTCTACACTGTTTATTCTAGTTACCCATTCGTCTAACAGTTTTTCAAGGTTTTTAGCTTCCTTGTGATGGGTTAGAACATGCTTCTTTCGTTCGGAGAAGTTTGTTGTTACCAACCCTCTGAAGCCTACTTCTGTCAACTCATCAAACTCATTCTCTGTCCAGTTTTGTTCCCTTGCTGGCAAGGAGCTGCAATCTTTTGGAGGAGAAGAGGCATTCTGGTTTTTGGAATTTTCAGCTTTTCTGCTCTGGTTTCTCCCTATCTTTGTGGTTTTATCTACCTTTGGTCTTTAATGTTGGTGACCTACAGATGGGGTTTTAGTGTGGATGTTGTTTTTGTTGATGTTGATGCTACTCCTTTCTGTTTGTTAGTTTTCCTTCTAACGGGCTTCTCAGCTGCAGGTGTGCTGGAGTTTGCTGGAAGTTCACTCCAGACCCTCTTTGCGTGGGTATCACCAGTAGAGGCTGCAGAACAGCAAATATTGCTGCCTAATCCTTCCTCTGGAAGCTTCTTCCCAGAGGGGCATCTGTGGTGTCTGTCAGCCCCTACTGGGAGGTGTTTCCCAGTCAGGGTACACAGGGGTCAGGGACCTGCTTGAGGAGGCAGTCTGTCTATTCTTGGAGCTCAAACACTGTGCTGAGAGAACCACTGCTCTCTTCAGAGATGTCAGACAGGGACATTTAAGTCCGCAGAAGCTGTCTGCTGCCTTTTGTTCTGCTATGCCCTGCCCCCAGAGGTGGAATCTATAGAGGCAGTAGGCCTTGCTGAGCTGTGGTGGGCTGTGCCCAGTTCATGCTTCCCAGCCTCTTTTTTTACACTGTGAGCTACTCAAGCCTCAGCAATGGCAGACGCCCCACCCCCGGCAAGCTACTTAGCATTGCAGGTCGATCTCAAACTGCTGCGCTAGCAGTGAGCAAAGCTCTGTGGGCGTGGGACCCGCCGAGTCAGGTGTGGGACCCACTGCACCAGGCATGGGAGGGTATCTCCTGGTCTACTGGTTGCTAAGACTGTGGGAAAAGCACAGTATTTGGTCAGGAGTGTAGCATTTCTCCAGGTACAGTCTCACATGGCTTCCCTTGGCTAGGAAAGGGAAATCCCCTGACCCCTTGCCCTTCCCGGGGGAGATGACACCCTACCCTGCTTCAGCTCACCCTCTGTGGGGCTGCACCCACTGTCCAACCAGTCCCAGTGAGATGAACCATGTACCTCAGTTGGAAATGCAGAAATCACCCATCTTCTGCGTCAATCTCGCTGAGATCTGCAGACCGGAGCTGTTCCTATTAGGCCATCTTGGAAGAGACTCTTGATTTGCATTTCTCTAATGACCAGTGATGGTGAGCTTTTTTTCATATGTTTGTTGGCCACATAAATATCTTCTTTTGAGGAATGTCTGTTCATATTCTTCACTCACATTTTGATGAGGTTTTTTGTATTTTTTTGTAAATTTGTTTAAGTTCTTTGTAGATTCTGGATATTAGCCCTTTATCAGATGGGTAGATTGTAAACATTTTCTCCCTTTCTGTAGGTTGCCTGTTCACTCTGATGATAGTTTCTTTTGCTGTGCAGAAGCTCTTTAGTATAATTAGATCCAATTTGTCAGTTTTGGCTTTTGTTGCAATTGCTTTTGCTGTTTTAGTCATGAAGTCTTTGCCCATGTCTGTGTCCTGAATGGTATTGCCTAGGTTTTCTCATAGGGTTTTTATGGTTTCAGGTTTTACATTTAAGTCTTTAATCCATCTTATGTTAATTTTTGTATAAGGTGCAAGGAATTGTTTCAGTTTCAGTTTTCTGCATATGGCTAGCCTGTTTTCCCAGCACCATTTATTAAATAGGGAATGCTTTCCCCATTGCTTGTTTTTGTCAGGTTTGTCAAAGATCAGATGGTTGTAGATGTGTGGTGTTATTTCTGAGGCCTCTGTTCTGTTCCATTGGTTTATATATCTGTTTTGGTACCAGCACCATGCTGTTTTGGTTACTGTAGCCTTGTAGTATATTTTGAAGTAGGGTAGCATGATGCCTCCAGCTTTGTTCTTTTTGCTTAGGATTGTCTGGGCTATACAGGTTCTTTTTTGATTCCATATGAAATTTAAAGTAGTTTTTTTTCTAGTTCTGTGAAGAAAGTCAATGGTAGCTTGATGGGGATAGCATTAAATCTGTAAATTACTCTGGGCAGTATGGTCATTTTCATGATATTGATTCTTCCTATCCATGAGTGTACAATGTTTTTCCATTTGTTTGTGTCCTCTCTTATTTCCTTGAGCAGTGGTTTGTGGTTCTCCTTGAAGTGAGAGTCCTTCATATCCCTTGTAAGTTATATTCCCAGGTATTTTATTTTCTTTATAGCAATTGTGAATGGGAGTTCACTCAAGATTTGGCTGTCTGTTGTGCTGTCTTTTTAAGCCATCCAGTTTGTGGTAATTTGTTATGGCATCCTAGGAAACATCTCTGTAAGCATTTTTCTGTTCCTGTGTACCTGAGTGGTGTGTATATACTTTAACACCAATAGGATAATTGTGCACATGCTACTTTGCATATTGCTTTTTAAATTTAACAGTATATCCATGTTAATTAGGACAGCACATAATCCTTTTATTCGCAGATGTAGATGAAAATGTTTTTAATGAGATAGAATTTGCATGCCATAAAATTCACCACTTTAAGTATATAATTCAGTGGATTTTAGTATATTCCCAAGGTTGTGCAACTATCATCTATCTAATTCCAGAATATTTTCATCAGCCCCAAAGGAAACTCTGTACCTATTAAGTCACTCTCCATTTCTGTTTTCCAGCAGCCTCTGGCTTCCACCAGTCTTAGTGTCTGTCTCTATGGATTTGCCTATTCTGGACATTTCATATAAATTTCATCATATAACATGTGATCTTTTGTGTCTGGCTTCTTTCACTTAGCATAATATTTCCATGGTCCAAACCAGTTTTCACTTGTATAAGTGCTTCATTCCTTTCCATTATTGAATAATGTTACGTTGTATGGATATACCAGGTTTGTTCATACATTCATCAATTGATGAATAGTTTGATTGTTTCCCACTTTGTGGCTATAATGAATAATGCTGCTATGAACACACATGGGCAAGTTTTTGAGTGGACTTACATTTTTAATTCTTTGGGGGTATATATCTAAAAATGGAATTGCTGGGTCATACAGCTATTCTAGGTTTATATTTATTCTGCTCTCCACAGCAGCCGCACCATTTTACCATCCCACCAGCAGTGAATAAGGATTCCAATTTCTCCACATCCTTGCTAACACTTGTTATTTTCCTGGTTTTAAAGAAATTTTAGGCATCCTAGTGGATATGAATGGGCATTTCATTGTGGCTTTGATTTGCATTTCGCTAATAATTAATGATTTTGAGCACGTAAGTCACTTTTGGTGCTTCCGAATATTCCATTGTTTGTATGTACCATGATTTATTCCATAATTTATTTAAGCAGTTCCCCACTGATAGGCCTGTAGGATATTCTAAAGTCTTTTGTCATATAAGTAGTTTTGCAGTGCATCTATTTAGTTTTCTCAATGAAGAAATTTCCTTAGGGTAAACTCCTGAGATTAAGATTGCTAGTGCAAAAACATGCTCACTTTACCTTTTGACACATATTGCCAAACAATCCTCCTGAATAGTAGGGTTTATTTTCTGGTGGCGCCTGTTTCTCTCAATGCTGGTTAACAATGTCGCAACTAAGCAACTTTGAACCTGGGTGTTCAAGAAATGTCATATTTCTGTATTTACTTAAAACCAACTTAAATTAGACTTAGTGGTCTATTCTGTTGATGTGGGGAAGGGGATTACATTGTAGCCCTAAATGGGGATCTCCTTAAAGCCTGTCCCCCCACCTCATGCTACAATGTCTCTCCAAGTCCCTGGGGTTCTTAAAACTGTGCCAATGAAGCAGAGAGCTCCCTCTCGCCTTCTGTCCACAAGGCTACCACAGAGATGTTTATTCTCCAAGGGCTCATGGTCCTTTGGATTCTGGCAGTTCTGCTGCTGTTTCCATGCTACACTTGAGGATCTTTTAAAAACTGAACCTAGGGCTGGGGTCTTTAATTCCTAGGGTGCTGCCCCAGAGGGGCTTAAATCCCTGCTGCCCTCATGACACTTTGAACCTCAGCTTTCTTCATTTTCTCAATAAATCAGTTCTGTCTCTCTCTTTTCCTCTGTTTCCATCTGCCTCTATTTCTCTTTCCATCATCTCTCTACCTCTTTATGAAGCCAGACATAATCTCCTCAATAAACTTAGTTGCATACAAATGACAGGAAAAGTTAGGCAGATTTTGCTTAGCAAATCTGGTAAAATCCATGAGATAACAAAACAGGGAGGCTGGAATTGGGGTAGAACATACTTAAAGGGAGAACAAACACACATTAATTGTTCTAATTATTTTGCCTCATTATGTTTGTCAATCTTTGTCAACTTTGCTAATCTGACATACACACACAACATGTTACTTTTTCTTTACTCATTTCCCATCGAGTTGTTTATTTTCTTTGTATTGATTATAAATATTTTTAATCTTTGTGAATCTTATAAATATCGCATTGTACTATGTTTTGTTTCAGTTTCTATGTATTCTATTTAGTGATACTGGTCAACTTTTCCCATATTTATTATTCATTTATGAACCTATTGTTAGTGGCCTTTTCCTATTCTTTGCCCATTTTCTAATGAGTATTTCACTTTTTCTTATTATGTAGGTGCCCTTTATAACAAAGATATTCAACTCCTCAAAGGCATCACAAATATTTTCTCCTAGTTTGTTATTTGCTGGCCAAGTTTTCTATGGTCTCTAAGTTTCTACTTTTATGTAATCAATTGTCAATATTTTCCTTTCTGGTTTTGGACTTTTTACGGAGGGTCACAGTATCCCTTTTTTACCCCCAGAAATCATCTCCCAAGTTTTGTTTCAGTGCTATCCTACTTTATTCTTTGTATTCTTATTTGCATATTCAAACCATCTGGATTGTTTATGTGTGTGCATATGTGTGCTGTGTAAGGAAAGACTGTTAATTTTTTTTTCTATTTTGGTTATCAAATTTCCCAAAACTATTTATTGATCAATTCATCAGTCTTCTGCCAATTTGAATTTTTGCATTTTTCCTCCATTAGGCTTTCAAATTACTGTTACTGGTGTATTAATTCTATGTACATATTAATCCTATGTATTTTCTTTATTTCTAGCCATCTTACTGAACTCTGATGTTAATAAATCAACTCTTTCTCTTGGTTTTCTGTATATGAGAATAATAGATAGCATCATCTAAGAAAGACAGTTTTAGCCCTCAAGTAAATATCAGTGAAAATTTACTGTTTTCTATGTTGGTTTTACATATTTCTTGTTAGATATATAATAAGCGCTTCTTAATTCTTGTTATGTTGGGAATAGAGTAGACACGTGAGTGTGAGTCTGTCTGTCATAATGCATAACTAGAACCTCGTTAACAGTATTAAATAATGAAGACACATGTTTTCAGTGTTTCTGCTGAGCTTCTTCTTCACCTTTTAAAACACCTTTGGTTCCTAGTGAATACACAGTTAAAATATTTACAAGAAGTGTCAAGTTGGCCTCCTCCAATTTTTAGCAATTTGTACTTCTATAAGAGTTTGCACTTACTTACACTCATGTTGGGAAGGGTCGTAATGTGTCCATTTATCTGTCATGAAAATGATTTTTGAAAGAGTAAATCAAATCACCCCAGCAATAATTTGACTTATTTATCTCCCATTGCTTAGTTTTACTATCCTTGTGCCCCAACCATGGGCTCAAATTCTTTGCTATGTGTTGCCATTTTCTCCACTCAGCTCACAGCCTCCTATCTAGCCTCCATCTTGGCTCTAACCTAGCCATTCCTCTTCTTTGTTTGCGTCACTAACTCACCCTCTCTTGTAGGAAATGGAATTGGCCTAGTCAGTCATATTCTGGCCAAGTGGAGAAGACCATGTCAAGGATTGGGTTATTGAGGGACCAGAAGTGGAACTAAGTCAAAGTCTCTAGGTTGAACCACAGAAGATAACCTGCACAAACAGTAGAAGACCATAGGCAAACATAGGATCCAAGCTTAAAAACCCAAACATAGCCAGCTCACTCCTGAGACTGTCAGCTCCTCTCTGACTTGGACCCATAACAAGTCTAGAGCTGGTATAGTTTTTTTGCTCTCCCAAGTCCCCTGAGACTGAGGTTCCCTGTGGCTTTCTGTTTGACCATGCTAAGAGCAAACTTGTCCTCAAGAACAAAGATGGAATTTCAGTCGTACCTTCATGTTTTGAACAGCAGGCTAGAAGAAGGGAAAAAGAAGAGGCAAAGAGCCTGTGACAATTGCCTCTGATGGAAGGTCATTGGATGCTGGTACAGGACACTTTCATTTAAATTCCATTGGTTGGAACGTAGTGACATGGCCATACCAAGTTGTAAGGGAAGTTGAAAGTGTAGGTTTTGTTCCGGGTGGCTGTGTGCTTAGCTAGAAATTCTATTAATTTGCAAGAAGGGGATAATAGATATTGAGAGGTAATTAACAATTATTGCCACAAGGGTCTACTAAATTAGGAAATGAATTAGGCTTCACAGTTTAACAGAGAAAGACAGGTATATGGATGAACAAATGAAATAAATTTCTATTTTATGGCTGTGCTTGAGTGAAGTATACAATCGGGGGCTGGAGTACAAAGGAAGAATTGATCAGTTCTACTGGGAAAGAAAAAGATCTGGAAGTTTCATAGTAGAAAAGACATTTCAACTAAGTCTTGAACATTGAGTATATTTTTGCCAGGTGCTCTGTAAGGAAAAATATTTGAGGTTGTAGGAGCAGCATAGGCATAGAGGAATAAAATATGATGGTGCCTTCAAAAATATGGAAGCATCTCCGTCTGGATGGTAAGTGAAAGGGAAGTGAGTATTACAGCAGTAAATGGACCAGTAAGCAGAGACCAGAAATGAGCAGCCATGTGTGCCCTACTTAAGAGTCTGGACTTTGATCTCTAGGTAATAGACATCAGACTTGAATGCTAGAATTACAAGATTAGATCTGATATTTATTTTGAAGAATAATTTGAAAGGTCTACAACTGGATAAAAGCCAGCGGCAGGAGGAAGTGTTCAGGTAGTCTCTTAGATTTTTAGCATGGAGGTCTACATTAATGAGATATCAGTCAAGGTTTTCCACAGAAACAAAACTTGTAGGACTGTGGGTCCTTGCAAGTTGGAAGCATGCAGGATAGGCCCGCAGGCTGGAACTCTCAGGAGGAGCTGATGCTGCTGTCTTAAAACTGAATTTCTTCTTCTTCAAGGAAGACCGTTTTGCTCTTATGGCTTCCCAACTGATTGGATGAAACCCATTCAGATTATCAAAGATAATTACTTAAAGTCAACTGATTGTAGATGTTAACCACATCTATAAAATACTTTCACAGCAAAACTTTGATTAGTGTTTATGTGAATAACTGGGTATTACAGACTATCCAAACTGACATATGAAACTGATCATCACAGATGGTGACACTACTAACTCTATAGAGAATACTGGAAACACAAACTTAGCAGCTAATGAGAGAAAATAATGTGCTTGGATGGGCATGATGGCCCACTGCCTATAATCCCAGCACTTTGGGAGGCCGAGGCAGGCGGACCACTTGAGGCCAGGAGTTCGAAACCAGTCTGGTCAACATGGGGAAACCGCATTTCTACTGCAAACATGCAAAATATTAGCTGGACATGGTGGCGTACATCTGTAATCCCAGCTACTCTGGAGGCTGAGGTATGAGAATCATTTGCTCCCGAGAGGCAGAGGCTGCAGTGAGCCGAGATCATGCCACTACACTCCAGCCTGGATGACAGAAAGAGACCCTGTCTCAAAAAAAAATAAAATAAAATAAAAAGAAAAGAAAAGAAAAGAAAAATGAAAATATTATGTTTAATGTTTAAGAATGTGCTCCGGATTAGAATTTTACAGTGAGGTAGATCAAATCACAAGCAAGGATGAAATTACATGGGGTGAATATGCAAGGAGTATTACAAATGCTCACTGTGTAAATGATAAAGTGAATGGGCCAGGGATTTAATGTGACAGGCGGTGGTGAGGACTAGAGCAAATGGAGAGGGATGTCCGATTTCTATAGAACAATCTCTATTTAGTTCCAACTAATGATTCCTATGCATAAATATTGGTGTAGTGTTGTCAGATCTTTCCATTTTTGAACGTCCTTTCCCATGTTTAAAAGAACATGGGAAATCTAAATGAATAAATGAACATCTCTGGTTTTAAATTTGTCTGAAATATTGTTTAACCAAAATTGAATTCGTTTATGGCTCTATCCAGTTTTTGTGGGCCTCCAATGTTAAGAACTTTGTAGCCTGATGTGGTAGCTCACTCCTGTAATATCAGCACTTTGGGAGGCCAAGGTAGGGGGATTATTTGAGGCCAGGAGTTTGAGACCAGCCTGGCCAACATAGTGAAACCTCGTCTCTACTAAAAATACAAAAATTAGCTGGGCATAGTGGCGAGTGCCAAAACTAAACCACCTGGGCGTAGTGGTGGGTGCTACTCGGGAGGCTGAGGCAGGAGAATTGCTTATACCAGAGAAGTGGAGGTTGTGGTGAGCCGAGATTTTGCCACTGCACTCCAGCCTGGGCAACAGAGGGGGACTCTGCCTCAAAAAACAAACAAACAAACAAACAAAACTTTGAAAAAGAGTGAGAATAAAAAAGAGGCATAGAATTCTGGGAACCGCAATCTCTAAGGGCCAATTAAAGAATGCATCAACAGCATAATATAAGGACCAAAATGATGCCTTAAAATATGACAATTGGGAATTAATTGGTAATCAGTCTGTGAATTATTTTGGTAAGTATGGTGGAGGTAGAAAATAGATTCTACATGTGAAGAAAGTTGAGACAATTTTTTCAAGATCTGTCACATAGGTAATTTTTTTCCACCTAAGCAGGTTGATAGCCCTATCTTTATTTTTGCTTCTTAGAACACAATGTACATTTTTCATTCCATTCATGGGTATGTGCTCAGATTAAGGGAATATGTGATTCTGTGCTCCTAGAACATTCTGATCTTCCTGGTTCTTGGGGCTTAAAGGATACAAATGAAAAATAGCAAATAAGCCATAAATGCAATTTATTTCTACCAACAAATTGTATGTAAGCTTATATAAAACAATTAAAAAGAAGACATCACAATAATTTGTGAATATTGTCCTGGAAAGAATCACTGCAACTTCACATATTCAGCAAAAATAATAAAATTTACACACAATACTCATTCTTCTCAAGACTCTGAGTCCTCTAAAGAGCAACAGTTAATCAAAGACCAAGGAATTTGATCTGTAGATATTTTTAGCATCTGCATTTGTTAATTGACACTTCAGGATTTAATCAGGCCCCAGTAACACCTATATTCTTTCTATGTTCCAAAACTAGAAAGATGACAAGTGCCTAATGCAGTTTAGAGTGTGTTTGTCTGTGAATGAGGAAGAAGTAGTGCCTCATAGAGGATGTGTGCATGAACACATGAATGACAAACTTTATTTCCTCATGAGTTCATGCCAATCAGCAGGACTCTGCAAGCCATTTGCATGCTCCATAAACAAAGCTGCATCCGTGGTGTCGAATTCAAGATGGCAGCCAGAAGTGATTGCTAATTCCTAAGCAATGATTCTTCTCAAGAAATAATTGTAGAACCTCTAGAGAGTGGCCTTAACCAAAGGGGAGAGAACTTATGAGTTGAAACAAAGAAAAGTCTGTTGCCCATAAGTATTCCCACCCAGTAGCCTAGGACTCCTTTTACATTCCATGGGATTTCACTAATTGTAGATGAATATTGACTTACATGCTGAAAATGCAAAATCCCAGAAAGAAAAAAAAAGCGGTTATTCACACGTTAGGATTGCTTAGTTGGTTTGTCTGTTTATACTGTGCTGAGACCAGAAAGATTAATCAAATGTGAGTTTGATTGAAAGAGAAGCTTGGGGAGAAAAATGGTAATCATTCGGAAACTGGAGACCCTTTAGAGGAGGCAGACAAAAGTAGTCAGCTGAGCTGGAAGACATCAGATTCCTAGGGAGTGGAGCTGTGGGGTGGAAGTGGGATCCCCATAAGCATAAGGAAAGGATTAGGAGAAAGAAGATAGTGAGAACCAAGAAACTGAGGTGAAATGGTGGATAGCAAAGACAAATTTTATTTCCATCCTATTGCCACTTGATTTTCCTTGTAGTTAGCTGATGAAAGGCTTTTCCTAGTGGCAATTTGGCTGGCAGCTGCCAGAGCTGGGCTGGAGCACACTGAGGGTGGGGGAGGGGAGGGATTAATCCCACCCAAAGACGCTGGGATAAAGTGAAAATGAAAAAAATGAGAAAGGGTCTAATTATAATGTCTCAACTTAATTGAGAAACCATGGTAGTAGAGAGATGAATTATCATGCTACTGCCATGGAAATCACATCCAATGTCTTCAGCTACTAAAGAGGACTTTTTTTCAGACTGAATTTCTCCATTTGGCTAAACTTAAATTAAAACTCTGTGTGTGTGAGTGTGTGTGTATGTGTCTGTAGACATATATATATATAACATATATATAATTGTAGTCTAATTGACCCCAATTAGCATGACTTGGATGTTGTGTTTGTCTCTGAATCACTCTTTGTAATCAGGCAGACATGAGATTTGATTGGTCAGGTCTAAACTTAATACTCTGTGTGTGTGTGTATGTGTCTATAGACATATATATAACTGTAGTCAGTAATACAATTTAATTGTACAATTACTTTTACTTCATGGCAACTAGATTTTAATTTGTTACAGGTTTTTATGTAACTGTAGTTGTGTAATTCTTGGATTTTGACTATACTTTTCATAATTTGCATGGAAAGGGAGGGCTAAAATTGATGCTCAATTGTCTATAATATCTTACATCCACAAGAATTTACAGTGCTTTTTAAAAAAAGAATAAGTAAACAATAAAAGAACATTTAACCTTTCAATCTTCACACATCCTCATGAGGGAAGCATTAGTGTTTCCATTTACAGCTGAAGAAACTGAGGCTCAGAGATAAATGATTATGTTTCCTAATCCTCACTGCAGTGTTAACATCTGGGCCAAACATCTGGGCAGCAACAGCAGAAAGCCCCTCTGCTGTGCTTCAGGATCACTCTTATCACTGCATAAAGGTGAGAACGGCTTCCTTCTACACCCAGTCTGTTACTCTGGTTGGGCTATTTATTCATCTGAGCTGTTGTCAATGGTGCATCAAGAGGAGGCAGGCAATTAGTTTTGCACCAACTATTAGTAGTAGATAATCTTATTAAGAATGATATAGAGTTTCATTAAAATGATAACCACTTACTTTTAAAAGAATAAAGTAGAACATCAGATTCCTAACGACTTGGCTGTTTACATGTCTTTGTTGTACCTAAGTCTGAGTCTAAGCAACTTTGTCTCCATATTTGATTTAAAACAGGAAATCCTTCTCACTCCCTTATGGCTCTCTGTTTTATTCTAAAGACAAAAGTCAAATGAAGTAGAGATTATGACTAAAGAGGATAGATAAAAATGGAAAAACTGTGTGTCTGATGTGAATTTTTAAGAAGAGCTATGATATTCTTACACTGTTATTCCTCTTATGCTTCCCAGGGTATGCTACATTTTTGCAGAAAGTCAGGAGGTTTAGAAACCACACAGAGAAACATTGCTTGGAAAGGGGAACTCTTCAATCGTCTAAGATTACAGATCTTGGAATTGGAATGGTATGCAGTTGAGTTTTCCATTCACAGTTCCAGGAAAAAATGGGATTTTTTTCCCATTAAGAATACTGTTATTTAGTTATTTTGAAGTATACAGTATATACATGCTTTTTTATAAAACCACTGGATTTCATAAGTAGCACACATTTGAGTATTTCAAAATCTCTCTACTACTTTTAAATCAGATCTGGGGCTTGACTATAGAAAAAATTTCATTTCAAGTACAGAACAGAAGCTGAATTATCTATCATATGGCTCATAAAGTACTTAAATTTTGCTATTTATTTCTTGAGAATGACTCAGCCATTCATATTTATTATACTAAAATGCTACACAACTACTGCCAATAAATATTGGAAAAGCTGAACAATCCAGACACAATGTGGTAATTATTCTGTCCTGACAAAACTTTTTATAAGTCTTGAGAAAAAAGGAGCATCGCTTTGAAACTGAAAAATAATCTTAACTAAATAAAATATAATTAAAGCACTGTAGTTTAAGTCAATTTTCCTTTCTGTTTTGCTCAACTACATTTGAAGTAAACTACATATATAGTAAGTTACTTAAACTATCTAAACCTCAGTTTATTTTCCTATAAAATACAGAAAATAGAAACAGCCCAACCAAAAGCATAGGATTCTTTCAGCTGCTAATGAAAGATACCCAAATCAAAATGGCAAAAGGAAAGAAAAAGAATGTGTTGACTCCTGTAGATGAAAGTCCAGGAGTAGCTTGGCATCACTGTGGTTGGATCCTGGTTCAGACAATGTCATTAGAACCGAGTCACTCTCTATGCCTTGGCCCTGCTTTTCTCTGTTAGACCCAAGTCTCTGGCAGGCTCTCCTCATGGGGCAAGACGGCCTCCAATAACTCCAGGCTTGTATCCAACTGGCTTCAGAAGGAGGTCTGTTTCTCAACTGTTACAATGGTAGTCCAATAATTGATTGGCAATGACCCCAATTAGCATGACTTGGATGTTGTGTTTATCTCTGAATCACTCTTTGTAATCAGGCAGACGTGAGATTTGATTGGTCAGGTCTAGGTCATATGCGTATCCCATAATTTGGGTGGAGAGCCAGCCCCAGCCAAATAGTGGGAATTTGAGAGTAGGTGAGGAATAGTAGCTTCCCATAGAAAATCTAGGTGCCATTATGACAAAGAGAATATATTAGGTATAAAATATTATACATATAATATATAGTCATGATAATCAAGATAAAATATGTAAGATATCATGACTGTAAGGGATTATTTTGTGTTATGCCAGATGTTATTTAATTAAAATATATCTAAAAAGAGTTTATGTTTTCAATAATGCCATTAGGCCTTTTATAACTTGAAACATCTGAGTTAAACATCTCTTAGGGATCTCCATTTCATTTTGTCAAGTTCTCCTCTGTAGTCATGGTGGCAAACTCTCACGGTGCTGACTGCAGAAGAAAAGACCACAAAGTATTATCTTCAGCAAAAGAGTCTGAATTCCTCTAAAAGAATTAAGCAAACTTGTGACAAGCAAATAACAAAGTACTTTAAATGAGTTGAAGATAGTGGTGTGATATTATTTTGCAATTATGCAATATGTCATTCTTAGAACAAATCTGCATGGAAGCAGGCATTTTGACATTTGAATTGCACATTTGTTATTTGAACACTTACCTGAAAACTGGCTTTCTTGATTTTCAAGTGTTCTAGATACTGGTTAAATGGTTACCAGCCCTAGTTTCTATTCCTGGGCACACATAAGATCTGGATGAATCAGCCCCTTTGCATTGGATTGAGACTTGGTGACTCTGTTGGGTAGATGGACTATGGCAGAGGTGATGTAAGCCACTTCTACATCTGGCAATTCTTCATGCCTGTTGTCCAATGTGACACCCTTGCAAACCACACCTCAAAGATTCATAAAATTGTAGGAACCAGAGGCTCCAAGATGGCTGAATAGGAACAGCTACAGTCTACAGCTCCCAGCATGAGCAATGCAGAAGATGGGTGATTTCTGCATTTCCAACTGAGGTACTGGGTTTATCTCACTGAGGCTTTTTGGACATGCATGTAGGACAGTGGGTGCAGCCCACAGACTGTGAGCCGAAGCAGGGCGAGGCATCACTTCATCTTCATCTGGGAAGCGCAAGGGGTTGGGGAATTCCCTTTGCTAGCCAAGGGAAGCCGTGAGAGAAGGCACCTGGAAAATTGGTTCACTCCAACCCTAATACTGCACTTTTCCAATGGTCTTAGCAAACGGCACGCCAGGAGATTATATCCCATGCCTGGCTCGGAGGGTCCCACACCCACGGAGCCTTGCTCACTGCTAGCACAGCAGTCTGAGATCCATTTACAAGGTGGCAGTGAGGCTGGGGAAGGGGCACCCGACATTGCTGAGGCTTGAATAGGTAAAGCAGCCAGGAAGCTTGAACTGGGTGGAGCCCACCACCTCAGCACAAGGAGGCCTGTCTGCCTCTGTAGGCTCCATCTCTGGGGGCAGGGCATAGCTGAACAAAAGGCAGCAGAAACTTCTGCAGGCTTAAATCTCCCTGTCTGACAGCTTTGAAGAGAGTAGTGGGTGTTCCAGCACAGAGTTTGAGATCTGAAAACGGACAGACTGCCTCCTCAAGTGGGTCCCTGACCCCCGAGTAGTCTAACTGGGAGGCACCTCCCAGTAGGTGCCAACTGACACCTCATACAGCCCAGTGCCCCTCTGAGATGAAGCTTCCAGAGGAATGATCAGGCAGCAACATTTGTCGTTCTGCAATATTTGCAGTACTGCAGCCTCTGCTGGTGATACCCAGGCAAACAGGGTCTGGAGTGGACGTCCAGCAAACTCCAACAGACCTGCAGCTGAGGGTCCTGACTGTTAGAAGGAAAACTAACAAACAGAAATGGCATCCACACCAAAACTCCATCTGTATGTCACCATCATCAAAGACCAAAAGTAGATAAAACCACAAAGATGGGAAGAAACCAGAGCAGAAAAGCTGAAAATTCTAAAACTCAGAGCTCCTCTTCTCCTTTAAAGGAAAGCAGCTCTGCACCAGCAACGGAACAAAGCTGGACAGAGAATGACTTTGATGAGTTGAGAGAAGACGGCTTCAGACGATCAGTAATAACAAACTTCTCTGAGCTAAAGGAGGATGTTCGAACCTATCGCAAAGAAGCTAAAATCCTTGAAAAAAGATTAGACGAATGGCTAACTAGAATAACCAGCATAGAGAAGACCTTAAATGACCTGATGGAGCTGAAAACCATGGCATGAGAACTGCGTGATGCATGCACAAGCTTCAGTAGCTGATTCGATCAACTGGAAGAAAGGGTATCAGTGATGGAAGATCAAATAAATGAAGTGAGAAGTTTAGAGAAAAAAGAGTAAAAAGAAATGAACAAAGCCTCCAAGAAATATGGGACTATGTGAAAAGATCAAATCTACATCTCACTGGTGTACCTGAAAGTGACGGGGATAATGGAACCAAGTTGGAAAACACTCTTCAGGATATTATCCAGGAGAACTTCCCCAACCTAAAGAGGCCAACATTCAAATTCAGGAAATACAGAGAATGCCACAAAGATACTCCTCGAGAAGAGCAACTCCAAGACACATAATTGTCAAATTTGCCAAAGTTGAAATGAAGGAAAAAATGTTAAGGGCAGCCAGAGAGAAAGGTCAGATTACCCACAAAGGGAAACCCATTAGACTAACAGCAGATCTCTCAGCAGAAACTCTATAAGCCAGTAGAGAGTGGGGGGCATATTCAACATTCTTAAAGAAAAGAATTTTCAACCCAGAATTTCGTACCCAGCCAAACTAAGCTTCATAAGTGAAGCAGAAATAAAATCCTTTAGAGACAAGCAAATGCTGAGAGATTTTGTCACCACCAGGCCTGCCTTACAAGAGCTCCTGAAGGAAGGACTAAACATGGAAAGGGTACCAGCCACTGCAAAAACATGCCAAATTGTAAAGACCATCGATGCTAGGAAGAAACTGCATCAACTAATGAGCAAAATAACCAGCTAGCATCATAATGACAGGATCAAATTCACACATAACAATATTAACCTTAAATGTAAATGGGCTAAATGCTCCAATTAAAAGACACAGACTGGCAAATTGGATAAAGAGTCAAGACCCATTGGTGTGCTGTATTCAGGAGACCCATCTCACATGCAGAGACACACATAAGCTCAAAATAAAGGGATGGAGGAAGATCTACCAAGCAAATGGAAAACAAAAAAAAGCAGGGGTTGCAATCCTACTCTCTGATAAAACAGACTTTAAACCAACAAAGATCAAAAGAGACAAAGAAGGCCATGAAATAATGGTAAAGGGAGCAATTCAACAAGAAGAGCTAACTATACTAACCATATATGCACCCAAAACAGGAGCACCCAGATTCATAAAGCGAGTCCTTAGAGACCTACAAAGAGACTTAGACTCCCACACAATAATAATGGGAGACTTTAACACCCCACTGTCAACATTAGACAGATCCATGAGACAGAAAGTTAACAAGGATATCCAGGAATTGAACTCAGCTCTGCACCAAGCAATCCTAATAGACATCTACAGAACTCTCCACCCCAAATCAATAGAATATACATTCTTCTCAGCACCACATAGCACTTATTTAAAAATTAACCACATAGTTGGAAGTAAAGCACTCCTGAGCAAATGTAAAAGAACAGAAATTATAACAAACTGTAATTTTGTAAATTTATATATATAAATTTATAATTATAATAAACTATAACAGACCACAGTGCAATCAAACTAGAACTCAGGATAAGAAACTCACTCAAAACCACTCAACTACATGGAAACTGAACAAGCTGCTCCTGAATGACTACTGGGTACATAACGAAATGAAGGCAGAAAGAAAGATGTTCTTTCAAACCAATGAGAACAAATATACAATATACCAGAATCTCTGGCACACATTTAAAGCAGTGTGTACAGGGAAATTTATAGCACTAAATGCCCACAAGAGAAAGCAGGAAAGATCTAAAATTGACATGCTAACATCACAATTAAAAGAACTAGAGAAGCAAGAGCAAACACATTCAAAAGCTAGCAGAAGGCAAGAAATAACTAAGATCAGAGCAGAACTGAAGGAGATAGAACCACAAAAAAAACCTTCAAAAAATCATGAATCCAGGAGCTGGTTTTTTGAAAAGATCAACAAAATTGGTAGGCCGCTAGCAAGACTTATAAAGAAGAAAAGAGAGAAGAATCAAATAGACACAATTAAAAATGATAAAGGGGATATCACCACCGATCCCACAGAGATACAAACTACCATCAGAGAATACTATAAACACCTCTATGCAAATAAACTAGAAAATCTAGAAGAAATGTATAAATTCCTGGACACATACACCCTCCCAAGACTAAACCAGGAAGAAGTTGAATCCCTGCATAGACCAATAACAGGCTCTGAAATTGAGGCAATAATTAAGAGCCTACCAACCAAAAAAAGTCCAGGACCAGACAGATTTGCAGCCAAATTCTACTAGAGGTACAAACAGAAGCTGGTACCATTCCTTCTGAAACTATCCCAATCAATAGAAAAAGAGGGAATCCTCCCTAACTCATTTTAGGAGGCTAGCATCATCCTGATACCAAAGCCTGGTAGAGACACAACAAAAAAAGAGAATTTTAGGCCAATGTCCTTGATGAACATCGATGCGAAAATCCTCAATAAAATACTGGCAAACCAAATCCAGCAGCACATCATAAACCTTATTCACTAGGATCAAGTTGGCTTCATCCCTGGGATGCAAGGCTGGTTCAACATATGCAAATCGATAAACGTAATCCATCACATAAACAGAACCAACAACGAAAACCCACGTGATTATCTCAATTGATGCAGAAAAGGCCTTCGACAAAATTAAACAGCTCTCCATGCTAAAAACTGTCAATACACTAGGTATTGATAGAATGTATCTCAAAATAATAAGAGCTATGTATGACAAACCCACAGCCAATTTCATACTGAATGGGCAAAAATTGGAAGCATTCCCTTTGAAAACCAGCACAAGACAAGGATGCCCTCTCCCACCACTCCTATTCAACATAGAAATGCAAATCAAAACCACAATGAGATACCATCTCTCGCCAGTTAGAATGGCGATCATTAAAAAGTCAGGAAACAAGAAGTGCTGGTGAGGATGTGGAGAAATAGGAACACTTGATCACTATGCTAACTGGCTTGAGATGGTATCTCATTGTGGTTTTGATTTGCATTTCTTTAATGACCATTGATGATGAGCTTTTTTTCATGTTTGTTGGCCACATAAATGTCTTCTTTTGACAAGTGTCTGTTCATAACCTTCACCCAGTTTTTGACAGGGTTGTTTGTTTTTTTGTTGTAAAATGGTGAAGTTCCTTGTAGATTCTGGATATTAGCACTTTGTCAGATGGATAGATTGCAAAAAATTTCTCCCATTCTGTAGGTTGCCTTTTCACTCTGATGATAGTTTCTTTTGCTATGCAGAAGCTCTTTAGTTTAATTAGATCCCATTTGTCAATTTTGGCTTTTGTTGCCATTGCTTTTGGCGTTTTAGTTATGAAGTCTTTGCCCTTGTCTATGTCCTGAATGGTATTGCCTAGGTTTTTTCATAGGGTTTTTATGGTTTCAGGTTTTACATTTAAGTCTTTAATCTATCTCGTGTTAATTTTTGTATAAGGTGTAAGGAAGGGTTCCAGTTTCAGTTTTCTGCATATGGCTAGCCAGTTTTCCCAACACTATTTATTAAATAGGGAATCTTTTCCCCATTGCTTGTTTTTGTCAGGTTTGTCACTTTGTAGCAATTGTGAATGGGAGTTCACTCATGATTTGGCTCTCTGTTTGTCTGCTACTGGTATGTAGGAATGCTTGTGATTTTTGCACATTGATTTTGTTTCCTGAGACTTTGCTGAAGTTGCTTATCAGCTTAAGGAGATTCTGGGCTGAGACGATGGGGTTTTCTAAATAAACGATCATGTCATCAGCAAACAGAGACAATTTGACTTCCTCTCTTTCTACTTGAATACGCTTTCTTTCTTTCTTTTGCCTGGTTGCCCTGGCCAGAACTTCCAATACTATGTTAAATAGGAGTGGTGAGAGAGGGTATCCTTGTCTTCTGGCGATTTTCAAAGGGAATGCTTACAGCTTTTGCCCATTCATTATGATATTGGCTATGGGTTTGTCATAACTAGCTCTTATTACTTTGAGATACATTCCATCAATATCTAGTTTATTGAGAGTTTTTAGTATCAAGGGGTGTTGAATTTTATTGGATGCCTTTTCTGCATCTATTGAGATAATCATGTCGTTTCTGTCATTGGTTCTCTTTATGTGATGGATTACGTTTATTGATTTGTGTATGTTGAACCAGCCTTGCAACCCAGGGATGTGGCCGACTTGATCTTGGTGGATAAGCTTTTTGATGTGCTGCTGATTTCGGTTTGCCAGTATTTTATTGAGGATTTTCCCATTGATGTTCTTCAGGGATATTGGCCTGAAATTTTCTTTTTTTGTTGCGTGTCTGCCAGGTTTTGGTATCAGGATTATGCCGGCCTCATAAAATGAGTTAGGAAGGAGTGCCTCTTTTTCTACTGTTTGAAAGAGTTTCAGAAGGAATGGTACCAGCTCCTTTTTGTACCTCTGGTAGATTTTGGCTGTGAATCCATCTGGTCCTGGGCTTTTTTAGGTTGGTAAGCTGTTAATCACTGCCTCAATTTCAGAACTTGTTATTGGTCTATTCAGGGATTAGACTTCTTCCTGGTTTGGTCTTGGGAGGGTGTATGTGTCCAGGAATTTATCCGTTTCTTCTAGATTTTCTAGTTTATTTGCATAGAGGTGTTTATAGTATTCTCTGATGGTAGTTTGTATTCTGTAGGATCAGTGGTGATATCCCCTTTATCACTTTTTATTGTGTCTATTTGATTTTTCTCTTTTCTTCTTTGTTAGTCTTGCTAGGGGTCTATCAGTTTTGTTAATCCTTTCATAAAACCAGCTCCTGGATTCATTTCTGAAGGGTTTTTCGTGCCGCTATCTCCTTCAGTTCTGCTCTGATCTTAGTTATTTCTTGTCTTCTGCTAGCTTTTGAATTTATTTGCTCTTGCTTCTCTAGTTCTTTCAATTGTGATGTTAGGGTGTTCATTTTGGATCTTTCCCGCTTTCTCCTGTGGGCATTTAGTGCATAAATTTCCCTCTAAACACTACTTTATCTGTGTGCCAGAGATTCTGGTATGCGTGTCTTTGTTCTCATTGATTTTAAGGAACTTATTTATTTCTGCCTTGATTTCTTTATTTACCCACTAGTCATTCAGGAGCAGGTTGTTCAGTTTCCATGTAGTTGTGCAATTTTGAGTGAGTTTCTTCATCCCAAGTTCTAATTGGATTTCGCCGAGGTCTGAGAGACTGTTATTATTTCCATTCTTTTGCATTTGCTGAGGAGTGTTTTAGTTCCAATTATGTGATCAATTTTAGAATAGGTCGCTAATTTTGGAGTTATAACCTGTTGAATACAATGAGCAAGTCTAGAACAAAATAAAATTTCACTAATAATAGCATTGCTTCATATCTTGACAAATCTACATAGAGTACGCTAATTGACGAGCAGCAATTGATTCAATCTCCCTTAGACCTTAGAGGAAGCTCTCCTCATCTTTTCCAACCTCAGGGAAAAAATAATAAAAAAATAACAAGTTTTAGTTCATTTTTTCATTTTTACTTACATTGCACAATTACTATGTGCCTAGTTTGTGCCAAAAGCTTACTAGCTGCCTACGGGCCCTTAAGCACAGTATATCCAAATTAAATCCAATATCTTTCCTTATACATTTCACAAACTTCCACTTCAATTCTATATCCCATTGAAAGACAACACTCACCGAACTTCACCAGCCGAAAACCTAGGAATCAGCCTTAATTTCTATTTCTCTGTAAGTTGATCCTGTAGACCTTACTCTTACTACCTTCATTCTACTCCAAACCATCTGCATCTCCTACCCAATGATTACTGAAATAGACTCATTACTTTTTCTCCTTCTTCCAGTCCTGTCCCTTAACCAACATTCACTTTGGAGTTACATTAATCTTTCTAAAATGCAAGCCTGATTATGTCAGCCTCACTCTTAATCATCCAGTATCTCCTGGTTACTCTTAGGATGGTCCAAGCTCTACAGTATAACTTACAAGACCCTGTATGATCTGGCCCTTGCTTCCCTCTCTAGCTTATCTTTTGCTGTTGCTCCCAACACATACACTCAAACCAATCATTACCATGAAAAATCCATATGTGTCTGATCCAGTCAAGATGCCATTTTGCTAAATTCATAGGTACTAGAGCTTTGAAAGTAAGTTATATCAGCCCATTTGGTGCTCCCCAATTCTATCCCTCTGCTAGGCTTATAAACATTTATGGAGCCTGGAGAAAAAGGCCCATGTACTATATATTTAAATATTTAAAAGTTATCAATCTAGCTAAGACTGTTAAATAAAATGTATTCTATCCTTCCATCTCACTAAATATATTCGTACCAACCTGTAAGGCCAGGCTGGAATTTTGAATTCTTAGGTTTCTAGCTACATTGGAGCGTGGCAGTAGTGTGAGGAGAGATGGTCTTAGGCAGCCTGTCCTTTGAGCACACACATGGATACTCAGCCCAAAGGTCAGTCCACATACTGGAGAATAGCACCGCTTGGCCACTCCATAGGCCTCAGAGCACATAGACATCATGATCTGCACTTGGAAGAATAGACTCAGGCCAGAGGTCCACAAAGTCACTGAGAGAGGCCCTCACTGTAGGGACAGGGAAGTCCTGGCTTCCGGGTATTCAGAGCATGATCTATAAGAGGGCGCTGTAGGCTTTGAGCGTGAACATCCCTTTCATGCTACAGACTCCTTGCCTTAGGGGGAGAGGCATAGTTAGAAGATGACCAGATTTTGGCCTGTAGAGAAGAGTCCAGAGGTCCTCTTGCCTGGATCTAAGGGCAGTGTTTCTTCCTGTCTGTCTCCACCTGAGGTAACCACTATCCTGAATCATGCTGATCATTTCCTTCCTTTTTTATTTACATAGTTCTATTGCATATCTATGTAGTCTAGAAGTATTGCATTTAGTTTTAGTGTTTCAAAGTTTATAAAAATGTTATCTGTATGTATCTTTGGGAATTTATTTTATACATCTGTCTATCTAGCTATCATCAATTTATTTATTTTTTACACTCAATATTGTTAACATTCATTCATATTGTGATGTGAAGCTGAAGGTCATTCATTCTGAATGCTATATAATATTTCATCAAATGATGGTCACCGGTTATTTTATACATTCTGCTGACAACGGGCATGTAGGTTGTTCCTAGGTCTTTGCTATTTTTAAAATAGTATTGCTATAAAGATCTTCATCTGATCCCTGCTGCACATGTGCAAGAGTTCCACTTTGGTGCTTACGTAGGAGTGAATTGCTGGGTCTTAGCACTGGTTGGATCTCACAAGTTCTGATATGTAATGTTGTCATTATCATTCACTTTAAAATTTCCGTTATGATTTCTTTACCTCATGAGTCATTTAAAGAGCATGTTCCATATGAACTTTAAAGTAGATTTTTCCAATTCTGTGAAGAAAGTCATTGGTAGCTTGATGGGGATGGCATTGAATCTATAAATTACCTTGGGCAGTATGGCCATTTTCATGATATTGAGATGAGTTCACGTCCTTTGTAGGGACGTGGTTGAAGCTGGAAACCATCATTCTCAGCAAACTACACAAGGACAAAAAACCAAACACCGCAGGTTCTCACTCATAGGTGGGAACTGAACAGTGAGAACACATGGACATAGGAAGGGGAACATCACACACCGGAGCCTGTTGTGGGGTGGGGGAAGTGGGGAGGGATAGCATTAGGAGATAGACCTAATGTAAATGACGAGTTAATGAGTGCAGCACACTGACATGGCAGATGTATACATATGTAACAAACCTGCACATTGTGCACATGTACCCTAAACTTAAAGTATAATAATAAAAAAAAGCATGTTTTTAAGTTTTAAATAAGTGGGGAATTCATGTTTTTCTTATCTATTAATTGAGTTGATGTCAGAAAATGTGGTCTGTATTATACGTATTTTAAGATATTTTTGAGGCTTATATTTTGTCTAAATACATGATCAATATTTGTAAGTGTTCTATGTGTGCGTGAGAATAATGCAGTTTACATTATCTAATTGTTGGTTGCAGAATTCCATCTATGTCCGTTAGGTCAAGTTTTTAAATTGTGTTGTTGAGATCTTCTATGTTCTTGCTTAGAATCAATGGATTAACACTTCAAACAATGAGGGAAATTTAATGAAATTTCTCACTATTTGGTGGAGTTTTGTTTACTCCCTTTATATATTTTGAGGCTATTAGGTGCATGGTAGAATATTTATACTTTATTGATGTGTATAGATAGATAAATAGAGACCTTCTCTGACTTTAATGGTGTTTTTGTCTTAAAATACATTTGATCCGACATTAATACAGCCACACAAGCTTTCTTTTGGCTACCATTTGTCTTATTTTGTGCCATTCTATTATTTCTAACACAGATTTCATTGTTATTCCCAGTTCGTTGTCTCTTCTCGGTACCTTATGAACCCTTGTTATGTGACTTGCCTTAGCCAAGAGAATATTGGTGGGATGATACAGTTAGTGGCTTTAAACATGCTTGAAAGGTTGGACAAATTCTCTTGTATTCCTGACTTTTGCCATGATAAGACCCTGCCTTGGGTAGCCACTGGTCCAAGGAAGGTAAGAAATATTTGGAACAGACTAAGGCTGAACCTATGTTTTAGAGCAAACCCCAGGTGGGCAAAATCAGCTGTACCCAAGCTGATCCACAGATGCATGAATAAGAAACTATTATTGCATGAGACTGAGATTACGTGGCTGCTACACAGCCAAATCTGGCTGACATAACATATCCTATGCTTTAGTATGTCTCTTATAAAAGCCACATATCTGGAATTTTTTTATTTCAATAGTTTTTGGGGTACAGGTGGTTTCGGTTACTCAAATGAGTTCTGTAGTGGTATATTCTGAGATTTTAGTGCACCTATCACCCTAACGGTGTACACTGTATCCAATATGCAGTCTCTTATCTCTCACCTTCCTCCCAACCTCCCCACCACAAGTTCCCATAGTCCTTTATATCACTCTATACGTTTTTGCATTCTCATAGCTTAGCTCCCACTTATAAGTGAGAACATAGGGTATTTGGTTTTCTATTTCTGAGTTACTTCACTTAGAATAATGGCCTCCAGCTCCATCCGAGTTGTTGCAAAAGACAGTATTTCATTTCTTTTTATGACTGAGTAGTATTCCAAGGTGTAAATATACCACATTTTCTTTATCCACTCATTGGTCGATGAGCACTTAGGTGGGTTAGTTCCATATCTTTGCAATTGCAAATTGTGCTGCCATAAACATGTGTATGCATATATCGTTTACATATAATAACTTTTTTCCTTTGGGTAGATACCCACTAGTGGGATTGCTGGATTGAATGGTAGATCGACTTTTAGTTCTTCAAGGAATCCCCATACTGTTTTCCATAGTAGTTGTACTAATTTACATTCCACCAGCAGTGTAAAAGTGTTCCCTTTTTACCACACTCATGCCAACATCTATTGTTTCTTGACTTTTTAATTATGGCCATTCTTGCAGGAGTAAAGTGGCATCTCACTGTGGTTTTGATTTGCACTTCCCTGATGATTAGTGATGCTGAGCATTTTTTCTTGTATTTTGGCTGTTTGTATATCTCCTTTAAAATTTACTCAGAAAGTTTGATGAGTTTAATTCATTTAGATTTATTGAAATTGTTGATATTTTTATATATTTATATTCACCAAAAGATTTCACTAAGGTAATTAATTACTATTTTAGTTTGGATTCCCCCTTAAGCAAACTCTGAAATAAGGATTTGGTTGCAAGTTATGCATTTGGGAGGTGATCACAGGAGTAGAGGAACTGAGAAAATGAAACTAGAAAAAAAAAGGAAACCTAAAAAATCAAATAATAAAATAAAATAAGTATTCGGGCCACCACTCCAGGTGAATGCAACTTGCTGTGGATCATCCTTTCTAATGGGGATACAAAAGGCATTGGTCAGATCAATATCTGCATATCAAGTGTCAGAGGCTGTATTAATCTGTTTTAGGAAGATGCCACGTATATATAGCATGGCAGTTGTGGCTGAGGCCTCCCTTGGTTACATTCACAGTAGTCCACTATAATCCACCATGTTCCACCTCCATTCTCTTTTTTTAATAGAAGCCATAATGATGAGTTAAATAGGGACATAATGGAAAACATTACCTGTGTATCCTGTAAGTCTCTGAGAGTATTGTTAATAACTGCCTGCTGCCTAATTTGTGATATTCCTTCCAATTTGCTGTCTTGGCTGGTTGGAGAGAAAGCAGTAGTTTCATGGGCTTCCACTTGGCTTTTCCTACTAGTATATCACTTATCTCACAAGTCAAAAACCAAAAGGGGGGTTCTGCAAGCACTTAAGTCTGTCCATCTTGGTTAGACACTTAGAGACTGGGATAACATAAACAGGTTGAGTCTGTGAACCCACTGTGAGATGGATTTGGTCCAGGATTCCATTTATTGCCTGTCTTCTGTTTTGTCCACAATATAACTGGGGAGCTATGAGAGTACCTTGAGTCTTCTGGTATTAGAAGGAGTTCAGGTTCATTATTTCATTGTAGAGTTTCATTCCTAGGTTCTCCCTTCTAGAACCATTCCTGGTACCAACAATCTTGGACCAGGTACCAAAAGCAGACCCTGAGATATGAATTTGAGTTCAAATGGTTCTAGGAAGCCCAGTGAGTGATATAGTTTGGCTGTGTCCCCACCTAAATCTCAACTTGAATTGTATCTCCTAGAATTCCCATGTGTTGTGGGAGGGACCCAGGAGGAGGTAACTGAATCATGGGGGCTGGTCTTTCCCATTCTACTCTCAGGATAGTGAATGAGTCTCATGAAATCTAATGGGTTAATCAGGGGTTTCCACTTTTGCTTCTTCCTTATTTTTCTCTTATTGTCACCATGTAAGAAGAGCCTTTTGCCTCCAGCCATGATTCTGAGGCCTCCCCAGCCATGTGGAACTGTAAGTCCAATCAAACCTCTTTTTGTTCCCAGTTTCGGGTATGTCTTTATCAGCTGTGTGAAAACAAAATAATAGATAAATAGGTAGTGGAGAAGTGAGAAAATCAAGGTAGATATGTAAATAAAAAATATGTTAATATGTTAATGAGTGGGCAATTGAAGCTTGGTTCTGCTAGGAACCCTCGGAGACCCTGAGTCACACCTCAGAATAGCTCCAAAGGGACAAGAAAGTTTAGATATTTATTTTCCAACTCATGCCTCTTAGTGGTTGAGAGTTGTTCCTGGGGGTATTCATTCCTAGGCACTTCTGGCCTGCCAGCATGTGGATTGAGCATGTGTCTACAGGCCGAGAACAACCTCAGTCAGAGAGGGGCAGCTACATAAAGTAGCAAGTCATTGGAGTGTATGGGATTTGTTCAACAAAGCTACAGGCAGAAATTGACAAACTGACTCTAAAATTAGTATGGAAATACAAAGGACATAAAATGCCTGCAACAGCTTTGAAAAAGAAAAAATAGAGAACTAATATTTTCTGATGTCAAGATTTACAGTAATCAGAATACTGCAGTACTGGCATCAAGACACACAAATCTATGGAACAGAACAGAGAGTCCAGATACAAAAATAACGACAACTGATCTTTGACAAAGGGGCAAATGCAGTTTGATGGAGGAAGGATAGTGTTTTCAATAAGTGATATTAGAATCATTGGATGCCCATATGCCAAAAAAGAAAATAAACTTGAATCCATATCTTGTGCCTTATTAAAGAGATTAACTCAAAATAGATTATTGACCTAAATGTAAAACCTAAAACAATCACACCTCTAGAAGAAAATATAAGCAGAAATGTTTGTGACCTTTGATTAGGCAGAGATTTCTGTGTGTGTGTGTGTGTGTGTGTGTGTGTGTGTGTATGTGTGTGATGGAGTCTTGCTCTGTCACCCTGGCTGGAGTGCAGTGGTGCAATCTCAGCTCACTGCAACCGCCGCCTCCTGGGTTCAAGTGATTCTCCTGCCTCAGCCTCCCCAGTAGCTGGGATTACAGGCATGCACCTCCATGCCTGGCTAATTTTTGTATTTTTAGTAGAGATGGGGTTTCACCATATTGGCCAGGCTGGTCTCGAACCTCTGACTTCATGATCCGCCAGCCTGGCAGAGATTTCTTATATGACACCAAAAGTATTATCCATAAGAGAAAAAAATGGGCCGGGCATGGTGGCCACTCCTGTAATCCCAGCACTTTAGGAGGCTGAGGTGGGCAGATCACCTGAGGTCAGGAGTTCGATACTAGCCTGGCCAATATGGTGAAACTCTGTCTCTACCAAAAATAGAAAAATTAGCTGGGTGTGGTGGTGGGAACCTATAATCCCAGCTACTCAGCAGGCTGATGCAGGAGAATTGCTTGATCCTGGGAGGTGGAGGTTGCAGTGGGCCAAGATCATGCCATTGCACTCAGTCTGGGCAGCAAGAGTGAAACTCCATCTCAAAAAAAAAAAAGAAAAAAAAAAAGAAAAAAAATGGATATACTGAACTTCATAAAAATGTAAAACTTCTGTTTATTTATTTATCTTTTTTTGTTTTTTTTTTGTTTTTGAGACAGAGTCTCGCACTTTTGCCCAGGCTGGAGTACAGTGGCGTGATCCTGGCTTACTGCAACCTCCACTTCCCAGGTTCAAGTGATTCTCCTTGCCTCAGCCTCCCAAGTAGCTGGGATTATGGGCACCCACCACCATACTTGGTTAATTTTTTTGTATTTTTAGTAGAGACAGGGTTTCACTATGTTGCCCAGGCTGGTCTCAGACTCCAGACATCATGATCCACCTGCCTCAGCCTCCCAAAGTGCTGGGATTACAGGTGTGAGCCATCATGCCTGGCCTTAAAACTTCCCTTCAAAAGAGAATGAAAGACAAATCATAGACTAGAAAAAATATTTATAATTTACATATCTGATAAAGAATTTCTACCCAAAATATATAAAGAACTCTCAAAACTCAACAATAAGAAACCCTCAATTTTTGAAAATGGACAAAAAAATCTCAACAGACACTTCATCAAAGAAGTGTGTGGATGTCAAATAAGCATATGAAAAGATGATAAACATCATCAGTCATTAGAAAAATGCAAGTTAAAAATACAATGTGATTCTACCACATACCTATTACAGTGGCTAAAATTAAAGGACTGACTATAGCGAGTGCACACAAGGATGTGGTGGAACAGGAACTCTCTTGAACTGCTGATAAGAATATTTGGAAAACATATTGGCAATTTTTTAAAAAGTTAAAGATATCCTAACCACATGATCCAGTCATTTAACCCTTACACATTTACCCAAGAGAAATAAAAGCATATATTCATTCAAAGACCTGCACATAACTGTTCATAATAGCTTTATTTACAATAATCAAATAGAATACAAGCAGCAATAAGAGTGCTCTGTTGATACATGCAACAATACAATAATTTTTATCTCCATTGAAACTGTTTTATAGCTTGCTAATATTCCACATTTCCTAATGTGTAGATAGAGTCAAATCACAGTGGAGTGGGCATCATTTTGTAATGCTTGTATAGTCTAGACTGGGGCTGGCAAACTTTTAATGTAAAGGGCCAGATGGTCAGTATGTTAGGTTTGCAAGCCAGAGGGTCTTAGTCACAACTATTCAACTCTGACTTTTAGCATAAATGCAGCCATAGACAATAGACAAATGTATTGGTGTGGCAGTGTTCCAGCAAAACGTTATTTACAAAAACCAGCAGTAGGTGGATTTGGCCTACAGAATGTAGTTTGCTCACCTCTAGTTCAGACCATCAGAACTAGTGTCAGTCTTTCAATGTTTCCCATTTTTGTTTTGTTTTTTTTTCCAGACAGGGTCTTTCCCTGTCACTCAGAGTGCAGTGCAGTAGTGCAGTTATGGCTCACTACAACCTCGGCCTCGTGGGCTCAAGTGATCCTCTCACCTCAACTTCCTGAGTAGCTAGGACTACAGGCACATATCATCATGTCTGGCTAATTTTTTTTTGGTATTTTTCTGTAGAGACAAGTTTCTGCCATGTTGCCCAGGCTGGTCTCAGACTCCTGGGCTCAAACAATCTGCCCACTTCAGCCTCTCAAAGTGCTAGGATTACAAGTGTGAGGCACCATGCCGAGCCCATTTCCTTGATTTGATGTGTTTGGATCTGGGTCCTATTGGCTATTTGCCTAACATACTGATCCTGGATATTAGGGAAGATATCAATGGACCTAGCTATCTCTGTGATGCCAAGAAGCTTAGGTATTTAGAGTTATCTGGGGAATTTTACAGTGTCAGGGAACAGGTTCTTTATCTTACAATGTGCTAAAAGCCCATGAGAAGTGTGATGGATTAAATATGACTGTAAATTATTTGTCATCTCTCCTTCCGTGCACACCACTTGATGGAAAGGTAGAGTTTGTTTTTGCTCCTTTTGAATCTGGGCTGGCCCTGTGACTGCTTTAACCAATATAATGTGATAGAAGGGATGTTATTCCAGTTCTGAGTCTAAACCTTAAGAAAGTGTCAGAAGTTTCTGATTTGTACTTTCAGGTACCCTGAGCCACTATCTAAATGGTCTGCTTACCTTACGAAGACACCATAAGGAGGGATAACATGTGGTGAGCACAGGTGAAGAGCTAGAGGCCTGAAACTAGATGGGGAGGGAGAAGCCAGCCATGCCTGCATCCAGGGCTGAACTCAGCCTCCCAGCATCTGTGCAGAGGCATCAGTCAGGCCACAGCTAACTGCAGGCCCAGCTAACATTATGTGGAACAGGAGAATTGCCCAGATCATCCCAGTCAACCAAGATCATAAAATTGTTTTCAGCTATTAAGTTTAAATACGTGAAATAAGGAGATAAAAATACTGACTGGGACTCTGTCTGAATGAAAGGATTAGTAGATTAGATTAGTGATTCTCAAAAGACTTTGTTGGATGCATATAAGTGTCCACAAAATAAGAGTATGATGGTTTCCAGGTTCAAATAAGATGGAAAACTATTTTGTGAATCAGAATTAAATTGGTTTATTTACTGTAGAACTTCTCAGAGGCTTTAACATGTATGTTTAATTATCATAAGCATTATGAAAACTCCAAGAGGATAGAAGAGTTGCCTGTGACTTTTTTTAAAGTGTCTTTATTCACATCCTGAGGAAGGATTCCCAGAAGAGATGATGTCTAAGCAGTGTCCCAAACATGAAATAAAGTCTCCTAGATACTGGACAAGATCATCTTTAAGCTTATTTCCAGCTCCAAATGTTATTATTTTCCTCAAACCCATTATAAAATGGCCTCTCTTAGCACTACGAGATCTGTAATACAAGAAGTAGAACAAACACATGAAGTTCCTGTTGGAAATTCAAACTTCTCATACAGCCTTCACTGAGTTCTGCTCATTATGGATAAAGGCTTCTGCTTTGAGTCACCCAAGTACTTTTGACCCCCAACTTAATCAATGCCTTGAAGTGAAAATATGGTGTCAGGCAGTCCCTATTCACGAAACCAACCAACCAACCAACCCATATCATGACTTAATGGTGTGAGACCTCAGTAAAAATTTTGTATGAACTAAATTTGTCTCATTTGTATCTTCTCATACCTGTCACATAATTTCCTCTGTCCAATGACACTGGTCCTTTGATAGTCTCAGTTGTCTTTTCCTTCTTAAACTAACAAAAATAAAAGTGAAAGAAACAACATTATCCAATCTCTTCTGTCTGTTGGGACATATTGTAATTGCTCTACTTGGAATCTCAGCACCAACACTGTTGAATTATCTGTCTGTACTGTTTGCATTTCTCCCCTTCTCTTTTCATTTACACCACAATCTACTGCAATTTGGCCCCTTCTCTTTTTCTCTCTCAATTATCTTCAGAACTGGAAACTTTCCCCAAGTATTTGTATTGAATCCCAAACTTTCAGTTCTTACCTGTACACAACGTGACTGAAAGTAAGGGGAGCTCCCATATCCCTACCTCTTGTCCTCCTCCTGCCCATAAGCCCAATACTTGAACTCCAGACCTATACAACTAACAACCTATTTCTACCTGAATATCATAAAGTATAAATAAACTTCGCCCAATGCCAACAACATCAAACCTGCTCAACTATTTATTCATGGATTCAATTGATACTTGTCAAGCACCTATTCTGGGTCAAGAACTTTGCTAGGCAATAGATCATAACAGTGATCAGGATTCCACCCATAGGGAGCTTATAGTCTAGCAGTGGAGATAGACAAATAGACTAGCAGTTACAGAGAAAAACATGAGTTTCTATGGGAGCACAGAGAAGAGACACTTAGTTCCACCTTGATAGTGATGATGGGCATTTGGGGAGGGTGGTATGAAAGGCCTCCCAGAGATGAAAATGATTAAACCCAGTCTTTAAGATTAGACAGGGCAGGTAAAGGATGAGAGCAGAGCAGCCAGTCAGAGGAAGTACCTTGTAGGGAGACTCACAGGGAAGAGACTGCATCACATACTCAGGGAACAGCAAGTTGTTCTGCCTAGCTGACCCAAAGAATGATTCCTGGTGAGGAGCCATGGATGATCAATACAGGTGGAAGAAGGCTTCCTTTAAGGAACCCTAATTCTTGGGCCATTTCAGTATTGTGCAACAATTACATGTTTTGTTTTTGTGTTTTTCTTGTAGAGGGAGTATGTAAAATACATATGCCATGTTTCCAATAAAGTTAAACATGCATCTACTCTATTACTGAACAATTGTATTCTCAGATAGGTAGCCAAGAGAAATGAAAACACATGTCCACGCAAAGACTTATATAAGAACATTCAAAGCATCCTTATTAATAACAGCCCCAGCTGGAAAGAACCTAAATGTCCATCAATAGGAGAATGAATAAACAAATAATGGTGTATATAGTGAAATAACACTTCATAATAAGACAGAACAAACTGTCCATACATGCAACAATGTGGTTGATTCTGAAAATCATGCTGAGCAAAATAAGACACAAAAGATTACATACTGAGTGATTTCACTGACGTGAAGTCTGAGAGTAGGTGAAATGTATTATGGTGACAGAATTAGAAAAGGGTTGCTCTGGGGTTGAGGATGGATGAGGAAGGGGGTATGGATGAGAAAGGGAACTTTCTGGATGCTGGAAATGCCCTCTATTTGTTTTGTCTTTTTGAGACAGAGTCTCGCTCTGTCGCCCAGGCTGGAGTGCAGTGGCACTATCTCGGCTCACTGCAACCTCTGCCTCCCAGCTTCAAGTGATTCTCCTGCCTCAGCCTCCTGAGTAGCTGGGATTACAGGCATGTGCCACCACGCCTGGCTAATTTTTGTATTCTTTAGTAGAGACGGGGTTTCACCATGTTGGTCATGCTGGTCTTGAACTCCTGACCCTGTGATCCACCTGCCTTGGCTTCCCAAAGTACTGGGATTACAGGCGTGAGTCAATGTGCCTGGCCTATTCAAAACTCATTGAGCTGAACGCTATGATATGTACATTTTATTGAATGGTAATTTTACCTCAATTTTTAAAATGCCAACAAGAGTATTTCTTTTAAGAGTCTAAAGGTAACAACATGGCTTGGTTTGCCCATATTAAAGTTGCTCAAGTCTTAAAACATTGTACAGTGCAATTTAATGACCCTGAAATATATTTTTAAAGGCGTGGAAGAGAAACAGAAACAAGATGTGAACAGATTATTCAAAAAATTAATAAGACATAAATACTTCATTTTAACTGGAATTTGCATAGATGCTTTGGTTCTTTTCAATTAAAAAACCCACAGAAATCAATGACTGCTAATATGGGCATATATGAAGAGTAACTCTTTTGTCATCTATGAATTAATGTAATAAGAAACTGAGAGAAAATCCAGATGAAATTTGATAGAATATGAAAAAAAAAATTGAGAGATGAGGTCAAATAGAAATCGCTTTGACATCAAGAAGTAAATTGTAACACAAATATTTTTAGATAATACAAAGAGCAATAATTTATTAACAGAAAGAGGGAAGTACTGAATGGGCTTTTTAGTCTTTGATTACACATTTAATGCAGAGGACTGAATCACATGAACTCATTGAGAAAATACTTAAATTTCTTTCAAATTTGATTCACAATCCTGACACTGACAGAGATAAAATCAAACTCACACTACACCATTACAACAATGACACCAGTGACAAGCTGGTTAATGAGTAACATCAATTGAAAGAGTATTTAAAATTACTTACATGCAAGAAAATTATCAATGCCCTGAAATCTTACAGCTCTTGCAGTTCATATATGAAAGAAATTTGATTGAAGTTTTCCTGTACTTGACAACAATCCTGAAAACTTACTTATAATTATGAAAGAGTTGTGAGCCAGAAAGAAAACAAATTTCAATCAATCATACCAAAGGAATGACTGAATAAATTATCATTGTTTTCTCTCTATAGAAAATAATATAAACAATTCTTGGCTGGGTGCGGTGGCTCTCGCCTGTAATCCAGGCACTTTGGTAGGCCGAGGTGGGTGGATCATGCGGTCAAGAGATTGAGACCATCCTGGCCAACATGGTGAAACCCCATCTCTACTAAAAATACAAAAATTAGCTGGGCATAGTGGCATGCCCCTGTAGTCCCAGCTACTTGGGAGACTGAGGCAGGAGAATCGCTTGAACCTGGGAGGCAGTGGTTGTAGTGAGCTGAGATAGCGTCACTGCACTCCAGCCTGGGTGACAGAGCGAAACTCCATCTCAATAAATAAATAAATAAATAAATAAATAAATAAATAAATAAATAAATAAATTTTTGTTATGTGGTCAACAATATGCAACCAAAAGTAAAACACGTAGAATTATAGATGTGATCAGTTAATTAATACAAAATGTAGGGTTTTTTCTGAGATTTTGTGATATTTCTGGCATTTGTGAAAATGCTAAAAGTTGTAATTTGTTGTGATTACTTTTCTCTATGCAATAAATATTCACTTTTATTAGTAATTCTGCGTTTGTAATTTTGTATTCTTTTTCTTAAAATGCATGTCCAAAATTATACTTACCTAAGACCCTACAACACCTGGAGCCACGCATGCATTTTTTTTGGATTATGTGTTCCTCAAGGGCAGGGACTGGGGGCTTTTTCTCTCCACACCTGACCAAAAGTAGGAGCTCAACAAATATATGTGCAGTGAAAAGGAATGGGGGAAAACAGTCTGGTAGTATAGTAGAAAGCAAAATTTGGTTATGGTAGGAGCAGTACAGATACATCTGGATCACAGTCTAAATTCTCTCCAGGGACCAAATATATATATTTACCCCTTGGGTTATTGGTCTGGCAGACTCCAATTTTTAATAGGGTTTATATAATCTAGCCTTCTTATAACCTCTGCCCCACTGGATACAGGTATTATTCAGTTGAAGTTAAAAATTGAATATAGGATTATGTGCAATGTTTATCTATAACTTTCTTGTAAGGATAAACTCAGTACATCTCTGGTTTTCTAATATTTTGGAGGAAATGTTACAAATAGGTAAGGAAAGTTCGAGCCTTGGCTGCAAATTCAAGTATACTCTGAAAACCTCAATTATCTACCTTTGCACTATAAATGACAATGAAAATAGTTTTATAAGACAATTAATATTACAAGTCATTATAAGCCCCAATTTTCTAGGCGAACTGAAGTTTTTTGTTACTTTTCAAATCAGAAATAGAAATGGTAGAATTACCAAACCATAGGTTTGCTTAAGAAGCTGCCAAGTCAAGCAGTACCACCATTATCCCATCCAAACAGATGTTATCCTATTTTTAAAGACTTCTGGGAAAGGGAGATTCCCTAACCTTCCTTAGCAACCCACTTGGATGTTTAACAACACTTGCTGTCAGGGATGCTGGTTCTCTGAGCCTGGCTTGAGTATTTTTACATTTTTCTATGTGCTCGTGTTTTTCCTTGTCCTCGTTTCCTCTTTTGGTACTAATTTTTGGCTTTTTCCATTAATTTTGTTTGTAGACATCTTTTTTTTTTTTTGCAAATAAAAAAATCTTAAATGACCCCCCGAAATTAAACAAAACACGTAGAATATTATTTTACATATCACACATATTTGGGATGGAAATGAGTTTTAACTTAGATTTTATACAAATAGTACACAGGCATTTGATATTCACTTCCTATATGTGTGTCTATTAGACATTTATGAATTTGTGTGAGTTAAGGACATATATCATTTTATTGAAATACATTACATTTTGGCAGTGTTAAGTATTTGAACATATCATTTTGCTTTAGTCTTTAGTTTCTTCTGAATGCTTTACAAATTTTCTATATTTTTCTTAAGTTGATAAGTTTTGAACTGGATAAGAAATTCTTATAGAGGTCTGAGCAGTGCTGAAGATCTTGGGCAGAACACCTCTTTCATTTCTGCCTTGTTAATTTAGAGTGTTTGCCTCTCAATCCATCTGTACATCTAGAAATCTGTATTAGTCAGGGTTCACTAGAGGTAAGAACTAATAATATATATATGTATATATTAAGGGGAGTTTATTAGGATAATTGACTCATGATCACAGGGTGAAGTCCCATAATAGGCCGCCTGTAAGCTGAGGAGCAAGGAAGCCAATCCAAGTCCCAAAACCTCAAAAGTAGGGAAGTCGACAGTGCAGGCTTCAGTCTGTGGCTGAAGGCCTGAGGGCCCCTGGCAAACCACTGCTCTAAGTCCAAGAGTCCGAAAGCTGAAGAACTTGGAGTCTGATGTTCAAGGGCAAGCAGCAGCCAGCATGGGGAAAAGATGATGACCAGAAGACTCAGCAAGTCTTCTCATTCCACTTTCTTCTGCCTGCTGTATTCTAGCTGCATTGGCAGATGATTAGATGGTGACCACTCAGATTGAGGGTGGGTCTGCCTCTTCCAGTCCACTGACTCAAATGTTAATCTCCTTTGGCAACACCCTTGATATGATTTGGCTATGTCCTCACCCAAATGTTATCTTGAATTCCCACGTGTTGTAGGAGTGACCCAGTGGGAGGTAATTGAATCATTGGAGCAGGTCTTTCCCATGATGTTCTCATGATAGTGAATAAGTCTCATGAGATCTGATGGTTTTCAAAATGAGAGTTTCCCTGCACAAGCTCTCTGCTCTTGTCTGCCGCCATGTGAGATGTGCCTTTCACCTTCCACCATGATTGTGAGGCCTCCCCAGCCATGTGGAACTGAAAGTCCAATAAACCTCTTTCTTTTGTAAATTGCCCAGTCTCAGATATGTCTTTATCAGCATCATGAAAACAGACTAATACAACCCTCACAGACACACCCAGTAACAATACTTTGCATCCTTCAATGCAAACAAGTTGACACTCAATATTAACCATCACAGTAGCTGACCAATTATCCTTAAATACCCAGCTGGCCATATCTCATATGAAAATTGTGATTTGACAGGTACCAGGAAAGTTATGTTGTTTTGAAATAGTTCTTATTATCAGGTATCTGAGTACCTGAAATTCCACTAATAGTGATTGATTTCATTGTACTATTTTTTTTTGTGAACTCTTTTAAAATACAATAACTTCCTAGAATTGTAAGACTTTGATCAATTTATTCCAAGAAACTGATCTCCAAGTGTACTTCTCAGATAAGGCACTGGATGTCTGGTAGATGTATGGGAATGAAGATATATAGACAGAAGATGAACATACATTCTAGTTGGCAGTGGATGATCTTGATTCATGCCATTTGTCCAGATGTAATGATTCATAGCTTCCCCTTTTGCTCTCAAATGTATGGTCATCTTTGTAAAGTCAACCAAAGCAGGAAATGGTTATTAAATGAAGCTGTGAGGAGTTTGGGGAATAACTTTAGAGGACTTAGATCTGAACTTGATTCCCTGCTTTCTTACTTGTTGGCTGAGTGACCAAGGGCAGATTATTTAACATTTCCTACTTTCACCTCCCCACTGACAAACACAGACTTAATCTTTTTTTTTTTGCATTATAATTACTTTAATTAAAAGTATTATACAGATATAGAACTCACAGACAAAACAAGCATTAGAATAAAAAGTCCAGAACTGGTTTTAATATATTGAAGAATTTTTATATGTTAAAGACACCATTTCACTTGAGATAAAGGAATGAATTATTTTGTAAATGTTGGAATTGCCAGATAATGGGAAAAAATAAAATTAGAGTCCCATCTCAGAGCTATAATCAAAATTTAGTAGGTTAAATATTTAAATATAAATTTTTTAAAATGAATCCATAAATTACTGAGAGAAAGTATAATTTCCTCTTAGATCATTCATCTTAGATCTTGGGTACAAATTTTTTTTTTTTTTTTAAACACAGACTTAATCTGAAGTGTCTGTTGGATACACCTTGTAATGATGCAACCGTTAATATTGGTAACTCCTATTTTGCACAGGCTCGGCATTTGTAAACTACTCAAATCTACCAGACACAGACACTTTTCTACTCCGGGGTCACCCTCTTGTTCTTTGCATTTCACTTCTAATTGTACTCCTAAATTTCATCTTTATCAATTCTCTTTTATAGCTATTGTCTTTGTTCAGGCCACTATAACAAATTGTCATGAAATGGATGGCTTATAAACAATAGAAATTTATTTCTCACAGTTCTGGAGCCTGAAAGTCCAAGATCACACTGTCCCCATGATTGGGTTCTAGTGAGAGCCCTCTTTTAGGTTGCAGACTCTGGGCTTCTTGTGTCCTCACATGCTGAAAGAGAGTGAGCTAGCTCTCTGGCCTTTTCTTATAAGGACATTAATCTCATTCAGGAGGGGTCCAACCTCATGATAAATAAGGCTCAAACTTTCCTTACCTATTTGTAACATTTCCTCCAAAATGTTAGAAAACCAGAGATGTACTGAGTTTATCCTTACAAGAAAGTTATAGATAAAGCATTGCACATAATCCTATATTCAATTTTTAACTTCAACTGAGTAATACCTGTATCCAGTGGGGCAGAGGTTATAAGAAGACTAGATTATATAAACCCTATTAAAAATTGGAGTCTGCCAGACCAATAACCCAAGGGGTAAATATATATATTTGGTCCCTGGAGAGAATTTAGACTGTGATCCTGATGTATCTGTACTGCTCCTACCATAACCAAACTTTGCTTTCTACTATACTACCAGACTGTTTTCCCCCATTCCATTTCACTGCACATATATTTGTTGAGCTCCTACTTTTGGTCAGGTGTGGAGAGAAAAAGACCTTTACTTCCCAAAGGTCTCACCCCCAGATAGTGCTACCATCACATTGGGGATTAGATTATAATCTGTGAATGTTAGAGAATACCAACATTCAGTCCATAACACTTACCAAGAAAACTGATCTCACAATCTGCACCACTCTGTCTGGCAATGGCTTTGTCACCTTCATCTGTGTTATTGGATATTGTTCTATGTATGTTCACTCTGTCCTACATACCATATTGTCAGGTTTTTGAAAGCAATAAGATTCATCTTCCCTTTTTACTAGGAACCTAACACAATGTGGAAAAAAAGAAAGAACTGTCAGAATCATATTACTTCACTGAGTTAAAACTCTAGGCTTATGTATCATTCTCAGCTTCATTCTCGAATTATTTTCACTGAAAATAAAAGGTGTTAAAGTTATTGCCAGTTTGTAAAAGGGGTGAAATAATTTAAAACAGATGGAAACATTCTTGGTAAGTGTAGGAATTGCATCCTTCAGGATTGAGATCCAAAATAAAAACAACTTCGATAATGACAATTTTTTTGCTGCACAAACTAAGAAAATGAGTCTGCCTTGAACGAGAGGAAACTTCTACAGAGCTGGAGCTATATCTCCATGGTTCATTTGGTTCTTAGCCTTCTCTCTGGGCCTGCCAATCAAGACACTTAGGAGAGTGCTTTGCTGGCATATGCAAGCCCTGACTACTTGAAATGAGGCAGATACCACCAGGGCATTTTAGAGGCCAGACACCAGATGGTAATAATACATTTCAACTATTAGAAGTTTGGATCAGAAAGCTAAAGGTGGAAGTCTTATCTCATTTGTCAAATGATGTAATTCATTATTAAATCAGGACATACCAGTTAACATCTGTAGTATAATTTTGGTTGCTATTTATAATGCACTCACCGGTTCATTTGGCTTGGTTAGCTTATTTAATTGTGTGTTACATTTTGCATTTGTTAAATACTAAGGAGGACTAGGAAATGACCCACACAAATCCCAGTTCTGAGTAAATCAAAACTTTTCTTCCTGTGCCAACTCAACATTAACATGTTTCAGTTACATGAAGGAATTACACATTATTTAAAATACTTGAAAGAGGAGACTACAGGAAACTCTCTAGGTAAATGTAGTGAGCTTTGACAACATGTATGGGCTTTGGGGGCTGTACGTTTTTAGAATGAAAGTGAACACATATCCAGCTCACAAAAAGAGAGAATGGCCATAAATAAATCAATTAATTGCTTTTTTTTTTTTTGAGGAGAGTGACAAGGTCTTGCTCTATAGCCCAGGCTGGAGTGCAGTGTCACCATCACAGCTCACTGCAGCCTCGACCTCCTGGGCTCAAGCAATCCTCTCATCTCAGCCTCCGAAGTAGCTGGGACCACAGGCTTATGACACCATGCCTCACTAATCTTTTTATTTTATGTACTGATGGTATCTCACTATGTTGCCCAGGCTGGTTTTGAACTCTTGGCCTCAAACAATCCTCCCATCTTGGCCTTCCAAACTGCAGGGATTAGAGGCATGAGCCACCACTCTCAGGCCAATTAATTTCTTAAGATACTGATAACAAAAGAAAAAAAAGATTAGCAGCCTAGGGTATCTACACTGGGAAATCTTAACGTAATTCTTACTAAGAAGTAAATGAGCTTAGGCTTTTCTAAAAAAATTTAATTTTTGTGGGTACATAGTAGGTACCCCATATCTATGGAGTACATGAGATTTTTTTTTTTTTTTTTTAAGATGGAATCTCGCTCTGCCAGGCTGGAGTGCAGTGGCACGATCTCAGCTCACTGCAATCTCTGCCTCCCGGGTTCAAGCGCTTCTCCTGCCTCAGCCTCCCGAGTAGCTGGGACTACAGGTGCGTGCCACCATGCTCGGCTAATTTTTGTATTTTTGGTAGAGATGGAGTTTCACCTTGTTGTCCAGGCTGGTCTGATATGGACATACGATGTGTAATAATCATGTCATGTAAAAAGAGTTTAGTCTTGAAGAACCTTTAAAGAATAAAATCTTGGTAGCTCTGGCATTGACTCGGAAAATAAGAGAATGTAATCAATCTGATACCGAGTGTTTTATGGCTGCCATACTATCTGCAAATGGGGTCATCATCATCTTCATCATTAGCATCATCATCACAGCTAATACATATTAAGCACTTTCAATGTGGCAGGCACTGTTCTAAGAATTTCTACCTGTCTTAATTCATTTTATCCTCTCAAAAATTCTGTGAGTTAGGTACTCTTATGCCCATTATAAAGATAAGAAAACTGAGGCCATATAAGTTGCAAGAATTATAGAATATTGAAGTTGGAACGAAACTTAGGGCTCACCTTGTTCAACTCCCAATTTACGGATGAGGAAACAGGTACAGAGATGAATGCATTGCTCAGAGTCACATAAGAAGTTAGTGCCTGACCATGAATATTTAGATAAACAAGCAGCACATGTAAAATGCTTAATGTATAACATTTAACCCTGACAGTAACACTATGAAATAAATACTATTGTCTCAATTTTGTAGGAAAATGAAGCTCTTAGAGATGTTAAGTGATTGGCCAAATCACTGTCAGGTAAATGAGGGTGTTGGGTTTTGATCTCTGGCCTGTCACTAGCCATCAGGACAGTATCAGCAGACTGCCTCTGGAAGGCATAGGACTATCTCCTCTCTGTTGATTTTGCCCTGCACGGGACGGCCTCCTACTTATGCTGTAAACAACTGCATTTTAGTCTTTAGCCTTGTTAGATCTCATGTCAGAGGAAGCAGTTCATGGAACCCTGGAATAATTAAGAAAAAAGCTGAAATGAGTGGCAGCCCCTTTGCTAAGTTCTGAAACACCAAAACAGTAAGAGGCTTTCAATTTGTTCCACGTCATCAAATCTGGATGACAACAGAAGGACTCAACCAAATGTCTTTATGCTTTCAGATATCCTGATATTTATAATCATGCAAATGTTCTTCATTTCTGCTTTCACTCAGGAATTTTAGGGGCATTTTGCAAACATTGCTATTATATTTGTATAAATGCAATAAACCTAGTGATGTAATCTCTTGTTGGAAACTTAAATGCAATTGTCTTGATATTTTTTCTTCTTCAAATTTTGCCCAGGCCATGACATTTAATATTTCCCGTTATATGTATATTATCTTTTTTTAAAAATAACATCATGGTTTCATTTAATGAAGGGTGAATTTTAAAGATGCCAATTGCTTATTTGTTTTTAGCATATCTTTAAGTTTATATATACTTGGATCAATATATACTGCTAGAAATGTTTTTTAAAATGACAAGTGCACACACGACATTTACTAGAGAGAAGATACATATATGTATCTATATATACACCTTAAGATTTCACATAATTACTAATTTTTAAAGTTACATACATGTAGCACTTAATGCTCTAACTAAGCCACTCAGGTAAATATCACATTTTCTGTGTAAAACAGAAAATTTGAAAAACTAGATTTTCAAGAGCAAAGTAAATTCGGGAGTTGCTTCATTAACATGGAGACGTGATTTGAACTTGTAACTATCTACTAATAAGAGAAAGGTACCCTTTATAGATACTCAGAAGGCTATTATTTTTACTCATCTACTCTGATAATACAATGGATGTTCTAAGACAAGCTGGGAGTGGTAACCAAGGGCTTCATTTATCTGAAATTAGAAGTGCCCATAATGGGTTGGCGGAGCTGTGGGCAGCATTGTGTGTTTCCCAGCTCTCTCTAATTAACCATAGAAAAATGTGAAGAATAGCACCCACATTATCTAAGTTCTCTTTAGTATTTGCTACCTTAAAAACTATTTTCCTTTTGTTACATTCAATATGTATAATTAGGCTTTCAGAAAGTCCTCTATTTGGAATTCTTTCCTTGCTGACCTGCCACCCAATTGCAAGTTATATCCAGCAGCCGTTACTTATGTACTGAAGGTTGTTTCTGGGAAAAGTTTTTTTAATTAATTAATAGAACACATGAGATATATATATATTTTAATCCCCAAAGTCTACCCCCTTCCTCAAAACTCATCTAGCCCGCAAAGGCATCTTCTCTGGTTCATTCTGATTGCCTTTCTCACACTGTCTCTTAGGACTTTCTCCTCCGCAGTCCCCACCTTCCATGTCCAGCCACACTGGCCTTTCAGTTCCTCATGGCACAGAGCTTCTCCTTGGCTTAGGGCTTTTGCACTTTCAGTTCTCTCTTTCTGGGGCTCTTTTTCCCTGCTTTTCCTCAGTCAGTTCTCAGCCCAAATGTCAACCCTGCAGATACCTCTACCCTCATCCAATATTACCCTACCTACCTATTTATTGCCTATCAATTAGCTTGTTTTATTCTTGCCATTTTTCATGATTTGAAACTGTCTTCTTGGTAAATTTGTTTTCTATCAGTTTCTCAACCAGAATGTGAGGCCCATAGAACCTAGAGGCCTCATCTGCCTTGATCACTCCTGTATCTCTCTAGTCATCAACCTTGGTCTAGCACATGGTTACTTGAAACATTATTTTAAAAGTCAATACATACATACGTGCATGCACGCATATATACATTCATGTCTTTGCTCAAAAACCAACCTTCTAACTAAGCTAGAAGTTAGATCACAGATTATCTCAGGGTTACCCTGTGGGAAGAGGTACAAGGGAGCCTTCTGTAATCTTAAAAATATTCTCCATCTTTTTCGGAGTAATGGTTACACTCACACAAATATATGCCAAAATTAACATAATTGTACACTTATGATTTGTTTCCATTGGGTACCTACATTTTTAAAAATGCTTTTTTGTCAATTCATCAAGGGCTGATTTACACACATGACATTTGGTGAGCTTTGTACCAGTGCTTGGGCCAGGCATCCTTAAACGCCTGGCAAAAATTTGATTGCTGGAAAATAATCATTGCCTTGAAGGACAGATGTGATAGCAACAGAACAGGTTGCCTCCCCAAGGCTACATTTTTTTTTTTAAAACACAGGTCTGTCTTGAAATATGCCCCCACCTGTGTCATTATTTAAGATGTCATTTAGCAAAGGGAGTCTCACACATTTCAGTGACAGTGTCATGGCCTATACACAGAGCCCAGGAAAAGATAAGAAGGTAGGAGTAAAATACTAACTTTAAAACTCAGAATATTTATTCAACACCATACATCATTGGCACAGTCTCTGCTAGTTGAGGATCCCACAGTAGAGTGCAGGAGAAATGATTATCAAACAATGATAGATATAATTATAGGGCACTAGAGGGACCTGGAGCATATCAGTTTGCCAGAACAGAAGGTATTGACATATTCATCTACATATACAAGAATGTCAATGGGAAATGACATACTGAGTAAGTAGTTCCTTTATAAAAAATCTTTTAAAAAAAGACACAAAACAAATAATTAACTTTCTAATACTGTTATAGTCACCAGAATCACTGGGAGCAGTCTCATCTATATAAGTGGACTTTTCAAGTAGCTGAATATTTTGAGTACAAAGTATTTTAAAATGAGTTTAATTTTCTCCTGTGCAAATCTTTCTAAACAGATCATGGACTTCTTCTTCCTCTTACACAAGGCGTATTGCTATGACACACTAGTCTCTCTGTTGTTTGGGTTTATGAAGCACATGGATGACTGAGTGGGATTATTTCAGCGATGACTCTGTTGTTACCCCAGTAACAGCTAAGTAAACCCACCCTGCGTCGCACCTGCATAATTTTGTTATCTTCTTCTTTGCTGAGAGCAGCCTTCTCTGGATCAGAAATAATATCCTCTACTTGCACGTTTTCTCTTCAATGCTTCCAACTTGCTATCTTATTTTACACATAATTTCTAGGTCAGGGCCTGAATCACTGCACAAACTTAGTGGCAACTATTTGACTTTTTTTTTGTTTTACTACCCTAAACTCAAGGTTCAAACCTATATAAAAGAGGGTCAGATCTACCAGCTATCACATCAATAGATAAATTGGGAGTGGGTCAAGTCACTGTTCTCAGGAATTCTAAAAGTTTAAGGACTTAGGTACTAATGAAAGACCTCATTGGTGAAACTCAAGAAAAATACATTTTTCCCAAAGTGTTTTATGGCGGACAATGAGAAACAACTCTTCTCCTTTCTGACCATATAGTATATCAAATTTGTATGGCCTATGTTTAAACCAAAATCACTAGTCTCTGAAACCCCCTACTATCCCTTGCCCATATACTCCCATTTCTTTAACATTGCAAATAGATGTTTTACCCTAAGAAACCACTGCAAGAGCTTGGGAGGAATTTGGACTTTGATAAGCTCTCTCTGCTATTTTTCTCTTTCACGCCTCCCTCTCTTCCTGCTCCCCTTCTCTGTCCCTGCTAGATTGTTAGGAGTTTCTATTTCAGAATCTTATGATTGAAAGGGAATCCCCTAGTTGCTTGAATGAGGAAGTGGAGGCTAAGAGAGGGGACCCAGGTCTCCCGCTAGCTCAGGGTCAGGACTAGCACCTGTACTCTGGGCTGACAGAGCCACCCAGCTTCTGCCTAAAAAGCCTGGATCGTCATGCCCCCCTCCACAGGCCCTGAGCACAGGCATCCTCTGTGGCCAAAGACGGTGGCTTTTGCATTTGCCTTTCCCTTCATCTTTTCACACCTTTCCCCTTCAATTTATATCCCATTCCTAGTTGCCGTAGTGTGCCCATGTCAGTCTGGTCCAAGCTTTGGATCTCTCTGTCTCACTCCCCCTCCAGACCTTCCTATATTATCTCCATTCTATGCTTTGTCAAGATAAATCAATTTGATCACTAAGCTAGCTGTCACTCTGTAAGGCAATCTAATAAATTAATCTTTCATAAGAAGTTAATGACTGATTAAGAGCTTAGGATAAGAAGAGCCTACCACTTGTAGTTAGCTTGTATGGGAAGATTTCTACAGAGGCAGAGCCTTAACCCCAAGCAGTGACTGTTAAGTGGAGGAATTTCAGTTCTAACCAATTTTGGAGTTGGGGGAGGGTGCTGGAAGAAAGTAGGATGTGGGATGATGTTAATGTGGTGCTCTTAAATTGCTAACATTCTATCATAAGCCTACATTTCCCTCTATCTAAGGTGGCAGTTCAGGCATTAGTAATCCTGGACAGTCTTACTGGCTGTTCCTTTATCTGATATTTGTTCATCTTTAAGAAGGTTATCTGTGAGACGTCAGTGAGCTTCCTCAGAATAAAGGTCTGACTGGGCATTCCTTGAGCATTCTCTAGAATATAACAAGCATTTCACAGCAGATTGGACTGAAGAAATACGCAGTATCCTTCCATAAACTATGGGCAGGGCTGGTCCTAAGCTAAGCTAGAAAACCATCAAAGTTTGCTTGCATCTTGCTCATCCCCACAGCTGAACTCTTCCTCCCCTTGCACCCTCTGTGCATTCCTATGTTCTGTGCCCACCATTCCCCCTCCCCCTCCACCCTTCTCATCCCCAGGGCTGGATCATTCATGGGATCATTTCTTTCCTGACATGTTTTTTGCACAGAAGAAATCTGGTTAAAATAAGAGCCACATGAATATCTTTAAAGGAGAAAAAGAGACGAACTTGTCATAAAGGATCACGTGAAACCTGAAGAATGTGACAAACAGGGAAGAAGGGAGTTCTCAGCCAGCCATCCCCCATTCAATCTGAGGGACAAAGTGAGCTAGAAATTGTATGCAAAGCGATGCTTTTCAAACTTTAATGAGAATAGAAGTCATCAGGGATCTTATTCACATGGAGTTTCCCAGGCCCTAATTTTGAGGATTCTGATTTTATAAATCTAGGGGATAGCCCAGGCTTTTAATTGAGCATTTCAAGAGCTATTGCTACAAGTGGTCTTTGGAATATATTCTGAGGAACTCTGGAGTATAGGGTGACATTTGGTTAGTTGGATGTCTGCATGCTCTGTGTGCCTTGTAAAACCCATGGGGATAAGCACTTTATCCTTCAATCCTAACAGATGTCATCTTGAACCACAGTATGGCTCTGGCTGGTCAGTCCTTCATTACCACTATATCCCTCCACTCCTGAGCCAAAGGATGTATAGTGGGATAAAAAGACTTGTCTACATTACAATGATTGGATTTGTATCCTATTGACGATTCAACAGACATGCAGATTTTCCCTCTAAATTCTTTTCTTTAACTAATTTTTTGGGACCTATGTATTCTTAACATCACATGAATCATGACACTGCTTAATTTTCCTCCATATACTAATTAAAGCAGATAAGTAGGAAGCAAGAGATCCATCAGAAAGGCAGTTCTAAGTCATTACTCTTTATTAAGACCTAAGGCTATATTCTATTTATTCATCAGAATCCCACAGCAGGTAACCCCTTTAATGTCTTATTTATAGTACCATAAATTTATCTGAGAGAATGGCATGCCAGTTAGTTCATTTTGCACAATTTTATGGGGGGAATTTATTACAATGATTTATATAGAATTCATAGGGAATTAGGCACATCATCTTGACTAAATCCCTAGTTATAAAAAATAGGGAAATCTAAGCCAAAAGACTTAAGGGATATAGTGGATACTTTCAGTCCCCTGGTCTGCAAGACTCCTTTCTTTTGGGAATAGCCTTTTTTTTTTTTTTTTTTTCCCCATGAGGACCTTCTCCTCTTCAGGTCTAGTCATGACCAAATCAGATCACTCCATCCAAGCCCTGCAAGTGGTTCAGGTGCAATGACATGACTAAGGCTGCCTGAGCTATCTGGAAAGAAGGTCCTTTCCTGCTGTATTGCTTATCTAGGAAGAAGATAATCTGGGAATGCTGTCACCAACCTGCAGAATGTTTGCCTGAAGGGCAAAGTGAAGCAGAGAGATAAGAACAGAGATGGAGGAGGCCTTATGGGGTAATAATATTTGAGCCTCAGGATCTCACTATGTTGAAAGTTAGTCCTTGAGTGATAGTTATGTGAATCAATGAAATCCATTTTTCCTTAAAGTCATTTGAGTTGCAGATTTAATGGAAAGAGTCTTGATTAGTAAGATGGACATGGCTAGTTCTGGAAGCTTCATGTACAATGTCTCCTGGTACCCATTTCTCCTGCCTGGATATATCAGGTTCCATGCTCTGTGGCAGGAGGTCTTGTGCTTTAGAATACGTAAGTAACAACTGCTTTACATGTCAAAAATGCAGAGTCCTGGGCCCACAAAGATTCAGATTCCATGGGGCTGAGTGATAAAGGCCCAAAATTTGCCTTTTATGAAGCTTTTCTGGAATTCTCATGGTGACCTGAGAGGCCTTCTGTTCACTGGCTGTCTGATTTTATCCTAGCCACACCATTACCATTGATGTCTATAAAAATTCCAGGTATTGGAACTGTATCTTGGCTGTTCCCTCTATCTGAAAAGCTCTGTCCTCCAGATATCTCCAGGTATTTCCTTCAAACCATGGCAGAAATCTCCCTTTTCAACAAGTCTTACTCCGATGTTCCTATTTAATACAGTATCAGGACAACCCTCATCCCACCTATATCCTTTACCCTATTTTATGTTTTTCCCCCAAACATTTTACCTTTCAAAGTCCTATATAATTTATTACTTACATTTATTGTCTATCCCATTTTTCCTCCAAATCCTCTCCTCCCACTGGAATGCAAGCTCCAAGAAAGCAGGGAACTTTGATTTGTTCACTGATGTATCTTAAGAATCTTCAGCACATAGCCAGCATTCAATAAATATTTTTGAATGAAAGTAATTTCAGTTCAAAGTGATTTTCTGACAATACTCTGAAAAATGCCATACAACCATGTAGCCATTAATTATTTTACTTTCTTAATGTCTCAAAATGCAGATTACCAAATTTTCTTTCCTTTTGAAACTGAGAAGTGATAAGAAGGATGCATGATGAAAAGAAAGTTCCTACTTCCTTGCTGATGCTCCATATGGGTGCCAGGCTGGGGCAGCTGTGCCCCACCCAGCCTCACTTCCCATAGAGCTTCTTAGAGCTGCATGCCCAGTTTTCTACCAATACTAGTTTTGTCTTTGGGGGCTTTCTGGGAAGAGTTTTCTGATTACTCTATTGCCCTTACATGCAAGCAACTGGACATTGGCTAAATATGGATAGCATATTTGGGATATGGACATAAAATATGGGTTATAAAGGAGATTCACTTAGATAAGAAAAGCCATGCAGCCTTTTGGAGAGAAACCCCCAATCAATAGGCCATTGGGACTGACCACAGGAATAATCAATCGCAATAGACAATGCTTTCTGAGTCCTATGTAGGTCAGGCTTTGGAGTGGCTGGTGCTGATTTGCTCCAGATCTGCAGTGGCTCCCCCTCCACTCGGGAGGCTGAGGCGGGAGGATTGCTTGAGCCTGAAAGGGAGAAGCTGCAGTGAGCCAAGATCATGCCACTGCACTCCAGCCTGGGTGATGGAGCAAGACCCTGTCACCAGAAAAAAAAAAAAAAAAAAAAAAAAATTCTTTCCAGCAGAGAGGATGTCACCATTTACATATATTCATAATATTTTTACTTTACTTCAAGTCAACGCAGGCTATCTTCTTTCCATCGCCATGACTCTGAAACAAAGTAAGTATTTAAAATTTGTCAAATTTTGACTAAAACTCTTTTCAGGGATCCTCTTTGAAGGTGGGATCAAATTATCAAAACAGATGTATATCTGCCTGGTTTTCCTTAAAAAAAACATTTTAACTAACTACCGGAGTATCTTAATATTCCCATTATTCTCTTTAATCTGGTCTTTTAAAGAGGTATTTAAGGTTTCAACTAACATTCATTCTAGTGAAGCAAAACGCTGCCTGCTACTTGCCTTTGCTTAGTTTCTGGGAGCTTGGGCAGCTGCTGTTGTGTTTGTTGAAGGGAAACTGGATTCTTAAAGAAACTGCTTAATCTTCTCTATTAAGCAATTAAATAAAACGCTCTCTGGGAGTATGTAGCAGGTGGGTTTGAAAGTGAAAAAAAATTTCAAAAATCACATTTTATGTGTTAAATGGATGTTTAAAATGCAACGGCATACATTTAAAATAAAATGATGATTGGGACAGTTTTTTAAATTAAAGGCTTCAAGTTAAGTTTAAAAAGGCTGGATATTAAAGAACCTATACAATGAAAGAAGAAGTTGCTTAAGTGGAAGTAGGCCCTGAATTTAAATGAGATCAACCTAAGAGAAGGACAAAGTGAAACTTATGCCAAATTGTTCAGCTTTTTCTCCTCTGAGAAAAAAATCGGTTAAAAAATGTATCATCGCTTTATTTGCAGAGTTGCCCTTCACGGCACTGTTGCCACTGCATAGGGACCTCAAAAATACACTGATTGTAGGTCAGAATGAAAAACAAAACAAAACAAAACAAAACAAAAACGAAACCAGCAGTGCTATTCTCGCAGGCATTAAGGGGCTGCCCTTCCTTTGTAATGCATTCATTTTTAATGAAAAGAGAAGGGGATATTTTATATGTCCTGACATTTGGTCCCTTTCCGCGAAATTTGAAACTGGAGACACAAAACATTCCGCAGTTGTTGGTGAAATACCTGCTTTAAAAGCAGAACCACAGTTATTGTCTTTGGCCCGGAATTCCAGAGACTCATTTCCACCCCTCCCACGGAGTCACCTGCTCAGGGGGAACCCCGGCCAGAAAGCCGGGTCGCGCCAGGTCAAATCCTGCGCGTCTCTTGTTTACTCCGCCCCGGGCAGGGCGGCGGCGCGGCCAGGGGGTGGGGAGGACCGCTGGGGCCCGCGGCGTCCTGGGCGCTCGGCTCGGCTCCGCAGGGTGCCGGGGCTGGGGCGCCCGCGAGGTGCTGCGCGCGGTCCCCGCTCGGCGGGGAGACCACCCGGAGGAGGCGTTCCGGGCCCCGGCCTGGCCGGGCCCAGCAGTCACTCGTCGCTCTCGGGCACCGTGGCACCCTGGGAACCTCCCCCGAGGGTGCACACCAGTCCACACAGGCAGGGTAACGGCCCGAGGGAACCCCGGTGTCCCCCGGGTGTCGCCCGGCCGGGGAGGAAGCCCAGAGCTTCGTTTCCCACTCGCCTGGGATTCCCCCGCCCCCCAGCCCCGCTCTCCCAGGGTTGGGTGTGATTTCAACTCCGGTCCCTTCCGTGGAGAGGGAAGCGCATAGGCTGAAAGTGGCAGCTCGCCCCGAGGTTCCAGCGCGGCCCACCAGGAAACCGGCAGCTGCTCCTCACGCCGCTGCCCACACCTATTTGAATCCCCTGGCAAGGGCGGGCCGCGGTTCCCGAACTGGGGGCGCCGGGGGCACCCTGGTGAGTGACCTCAGGGAAGGCAATCCGGGGGTTTCGAGCATGTGAATAGTTCGCGCGCCCGCAGGGGCACGGAAAGTGCTAGTAAAACACTGCAAAGCTCCAGGAACGCAGCCAGGAGCCACAGTCTGATTTTGCTTTTCTTGACCGATAGCATAATTGTGAGTAGAGGCAGGGGCGAGGAGAGGCCAGGGATCCGGAGTACTGGTTCCAAATCTAAGGGCACTACTAATTACACAATTCCGTTCGTCAGGAAGGCAGACAACGATTCTCTGGGAAATGGGGAAGGGGTGGGGACGGAGGAGGTTTCCACATCCTTAAAGGAAATTCTCAGGCTCTTAGAGATGCCCAAGTTTTTTTGCGTAAGTAGAGACCGGCTCTCCGGGGAGTTCCCCGCTCCGACGGGGCGAGTGTGCGGCCGCGATCTCCCCGCCCGGAGCGGCAGCCGTGGGGCCCGGCCCTGCCCTCCCGACCGCCTCCCTCCCCCGTCGCCCCGCGCGCCGCACATCCCTCTCTCGCTCACTGGCTCCAGACTGGTTTTTCTGGTTCAGCCTCCCTCCCTGGGACGCGCTGGGGGATCCGATGACGTCGCTGGCTGAGTCTCTCCCTCTTCCTCCCTCCCTCCCTCCGCCTCTCCCCCCGTCCGCCCTCGCCGCGCACTCCTCCTAGTAACTTCTGTTCGGGGAGGCGCTGCCAGGAATAACCCGGTGCGTCCACAGCCCGGGAGGGGAGGCGGCCGCTGCGGCTCCCGCACGCAGACAGCTGCGGCCCGGGCCTCGCGGCTCCCGCCTGAGCCTGGCGGCCCCTGCCCCGGGCCCATCTCCGTACAGTGTCAGAAAAATAAATAAAGGCAAGAGGAGCCTGGGCTGGCGATCGGGATCTCTTCCCTCCCTCCGCGCCCGCCCTCCCTCTGTCCTTAAGGAAATGCTACCAGACACCCCCCACCAGACACGCTCAGCCTTGGCGAGGAGCGGCCGCCGCGGCAGCGAGAACAAGGGCACCAGGGGGGTTTCCTCCCCCTCCTCCTCTCCCTCCTCCTCCTCCCCGTCCTCCTTCTCCTCCTCCTCAGCGGTGACTTTCCAGGTGAGCGGCCGCCGCGGCTGCGAGGATCCCCCTCGCCCGCTGGGGCTCGGGCCGCCGCGTCGCGCCCTCCTCCCGCCCCTGTCACCCGGCGGCGGCCGGGAGCTGACAGCCGCCCGAGGGGCTCGCGGCCCGGAGGCGGGCGGCCGGCGGGAGGCGGGCTGGAGGTGAGGGGGTGGAGAGGAGGAGAGCGGGGCGCCGCCGAGCGCCGTCGCTCCCCGCAGGAGGGTCTCCGCACAAACATCTTCGGTGACTGTGGCACAAGTCTTTGCCAAGTTGTGTCTTGGACCTTGACGCTCCCCGGAGCCCAGAGCAACTTGGAGGGTCTCCCGGCTCGTTCACAGCGTTCCTCCACGTCTCGCCTCTGGGGTGCTGGGTGCAGCCTCGGGGTGCGCGGAGGGCGGACCGGCCACCGCGAGAGCGGAGCGGCGGGAATCTAGGTCCCTCCTCGGCTCGGTAAGTGGCCTGGACGCTGGGTTTTTCCTGCCTCCTTCGGCGCTGGGAGCTTGTTTCACTTTATATTGGAATCGCCGCCGCCGAACTCCGTCCCCCGCTCCCCGGCGCGTGCCCCCAGCCCCTTACCGGTGGCCCGAGGGTGAGGGTCGGAGGGGGCGGGGATGGGGGAGACCGCGGGAGGGGTGTCGGG